>NC_045638.1:77138697-77762543 GCF_009829145.1 Chiroxiphia lanceolata | reverse complement strand
GGGACTTACAGTTGGAATCAGCCTGGTACTCAGATCATCAGCTAAGTCCCTAGTGGTGTTGCAGGTGTGAAGGCAAGTCATGAAGTCATGCCTAAAGGTGAAAATCAGGATCAGGTCTGGTGATTGTAGCTAGGATCAGACACAGCTCAGTAGTAATCAAACAAATCCATGGTGACAAGGTAGGTCTGAACTGAAGCTAGGAAGTCAACCTGAGGATCAGGGTCAGGGTTTGCATCAGCAAGTGCACAGCCAGGAACAGGCAGGAGCCAAGTGTTAGAGTCTTAACTTAACAGCAGCTCCTGTGGTTAGGAGTATCATCCACACTCAGGTTTCTAGCTTTCTTCACACAAAAATTTCCCACTCAGAACCATCTGTTGTGCTTTCTGTAGCTGTACTTGAGCTCAAGCAACTAAATGACAGGAGGGAGGGGTTGATGAACTCAGGGATCTGAAGAAGAAACTGACAGTCTCTGGAGCAGGGCAACATTTTGTTCATGTGTCTACATATGAACATGGGTGCAGACTCGTGCCCACCAAAACTGCTCCATCACTATCCTTCTCAGCTGGACAGAGAGAGGGAAAATATACTGTAAAGCTCACTGATCAAGATAAGGAGAGGGAGAGATCACTTGCAGGTAACCATCACACAATCTCTGCTTGAGGAAATCAGTTTAACTTACTGCCAATCATATCAGAGTGGGATAATGAGAAATAAAAACTAAATCATAAAACATCACTCTTCTACTCCTCCCTTCTTCCCAGGCTCAACTTCACTCCCAAATTCTCTACCTCCTTCCTTCAGCAGTGGAGGGGGTTGGGCAATGGGGGCTGCAGTCAGTTCAAAACCGGTTGCCTCTTCCTCTACTTCCTCCTGAGAGGGAGGACTCCTCACACTCTTCCCCTGTTCCAGCATGGAGTCCCTCCCATGAGAGACAGTCTTCCATGAACTTCTTCAAAGTGGGTCCTACCCATGGTATACAGTTCTTCATGAACTGCTCCAGCATGAGTCCCTTCCAAGGGTGCAGTCCTTCAGGAGCAGGCTCTTCCAACATGGTCACCCACAGGATAATAAGACCTGCCAGCAAACCTCCTCCAGCATGGGCTCACCTTGCATGGGTCCTCCAGGAGCCTGTTGGAGCGCTGGCTTCCCACAGGGTCACAGCTTCATTCAGGTATCCAGCTGGTCTGGCATGGGACCATCTATGGGCCAGTAATATCCAACTTTTGTAAATTAGGGTTTGTCTGGTCATTTCATAACTTACCTATACCAATGGTATCTAAGAACTTTGTCTACTGTGAACAGTTCTTCGCAGTAACACAAGTGAGTAGAGCACATAATTCCAATGCTGTAAAATGTATTCAGATGGGCATATCTGAGCTAATGCAGTGCTTTGTAACATGATTATAAAAAATATCCTTGTACAGAATTATATAGCTATGTAAGTCAGGTTTTCTATTTTACAGTTCTATGTGATTATTTCCAGTAAACACACATTCAGGCAGGGGGTAGAGATATTTTAGAGATATGACTATGCTTTAGAGCTAATTTATCAATTTGTTTCTGTGTTACATCAACCTAAAATTTTATTATCTGGAGCTGCAAATCAGTTTTGTTTAAACTTTCATAACAGTGCATACATTATACCAGCTGTCATAGATTTAAAGCTTTGGATCTGTAGCCCTAAATGAAATATAGTCCTCACTGGCTGGTATTTTTGAGATGGGTGTGGCAAGGGGAAAGTTGGATATTGATAATAAAACTAAAAGCAAACAAATAGTGTTAAAAAGAGTGGAAGAACATATACATCATATCTATAATTTTATTCTGATTTCAATGTTATGAAGACTTTCTCAAAACCAGAGGAAGTTAACAAAATTACTCAGTGAGTTTTGAGTAGAAATATTTTCTAGTTACTCTGCAACTACTGTTAATGGATGCTGTTTATAAAATTGCAAGAGAAGGTTCTTGACGTATATTCCATATGTTCATTAACTCTGATGCAATCAAGATTTCTAGAGCTAGGTGTGGTCACTGTAATAGTGTGATCTCTGCTTTTGCAATCAAAACAATGCCACATAACTTTACCTTTGTGCCAAACAATGTGCAGTTTGGCTGAAACGTAACTCTGAGAAAAAAATAGCGAAATCAAATGGGACTGCAGGGATTGACAAATTTGAGGCATCTGTTGAGAAGTCACCACAGACTAAGTTTCTGGGGATGGAAATAGGGATGGAATAAGAACTTTGGCCATTCTGCAGTTTTATAAAGAATGGAGCTTTTACAAAGTCCCTTTTTCCCTACATGGCTTAGGTAGACTCCTCCACTTCACCCGATCCAGTGAATATATGTGTTAATGGATGATTTTTCACAGACTTTGTAGGCTGCATGGACTTCCAAAAGGAAACAATCAGTCATCAAAGTCTTCTAAAGAAGCTCAACATCATAGTATAAGGGGGAAGGAACAGGTATGGAACAGAACTGCCAAGAGTAGGAAGGAGAATGTGCTCCTCGACCTTCTACTAACAAACAGTGAAGGCCTTGTTGGAGATGTGAAATTTGGGGGCAGGCTTTGCTACAGTGACCATGAGTTTGTGGAGTTCAGTGTTGGGCAAGGAGAAAGCATGGCAGTAAGCAAAATTATAACCATGGATTTTAGGAAAGCTAAATTTAGCCTCTTCAGGGATCTTCTTGGAAGAGGTGTCTGCAGGGAAGAGGTGGTTCAAGAGAGGTGGTTGATATTCAAGGATCACCTCCTCCAGTCTCAAGAACTGAATCCTCTTGAGTAAGAAATTAGGCAAAGGAGGCAAGAGACCTACATGGATGAATAAAGAAGTCCTGTCATTACTCAAGCATAAGCAGTAAATACACAGGAAATGGAAGCAGGATCAGACCACTTGAAATGACTATGGAGAGGTGGTCAAAGTAGAAATGAGAGAAGGTCAAGGCCCGTTAGTAATTGAATCTGGCCAAGGATTTTAACAACAAGAAGAAGGGCTTTTTCAAATATATCAACAAAAAGAGAAAGCAAAGGGTAATGTGGTTCCATTACTAAATGGATAGGGACCTTGGTAGCAGAGAACGAAGAGAAGGAAAAGTTACTGAATGCCTTCTTTGAATCAGTCTTCACTGACAAGACCAGTCCTCAGGAATCTCTGACCCAGTAGACCCAGGTAATGGAATGTTGAAAGGAAGACTTTCCCTTGGTCGATGAGGATTGGGTTAGAGAACATCTACGAAAACCTGAAATCCACAAGTACATGAACCCTGACAGGATTCATTCACAAATGCCAAGACACCATAGCTGGGCCACTCACAATCATTTTGAAACATCGTGGTAATCAGGAGAGGTATCTGAGGACTCGAAGAAAGAAAATATCACCCTAGTCTTCAAAAAGGGCAAGACAAAGGGAACTACCTGCCAGTCAGCCTCATCTCAATCCCTGGAAAGGTGATGGAGTGCTTTATTCCAGAGCCCATCTCTGTCCACATGGATGACAAGAAGGTGATACGGAGTAGTGAGCATGGATTCCCTAAAGGTAAATCATGCTTGACCAACAGGATTGACTTCCACAATGAAACAACTATCTGGAATGAGTGAGGGGAGAGCAGTGGATATTGTCTTTCTCAACTTCAGCAAGGTTTTCAACACTGTCTCTCACAATATCCTGACAGACAAACTCAGGAAGTGTGAACTGGATGAGCAGTGAGGTGGATTGAGAACTGGCTGAAGAGCAGATGCAAGAGGGTCATAATGAGTTGCACAGGGTCTAGTTGGAGGCCTGTCACAAGTGGTGTCCCCCAAGGTTCAATACTGGACCCAGTATTGTATAACCTATGCATCAATGACTTGGATGGAGGGGCAGATGTCATGTTCACTCATGACAGAAAGCTGGGAGGAGTGGTCGATACCCCAGAGGGCTGTGGCGCACTTCAGAAGGACCTTGATAGTCTGGAGAGACCAGCAGAGAGGAACTATCTGAAATTCAACAAAGGCAAATGCAGGCTACTGCACCTGGAGAGGAATAACCCCAGGTAACAGTAACAGGTTGGGGGCTGATCTGTTGGAAAGAAACTCTGTGGAGAAGGACCTGGGGGTCCTCGTAGACAACAAGCTGTCCATGAGCCAGCAGTGTGCCCTTGTGGCCAAGAAGGCCAACAGAATCCTGGGGTGCACTAGGAAGAGCACCGCCAGCAGGTTGAGGAAGGTGATCCTGCCCCTCTGCTCAGCCCTAGTGAGGCCACATCTGGAGTGCTGGGCTCCTCAGTACAAGAGAGACATGGAGCTCTTGGTGTGGATCCAGTAGAGGGCAGCAAAGATGATTAAGGGACTGGGTCATCCCTCTTGCAAGGCTAGGCTGAGAGAGTTGGGCCTGTTCAGCCTCAAGAAGAGGTGACTGAGGGGGGGACCTCATCAGTGTATGCAAGTATCTGAAGGACAGGTGTCAGGAGGATGGAGCCAGGCCCTTCTCAGTGTAGTGCCCAGCGACAGGACAAGAGGCAGAAACTGATGCACTGGAAGTTCCACCTGAACATGAGGGAGAACTTCTTTACAGTGCAGATGACTGTGCACTGGAATAAGTTACCCAGAGAGGTTGTGGAGTCTCCCTCACTGGAGACATTCAAAAACCATCTGGATGTAACCCTGTGCAATGTGCTCTAGGATGACCCTGTTTGAGCAGGGAGGTTGGATCAGATGACCCATTGTGGTCCCATTCAAGCTCACCTATTCTTTTATTCCATGATTCTGAGAAAGCAGGGGTTCACAGTCACTTATTGTGGTGGGGTGATCACTGGAGAGTTTCACAGAAATGTTGGGATCCATTCTATTCCTTAATTGCTTGGGAAAAGGAGTAAGCAGTAATCAAAGTTTGCAGCTCGTATGAAGTTTCAACTCTCATGGAGATAGAAAACACAAAGGCTAAATACAGAGAACTGCAGAATGCATTTACCTGACTTAGTGACTCAGCAATAACATGGCAGATGATTTTCAATGTAGGAAAATGCAAACTGATGCACATAAAAGAAAAGATCTATAAGCTTACAATTGTCACTCAGGAGTGAGATCTTTGGTTTGTGGCAGACAGGTCTATGAAAAGGTTAACTTGGTGCTTAGTATCTGTCCAAAAACTAGGGAATCAAGCATTAGGAATTATTAGAAAAGGTTATGAGAACAAGAGTGAAAACAATTATGTTATTATATAACCCATTTTTCAACCTCAAATTAAATCCCTTGCATGGCTCTGGAAGGCTATCAATCATATATCATATCATATCATATCATATCATATCATATCATAGAATGATTTGGGTTGAAAAAGACCTTAAACATCATCTAGTTCCGAACCCCCTGCCACGGGCAAAAACAAGAACCTGAAGAGACAGAGAGGCAGCAAGGATCACCGAAGGCTGCTTCTATAAGAGCAACAGCTGAGCCGGCTGACAGAGGAGCATCAAGAGGTGGCTACCTTGCAAGGAGAAGTGAATAGGAAACAGTGGGACAGAACAGGATAGTGTCCTCTCCAACAAGGTATGGTCCCAGAAGAGCTAAGCCGGTCTGGTGACAGTAACCAGGGTCAACCACAGTCCAGTGATCCTCAGGCAAGACTGTAGTGACAAGACAGGTCAGTAATCAAGCCAACAAGGCAGAGTCATGACCATGACTGGGCACAGACACCCCTGCAACATAGACTGGGACAGTCCTAAAAGAAAGGATCTGAGCTTATGTTCAGCTTCCTAGTGAAGGAAGGAGTCTCTGCTGAGTCCTATTCTGGCTCTTTCTCCCCCTAGTATTTCCACAGCAGCAAGACCCCATGTTACACGCTAACCATGTCAACAGCTGGCCAGCTGTGAAGGCAGGCAGAGCCTGGGGTGAGGGCAAGGGAGTTGCAGAGTCTGCTGGTGCACACAAAGTCCAAAGAGTCAGAGATTGCTTTCTCATCCTGAAGAACTGGGAAACAGATGATAGACAGTTACACAGTCCTGATGTATGTATGGAGAGAAAGGATCCATTGTTTGTAATCTTCTCCACCAAACAATACTGTAGGCAGCCAGGTTCAAAAGAAAAAAAAGGAGGTGGTTCTTCAAGTAGTAGGCAACAGACCTGCTGATTCTTTTTCCATTGTGAATACAGCAAGTTTCAGGGTTTTAAAAGGCAACTGGGTAAGCATTTTGAGGATAAATCTGTTATGAGTCAATAGAGAGCTAAATCACTATAGGATTATGAAGTCTCTTGGGAGAGTTGGGCAGTGTGCTGGTTTTGGCTAGAGGAGAGTTAAGTTTCTGCACAGTGGCTGGATTTGTGCTGAACACAGTGTTGATAGTATAGAAATGTTTTTGTTATTGCTGAGCAGGGCTTCCACAGAGCCAAGGCCTTTTCTACTTTTTGTATTGCCATGTTGGCAAGCAAGTTGGGGGTGCATGAGAAGTTGGGAGGAGACGCAGCCAAAACAGATGACTCCAACTGACTAAAGGGATATTGCATACCATATGACATCATGGTCAGTATATAAAGCTGGGGGAAAGAAGGAGGAAGGGGGGAACATACACATAAACATATATTTGAGTTGAGTATGTTCACGTTTAAGTGTATATATATGTTGAGTACACTTGGCAAAACCAGCAGCAAATTCTTATGCTATGAATGTATATGTGGAAAACACATTTTTGCAAAATATTTATTAAGTAGTTCAATTTTTAGAATTAGAAGTTATTTTGAAACAGCTGTTCTAATTGAAGATAATTGATACAGATGTGATCCTGAGAAATAACCAGGGATTGAGTAATCCTAAGTTGTATCTGTAGAATGTTTTTCAATCTAGACAAAACATATATGTTTTATCCCCACATAACAGTTCCATCTGAGATAATGGATATGTTATGACAGATGTTGTAAATCCTGATCAGGACAGTTCTTCCCCCAAGACCATGCAGTCCAACTAGACAAGACGGGTGAGATTTGGGAGGAATATTGGAAATGCCCATCCAGTAAAGTAATAGAAAAGAACACTGAATTAGTGAATGTCAGGAATGTTTTTACTACATGGAAACCTTACAGACCCTTTCACAACCTGGAAGAATAGTTGTCACTATGAAGGAAAACAATCCTTAAGGTGCTGGGAATCAGGTCGCCTTGTGGCTTTAAATAGATATCCAGCCCTAAAAGGGCAGGGGTTAGACATGCACTGCTTGGAAAGGAAGTGGAGCATCAGAAAGAACAAAGATGGAAGTGAACAAAGTTGATCAAGTAGAGGGAACAAATTTCTCTGGAGTACTGCTTCCAGTCCTCTGTTGATCTTTTTGGATTTACTGCTTGGATGGAATTGCCTTGATCTTCTGTTGGACTGCAAATAAAGTCTGAAAGGTTTTGAATGACAGTGACACTGTTACTCACTGTCCTAAATAGCAGGAGGTAAGAGCAATATAACACTAACTCTGCTGCCATCATATACTTCCCAGAACCCCATGTTTGGTCAGAGGAATTTATTTTCATTCTACCTTTTCATTTACAGCTAGTAAAAGCAGGAAAACTTTTGCCTTACTACTGAAGAGTAGTAAGATGCTATGTAACAAACTGCTTTTTGAATTCCAGTGCTTTTGGATGACTTTCTAATTCTATTGTCAAATACCAACAAATGACTACCATTAGTGAACCAATGGCAGTAAAGATACATATACAACCAATTATAACTTATAAATTGCATACTATTTATATTTATACAATTTATAAAATCATCATGGCTGAGCTTCGCGAACGAAGATTTGGGAAGGCTTTATCCACATTTGTTACAGGCACGTTGGTGACTTATGAGGCCAATACGTGACAGACATATCCGGTTGCAAAAGGCACAACAGAGAGACTCCTTAGATGGTGTATTCCGCAAGACACGGTTCTTCCTGCGTTGCCTTTTCTCCTCGAGAGTGATCCTGCGTGTGTTCTCAAATAGTAAACAAAATAAATACATATAGATATATGAAATACAATACATGCTGAAATAAGCAGATAGAAAGTTTTTTAAGCTAATTCAAAATTGCCTGTTTTACCCTTCTTTTGACTCCTAGCTTATCCATCTGTATTAGAATCTCTTTCATCTCTCAGGTCTGCTGAAGTAAAGGAAAGAAAATTAATTAGGATTATTTTATCCTTTCTAGTCTACGTATGTGGGCTTTTTTTATTCAAAAAAACACCCCAATAGAAATAAACTAGGATACTTGCCTTCTTCTCCATGAATTGTTATTCACGTTGTAACAGTAAATCTCTAGCATTTACTGTTGTTATTTAATTTACAAGACTATTCTGGCTGCAAAAGCAGGCAGAATTTTATCAGTGAATGGCAAAAGGTCTTTTACATTCTTGAAATCTTTGGGAAATATCCTAAGCCGTGCTAAAACGATTTCAATTTTTTAACTTAAATCACATTAATTCATAACAGTGTGGGTTTCTCCCCTTAATCTGTAAAGACATATTAGACTGACTAACACAGATGAATTGTTTCTTGCCTACCTGTCTCCTCCCTATTCTCTTGTCAGGTGATTGGGATATGGATATGCATTTTCCCAATGGGATACCACCAAAGACAAGGACAGGAAGAAGCATCATGTACCGGTTGTGGCAGAAACAATTAATGATGGCATCCAGTGTAGCTTTATGCCATTCTTTTAGACTCCAAGTCTAGTCTTTTTGGGTGTTCACTTTTTTAGAATCACAGAATCATAGAGTCATTTAGCTTGGAAAAGACCTCCAAGATCATTGAATCCAAACTTTGATCTATCACCACTTCATCAGTTAGATCATAGAACTAAGGGCCATGAACACCTCCACAGATGGTGACTCCACCACCTCTCTGGGCAGTTAACAACCCTTTCAGTGAAGAAATTTTTCTTGATGTCCAACCTCAACCTCCCATGGCACGATTTGAGGCTAAGTCCACTTCTCCTGTCACTAGTTGCCTGGGAGAAGAAGCCGACACCCACCTTTCTCCAACCTCCTTTCAGGTAGTTGTAGAGTGATAAGGTCCCTCCAGAGCCTTCTTGTCTCCAGGCTAAACAACCCCAACTCCCTCAGCTGTTCCTCTAGACCCTTCATCAGCTTCATCGCCCTTCTCTGGATATGTTCTAGCACCTCAATGTCTTTCTTGTAGTGAGTGGCCCAAAACTGAACATGGGATTCGAGGTGCAGCCTCACCAGTGCCAAGTACAGAGGGATAATGATCCTTTACCTGGTCCTGCTGGACATGCTATTTTTGATATAATACTTTATATTATGTCTACATTTTGGCATCCTACAAAATATCTCCAGACAAACTTAGGCAGGAAAAGGTAATTTTAAAAATCAGTTATAACTCAACTTGAAAAAATGAAGCAAAGAAAAGTATCTCTTTACTCTGGTAGCTTTCTTCTTAGGGGTCTACTCTATACAATGGAAGTAGATATTTCTGTGGCACAGATATATATGTCCTTGCCAAATTAGTACTTACTGCGCTCCTTGAGACAGGAGTTTGACAACTGCTAGGCAAATTTGAATTTTTTTAAAATTGTTACAAAGGTGTTATCCTTGCTTTTTCTATTTCTCCATACTGCTTATAAAAAAAAATAAAACAGAACAAAAAAAAAGCACAAAACAACCCCCCCACGCCAAAAGAAATCTCCACACCAAAAATACTCGAACAATGACAAAAGACTCCAGGCTTGAGAAAAATGTGCCACATTTCAGTTTAAAGGTAAAATAATAGTGACTCCTCGCTCACGGTTTCTCAGAGAAGGTCACAGTGGCGCGGTTCCCCTTCTGTGGGAGGAAAGAGCCATCAACTCTCTTCTCTGGATTTCAGGGCAAAACGTGGTTTATTTGAAACTCTCGTGGGCTTTTAAGGTCTCCAGGGGAGGGCTTAGAAGGAGGAACGTGATTGGGCCAAGGTCCAGGGGAAAGGGAATGACTTGAGGGCTCTGCTAACCAATGGGGGACACAGGAGGACCAAGGTCCAACAACAAGCCAGGGATTGGGGAGAAGCGGATGAGACAGCCAACCATGCTTGTGCAGAGGCGGAGACTGATTCGGGGAGGAGGGACAGCATGGCACCACGTGAGGGGGCCGCGTGGATCAGGGAATTACACGGTCCAGGGAAAAATCGTACAATAAAAACTCGAATCATTGCTGTTTCTCCACTTCATTTGATCCTAGAGAGCTGCCACTGTGACGGACCCACTTCTAAAGTCGTTCTTTCCAGGATTCATAATATTTGCATTCGCCCAAAGGTGTTAATAAAAATTTTAAAAAGTTTCTTTAGAGAAGGGTAAAAATTAAATTAAGAATAAATATGATTTGGTATTCTTTAGTGGTAATGCTGTTATTTACTATAAACAGGATTCATTTGGAGTCACTTTGATTTGTGCTACCTCGCCCCTACAGAAAAAATACAAGTGATCACTTAAAAGCAGACATTGCGTTTAAGAAACTAAGCCATCAATAACACTGGTCTTAGAGCCCAGAACCCAGTACTGTATTAGGTGCTGCATAAAATTGTAGGGAAAAGTCAGTAGCTGGAAGAATTTCCAACTGGTGCTGAAATCCCAGACTCTTCTGTAGAAGGGAACAGATGTGATATGCAACCAGAGTGTGGGAGAATCACAGGAAAACAGAGCAGCTGATCTGGGAAAGCACCTCTGGAGATCATTAGTCCAACCCCTGCTGCAGGCAGGATTGCCAACAACAGGTTTACCCAAGACCATGTCCAGTCACACTTTCGATGTCTCCATATTCTCTATCTGCTTCTAGTGTTTGACCACCCTCACAGTAAAAAAACAGGGTTTTTTCTTAAATTCAAATAGTGTGTCTTGTACTTCAACTTGTGCCTGAAGAGCAGCCTACAGATCTGCTCTAGCAGCTTCGTTCTTTTTTCTAACTTGGTGGGGGAAGGAAGTGGGATTTTGTTGGCAGGCAGTTCACTAAATTCACAAAAATACCAAAAGGAGGATAGCACTGTCATGAAGTTTATTTAAAAGATCTATGAAGCTGAGTAATATGTCAGTGAGAGAGATTGTTCTTTATGACTTCAACTGAAAGCTGGCAAGTGGCTTCTATGTCTACAGTAGCTCAGATGGGTCTCCTTCCCTTCTCTATCCATTCCCAAGAGGAAAGCAGGAGATTGCAATGATCATGATACCTGTAGGAAAGAAAGGAGAAATCAGCTTTGCATAGTCTTGGTATTAGACAAGGAAGTGGAACTAAATGGACTCTACTATTTCTTGAGAGGTTATTTACCTGAATTTTTTGAGGACTGGCCTTGTGGGAAGATCCAGAGGAGGGAGCATGCCTTCTATGAATTACAAGTGTACCTGCTTCAGCAGCTGAGGGTAAACTCTGTAGCAGGCTCTCACACCTGATCATTTCATTAGCCATCTATCATTTCACAATCTGTATTTGCTTCCGTCTATATTTGCAAAGAAAATATGCCTCTTTTCTTACAAAATGCAAATGTCTCTGAAGAAAGTTAAGTAGATATGGGAGAAAATTCTGAACATCAGAAAACATTTTTTTGCTGTGAGGGTAACCAATTACAGACACAGGTTGCCCAGAGAGGTGATGGACACTTCATCCTCAGAGATATCCAAGAGCCACTTGAGCATGGTCCTGAGCAATGTGCTCTGGGTGGCACGGCTTGAGCAGGAGAGGTGGACCAGATGACCTGCAGAGGTTACTTCTAACCTCAACCATTTTGTGATTCTAAATTTTTATGAAAATAGTTATAACACTGAAGGTGTTGCATTGACCCTTTTTCAAGGTCCTACACCTTACTTAGGAATGAGTTTCAGGCAAGTCTGGAATTCGCAATCAACCCTTTGAGAGAAGAAGACTCAATTCAGGCCTTAAAAATTAACACTTTGTTAGAAGCCTGTGGGCTTTTCTTTGCTGTGTTCAAAAGCCCATGGTTTTAATGGGACCATGACATAAAATGGGTCCATGTTCAAGGGGTGCACCGGGCCCTGTGTTGTGCCAGTGTCACCAGCAGTTTCCAGAACTTTTGTCTTACCCCAGATGCCTGCAAACACATGCTGGCTGAGGGGAGCTGATATATCTCTGGGATTTTTTTTCTCTGCACAGAAAATTGAAACTTTCTCCTCTTTAGATACTATTGCTTTAAGTCACATTTTCTGCTGCTTGGTGCATTTGCAGATCTGAGGGTTGCTTTATGAAGTCAAGGCCCACACACCATATGTGAGGCATGGCAGGGGAGAAAAGGAGGCAGTTAATGATATTTGCTGCTTTTAGAGACTGTACAGTAGAGTATCTTTAACTTCAAGAACTCCAGTTCCCTGCCTCTGTAAAACACTGCCTGGCTATGATTTTGGAGAAGTGTTTTGCAGGAGAAACACAATAAATATGGTAGCAAGTCAGACGGGACTCAAATAACCATAGTGGCATCAGAAAGCAGTAGAAGATATCAAAACACTTCCAGGACTGAGGAAACCTGAAAAAAGACTTTCAAGAAATGAGTTGCATGGTTGCAACCACCCACTTCCAAAGACAAATGGCATCCATTCCAAGCAGTGAGGATACCACCATTCATTTGAACTGCCATCACTGAGTGACAGGAGCTGAAGGTTTCCACTACCAGGTTGACCCCTAGTCTGCACGCAGCCCTAGAAGAAACTGATAAAGTCTGAAGAATGTCAGAACCTCTAAGATACTGCTAGTAATTAAAGTAATTTAGCACTAAAAGTAGCACTAGCAATTTAAGATGGACTTTGTTCTCCTCAGTTTCTCAATGGTTTTCAATATAATAGAGGAACTGTTTAGATTGTTTCCTATAATTATTAGTAAACATATTATTTGCTATGTCTCTTATTAGAAGCAGAGACTAAATACCTCAGTCTAATTATGACTCATTTATGAATGCCTGCTTCATTGTTCTAATGAAAACATGCTCTTAGAGAGGTAATAAAATTAGCATCAGAATCTATTTGAAATGAATGGTGGATGCTCAAAGCAGTCAACACCGAAGTCAGCTAGAACACATATGAGTATGCAAGAACTGTTATATACTGTTCTATAGATACTATTTAATTGTTACAGTTGTATTTGACATTGGAAAGTGACTTCTTGATTTAACTGGATTTGAACTTGCAAGGCTTGTCCTCTGCTGATCAAATTGCACAGATTCACAGACAGCAGAGAAGCAGTGTAGTTCAGTGCCAGATTTGGATCTCAAACCTCAGCTGGATTTCAGCTAAGTAGCACCACAAGAAACGTAACATTAAGACACAATCACTATGCTCAGGCACAAAGTCACTATCATGCACACAAACTCCATTTCTCATGGCAAAACATTTACTAACCTTCTATCTGAGAAGAAAATTGCACTGTACATTTCAAAACAGTTTTCCTAAAATGCATAAAATTAGTAGTATCCAAAACAGTCTTTTAAAGGATATAGAATCAAATACAGTATCAATACCAGTAAAATCAAATACAATGCTTTTGAGTATTCATTTCCTTCACCCTAGTTTTATCCCATAATTTTAATGAATAAATATATTACTAACCTATTAGCTGGCAAAAGAATTCACATTGAATTTAACTAAGGTAATGTTGTCCAGGATTCATGACTTTGCTCATAGGAAGCAATGGTTCATTGCGTATGCAAGAGAGACAGCTGAGTAGGAAAAAGTCCACAGAGCTGCTAAGACAGACAGGCTAGTTCTACTCTACCTATTGAACACTCCATAGGGAGCTACTGTAGTGAATGGGGGATGGATTGTGCTTACTGGTGTACAGATATATGCTTCTGTAGTCTCTCCTAACAGATATTTGCTCCGTTCTTACAGATTCATGCCCCTACAGAGTTCACTGCTCCAGTTCTCTGTGTGTTAACCAGGAATGCAAGTCCATGTTTCAAAGGCAGAAAGCTCTAAAATTTTCAAGAGCCTCTTGTCAGCAGGAAGACATGGCTAAAAGGACACCAGAAAAAAAACCATCTGAGGTAAACCTAACCTTGTCAAAATCTTTGTGAAAACATTGAAAATATACTTATTTCACATAGACAAATGTCTATCTGCAAAACAGATGCAGCAGTCACCTATGTGAGACAGGGGTTTTTTCCACAGCAGAACACTAATGATACTGCTATCATTAAAGGTTGTGTTTTGCTCAGCTTCTGAATAACCATAAACATTTAATTCTTCTGACACAATATCACTGATCTGATCAAAAATCATATCAAAAAGGGATAGGATTTTTCTTCTGGTAGAAAACTAAATGATGGCCCCTACTCTGCATTATACAAAAATACCTGTGGTTGATGCAAAACCATCCCTGTTCAATGTGTGCAACCCCCAAACTATGGTTGAAGAACAGTTTGATATCCTTTTTTGAATTCCCTATGGTAAACAATTCCATTACTCCCCAAGCATACTTGACATACATAACATAATGCTGCTTACAATTTCAACTATGGTAAGAAATACTAGCAGAATATAAACATACTTGGAACATACAAGAAAACTTTATGTTTTAAATAAGCACTACAGTACAATTTTTGTCTCAGATCATAATGATTATCTCAGAGTTTACTGTGCTTACTGAAGACAATTTTAGTGTAGCTATCTCTGCTGAAAGAGCATGTCCTTTAAATAAGAAAAGGATAGGTTAACCTCAGAAAAATATTTTTTATTTAATGTGTTAAATACTTTTTTGTATCCTGGTAGATATAATCTTATTTTCACAAGCATTTTAAAAGGTAGTGTGATTTCTATGTTGTAATGCACTAGCTTGTCTCCCCCTGGAACAGAGGATTTGTTACAGACTACTGACCTGAAACTTAATTCACAGAAGGAAGGAGACCATGATAACTGAATCTTACACTTTCTTAAGTGTATGTTTTCACTTTTAGCTGCATCTTCATTTTTTGTCTTGGATTCTGAGAAGAAAAAAAATGCAATAATATTCCTTTCAAGCGACATATTTTCAGTAATTCCAAGACATAATAGTGTAATGTAGTCACGTCATACTGCTTTCTATATGCCAGTACAATGAAGGCCCTAAGGCACATCTTGGCCTTTTCCACTGTTGACTCCACGAAGACTTCCAGCTTTGATTTACCAGTTGCTAATCTTAGTTGACTAAAACCACAACCAAGTTCTCCTGAGAAACAGTTAGATTGCATTACTCAGTACATTACTCATAGGTTATATGGCATTCACTTACTGCATTGAACTGCAACTAAACATTACACTTGGTATTTGTAAGGGATTTAAATTATACTGGTTGGCAGTCATGTAACTTCATCAGCTGTGACGCAGCTGCTACACACCTTTATGACCTCTTAGTACTTTATAATTTTTAATGTGTTCAGAGCTAGTCAACAGAAATGCAGTAATGTCATAATGTCATCTACAGGCTCTAAACAGTCCCAGTTTCCCTTGGTGACCCTGTCTTCCATATTCCACCAGATAACTAAAATAAAGGGTCAGAAGAAAAAGAAATCACAACAAACCCTTCCATAGGAGAGTAAAATCATAAGTAATTCAAACAAGTCTCTACACTATGATTCTCCATAATGAGTTTTCTTGACACCTGTCTAGTAATCTCTGGCAGGAATAAAGTGAAGATAACTTTTCATATAGTATTTATTGACTGAAGCCATGGCATCAAGTTAAGAAGTAAGATAGTGCAAAAACAAGGTTTAATTGAGTAGTCTTGAAGGCTACATTAAAATTGCATTATGTTCAATCCTTAAAATCTTTGGTAAGCTGTTGGTCTACAATGGTTGCTATTCCTATAATATATGTATGTCCAACCTTTCTGATCCCAACAACCAGCCATCAAACCTTCAAATGCCCAAGGGCCACAGGACAGACCTCACATATTCTGGAGAGCTGAGAGAAGAAGAGAACTCAAACTGTGGTTCAAAAAAGATGACAACAGCTCCCAAGGGGTCCCACTGCTCCACAGACGTGGGGATTGCCAGTCTTAACACAGCCTACTGATTTGCTTCCCCAAACTCAGACATTTAGATTACCTAGAAGTTTCCATGCCAGCTCAACTTCCCTGTTAATCAGATGGTACAATCTGCCATATGACTTGAACTTCTGAAAGTCCGCACATAGCTTAAGACCCACCTTTGCCATCTTGTTAGGCTTACCAGCAAGCATAACTTTGAGCAACCACAGACCTTGTTAAAGTCGACTGATGTGCTTGGCTCTGTTCTGTAAGGTTAAATGGGAAACAAATAAAAAAACCCCACCAAGACACACACAAGAAAAAAAATGGCTGAAAAACCAACATCTCCGCCCAAGGGCCAGGATCACCTGACATGAGGTAACAAAGAATACAAGAAGAAGATGTCTATTGTTGCAAAATGTTACTTTTTCAATGTTTTGGAGGTAGACAGTCATAAATAAAGAAAAAATTTCTGGCAATGTCTACATTTCAGCTACTTGTGTTTCCTTTCTTTGGGGATCTCTGAACAGTGAATCCAACAGCATTCCTAATGAAAAATACAAGAAGAAAATCAAGACTAAAAAAGTAAACTGCTTGTTCACCTCTTGAGTCTAGCATACTTTCCACTTCTCTTATAGGAATAATAAAAACCTGTTACACATTCTCCTGGCAAGCAGATGTTCATCTCAGACTATCGGTCCCTCCCACCAGCTTGCTTTTGTCTGCTTAAAATTACTTCAGTGTTCCTCAGAAAGGCCATGAGTCACTGAAATTACATGAGTGTTATATTTAGGGCATACATACACGTGACCACTTGGAGCAACATCTGAAAAAGTTTCCTTCCTAGGTGAGTCTCAAAACAAAAGATGAAATGCCTCTTCTACTATTTGTATAGAATCATCAGACTGAAGAGAGATCTATATGCAAAGAGTAATATTTTTAAAAAATTGCTTTAAAATTTGGATCAGTCGTTAACTAACACAATCAGAATTATTGACTCTCTTCTAAGTCAATCCTACAGACTACAGGAAGAAAGAAGAGCTACATCCATATGAAAAGGAAGTGTTTCAAGCTTTTATGAGGGATGTTTTTTTCAGTTAATATTTTCAATTCTAGGGCTTTCTGTGCTGTTTGAATAAAAACACTTTTTTAAAAAAATCATATTTTAAATACTTTTACATAAAAATTAGAGAAACGTCTCAGAAGAAGAGTCAGAGTAACAGCTTGACAATAGACATCACAGCAGATCTCATTTTTGCATGCATTCTTACTTCAGCCCCTGTCAGATAGTGAAAAAAGATATATTATCTGAAGCTCTTATATCTCACATTTGTTGCATGCAGCTATTATTTTACTTGGCTTTGATGTTTCACAGAACTTTCTGAAGCAAAGAATCTGCTATGACAACATGACATTTCCCATATGTTCCCTTAGCTGTATGAATGAGAAAACCTTGGCTAACCCTAATTAGCATTGGCACTGTTGTTTGTAATCCTTACACTGCTTTTTATACAACATTGTTTTAGTAACTTAGAGTATATGAAAGGTTCTGCTTATTGCGCAGAGGACCAAGAGCACCATGTTACAGAGGATATTTGACTTTAAATTGTTGGGGAGAAATGGTGGCCAAGTCCCACACCTTGGCTAACTTTCCAGATTGTAACTAGGTGGAGGTTATGGCAGGATATGGTCTGGGTGCAGACAGATGGGGATTGCCTCCAGGTGACTTTCTCAATTCCACCTGCTTAGCTATATAAGCTGAAGGAATTTTTTTGAGAAACCTGGTCAGTCAACAGATGGAGGAAAAAAGACTTGTCTGAATTGGTTCACATTGTGCCTCCAGTTATAGAATCTTCTTTTCTCTTTTGGCTAAAAAGTCATTGCCAGTGACTAAAATGAACTTAGTCTCCTACAGATCAAATGCAATTAGTCCTAGTTTTTTGAGGTATTGCCTCTCCCAGTGAATAGGCAAATACCTAATCTCTGCATGTAATCTAGCATTCCAGAGATTTTGTCTGATATGTCAATAATCCTCTTTATAGCTAGCTGGAGGAGAGTGTTGTACAGAGTGCTGCTTGTCACCTCGCATGCCTTCAGCTCTATGAGATTCAGGATCTGGCATGATTTCAGAATGCAAATCCCTGCTTTGGTTACTTGGAGAAATGATACACCAGAGGGTCATGCTGCCTTCCAGAGGGACCTGGACAGGCTGGAGAAATGAGCAGACAGAACCTCATGAAGTCTAACAAGGGGAAGAGTAAAGTCCTGTACCTGGGGAGGAAGAACCCCAAGTATTAGCATATGCTGGGGGCAGGATGCACTTTCCTTCTTTGCAGCAAGGACACGTTGTTGGATCAAGCTCAACTTGTCCACCATGATACTGGGTCCTTCACTGCATAGCTGCTTTCTAGCCAGCTATGCTTAAGGCTGCCCTGGAGCCTGGGCTTAGTCCTCCCTAGGAGAAGGACTTGGCATTTCCCTGTATAGAACTTCATGATGTTTCTGCTGGCCCATTTATCCAACTTCTTGATGTGCCTTTGAATGGCAGCACATTCTGGTGTATTAACCAGACATATTGCCTTCTGATAACACTTCTTTTTCCTTTTTTACTCTTCAACTTATTTTTGTGTTGTTTTTTGAAAAAGAGTCACTCTTTCCTGCTTTAAGGGTCTTCAAATCCAGTTATAACATCCATGTTCTGGCATACACTTTCTTTTTCGTATTATTTTAAACCAGGGATAAGATATGCACTACTTCCAAATATGTTAAGGTTTGCAATTCTCAGAGATCCTGGACAAGTACTGAGTAACTAAGCCTATTATTGCACATGTTGAGTTCAAGTCAAGTGCTTTATCATTAAAATTCAGAACTGCTCCAGTAATACAAAAACAAACCCACAAAATATATTGAGAAAAAGATAAAAGGAGAAAAGCAATAGCAAGAGCTCTTGCTGGGATCCTTTTTTCCTTCTCTTTTCTTTATTTTTCAAATTTAACTTTAAAAATAGCAAATGACTGAACTGTTAAAAGAAAAAAGAATCCAACTATGAAAAAAAAAAAGGTCAAAAATGTAGGCAAAAGCATTTCTTGACAGAATTGGCAACTGCTATCTTCTCCATTTCCAATCCTTTTTTTCTTCTGTTTGACTACTTGTTCACACATCTCTCCTCATTTGAACATAATTTTCTTTACCTTTTTTTAGATCATATATTACCTTCATAAACATTGTGTTAACAAGTTGAGAAATAGCTTTACCTTGATCTATAAAGAATTCAGGTAGAATTCAGATTCTAAATTTGTTTTTTCTGTCCCTGGATGTAAAGCTTGTGCAGCGAGGAACTCTCTTTTCACTCTGTATTTTTACACGAATGGATATAACAGAGCTGGAACACAACATTCATCTCTCATCAGTGAAACAATGTTTTTATTAGAACAGGAGATTCAGAACTTCCCCTGTGAACATTGTTTTTTCTGTCAATCAGTCATTTCTTCATCTATTCCTATTCTTTTATAAATTCTTGTTGTTTTCTTCTACACAAGAAAATGCACTTCTATGTTTGGGTACACCTGCATCATAATCACAGTAACTGCAGACATGTTTGAAAGGGCTTTTGGTAACCATCTATCTCTGACAGTAAAAGTTCAGTACAAGTTAATATCTCTGATCAAAGTTGATAAACATCCTGTGGTTTATAACTCCTTATTCACTAAGCATAATTAGCAAGCTATCTGTGTACTAGGATCCATACAGGTATTTCATGAGATCTCTACGGTGCTTCTGGATATGTCATTTTTTTGAGCAATTTGTGAATCACTTGCACTCAGTCCCCTCCAATTATTTTTCCCTGAGATTAAAGAAGTCCTCCTCTGGAGACTCTTTCAAGTATCTGACACTTCAATTTTCTCTTCTTTTTCAAAGTTGTCTTTCATTTGGGATCAGCTAAGAAAATCTGCCTGTTTTTTCATGTTTATATGTTACATAGACAGAGGACCTGAGAGCATTTCAGGTCTGAAACACATCCTCCAGCCAAATTGAACTTATTTGGTAAAGGCTTGAAATTGTAGTCATGCCCTCTAGCTAAGTATAAAAGTAGTCTCCTTCAGGCAGTAATTCTTTGTTTTCTCCTATTTTTTTATTTTCCTAAAAAAGGTTTGAATAGCACAAAACAGCTGTGTCCCATTTAAAGGAAACAGAAAACAAAATATTTGCAATTAGAATTATGTCCTTCTAAACAAGCAATCATTTTGAAATCACATTCTTCCATCACTTTTGCTGTTATACCTTATGCTAACAATTCAAGACTTGGTCCCATCCCACTATAAACAGAGTTTAACATTTATTGCATTATATGGGGAAATAAATGAATCAAAAGTTAAATATTCTGCTCTTCTAGAAACAGACAAAAACATAAGGGTTGACATTTTAAAAGCCATATACTTCATAGCTTGTAAGCTTCAGAGCTTAGATATGTTGTATTCTGGTAACTTTGTGTGCTACTATTTGTCTTCCTCCAGGTTCCCAATATAGTTTGTTTTATTCAAAGCAATGCTCCCATCTTGCTATTTAGGCTTCCTACTTTCATGCAGAAACTTACATTATCAGCCCTTAAATTTTCTTCTAAACCTGTCTGTATATGGCATTTCATTTGTTCCACCTACTGATCATCACTTCGTATTATTAGTCTTTATCAGTCTTGTTTTCTTCTTAGGACTGTAGAATTTTGGTGGGTGTTATTCTACGCCTGTTTATTTTCCACATTTTTAAAAGGTCACTTTTGACCTTGACTTAGCTGCAACTTGGTCCTCTTCCAGTAAAGTCAGAGAGATAGTGGCCTGGAGAGGCTTATTAGAAACTGGATACTCAGTCCCTCTTCCAGCCCATAATCTGGAAGGCACATCAGACAGGACTAAAAAAAAAAAAGACTGAAAAATACAAGAATATGTAACATACATATTGTAAATGCCTTGTCACTAGATATTACTCCTATTGAGACTTTACCTGAGCTCAGGAATAGTTCAGAAAAATTCATGCAATATTAATCCTTTTAAGTTTCCTATACAAACAGAAAACATGACCGGTTCAGGAATTCCCTGAATTACAAATATCTGGGGCTAGTATCATATATATAGTGCTGGTGATAATGTAATAGGAAGTAAACCTTGTTACAGCAGTTGGAGAACTTTTTCTGAATGTAACAGACAGCTTTATATGCCAGTTTTAACCTGAGGGAACAATCTGTATCACATTTGGCATTTTATAGGTAACTCCTGAAGTGGGGAAGGAAGGAGTGTCAAGAAAAGTGGGCAAAAGGAATGAAATTCTGTAGTTCAATTACAGGTGTGTGAACAGGAGGAAGGTTCTCAAATTTGTAGATTCTATGGTGGCTCTTGTCACTAGTGGAGATCTTTTACCACCAGTAGAGTGTGAGGGGATCCTTTTGACTTCTTGTTGCCTGTACTCATGATTCTTCAGTTCCTTTGCACATTAATGCTGCTTATTTAGTAAAGGTGTAGGAAGAAACAATATCTGTGGGCTAGTGGCTGTAACACCATATTGCAGTAAAAAAAAAAAAGAAAAAAGGATGCTATTGAGATGTATATAATGTCAGATACATGAAGTCATTCATTCTGCTTTTGGGTAGCTAAATTTAATTCAAGATATTGGTCTCAAACATGGTCCAGAGAAGAGAAACAAGTCTGAACACAGGGCTGCAGAACATGGCCTGTGTACAGTATGAAAGAACTGAATCAGTCTAGGGAAAAAATAACTGCCTCCAAATACACAAAAAGCTGGCCCAAAGAGGAATGAAATGGTTTTTTTCTATAATCCCCGGGGATAGGACATGAAAAAGTAAATTTATATTGTCATGAGGTCCTTTTTATTTAGGAAACCACTTTTAAGTCTAAATGTAGTTAAACAATTGAATCAATTACATAAGAAAGATGAGGAAGATCCTTCAGAAACTTTTAGGACAACCCTGTCAGAAATAATACAGATATTGTGGATCCAGTCTTTTAAATCTTTTTATTGTTCTACTACATGCTGAAGACTGTGAAGCATTCAGATACAACGATAGAAATCTTATATAAAACAGATAAGTAGAGACTGCTTTTGAGAATTTCACAACCATCTCACAAGTGTATCATAATTATTGTACTAAAAGATATATTTACTGGAAACCAGTGGTTTGAACAGATACCAACCAAGACATGGGGCTAATCTTTGGCTACTCACATTCTGAATGTTTGAAAAGTGGCAAATTACTGTCATTTATCTTGAATGTCACAGGAATGTACTCTGTAGGTTTAAAAGAAACACTTGGATGAGATGATATTGACATTTTATTTTGTAAGGTGTCCACGCTTTGTACTTGAACTAAAACTTCATGATACATATAGTCCAATCCAAGCAACAGCAGCTCAGTTCTTTATCAATTCATACTAAAGTATAAAAATGAAAATTAATATTAATAATAATCAATGAGTTTTCTTTTCAAATTGTACCACACATTGACAGAAATTAATACCATGCCTAAAAATAGTTTTGATATTTCAGTCCTGTTATGCCTCCAACATTTGTTTTTGTCTTACTAAAATTGGTTCCTTAGTTACTGCAACACCTTCCTACAGTATCTTTCACGATAAAATTACTGTATAGTTTCTGCCATGCAGGAGGTATGCCTAGGCTTTAAAATCAGTGCTTCCAGAAAGCAGTACAATACTCATCTCTCGTATTGATTTTTCACTAATTGCAAAATGTGAAAATTTTAACCGTGTTTAAGATTTTTTTTCCTTTATATGGGTCTCTTCTCTGAAAAGGCTCTTCCCATAGCTATAATCATATGAATTAGAAATTAATATTAAAAATAGAGTATAGGTGAAATAGAAATAGTGCCATTAAACTAAAATATACATGTTTTTGTCTGGGAAAATGCTAACACTTCTGATTTTAACTTACATGACACTAGAGCCCTACTGATTCACAAAGTAACTATGAATAAATTTTAAAGTATAACTACTCTTCCATGTAGCAACAATTACATGAGAAGCTTTTTAAATATATATATATGTATATTGTATGTACCTGAATATTTTATATATTTTCTTTTTTTTCTGCATGTATAAGAAACAAAGAGAAACAGAGAACAAAGTGGGGATCTTCATTTTGGTTCATATGAAAGGTATTGAACAAACCTGTGCAAGCAGTAGAAAATTTTGGCTACATCAAACAGAGGAACTAAATTCTACTTTATCTTACACACCTTGTCCACTTCTGGAGCCAAAGTACTTGCCTTTTACATAAGCAGAAAACTTCTTTGGTAGCTATCTAGTTCTCTTTTAATAACATTCATCCTTCTTTAAAAAAGACTGATCCTATATCAGTAGCATCAATGACAGAGTATGGAAGAGGAAGTGAAATTTTTTACAGTATCGGAGATAAAGAAAACATCTATGAAGCCTAAAACTTCTCAGTAAATGTTACATACAAAAAGTTCTTTAGCAAAAGAAAGGAGTGAAGACATGGGAGTGAGATTCTGTGATACCATGCCTTGTCAGCCTCCACTGTGCATCACACAGTCAATGGAAGGATACAGGCTGGGAGCTGATCATGTTCCAACAGACTTAGCAGCTGTATGATTTGATTCTTTGCAATATTTACATTTTATAGGTAAAGATAGCCTTTGGGTCTGCTCTCACTAGAGTATCTTGCAATATTTTATTGTGTCTGAGCATGATTATGGAGGCTGAGTTTAACCGATAGACATTAATGATGACTGGCCAGATTGTCTTGCTCTATGCCCTCTATTACTCATGATCAGCTTGTTGGCTTAATATGGTCAGGGTTTAGTTTATTTCATGCCTAGTCATCATGATCCCAAAAACAGTAGTATTATGTCAGAGGTACCTGAGCACACACCATCTGCTGTCAGCTCTCTGAAATGAGTTAAAGCTGTAATTGACTTGGATGCTATAGCAGATATATTCATTGGCTTTTAAAATCACTTTGTTCTAACTCTGTACAAACCAGCAGCAAAGTCATTGACAAGAAGCCCTTATCACAAAAATCCACAGTGACCATTTATTCCTCCTTGGGCATATCTGCTGGGACAGAGATTTTCAACTTTTCATCTTTCTGAAGGCAGCCATTCACTTTGTTTTCCTTGACTCTGTCTTTCTGAGAGGTGGGAGCACAGGGTGAATCATATGTCTTCACATTTCATCTATCAAATGATGACACTGGTCCTGTCCCACCCCACCTTAAGGCAGCGGGTCTGCACTGTTGTTCAGAGGCAGGCACAGGCTGCCTCCACTTCATGCTGATAATAAGATGTGTTCATACTTAGCATGACAATAAGTTTGGTGTTAAGTGTAACAAAATATTTTGTAATATTCTCAGAGTACAAGCAGGTTGGGCACGTATTTGTAAAACCTGATGTTAGAGGGGTCAGGTGGAAAACTGTGCACCTGCATCTGATTATACTAATTTGAGAATTATACTTATTTGAGAACAGTACAACCACCCAGGTAATCACAGAGAGGTGTTTAGCTCCTTCTCTTTCCTGTGTGAGATACAGTATTCTCTGTAATTGTATAGTCTGAAGAAAGTGAAGTGAGCAAAAATACACGTTATTTTCTTTAATACAAGAGGGATTGAAACCCAGGAGTGATTTTTCATCTCCAGCTACATTACTATAGTACCTGTTTTGGTGCTTCTCATTTCCAGACAGTATATTAAGAGCGTTCTGGGTTTTTATTAATTGCTGTTGTCATAATTAGCCACTGTCATGGAATTAAGTGGGACTGGGTCTTGTTTGGACTTGTACAAAGAGAAAATATAAGGAAAAAAAAAACAATCAAAAAAACCTCACAATCAAAGGTTGTTAGAGGATTTTTACTTGTTTTGAGCCCTTTGAGGGGAGGGAGGGAAGCAAAGGCAGAAATGATGTTATTGTAATGTTGAGATGATATCCCTGAACATTGGTAAAAAGTGTATTGCTGGGGGTGGGTTTGGATGATATTGTCTTTATAAGTGTTTATGATTGCTGTCTCAAGAGACAGTGTCTATAATATGAAAAGATAAATTTTGACTAATTTAATTTAATTTGTATGACTGGATCATTCACTGAGACAAACAACAGAAATCATGTTAAACATTCAGTCTTATGAAAATATTCACTGGTAAGTCTTATGCAGGTGTTTGAATCTTTCACCAGAGGATTTCCAATCATGTGAAAGCTGTGTGCATTTCTAACCAAGTAGTGTCCTGCTGACAGAAAACATTTTGAACGTTTAGAGTGTGGTCACTAAGAATATTCTTGATATAGACCTCAAAGCAAACTAGAGATTGATTGGCTGGGATTATCCTCTTATTCTTCATAATTAGCATGAGGGGAGTAGTTAGAAAGTGTGTGATTAAGAGGTACTATCACATCTCCTGCTATTTCATTATAAGGAGTTGAGAAATGTAAGGAAAGTTACTGATCAATAAACCCTTCAAAGATATCCCAATTTTTTTTTGATTATTCATATAAAATTTGTTTCTACTGA
Source organism: Chiroxiphia lanceolata (assembly GCF_009829145.1). Classification (NCBI taxonomy): domain Eukaryota; kingdom Metazoa; phylum Chordata; class Aves; order Passeriformes; family Pipridae; genus Chiroxiphia; species Chiroxiphia lanceolata. The sequence goes on along the minus strand of NC_045638.1, from coordinate 77,737,064 downwards.
AATTATTAATAGTCTACCAAGTCCCATTGCAATTGTCTGCCCTATTTTTCTTTTGTTCTTTAGATTACTCTTCGTTTGTATCTTGCAAGCTATTTTCAAGCATATATGTCTTAAAGCACTTCAATGACCTTCAATGACATTGATTAATGTGATAATTTTTGTTTAAAAAAGTAAGATCCTTTTTATTCTGAAAATTTACCACTCTTTCTTTTTTTCCCTTCTTTCTTTCTCAAGTAGTTGGTATTATAAACTTGAATAAAGTACTTTATTCAAAAGGAATTCAAGAGAAAATGAACCATTGACATGGCTTTTGCTTACAGTAAGGGCTGTCTGATTGAATTTAAAGCTGTAGTTTGTTGACATGGAGAATAACAGCTACATCTATTAATTGTATCTGTAAAAATAAATCAACCATACTGTACCTTTTTTTTCCTTTGCCAAAAATCTCACATCGTATTCCACCTTTTTTTACCAAGAAAAGTTTAATGTGAAGAAAAGAAAAGGTTGATTTAAGGAATATAAAAATTTGAACACTGTAAAATTAACCAAAATTTGTGTCAGAATCTTGCAGGACATAATGCATTATCTACACAGTGAACGCCTTCCTACGTTTTCAGCCTTGGCAAATATTGAAAGCAAGGACAGTATGCATGTGCGGGTTCATGTGTGCATGAATACATGCATGTTCTTGTGGGCTGCTCTAGCCCTCCAATTTTTAAGATGCTGGCAAAAATAAGTGTCAGATATCTCAAAGAAAGCCAGTTTTATAAGATTTGCTACGATTCAATGCCTCTGCCCCACATACAGAGGGCTGGCAGCTGAGCAAAGGAGAAACACAAAGAGCATTGTTTTCCAGGTGTCATTTTTGTATACTTAAATATATTCGAATGATCCCTTTTTATTTTTCTTCTCTCTTTTTTTTTTTTCTAATGGCTATCTAGCTACTCTGAGAGAGGACAGGCAGCAATGCCATCCAGAGAAAATGAGAAATCAGCTGCAGAGATGCTAAACAAGTGGCTCTTGTAAAAATCAGTATTGGGCTGAGAAAACAAGCAGCAGAGACATTTTGGGAAAATTATGTTTTTCCATTCATTACCACATCACCATATGTTTTGGAAAACAAGCACTAGGTTTGTGTCAGTGCTCTGTCTGGATACAAACACACAGCAACCAATTTTCCAATAATTTCTGAACGCATGTTACCTTAGTCACTCATTTTTAAACCTGCTCATTAATTTTAATGATGGTGACTTTTTTTCTAAAGCATTATGACATGCACAGTTGAAAAAAGGCCATAATTTCTCTTTGAAAACTCGCTGGCATTTATGAAACTAATGATTTAAGTCTGGCACTTCAGCTGCAAGGTAAATGAAATGGAGTGAATTTTTTATCCAATATTTGATGGCTTTGCATTTTGGATATGTATTTATTTAATGGTAATGAATTAGGCAAATTTTTAGTATAATTTAGAATTTCAAGAGTAATCTAAAAAATTCTAAACTATACACATTTTTTTAAATCTCATATCTACAATCATACTTATTGTTCAAGTCACATAACTGAAATCAGGCAGTAGTGCATGATGCTAGCTCCTGGGTCTGGATCATCCAGCCTTGGGAAGTCAGAACACCTAAAAACTTTGTTATTTCTTATAAAAGCTATAATGTGTACCAGTTGTAAAAGTTACCCTCAAAAATATTCTCTTCTTTAGAGGAGGTATAAAGAGTACAATGTTCCAGTTCTTCTGTTTCCCTGGATCCTTGGGTCATGACACTTCCATTTCACTACTGTCTCTATTAAAGCCTCTTCAGCTTGCCTCCTGCAGGGTTGTTAGGAGACCTTGACATTATTACAAAAATATACCCCCCCAGTCTCCTTCCATGTACCTCATTCCCCAGGTGAGCAACCTTTCTCTTCATGTTTCAACTGTGTTTGTATAAGTCACTGTCAGCCTTGGGTTTTGGTCAGGCTTTAAAGACATGCATGTGAAATACAGATCAGGCAAAAGCAGCTGTGGGGGAGCAGGTATGAAAGGAACAGGGATGTCTATGGAGCCATGAAGGAAAAGTCTACACCAAAAAAATCAGGTGTTCTGACCAAAACAAGTAAGTTCTTCCCACTGTGCTTCCCAGACAGCAGCTGCTGGAAAGCTGATGCTCCAGATATAGCAATTGTTTTAAAGAAATAAAAAGCAGGCTGAGGAGCAGCACTGAGGAGCGAGGAGCCAGGAGCTGTGGCCAAATCAATATACAGAAAGAAAGAAATTGCTGAGATGAATCTGGAATGAGGGCTATGTTCTCACTGTACTACTCCTGGTCTTGATGATGAATCTCCTCAGCAGAAAGCTGAGAAGCATGTGAACACCTATCCCTTTCTCCTCCTTTTTTTCACATCTTGACATAAAGCATTTCTAAGATGGTCTACTCTCTTCCAAGCTGATCCATCTCTGAAATAAGATTGAAGAAATTCTGACTGGTTTTTGGGAACAGCATTGGCATCATCAGTTAGAAGTTAGCATAAATCAGCCAGTTTTACAGTCAGAAGGTGTTGAAAAATGGGTAAAATGAAAGAACTGGCAGCTTTCATGAAATCCTTCTGAAAACACAAATCGGTCCCGTCTGTTCACTGTGAGCAGTTCACTATAGCATGAAAGAAATGATTTTCTGGTGAGCGAAGAAAAAAATCTGTTGTATAGTCACACTGCCTCCACCTCCATTTACTCAAGCCTGATTTTGCTTCTTTCCAGAACAGTCTCTTCTCTCATGAGCTAGCACTATAATCACCTATAGCTCTTGAAGCATCCCAAAAGCACCATACCCCATCTAGTCCCTGTTTCCACAGTCTAAGTAAGAGCTTTAGTCCCAGTTCACCATTGTAAGAGCAAATTGAAGGCAGTCAGCTGAAGACTATTTGGAGAGAACCTGTCCCTGCTGCACATATGCCTGTCAGAGAGCACAGTATGTTTTCACCCCCGATATAGCCCCAGTGCCTTCCTGACAGCCATCAGAGTGCGTCCATTAGCAAATTTGGAGTTGAACTCAGACTCTCTAAAATGATAGTGCAGGTACAACTGTCCAACACACAGAGCTGAGGAGAACCCCTATGCAATTTTTCTACCCAGGAAATCACATACTTTGGTACAAAACTGCAGTCCTGAGCTGGAGTTCTTTCAGAGTCATAGAATCATTTAAATTGGGAAACATCTTTAAGAGCAACTATTAAATTTTCCCTTTCAAGTCTGTCACTAAAAGATGTCCCTAAGTGCCACATCTACACATCTTTTAAATATCTCTGGGAATGGTGACTCCGTCACTTCCCTGGGAAGCGTATTCCAATGTTTGATCACTTTTTCAGTGAAGAAATTTTTCCTAATATCCAATGTAATATTCCCTAGTACAACTTTAGGCCATTTCCTTTCCTATCACTTCTTATTTGGGAGAAGAGACCTAGGCTAAGTCAAAGCTAGTTAGGCACAAAATATTTCAACTGTTTTCAAAATTTTTTGTTAAACAGAGGGTGGTAAAAGAGACCAAAGCAGAGCTAAGAACTTAGCCACAAACATTCTTATTTTGGGGCAAAAGCCCGGATGAATACGACTGATCAAAGAGTGGATGGAAGGTTGTAAGCACAACAGTAAATTTACAGGGGTTTCCATGACAAAATGGAAGGATGAAGTTATGTGACTCTCTACAAAGGGTTCATAGAGTTTGTGTTTTCACAGTTCAGGATCAGAATTCATTTTGGTGAAGACACAACTGCCTTGCAAAGGCTTTCCTTTCTTCAAACCATTTTTGTGAGGTTTTATATAAAATGAACAAGAGGAGGAAAAAAAAAGCCCGACTTTTTTTGAATTATTGCTTAATTCATTTTGTTACCTTAAGACATGTCATCTAGGTAAATCACTGTTGGCTGCAATGATGTGTCCATAAAAAATACCAGTCTGAGCCTTTAATGAGTGAGTCAGTTGCTCTGTTTGCTCGGGTATAATTTTGAAAAAAAAAAAAAGCAGATCATTAAATCATTTTCTGAAAAGGTCCTTAATTACATTTAGCGACAGAGAGAGGATGATTCTGTGAAATGGATAGTGAGGCTGCATAGCAGCAAAAATAAAAAAAAGGTGACTCTCTGCTCTCTGTTCTGAGATAGGAACTTCTGAATGCCCCACATTTACTGGGAAGTTAACATATAAAATAGTAATTCATTCATTTTGCTCATCTGTATCATTTTTATGACATGAAAGGTACAGGTAGGTTTCCAGCACCTTCCTAAACAAATTTTGGAAATATAAGTCTGCAGATGAATATACCAAATGGAGATTTTAGAGGCACAAACACAGCAGATGCTCAGTTCTTAATATTATTTTCCTTTATGTTTTAAAGTTAATTTCTTTAGCAGGGTCAGCATTTATAAGTACATCATTTTGGTTTTATGGAAGTTTACTAAGCAGATTCAAATGCAATATTTGCCAAAAAGATGAAACACTAGGACAGGTTACTCAGAGAGGTAGTAGATGCCCCATCCCTGGGGACATTCAAGGTTGGGTTGGATGGGGTCCTGAGCAATCTGACCTGGTTGAATATGTCCCTACTTATTGCAGTGGGATTGAACGATATGACCCTAAACGTTCCCTTCCAACCCAAACTATTCTGTGATCTTATGATTCTATGAAGTGTCTGAGGGTACAATTCTTATCTCTCCTGCAGTGCATTTAGCATGAGTGAAAATATTTTTCTGAGAGTCTGTACTGTAAAAACAAAATAGGACTTTGCAAGTAGCAGGAGTGATAGGCAAGCTGGTTTACACATTGTATGTATTAATATCATAGCTACCTTTGGACAAGACTTTAACACTCTTGGCAATAAAGATATATATATATATATATATATTGAGAACCATAAGGAAAAAACCTGTAAAAGTTTTCAAGCTTGCAAGCATGTAAGCTTATTCAGGTAGGTAAAATCTTATTACTATATTAACTTGTATACAAGATAGCAGTATGCATCCTGACATATGATTTTTATTTTTGCAATTTTAAAGACTAATTTACTAAAAAAATTCTTACCAATGTATCTGTAATAATAAGTTGCAGAAAAACGTGGTTGTCCAAAAATTTTTCCTGAAATACAGGACTATGTTCCACATGAAGCACTATGTCAGGTAGCCTGAAATATCTGTGTTGAAATGAGGTTTATACAAACCAAGATGAAAGCACATCAAGTATTTTATATTTTCTGGATGATAGTACATAATTTTCAAGTGCAGTTTCCAGAACAAAAAGGAGTCACAGGAGCTGCACATGCCTGTGTGCCACCTCTACTCACGCAGTGGGTGGTGATGGCTCTGCTATATTACAGTATGGTGTCCAAAAGGATGTGAGCCTAATAAGAACTGGTAATTAAACATGATTAATCAGGCACATGAATCTCCACTGCGGCTTCTGTGAATCTGTAAACATACTGATGTTCTGTGTTATAATAAGGTCCTTGTGAAAACTCAGTTGTTCAGATTTTGTTGGCATGGCAGTTCCCACTGTCAACAAGTTTATATGTGACTTGTGCCTTTCTGCCTTTCCCCCATGCTGTCGAGTTATCAAGGCACACTTAGGCAGACCTCAAAAGGGGAAACTCCACAGATTTCCAATAATTTACACTTTAGTCACACAGATACTTGTAGCACTTTAGGGCCAACATATATAGTGAGGCCTGTCTTTGAAAAGTAAAATATGCTTTCACTTGACACACAGTAGGGTGATTGAGGTGTTTATCACTTCAAAGTAGCCGAAATGGCATTATTTATTTTGAGGTTAAACTGCTTCCCCTACTTGAACTACATTGCTTAAGAATCCAACTACAATCCAACTACATTGGATCCCTATGAATAAGTTAGGAGTATATGGCATAGATATAACCAGAATACTGGAAGGCAAAGCTAGGACTTGAATAGCCAAAGCAGGAAACACTGAGAATGGAGAACTGAAGATAGAGTCCGCTGGGACTGCTGAAACCTCAGAGAGATTTCAGCAGAACAGAGTTTTGAATCACTGACAAGAGAAAAATCTTGTCACAGTGAGTCATAAAACGATTAGTGATGACACCATCTAGGAAAAAGACTTCACTAGAATTCAACCTCACAAAGAACATTCTCTACAGACATACAGTATTGCTTTTATTAAAGTAAATCACTTGTTACAATACTTCTTTTTCTGTGCGGAACACTGTTATACTACACTGAGAATATGTATATATATTATTTCCTCAAGAGGACTGCTCTCTTGAAATCTGATGCCTGAGGTTTTATAAACCAGATACTCACTAAGGCTTCATCATGAACGACAGATGCCAGCTCTGAAAATCCCTGTCATGGTCATCATTGTGGAAGTCATTATTGCATCATGTTTCTGCATGGAGGATTGGATCAACTATTTCAACAGTGTTTGTCCTATACCTTTACTATTTTTAAGCTTACACTCCTCTGCCCACCATACTCTTACCTAGAAATGTCTTACCTCTGTTTGTGGAGAACTGGACTTGAGGGAGTTCGGCAGTTAAAGAATGTATGTTGAGACAATTCTGCCCCAAAGCTGACCGGGGGGTTATTCTTGCATCCCAGTGTTGCTACAGCTAATGAAATGAGCCTCAGTGAGCCACTGGCCTCTTATTCATCAAAACCTGAAAGGGCAGAAAACCTGACAGATCTGACACAGTAAAGAAGATAAGAGTAAATAAAGGCAAGAAATGGGGAAAAAAGAATCCTGTTCAGGCAAAAGGAATATGGAGTGAAATTTAGCACAGGAGGCATGAGCAAAATTCAGTTCTGTCACATACTATTTATATTATATTAACATATTTTATATATATTATGCATTATATGTTAAACCAGCAATGATTTTGTCTTCCCGCGTTTTAATTATTTTCCCTAAAAAAGTGGGGGGGATTTTGGTAGGTGTAGAGGAGGAAAGGAGCCAATTTCTCTGCAGCATGGGAAATTTGTTCAGAAATTTTACACCTTGTGTTATACTTATATACATAATAAGGCTGCTGCAGACTTGGAGAAAGTTTAAACTTTTTATATGCATAAATATCTATATCTATATGAATATAACTTTGTATATAGAAAAAGTTGTACAGGTTATGTAAAGATATATATATCAATATGTAATTTTATATTTAAAATTCATAAGTACTCTACCCATAGATCTATAGAGAGATAGAGAGATACATATTTCTCTTGTTTAAAAATACATATTCATAGTCTTTAAAATGCATTGTAAAATTAAGGCAAGTTGCCTTTACAAGGGTAGACATAGGATCAAGGTATGGACAAAAGCAACACTTTCTGCCTAAAAATTTTCACAATTCATCTTCAAAATATCTTGTATGAATGTTGTAGACATAATTTAATTAATTCCACATACTTCTGTGCTACTTTTAAAGAAGGAGGTAAATTGTCTGTTATGTCACATAAGGCTCAAGAAATTCCAGTCCATTAGTAACCAAAGAGGATGCTGGGTGACATACATTAGATGTATTTTGAAATCAGGTTGTGTCAACAGATGTCAACAGATTCATGAAAGTCTTGACCAAGGAGATTTTTGCTATAACAATTTAATTAATTTTACCATTTTTTAATCATGAGAGAAAGTGTAAAAGCCTGGATGTGTACTAATAATGTTTCTTTCAGAAAGAAAAAAAAAAAGGAAGAGATGATTCAGGAACCAATAAGTGAAGAATAAAAAGAATGAAGAAAATTGAATCCTGGACATCATTTGCCACAACTTGTAGGGGAAATTGGTCCTACTGTCAGAAATTTGTATACATTCTTGGGGAGTTCTGGTGGGTGAAGCTAATCAAGCTGCTCCTTGTGTCACAACCACAACTGCTACATATTCGAGGCACCCACAGGAAAATAAAGATAGGAGGTTGGAAAGAAATCAGTCATGGAAAAGTATACAGTTTTCTGTAGATTTAAACCCCCTGTGAATTTATCTGTCAGGGAAGGGGCTTCTTACCAGCAGGAAGTCCATGAGCACTAGTGTTGTCAAAGTTTTCATTCCTATTCTCGCCCTGTGTGCACAAGTGCACTTCTTACCTTTGCTCTCATTATAGAACATAGAGGATGTTTCTTTCATATCTAATTGGCTATTCTGATAAAACTTGGAGGAATATGCTCTTCAATTTTGTTGGAACTTATTAGGGTTTAAAAAGGATTACACAATTATTGAGACAGGGTAATTAGATAAGCTTTATTTTTTTTTCCTCAGGAAAAAGAGAGAGATAAAAGAAGTAAATTCCCACTAGCTGATACCAATGGATCACATAGTAAAGGATTACTCAGAATCATAGACTCACTATGTTTGGAACAGACCTCCAAGATCATCGAGTCCAACCATTAATCGCACCATATTTACCACTAAATCACATTCCCAAGTGCTACATCCACACACCTTTTGAACGTTTCCAGGGGTGTTGATTTCACCACTTCCCTGGGCAGCCTATTCCAATGCCTGGCCACCTCTTCAATGAAGGAAGTTTTCTTAACATCCAATCTAAACCTCTCCTGGTGCAACTTGAGGCCATCCCTTCAGCTTGAGTTTAACAACTATTTGGCAAATGTCAAAAGCAGCAGCTGCTGGGACACAGAAGCACATGCTTTTCATACATACAGCATGCCATCAATGTAATAAATACAGTAAAAAGTGACTGCTAAACATTTGGCATTTTTTATGTATCTAGAAATTCATAGAATCTGATTGCCACTAGCACTGGCATCACTGACTGTCGTAACTCTTCCTCCAATTCCTTATGAAGAAGCACCATTTGGCATTCAAATGCAGGGATATCACAGCAATATGTTCATTTTACCTGAGTCACAGGAATGATGTTGTTATGGGTGACCTTTTCCTTTTAATGAAAACTCACTGACTAGATCTTCAAAACACATTTATTGCAGCTATAATGCACTGGGCAGGGTTGTGTGTGTGTGCATGTATGTTTCAAAAATATGGTAAGCCACTTGTATGTTTTATTCTCTGTAACTGATAATAATTTTTGTTTTAGAAAGTGATGGAAGATTACATCTCTATAAACAATCAAATAATTCAGGATGCCAAAACCTTATTGGACTAAAACTGGAGATAGGTGGAGACTTCCCAACCTGCTTGAACACAAACTCTACATACATCATTAGGATTTGTTGATGCTGACAGTTTTAAAAAAATGCACTCATTGAACTATCTCTGGCACTATTCAGCATCATCTGTGGAATAAATTCATTCAATACTTAGCAGACAGGATAAATAAAAAGTATGAGTACGGAGAAAATTATTATTGTTAATGTGTTAAGAATTACTCTACAAAAGTACATCTAAGTACATTCAGAAAACCAAAATCAAGCAGTCCTTAAACTAAAGAGCTTATATTCCTACAGTTATCGTCTCCTCACAGCGTACAGTCCACACTGCTGTGTGTGTGCATGTGCAGCAATACTTAGTCGCATTCTTTAAAATCTTTGTTGCAAATATCTTCCTTTCTATGAAACACTTAATTTTTTTTTTTCCCTTGGGAAGACACTGTATTCTGATAGTTGAAGGCAAATATACTTCAGAAATTTCCTTATGGATTTTTTTTCTTGAATTTTCTTGTTATACTTGATAAAGATATCACAGAAATTAATAAATGCATCTGAGAAATAAGGTTAATTAAACTAATGAAAGGAAAACAGTGGAAAATAAAGTAGAGCAGAAAAGGGAGATCTAATAATGATAAAGGAAGCACCTCTATTTTGTATGATGTTCATGTACAAACTTGATGAATATTTTGTGACAGAGCTTCAGTTTAACCCCCAAAATCTCAGGTAAATCAATACATCAGTATGTAGTTTTTAAAATCCAAGAGGTTCTGTGGCTTGAGGTTTTTTCCCAAAATCTGACTAATCCAAATTCTTGGGTTTTTTTCCTCAGGATTTCAAGAGAATCATTATGAGAAAATTGCAGTAGATCTACATTGTAAGGGAATCACCTCATTAGTCCAGACTCTTCATAATATACTCTATTAAGCTCATTGGTTTGGGTCTTAAATTGGGGAAAAAAGATATTTGACCATGTCAGTAGAAATGCGTATAAACTGAACTATCTTTCTCTGTAATCCCTTGACTGACCTTAGGTGAAATGCAATAAATGATGGTATGGTAATTATATTCTGCTGTTTTACCAGACATCTCCATTTCTCTGAAATACTATTTTCTCAGTTTTATAACCTTTGGCTCTCTAAATACCAAACAACCAGTATGGATAGTTACTCTTTCTTCATTTTTGCAAGAATTATTCCCACTCTATGTTGGCTACCGTACTCCTTACAGCAAAGTGTTTCTGTTGTGCAATAATGATAATAATTTCATTCAACTGTAAAAGATTTGACCGTAACTGTAAGAATATTATTTGGCACAGTACCTATAAAAGAGCCCTCCTTTCTTGAAAGCAGATGATTTGCAGTAATTGGCATGCTTCTCCTGGTCCTACTTAGGAAGGCTCTAGCTGATGGAAGAGTACTGAGTATCTTTGAACTGAAGGCAGTAGCAAGGCTGCCACTGTGACCTGGTCTATGTCACCACTTCAGTCATTTCCCATAAATCTTTAAGCAATACAAGCAGCAGAAACACACTTCCCATTACAGATCAGAGAATGGATCCATTTATCCACAAGTCAGAATCAGTGTTAGCAGATGAAATGACACCAGTGTGAAAACATCACACAGAAAAAGCTATTTTTAACATTCTTAACACGGCATATCCTGACTTAAGCAAAGAAGCTTTGAAGAAATCAAGAAAGATGGGAGAAGAAAGGAAGTGAAGGGTCCTGTGATGCTTTCCTGTTCCTTTCCTCTGAATCAATGACACTTTCATATGCTGATTTTGAGACGCTATACCAAGAATTGTTGTCCCTATATCATGGCAATCCAGAGTAAGGGAGAAGTGCTGCAGTGCACCCTCATTTGGATCCCTTCTCTTTCTTCTGCTGAGTGAACCATGGCACAGTACTGACAGCTGTATACTGAGATTTTATTACCTAGTTTTGGTGGGGAGTTTTTTCCCTTGTTTCTTTTCTTTTTTTTTTCTTTCTCCTTCTCTTTTTCTTTCCTTTTTTTTCTTTTCCCTTTCCCTAATCCAATTTCAGGCTTGAAGGTGGAAGCCTGGATAAGATGCATTGGTGATTCACCCCTCAAAAGAGGTTTAATAAACCCTTCAGTATGTTTCTCCATTGTAGCTTAGCAGAGCCTTTGAAAGCAAGGGGTTTTTTAAACAACAGTAATTAAGTGGTCTCAGAGAAACCTCAAAAATTTGTTGTGACAAATGAAAACATCTCAGGGTAGAGGCTAGATGCTATCAAACTGTTCAATACTATGAGCCTAAAAACATTGTTTCCATGAAGGACTTAATACAGCCAGCAGCTATCCAGTTCCACTGAAATCAGGCATCCACTCTTGCACAAAACTGATGATGAAAGAGGTAAATCTCTTTTAATTTCTATGCTCAAAAAATAGAAGTCACTTCCTTGAAGCTCTCTTCATATTCATTGCTGGGCAATTATGTTTGTTCAAAAGTAGCAATTAACCTACATATTTATAAACCTAGAAACATAAGAAAGAGTACAGCAAAAAGTATTTCTGCACTTACATATACCTATTAATCTTTTGTCTTGAATACTGTTAGGAACACAAACAGGCTGCCCCAATAATTCATGGAAGTTGCTGCTGCTGTTAATATCTCCTGCATTTGTGTTTTGGTATGTCAACTACAATCAACATGGAAGTATAGGGGAGTATTATTTATGTAAAAAACCTCAACAGCTTCCAGATTTCACTTCAGCCAGAGTATGAAGGGAATTCAAGTTGAAAATTAAGTTCGTGGTTTAGGCATAAGTCTGCTTTACTAGACAATATGAATGCGAGTTTATTTGTGTTTAACCCTGATACGGTATGAACTTGGAAAAATGTCAAGACAGCCTTGAGCTCTAAATGTTTTATCTATAAAGATGTTCATGTCATCTTCTGTAAAGTGTTATTTTCTATGGAGTTGAAATTATTTGCCAGTAAGTAGCGAGTTCTTTACTACACCATCTAAATTCTGGACAATTATGTTGATTCTGAGATCAGTAACTTAATTGTTTCTTTTTCCTACAAAATTATTTACAATCAGCAGAAATTGTGGTTGTGCAATAGTTGAATAAAGTGTCTGACCATACAAAAATTGAACCATGTATAAAGTTTTATGAACATCTTTATTTGAAATGTGAAGACCTAATCCTAAAAATCCCTTTACCTTAATAGGATAAACAAATGTAATTGTCAGGAATCTTGTCATTCCATGCCTCATACTACAGTGGCATACACATTATGGCTTTAGCAATACTTTGCATATTACATGGAAATGAAAAACCAAATCATGTCTGCAGTTCAGCTGGAAACAGCAACCTGACTCCTCTAAGGACTTTCACCATAATGAAAGAGTAAACAGGTTTTCACTGCCTGTGAAAACCAAGTATCCAGCATAAAACAGCATTGCTTATGTGGAGCCAAACTTTTCCAAACACAAATATTCTGGCTAGCAGAAAAAAGCTATTACCAATTCTTTTTTGGTACTACTTCCTTCTGCAGCAGATCCTCGATGTGCAAGAAGGACCTCGCAGTAGCCTTGGAATCTGTTTTACTAAATTACATAGACCAAGTGAAAGGTAGTCTGGAGCAGAAGAGCCCTCTGATAGATATTTACGGTCACAACAGACAGATGATGCTAAATCATGCAAGAGAGGGGTGACTTATCTCTGCAGCTTTACACCTTGACATTTAGCAGGACTGAACAAATGGCACATGTATCTCAAATACACAGGATTTATTGTTTTCATCTACCTAGGTTCCCATTTTATGTGAGTCCCCTATTAAAATATTATTGCAAACACCTAAAGCTTCAGTTCAAATTCCTGAGATGTCATCTGGGGTTTTGAACATTTGCTGTCTAGAGATGTCTTTTCTCTAGAGCTCTGAAATTGTAACCTGTCTATTCTTTATTTAGAGAAGCACTTACCTTCTCTCTCCAGAAAAGGTATGTCGCATAAGAAGTGTAGGCCATTATTTTCATTTCAAAGGCAAGGCCCTGTATTGACAACACATTCAGACTCACCAGGAATAACTGAGGGGACTGCAAAACCCTCTTGATCACTTCTGAAATACTGACTGGCAATATATTTTCTGAATAAACAGGCTGAGTACCAAATGTGTAATCATTTGAGAGTACAGAGACAGAAGGATTTTTCCAGGTTAAGTAAAGGGTCTGATTAATCTCACCATCCAACAAGGGCCTCACTCTGTTTTCTCCAGAGAGAGCAAGTGAGCAATGACCAGGAACTCTTTGGTTCTGTGTTGAACTCTTAGGCTCTAATTTTCTGATTTTTTTTTTTTTTAAATATCAATAATACTTCCTTCATGTTTTTTTTTTTTAATTTTCTGTGTTTCCTTTGGTTCTCAGCTTATTCTTTAGGGAATTTCTGTTCCTTTTCAGGACAGGCATAGGCTTGCCCTTTCCATGACACTGAGTAGAGATGAAGGATGTTTGAGGAACGATAATGACTGGATGTGGCACTTAGTGTTGTGGTCTAGGTGACAGAGTGGTGATCAGTCAAAGGTTAGACTTGATGATTCTAGAGGTCTTTTCCAATGATTTTGTGATTCTGTGACATAAGAGATCAAACCAGTACAAGTACTACTTCGGGATTTTCTCCACGAGTCTTTCACAGAGAAAATGCCAAGTCCAGAGACAGTATCACTACATTTAACTCAGGGCAAGTTCTTGTCTTGTGAGTGTAGCCTGACTAGAATTGGCATCTGTGCTGCCTGGGGAGAGGGTGGGAAAAGGCAAGGAAACAATGAGAAGTGGTCACCAAACCACTTTCTATTGCCTGCCACTCCCAAAACAATATTCATGAATCTCATTCAACTTACATTCTAATTACTTTTTGGGTTTAAATCAGAACTTCCAGAGTTTTGAAAGAGACAAGGCAATAAAAAAGTAATCACTGTTCCTTTTCAGTACCATGTACCAATAAAATGGGATTGAATAGAAGCGCTCTGCTAAAATAATTTTCTTCATAATTCAGTGATGTAAGGAATCAATGCTGCTGGACTTATTTGGGGGGGGAAGTACATTATTTGTTAATTAAACTCTCAAACATGAATTTTTTGCACAAGAAGAATCCATTTAAACTCAAGAAAATATATTGCCATCATTTCTTTTATTTAAGTAAGTATCTTCCTTTTCAAGTCTAGAAAGATTTGGAAATATCACCAAGGCTTGTAATGACTCACTTTCTTTGCATTACACCTGTAAAAGAAACAAGGTCCTTCTTGCTGCACTGATCGTTGCCATTATGTCTTCCTTTGCAACATAGTTAAAAGATCAACAGAAAACACATGACTTACACTGGTTTTATGTGCTCTTCCTGAGAAATAAGGACTTTTTCTTGCTGTTGAAGAACATAAAGTAGAAGTGGAAGAAATACTGCCAGAATTTGATTACGTTTTTGCTGATGTTCATGTGAATGGCACATATGGGACCTAGTACAGTGTGTAAGATCTGCATTATTAAACTATAAATATCTACACTCCTATTGTCTACATCTGAGCTTGTCACTCTAAACTTTATTACTAATAATAAGAAGTAGACACAATTGACCTATTTCAGATGCCTACATTAGACTGAACTGTATTAAGTTTCAGAGGGATTACAAATCTTTTCCAACTTGCAGCAAAAGAATTTCTTAAGAGTTAACAGGCCATAAGAGTTTCAGTGATGAGCATCCTATTTGAAAGAATATAGGGAAGAGAAAGAAACAAAAATAAACACCAAAAACAGAATGTGTGAGAATAGCTGGAGAATATTTTGTCGGAATTAATCCCTTTATATATAACAGATAGCTTTCTGAAGAATTTTTTTTTTTTATTAAGAAATACTGGATCAGTTGGACAAAAAATTATGTGTCCATAAACACCAATACATAAATATATACATAAACCAGGGTCACACCACTGATACACTGAAGAAAACTAGAATGCAACCCTGTGTGTATTGATGGTTCCGAAAAAAAAGATGTTAAAACCAGGACCATCTTCTTGCTCTACTAGACAGAAATACCCAATATCTACTGTTTTAACCTCTTTTGAACCATTTCAGTTCCTTCCTTTAGGGTTTAGTTGGCACAGAAACACATCCCTGGCTTACCAATTGGCTGTTAGTTTTTTCTGCAGTGTGGATTAAACCCAGTAAAATAATTTCAGTGGAATATGTTTAAAACACAGATGTCTTTTTCATGATCTGTTCATAGTTTGTCTCATTTGAAACTTGCATTTCAAATCCAGAGTTATCTTGCTAGAAGGGACTTTTCTGGTATCCCAGATACATGAGACCCTAAGTGTCCTTGTGGGATTTGCTTTTAAACACCCTTTTCTCAATATCAAATTACCATTTTCCCTCTGAAGCCTTCTTTACAGGATCCCCTGAAGGAGCTTGGCGGGTTGTGTGGGAACAATGTCAGAAAACTGCTCCTTTAGCTTTGCTTTTTCTGCAGGAAAACCACTCCAAAGAAATATAGCATTCAGAATGATTTTAGGAGTAACTACTAAAAATAAATGGTGCTTCAAGCCATGAGGAGGAAAAGCTAGGCATTTAAATGGGTGAGGAATAGGTGTCTACCCAACCTCAAGCCTCCAAAGCTTAATGCTGTGTAACTGCCACATGCATTAATGAAACCACCCAATGTCATTCTATGAGTATTGTCACTGTTTCTTGTAATTAAATGGAGTTTGCTTCCCTTTCCACCTGTCCTATCTTTGCTGAAATCGACAAGAACAATGAAGGTATCCTAAATAATAAAACCAAAATATTTTTAGTTTGACAAAAATAAAATTATTCAACATTTTGTATCTCATTTTACCTTCAAATTGACATAAAGGAACTCTTGAGACCACTTCTGAAATCAAAAATCTGACTTCAAGTCTATGGATTTGATGTCATGTCTGGTGTCAAGCCTGAGACCACTAACTTCTGACACAGTGTAAGTTTAAATTTTACAGATTTCAAATGCAGGTTTCCCATCCCACTCTAATCTCTGCCATGAGTTCAGTTTTTCAGCAGTATCAAGTTGACAGCCTTGGAGTCTGCAGTTCTATCCAAAGCACAAAAATTGTTCTCATCTAAGTGGTAGAAGATCGAGTTATTAAAACTTACGCTTCTGCAGCACACAAGCTGTCCCACAACCTGCCATTAGCACAGCTCAGACCTGTGTTGGAGGCAGGCATCGACCCTTCTGCCAATTGCAATGTCCATATTGATGGTTCAGTGATGTGAACTCCTGTCCCTTTGCAAGCCAATCTGCAATATCCAATTCAATTCACTTCGTGACCTATGGGCACTACTAAACACAGCTGGATGCAAGCAGTGATCCAGAAACGAAAAGTTTGTTATCTTCTTACCCATAGCCTGAGGTGCCCTGCCCTTTTTGGTGATGCTTGTGTAAGTTAAGGTTTTGTATTCAGTATGATATTTCTTTCACCTTATACCTCAGACCACCTCACTGTGCAAATTCTTTTATAAAAGTTATGGCTTTAAGTGACTAAGGAGACATCATACAATTTCCTAAGTAATAACACTATGTATGTAAAAAAATAAAACTGGGTGGAAGCAGCGTTGGGAGTAATCTGGAATAATCTCTTATTTCTTTTTTCTCTGAGTATCTTTTTCCACAGATTGACTCAACTTCAGGTGTCCTTTAGAATTCAAAGTAATTTCCAAACTTTGCAAATAATTGAATTTTCAGTTTTTACAGCACAAATTTAAAACTGCTAGTAGTCATCAGGACTCCACAAAAGCAAAGAAAGGACAGCCCACTGTTCTTTCCTAATGCCTCTTAAGATCCTGTTTATTATGAGATAAATAAATAAAAGCCATGTAAAAGAAACAGTTCCTTCCTCAGAGACACTAAATAACCTCTTGAACATTCTTTTGTGAGATAGAAAATCTCTAGGACTTCAGCAGGTACTCTGAGAAAACATATTTGTCTTATCATTTTTTTCAGGGGGATTGACAGTGAACTCACAAATCTATTTCTTATAGTTTTCTTATAATATTTATCGATAAAAAAATAAAAAGAGAAAAGGTTGTGATATTTTATTAACCTTTAACCAGTGAAATGTACAGCATTGCAAGGAACTGTTCAAACCTACGTATAAAACATTTTGTGAAATATGCATCCACTAGAAACTTATCTTGAAAATTATGTGCATGTAATGCCTTAAGTTTCTGAATTTCAACATCAAATCATTAGGCAGAAAATAGATGCCTTAAACCAAACAAGAAATGGACACAGCCTAAAATATATTCAACTACAAATCTCTCTTTTATTCTGCAGGAGCCATTTTGTTAACATTAGGAGGGACCTGAAGCAGCTTCAAGGGGTAAGATTTCCTTGTTATTCTCTCCTATCGAATGATACCCTTATCTTTGCCTTCCCACAGTCCTTTTCCTACCACAATATGACATCACTTTTGAGAAGTTTGAGTCTGTACAATTCTACTGTGTTCTCCAGTAAACTGTAAAGACTTTCCTCTGAAAACCAAGCAGGTCTTTTTTCTGGTTCATTTTCTAGTAAGTTTAGGATTGTGTTGTTACTGTGATAAAACCTTGAGAAAGACATAAAAGTCTAAGTGTAAAGTTTTACAGAACTTGCATACTGACTAGCAACTTACAGATAAAACCTATGGAAAGTAGTATATGGTTTATGGGTTTGTTTTTCTTTCTTCCTTCCTGGATCACTGTAAAAAGGAAAACAGAATACAAACCAGAGAAATTTTAATAGCAGAGTCTTGACTCTGAAAATTCCTTGGTTTCAAGTATTGACTGGAAAATTTATGTCTGTCAGGTGGAGGATGATACCGAACCTTCACCTTCTAGAAAAGAACATAGCAGAGTGGGCACAAGGCTTTTCCATTTATGAAGGAACAAAAGTTCCTTCATGAGGCACTTCAGGACTTCAGGAAAGCATTGTACATCATGGAATACTAGGTGCAGAAAAGTATTTCTTCGAGATTGTACTTGGCATCTAATCTTGAGGGCTTATTCACAGATTTCCTCCCGAATATTTCAGGGTTATTTTGATATAGCAAGTGCTGCACTGGGTTAGGGGGAGATACTATAAGAATTCTTGAGGTCTGTGCCAGGAATGAACTATTCCAGATGAATTTTTCTTTATTTTCTACCTGAAGTATAGATAGAGCATTTCATTCACTGCTTTCTCCTGCTTCTCCATGTCATATCACTTTTTATTCAGAGTAGAGAAGCATGAAGAATCAGGATTCTGATTTCCTTTAAGCAGAAAGATTCCTCTAAGTGAAGCATTGCAGTCATATGGCATTTAGCAAAGGCCTTCATCCACAACTAGTCTTTTACATTTTACAAAGAGTCTGCAAAACAGAAATAACTGAATTTGCTAATCATAATGATTAGGTGAATCACAGACACAAGCTGAGCTGAGCAGCAAAATAAACTAAAATTAGCAACAGCATGCCCCTGGCCTGGGGCAACATCCAGCTGATGAACAGAGACAGCTGGGACCTCATCCTTGCTCTACATTCTGTTACCAAAACTAATTTGTTGTGTCACTTGTATAATAGCAGGGACAACATCCACCTTCTCGGGCACCTGCAATTTCTATGTGGTTTTGCTTCTTTGTGATCACAGTCTGGATGTATTTGTCAGGAGATAGTACAAATAACGTTAGAAAGAGAGTGGTGGAATAGCTGTTATTACATCTGTCACTGATAATCCGTCTAAAGCCCTTGCATTTGTTCTTCACAGAATCTATAAAGGCATTTCGAAAGATCTACATAGCCATGTGTTGATTCATCAGCTCCCCGTCAGCTTTTCATGCTTTTCTTCCTTGCCACAGATTAACACTCTCCCTCACTTGGCTGTAAATGCCGCAACATAGCTTTTTATAAACTAATCAATATTTAATCATTGTAATACTTTGGAGGTTAAGAGAGGTTCAGACATGAAAATTATATTGCACTTCCCTGATATTGGAAAGACCTCACTTTGACTCTGTGGGATTAATAAATCATATTATTCCCATTATAACAAGGAATCCAAATTATACATAGGCTGCAGGAATTACCCAAGGTTATACAATGCATCAGTAGTAGAGCAAAGAATCACACTGGTTAAAAACCTGTCCTGCAGGTTATTCTCTTTGAATTATACCAATTATGTCTGTGTGCATGTTGCAAGAGATATAACATCAGATATAAACTCTTATTGTGACTTGGATATTCCATTACAGTCCACATTCATCCCCCTCTGCATTTTTCTCGATTTAATATGACCCATTTCATCACGTCAATTAAGATAAAGAACTGGAAGCACTCAGAGAAGTATGTTAATCTTGCTCTGCATGAACTAATCAAGTAATGTTGAGCAGCTGGTCAAATGACCAGAATTTGACTGACACTACTGTCACCAAGTGTCTAATGATGGCACTAAAGCTGCACGGAGTCCTTAGAAGTAAAAATGACCATTTCAGTAGTAGAAAAACTCACCAGCTCGAAAAACCATAAATTCTTGCATTCCATAATGCAAGTCCTCTTAGCTTGGAATGGTAGTTATAAACTAAGGTCTTCCAAGTATCTTGGCCACAGAACTCGTATAATGAGTTTTCATCTCTGCCTTGACTTTTCATTGAGTTTCCATGAGGACCTCTTTCTCAATGAAAAATTAGAAACCTAAATAGATATTAAGTACCTTTCTTTGGGGATCTCGGTCTTAGCCAATAACCAGAAGCTGCTTTACTGATTCTATAGATGGCTTGGCTACAGTAGCATCAGTCACCTGTTGACTTGGATTTCCAGAAGAGGAAAAGCCATTTCCTTCACCACACCAAATGTCATTGCTAACCAACAAACTGCATATTAAAAGTTAAGAGAGTCTTCATGTATTACAGTTCATGGTTTTCAGTAAATGAAGCATAGCTTTAACACACACCTGCTACTCCTTTTCAGTCGATCTAAGACTAGGTTCATCCAACGAGCACCTTACAAAAGAGATACCAACATTTATTCCTTGAGTCTTTTGGAGACTTTTTCAAAGCTTGTCTGAAAACAAAAGTAAATAATTACCGGATAAATGTACAAATTTGTTTATATTTCTCCTTTTCATCTTACTCTCAGTTCATGAATAAATGGAAAGAATATTTTCTAGGAAGTGCTTAAAGAAACTGATTATTTAAATTCATATACAAAGGCTCTAGCTGAAGCAGCAATAAGGAGGGGGCTATACAGCTGTGGAGGTTCATTCAGGAATAAAATCTTCATGAAAGCTTTCCTGAATAGCTGTGAAAAATAAAGTGCATGTTCAGGAGAAAAAAAAAAATAAAACATTACAACAAAAATTCTCTGCAAGAATTTACTTTAGTACGTTTCTCTGTCTCCTCCTTATTAGAAAATGTACTATCTGAAATCTGTTACTTCCCTCAAGCAACAGAATTTCAAAGTGATTATGCTGTAGGATGAAAGTATGCAACATCCTGGTGAGAGCACTCTCTTCTTTGCATTGATTTGAAATGGTGTGTTAGTGCTACTACACAACAGATTACCTGGGGTTATTTAGGACTAAAGGGTACACTATCTCCTAGGACAATAACTAACTAGCTAAAAAAACCTGGGTTTTGTCTTTTTCTCTTAGTCTCATCTTTTTTTATAACAAGACTCCTTATCATCTTTCAATTACCTGTGCACAGTTTGCCTTCGCTGCATAGGTTTTCTAACATATCTAGCACCTTGTGTTTTCTCTCTAGTTTTTTTAATACTACAGAACTAGTTGAAGGTGGTGAGAAGCCCTTTATGTCCATTATATGGACCTTTGTAAAGGTGCCGTTATCACCCCTCTTGATCTTTTCTTTCTCACAGAAATATGTTTAATGGCTTGAAACCAAACAAAATAACCTACTAAATAGTATCCCCCTTAGTTTGCAAACAACTCAGAAATTTTATTGCATTTGTGTGATACCTACACAATGCAGTAACCTTCCTGGATCATTTTCTTTAAATATTCCCTGGGAGTTTCCCTTGAGCACTTTGAAATCATTTATTTTATATGAAAAGTTCATAAATAAGAATTAGGAATAAAAATTAGGAGGAACAGGAAATCCAGTGGGAGTGAAGACCATCACTGAAAATTAAGTGAGGTGAAATATTGTTGATTTCTGGTTTACTTTTGCCTTTACAGCACAGTTGCAACTACCCTACTATTTCCGAGAATTATTTTGTCCAGGAAAGTGAAATAGTTGAATGTACTGCATTTTGTGGGTTCAGAATCACTGAAAGTGTTCAAAGTCAATGTCAGTTCTGGCTCATCATTAGAAATATTCAAGGCCAGATTGAATCAGGCTTTGAGCAACTTGACCTAGTGAAAGTTGTTCCTGTCCATGGCAAGGGGGTTAGACTAGATTATTTTTAAACATCCCTTTCAACCCAAACCATTTAATGATTCTATGATTTTGTCATCCAAAACAAGAGCTGAAATATTGATGTACAAATAATCCTGATCCGTCTTTGTTGCCATGTCTTTTCTAAGCATAGACAGAAACAAGTTGAAGAGTGAAAAAGCAACAATACAACTACTCAGTTTTGTTTTTTTTTTTTTAAATCTGCTGAATACCTTGAATTTCATGGACATTTACATTCCCTCTTCTTTGTGTCTTTTATTTTTCCCAAGACAAGGGGACAACTTTTCTCTGGTAATAGTACCAATCTATTTTAAATTTGCCAGGGTTGCTCTTAAATTACAGATTCTGAAAATATTCTGTAAATTCTTCCCAACTAGGAAAAGAAAAATTTAAAAAAACAGTATTGTTTCTGGAAAGCTCAAGTGTCTTACATGTAGTGCATTGTTATCCTCATTACTGAGGCCCACTACACATAAAAAGTTGTTTTGAAAAATACTGAATAATGTGGTTGCCTAGGCAGCAGAGACTGGACTGATTGACCTGGGAGGTCTTATTCAGTCTGATATCCTCCATACCTATGAAAAGAGAATACTCGTAAATGAATGCTGAGGTTTCTTTTTTTGAGATTCGGAAGTGCTATTGAATCTCAGAAAAGCAAGACAACAAACATCTTACTGAAGCTTCCTGAATTATAAAAAATATTGTGGTAGTTTATGTTGTTTCATTAAATTCAGACCAGATGTTTATTGAGCTGCACCTGCTAGACTAAAAAATGAAATTACCCTTAGGAAAAATGTGGCAAACCGAACTAAACTACTGACTTTCCCTCTCCAACTCTTCAGGGGGATTTTAATTAGTTTCTGTTATATTAAGAGTAATGAACAAAAGAAAGGGACTATACATGCAGAGTAATAAAATCCATGAGATTTGTTAGGATATTCAGATTCAAACAGATATATGTTTTCCTCATAGAGAAGAATGAGTGAGAAAGCAGACAGGACAAACAGAACTCATCTATGCACCAACCATGCAAACAGACATACTAACACTTGCCTATTCAAAAGTTGTAGGTAGAAGAGACAAGAAATATTTATAAAGTGTCTCAGACCAGAATATTCATTCCAGAGAAACATTCTTTTTGGTTAGAATTGCAAATTCCTTTACAGCTTATTAGCCAAATCCCAGCTTTCCAGACTTTCATAGTATGAATGCAAGTTTTCATCCCTCAGTTACATTCAGAAGAACTGTAAAAAAAAGTAATACAGCCAAAAGAATGATATTTTTTTTGGACTGAAGAATGTAGACCACCTTTACAAAATAGAGTAACTTACACAACAGTTGCCCTGAAAGAAATGAGAAGATCATAGTTGATAACCAAAGTAGTAATGAGCCCTTCCACTGATGCAGCAGCAAGAAAATCAACCAAACAAATACCTGGAAAAATTTAACAGGGAAGCAGTGAAAAGGCATTGAATAATAATTTCAGCTCTCCTGTGATCAATACTGAGACCGGGCTAGACTGTCTTCTGCGGTTTTACTCTTTATCAACTGAAAAATTGGAGGGAATATCTATGAAAAATTTTTAAGGGCTAGTAGAAATTAATTACACAGTGAGATTTTGAACTCTGTGAATTCACCATATCAAAAACAAGCTATACTTCTTTGAATAATCAGTATGAGTATAATTATGAAGGTTTCACTTTAGTAGAGGACTCATAATACTCTTCTCATATGGTCTCCGTTGTTCATATGATGGTGCAAAACAACTCAGAATTATATAGATAGCCCGATGTCCTCTGACAGTTCAATGTCCTCTGAACATCAGCTTGAATTCCATATTCATGCCTGAGTACAGGTGATAGATTCATAGCACAAACCTTCCCATTTAACATGTAATGGAATCAAAGGGAAGTACGATGTTCCACGGATTTATTTTATATGATTTATCAAAGGAATATCTGGAGTTCCGGTCTCTGCTCCAGGGGCTGTTTAAGTATTTTATATTGTGGAGTGTCCTTGGATAAAAATAGAAATAAACCTGAAACCAGAATTAAAAAGTAAGAAATGTCTCTTGCAGCTAAGGGGCCCTCTTTATACCTCTCAGTTAAGTTTTTCTCTCTGATCTTATAGCTCACACATTTCCAGGTTTACAGCAGTCCAGCTTCAACAAGAATTGTAAAGTGCCTTCCTAACATCTTGTAATGCACAAGAGGAAAAGACTGATGTGTGAGAGCTGTGGGTAAGAGAACCCTCCAGGCTAGAGGAGGTTTTCCACTTCCTGAGTACTCTTCTAATCACTAAACCATCATGTATCCTTAAACAAGGATGTTTCTCAGACACTTTTATTGTCATTAAGGTTGTTAAACAGAGCTGTGACTTGCCTCCTAAAAATCTTCAATATCTTGTTTGCTTCACTGTTTCTTGTTGCATTTAAAGACATTCTTTGTGGCACACACAAGAAGGCAGCAGTTGATAGACAAATTTTGAACTCTCATTTGCAATATGCAAAAGCCAAAATAATGAAGCTAAACACAGATGAATGATTGATTGCATACAGCTACACTCTGCTGAGTTTTATCCTTAAGAAAAATTCAGTTGTTTTAGAATGGTTTTGCTCAAATTATAAAGCATCTTTGTCTCACAAGAAAAAGGACAAAATCACAATATATGTTTGAAATAAAATTTGCTGAACTGAATCCATGCACAGATTCCGCTCCCCCCCCCCATTTGAAAGGTGCTCTTCGAGTCTGCAAATTCTTAAGCTTGGCAGCACAAGCTTTCAAAATGCTCCAGGTACTGCAAATACTTCAGAGTGTACCAGCAATGTTATTGGCAAAATACAGAGTCATCTTAGGATATTCTACTGAAATTCTTTTTAAATATGTTCAACTTTGAAAGAGAAAAGAGATCAATAATACGGTGACGTTTGTTTTTGCCTCTGATATATACAGGTTTCACATTATGTCCAGAACTCAACTTCCACTGTAGAACTTAGTAAGTTAGAAAGGAAAAGATACTACAGATGATAAACCAATTAAAAAAAAATCCACCTAGTTGTCCTGGAAAAGATAATATCACTCATCCCCTTGTGACTGTGATGTAGGAAAAAGCAGTTTTCTTTTCTTTTGTAACCTTGAATATGATTTTGATTTGTGAAGAAATCAAAAGATTTTGATTTGTAAGGAAATTTTCCCAAATCCCACCTTTGCAAAGGCATTTCATGACTGGCATGAGAGTAAGATTTCTTTGAACAAAAATGAAAACTGTTTTGAGGTTCAAGCCTAACCAAACCCATCTAAAACTATCACAAGAGCTTCAGATTCTGTGACAATAGATTCTGAAACACTTGCTAAGAAAAAAATTCAGATTTACTAAAGTTTTGCTCTCCACAGTTGCTTCAGTTCCTTTCTCATAACATTTCATTGCCAGGGGACTGGTAGCCTAGTAAGTATAAATATTGCCTAGGGGGGTGTTCCAAGGAATAAAGTCTTAAATACGTTTTGCTCTTACATTTTTGGATTTTTTTACAAAGCATTTCCTAATATCACCAGGTAATACAACATGGGTAGATTACGTTTGACTAAAGGTAAATGCCTATAAGCATGCACATCTACATTCCAGCTAAGCTCTCAGTGGAAAGAGCTTATGTACTTTTGGAGCACAGTTCACATTGTCCCAAAAGAGAAACTTGAAATAGGTCAGTTGCATATCTAGGAGCTTCCCTCTTTAGTAGAATTGAAGGATGACCAACTTGAAGCAGACATAAACATTTTAGAGCTTTAAAATTAGATAAGGTGAAGCCCACTCTCAGCTGTTAATTTCTACAGGCTATACAAATCTGTCCATTATATGTGTTATGTTCAAATTAGCAGTTGCTATGCAATTACTGTGGTTATACTATTATTAAAACTTCAGCATGGAGCTAACATAATAAAATGCCCTGTATCAAAACAGTTCCTGATTCTCAACTTCATGTTTCAGCTAAACAAGGAGTGATACCCCTTGTTACCCATGATTTTTCTGAGCAAGGTTGTACTGATGAATTAGTTGCTTTTGCCAAGAAGCAAATCCCATAATTAATTAGGCTTTTAGGGAGTTTAAATTTTCCTTTGTAGATTTCTGCCAAAATAAAAAATCTCTGTATGAGCCACCGAACTTCATTGTTGTATCTCAGTACACGCTGAGATAAATATTGGAATTCTTCAATATTTAGGAGGGACAGAATTTTGGGTGTGCTTCAACTTTTTTCACTCTTATTCTGACTAAATAATTTATATCAGAGTTTTGAATCACACAGAGAGGTGTGTACCTAAATTTTCCCTGGCTTAAGTTTTTTCTTACTTTTCTTTTTGGTTTTGTTTTTTTATAATCTAAAAAACAGTGTTTAAATTTAGGTTATGCAGTTGCTTATTGTGTGCTTTACTGTACTTGAACATCACAATATTCAAACCTTTCCTGAATGCTCACTCTTTATCCTCTTGTCTCAGAGCCACTTTCCTTTTTTTTTATTTTTGTGAGATACCGTGGTGTTAAACATAATGAAAATTGTAAAGCGGTAGGTTCAAACTGATACTTTAGAAAATATAGAGCTGACTAGAAATAGATGCAGGCACCGCACAGATGTGTACTGAGGCTGACTCGCAGGAGGTTACTCAGCATGGAGAGCCTGAAATCTAGCCAAGGGGAAATGATTTCTGTTCTGGTGTTTGGGACCGATAATAAACAATCCGATTCTATTTGTATTGCTCAGAGTGTCAGTTTACCTTTGACATTACATACTGCTTTATGCCTTGGCCATTCATTTGCCACCCTTGAGGGGTAGGCAATGGACTTAAGTCTATAACAGAGCAAGAGTTTTTTCTCATTGTTTGAAACAGCATCATTCTGTGAATAAAGGTGGGATCTAATTCATTTTGACAGTGCATTCTCAAACATGTCAAGCAATATTTCCACAATCTATAATGACAGTAGATTTGTTCCTAAACAGGCATTTGCTACATATAAAATTTTATATTCATGGATATATATCTATGCTGATGTTTTCTCCATTGTGAACACAACTAGATCTCTTATACCAGCTTTAGTAGCTGAGTTTATGTGTAATTTACTACCCTTCATGGTTCTGAAACACAAGATTTTAAAGTGAAAATGATAGATAATGCATCCCTCTTTTTCTCATGCTGTCCTTTTGAAACACGCTTTCCTCTCTGCCCTTTCAACCCTACACATCATGTTGCAGTACACTGCAGGAGATGGTGGTGTCATTTCTCTGTTAAACATTTTCTGAGATACTTAAACATGAAAGATGTTATATCACATCACACATCACATCCCAAAATACTGCAAGAAATGAAGGTAAGGGCGTTTCATCAGTCAGCCTCTAATAATAATAAAAAAATCAGGTTCTATTTCTTTATTTGCTACATAGTCCGCTGTGAGGGAGGGTCCGAGTTTGGGTCAGTTAGTAAAAATTCAGAGTAAAAGATTATAACAAATAAGTCAACAACAATGGCTAGCTATTTTGAATTAACTTAGGATATGCTAAAAGAAGGTAACATTTAATTTCTTTCTATTGTTTTTAAGTATGTTGAAGAACCATTCAAGGAAAAGCCAGAGATATCTGAGTTATCTTGCATTTACAACAAACTTTGCATATGCCTATAGAGAACTGGCACATTTGTGATGAATGGCTTTTTCATAAGCCTGAGCTTACAATGTATTGATGCTTAATGTTTTGCCTATAAATTCAGTATAGTGACATTTCCCAGTTCATCAGGACATTAAAGGGATAAAACCATGTAAGATTGTGATCTAGAGTTAACAGCATGAATATTAAGTGCCCAAAATAAAAAATACAGGTGAAGATACAGGCATGGTAATAGGAAAGTGAGATGGATATCTTCTTCTATCAGTTAATAAAAAAAGTCTCCAGAGATTAATACTCTTGGCTACTGCTGGAGAGAGCAAAAAGTAGAATTTTCCCTTCACGGGTCTTTTTTTCCCTCCAACTCTGAGAAGTCTTTAGAGGATATGTAAAGTATAAACCATTGGAGTGTTTGGTAATGAGGAAAAAAAAAGAAGGAATGTAGAACTGTTCAGGTTGTGGGAACAAGTATATTTTTAACAGAGTGGACCCTCCTCAATTAACCCCCTCCACTGAGGACTTTGTAACCAACAGTGCCAGAGGTGACCTTATGATATGATGTTCTTTACTGATATTGCAGAGCACAGGAGAAAAAGTGAGTGTCCCTTTGGGGCTGGGACTCTCAATGTTTCATCTTAGGTTCTGAGATGACCCTGCCTTTATATTCCCATTGCCTCTTGGTGTGTACCTGGGAGTGTGGTGGGAAGAAAACAGAAAAGTTAAGTGATGTTTATTGGGCATAATCAGAGGCCAATTTGATTGGTGCCCAGCAAGAAGCACGAGCTTAAGGGGGTTATTAGTTACTCGTTTCTGTAGGCAATAGCTGTGTTTTACAGAGTTCCAGCAAAATTCTCTTGACTCACAACATATTTCCTCCTTGCTTTGAGTGCAACCTTATTACCAACAACCAAGGAAGTTTTCCATTTAAATTGTATCTTCAGGATAGATGTAGTTTTTAAATATGCTGGATAGGGCCTCAGGCTTTATATTAATTGGCCATAACTCATTTCATCTATACAACATGTGGAAAATGCCTATGATTTGCATTGCAGTAATGTACTAGCGTTAAGATGATTTGTGCAGTACTTTTTAATTCATATTTACTTCTCAGCTTTATGATGCAATTTTTTGGTCCCTCTTCTGTATTTGCTTCTCTCCTTCCCCTTTCTGGGTTTTTTCTATCTCTCCTCACACATGACACAATAAGCCTCTAGCACACAGAGGGTCAATAGATGCTTTCTGGTTTTTACAGGTGGTTTCTGTGTGCTAACTTTATTGCTGCCACCTTTCTTTCCTAACAGAAATTTCAAAGTATATACTCATCTCACAGGGAAATATGGCAGAAACATCCACATTCCTGTAATCCTTAGGCATGTACTAATTTATTTTTAATTGCCAAATACTACTGAGAAGACAGTTCTTCTAAGTGCACATCAGTTTCAACTCTATTTGACATCACTTTCCTGTCTCAGCATGCCTACTACAGCCAGTGCCTCAGTGATATATCAGAAGGTAGGTGGTGCGGGAAGAATCCTCCAAAAATCAGATTTTTAGTGCACAGTGTAAAAGACAAAATTTGACTCAACTGAATTTTTTTGAGAAATCATGAAATTTGAGATCTGACCTTGTATTACTAAAATAACTGGTTTCGCCTCCTTGTCTTCAGAAATGAGTTCTGCTTTGGAGTGACGTTGGGTTTTGCTGTCTCTGTTGATACAACAGGTATATTTTGGGCCTGCAGAACAGCACAAGCTACAATAAATGACCGTATGCAGCATATCTGCAAAGGCTGGGTCACTTGAGAACTCAGCAGAACTTGACATGATGTTGGCAGCATGTCATATCCTGAGTTTTACTCAGCTGGAGGGGAAGACAAGTACCTTGGGCTGGGAGCATCCAGCTTCCAATGCAGTGTCTGCTCTTTTAAAAACTTTCTATGTATGCCTTTGTCTCTAATGAGCTAAAAGAAACTTGACTCTTCCTGGAGTTGCATGGAAAAGTCAGCCAACTGGCTTTTCCTTGCCTTATCCTTTCAGTTCTTGCAGTATGATGGTGTCACCATGAAGCTGAAACAGAGGGTAATAAAGAAATCAGAGCTCACAGGTAAAGGGCAGATATCGCATTGGTCATAGACACGTGTAGCTGAGTGACTCATAACCATAAGATTCAGATTACACTACAGAAAAATGCTTTTTACTTCAACTATTCTAAAAACAACATTTGAAATATTTCTCTAAGAAATAAATTAAGTCAAAGTGAGAAATATGAATGTTGTATTGGAGCTATTAACTCTTTCAATTTTATTTCAGATGTTAAATGTATCCTTCAGATGCTATGCATCAGCAATTTTCATCTTTTGCTAATTTGGCGCATTAATATTTGATCCTTCAGACAAAAAACAATGGCTGTTTTGAGTTTATTAATGTATCAGTACTGTGTACATAGATCTAATATTTTCTCAGATCTACAGCACCCATATTTTTATACAAAAGATCTTATTTGGTTAAACATAAAATTTAAGTCAAAATCAAACTAAGATAATGAAATTGTGAGATATATTAGGATATAACTCCATCAATGTTGAAATACAGCAGTCAACCACTCAGTTAATGCAGAAATTATTACTGCCACCTATTGGCAGGCGATGCAAACTTTGCAAGCTATAAAGCCAAAAAAAAATACAAAAATAAAATGCTAATTGATTTCCAAAAATGAAACTTCCATTTAAAAAAAAAAATGTGCTTTTCCTTTTTTTTTTGTCTGGCATTCTTATATGTTTTATCTTCCTCCATACAATTTAAAAAATATTTATAAGAGCAGTGACTTTTAAGTAGATAATGACGATAGCAGCAAAAAACAACTTTTCAAATTATGAATGCTACTAATAAAAGTAAGAAACATTATTCTAAAGAATCTCACTTCTTTTCATTCAGGAAGGGAAATGCACAATGTTATCCACATATCTAGCCAGATAGTATGGGACAGAGAAGATTAAAAATAAACTATTCATAGTCTTTTTGAGAATGACAGTGTTGATTATCAAAACCTACTGAAATACTAATCTTTTCAGTACCTTTCAAAAGTGCTCAAATTATCACAGCTTATTCCAATTTATTTTTATTAATAGACCATGACAACTTTTAGAGAGGAATTTTAAAAATACTAAAATTTATAATGAAAGATATGAAACTACCAAAAATTTGACAGAAAAGACAATATGGTTTTCTGAGCCTGCGCATTTAATACAGCCAAACTGTGAGTTTACTTATTTCTGTGCTTAACATGTACTTGGAAATATTGGTTTGGACTCCTGATATACATGTGAATAGGAGCACAAAGGGTCAAATATCACAGATCTGGCCCAGTTACACCAATTTGTTGAGTCCTTTGAATCTGCCTGCAGGTTTAGTAGGCACTATGTCAATTACTTCTTCCCAGTCTTGAAGAAAAATAAAAGAGCCAGAACTGTAAGCTGTTTCATAGAATCATTCCAATTTGACAGTGATTTATTGGTCAGTGGTTTATAAGTCAAATGATTCTAGTCTTTTTGTGCCCACTTTCTATAGTTTTGTTTGGAATAGACTTCCTTGGTTTAATTATGTTAATATTATGAGGCAGTATTAAAAGCTATGTGTGACATCTGCTGCTTCTTTTCTATCCACGGTTACTCTCTCACAGAAGGAAATTAGATTATTCTGATATAATTTTGTCTTGACAAATCCATGTCAACAGTGACTAATTTCCTTGGGGTTTTTTTTTGATGCTTACAAATAGTTTGATTATTTGTTCTAGCATTCTTCCAGGAACTGAAGTTTATCTAATTTCCTAAAATTGTTTCACATTCCTTTCAAAGATCACTACCACATTCATTCTTGATCACCACCCATTGTCCTTGACTTTTTAGGGCTACTTCTATCATCTTTGATATTTCATCAGTTAATTCATCAGGTATCACAGCATCAGCATCAGCTAATTGAAAACATCTCACTTATTACTAAGTATTTAACCTGTTCCTTCCCACTTAGAACCTTGGGCTTAAATTTTCTTCATTGTTACTTATTAGTGTAAGATTGAACTGCCTCTAACTCTTTTAAATAAGAGTGATTCAGAAAAAGTAATAAAAAAAATGATGTCAGTATCAGCTCTTGAGTGCTTTTTGTCTTTTTTTTTCTTTTTTGAGCAGTTATTTAGTTTGCCTTTGTCCTATCTTTTTCTGTCATGAAAGAATGATTTTTATTATCATTGTGGTCTTTGGGATTGAAATTTGTTATGTGCCTTGGTAATTTTTGATTCTGCAACATCATATTTATGCAATGCTTCCCTACCCTTAGGAAGTGACCCAGCTTCACCTTTTCAGATGCTACCTGAAAAGGCAAAAAAATAGCTCATAATTACTAATAACTATTGCTCATAATTTAGCAAATCTTATATTTTCTGTTCTGAGATAGTTTGGATTTTTGCACTTAATATTGGTTCCTTAAGTAACTCCTAAATTTCTTGAATTCCAATGTTTTCTTACAAGACAATTCTGAGTATAATGAAACCTACTTTCCTGAAATCTGATACTTTTATTTTGCTGTTTTTTCTTTTTGTATCATACATCTCATGAACTCTTATTATTGCATGTCTTTTCTCACTCACTTCTGCTTTTACCCTGTTGTTCTTGACCAATTCTTCCCTAGCCATTACAAACAAGGAAAGAATTCTCTCTTTCAGTTGAGTTCTTTGTCATCTGCACCTGTAATTATCATCAGGTCACTGCAAGGACTTCGTGGGCAGTTCACATCTTTTCCCAACAGAAGTACAAAAAGTTAAAATGCCTCACTACACTCATATCCTGTCATCTGTATAATTTTGCTGTTTGCTTACAAGAAATCTCATTTGCTTGAAAATTTATATTGATAGCCTATTGTTTACCTCTCTGTTTTGACAATGCTTCTTTTTAAATTTTATTTTAATTATTTTAAAGAACCATATTAGTATAGTAAAAAGACAGAAACCTATCAGATAGAATTCATAACACAGATAATGTCCCCAGTAACCAAACTAGGCCCAGTGAGCACTGGGGCAACTCACTGAATATTGGAGATAGATATATCTCTCTAAACTCTGATAATGAATCAGAAACACTTGGCAAAAGACTCTACCCAAGCGCTGCTCATTGCAGCATTCTAGGATTTTTCAGTTTGCTGCATCACAAGTTAGGTTACCTACCTGGTTATTTGTACAATGATTATTTTTTTGTACTTAAAATCACCTTTTCCAAAATACAATTAAAAAAAAAAAATCATTGGTAAATATTGCCAGAACTCAAAAAAGGACTCTCAAATACCAATTCTTAGTTTAATTCATATCAGTAAATATAGTGAATGAGGTAAAAATTAATAGAATCTCTTTTATGGTTATTTTTGTGAGATAGATACAGATTTCCATTTAATCAAAATGAATTCCTTATCTTTTAGCCATTCTGCAGCTTAATAACTGTCTTGAAAAGGTTTTATTTCTTGCTGTCTGAAGTCAGAGAGAATTTTGCTGCTAACGTCAATGGAGAAAGATTTCACCTGAAGCAGTTCAGTCTAATGATTCCTTAATAAAATACTGGAGACTAGTTAGAGCTTTATTATGTCAGACAACTACATTCACATCTCTCTATTCCAAGGATCTTCTGTTTATAAAGTGGATACCACTGAAAGGCTGACGATTATCAAGGTGATGGAATCTATACTAGAGCAGATCCTTTCCTTTTAAAGTATTTATGCCTAGAGTTCTATAGACTTGTGGTTTTGCAATGGGTAGTTTTCAGCTGTACATCTTTCACCACTACTGGCAGATGAAATGTAGGGGACTGAAGTTCAGCAATCAGTTAATTGATTACAGCCTCTGGCTCAATGCTTGCCACAATCTCACTTTTTTGTCTATCAGTCTCATTAGCTTCTTTATCCTTTCCCTTCAGTAAAGCTATATTGTGTTAGAGCTACACAAACAATAAAAAATACAGAATCCAAGTAAACTTCTTTGTTTTCTCTTTCCACATTTCAACAGAAAAGGAGACCCTTAGGTGCTGTTGAGTACTAGCATTATTTTGTTAGGGAACTAACAGCCAGCCCAGTGGGGCTTTTCAGAAGTCATTGCTATGTCATACGGCTCCCCAGTGACACTGGACTGCATCACTTACCTCGCACACAGCCTTCTGATGTTACTCAATCTGAGAAACAGCCATAAACATCGCAGTTATGGTGACCATTATCTTCCTCCGGAGGGATTTTACTCTTCCTTGAGAATCTCCAGAGTGATAGCACACCAGCAGTGCAATACACTGGATAATGATCTCAGCCACAGAGGTAGGCAGGTAGGATGGGGGTGGATAAAAATAATGCTCAACTGCTTTCTTTTGTGGCATGGTATTTTATTTGGGTTGATAGCAGCCCAGTTCTCTGTGATCATCTGGTTAGTGTAAACTAAACAATCTCCTCTTTTTATATCAAAGGAAAAAAATTCCCCTGGTAAGTGGAACACCGCTGTTTCTCAATGCAAACCGCAACACCTTAAAGACTCAACACCTTAAACAAAAAAATTATCACCCTACTATCTTTGTCTCTCTTATGGTTGTGTCTCTTTTTAAGAGAGTATATAAAAAATTCTTTTTCTTAGTTCCAAAACCTGTAAAATTTTGAGTACTAGAAGCTAGAGAAAGTGTCACTGTACCTGCTCTCATCATATAGACTTTCCTTTCACGTCCTATGCAGGCTGGTTTCACATGGGAGACTGGATTTAAACTGACCTGGTGTGGAAGATCATACATTTTTATGTTGCTGCCATGTTATTGACCAAAATATTGAATTTTGTTCTGCATGACATGTGCTATGAGGCAGACTCAGTGTGATTTTCTTAAAAGATAACTCCATCTGGGAAACCTTTCTTGCTGAAAACCTCCAGCAGTTTGCTGAAAATATTGTAGATTAACGTATTATCAGGATTTTCTCAGACTGCTGCAGTGAAGTGTCGTTTCATTTTTGAGGGCTGACGCATTAATGAATTAATCAGAAAATGCGTTAAAGTAACAGCCATAGCAAACCCAACACTTCCACACTTCAGTACATACTGCTCTTTCTAAATGTTGAAATAAGTTCTGTTTTTATCTATAGAAGAAATCTCTAAAACCACTCAAAAAACTGTTAGTTTTTCCTTAATGCCTTAGCATTAAGACTCAACCTTTGGAATTTTATTTTAGAATACATTTTTCAGATGGATACAAGAATATCTTCTTTGCTGATACAATGCACAAAAGCCTCTTGAGCATGCAAACCCATACATCTGTTTCTACTGCCTGAGCTAGAAAAAAGTCTCACAAATTTTTTTCTTGAATATATTGTCCATGGTGGTGATATAAGTACTATTTATGAGCAGAAGGGCTTACATGACAGTTTTGTTATGGTTAAACAGTGCTCTCAGCAGTAAAATATAAGTTTCATAAAAAGCCACTTATACCAGGACCCTTTTTTTAGTAATAATAAAACGCTTTTCTCTTTTGTGACGAACACTGTATTTATGAAAAGAAAGTATTTAAGGAAAACTAATCGTGAGATTGACTTCATCATACAGACAGATATGGTA
This sequence comes from Chiroxiphia lanceolata, assembly GCF_009829145.1. Classification (NCBI taxonomy): domain Eukaryota; kingdom Metazoa; phylum Chordata; class Aves; order Passeriformes; family Pipridae; genus Chiroxiphia; species Chiroxiphia lanceolata. The sequence goes on along the minus strand of NC_045638.1, from coordinate 77,702,265 downwards.
GTATGAACACAAGTAACAGACCACAAAAGTCTCATAAAGAGTGACTCAAGGGGTTCTTTGATGGCTTTTCTCTATTTGACTGAAAGCAAATACTGAACTGGCTTCAGGAGGGAAGGTGAGCTCTAGTATACTATACCTGATTCAGTGTAAGTTGCAAATAAATCAACCTGTTCCTTAAGTTCCAGGAATTCTCTCAAAAAATAAGGAGGTTATATTGCTTAAAGGAGCGCTATGGTATTAACTCAACTCCTCACTGTGTCAAGAACTGTGTAGTGCAGCTCTATCATAGCATCCCCTCAAAGCTTCCTCTAAACAGTGTTTTGTTTAGATTTGTATTTGTTTTCTAAGGAAGAACTAAATGGTGATTCCTGGAAAGATATTCTTCATTTTAACCCTGGGCTACAGAAGAGTCTGCGAGTGCAGGCTCCTGTGTGATGGAGGTCCAAAGGGAGCTTCGAGAAACCAGTGGGTAAGTGATGGTTCAGATATGCAGCAGCTCGTGACTCATAGAGTGCCTGAGCTCCACAGAACTGGCTCTAAGCTGCTGTAGTGTTCAAGATCCCCACAGGAATAGAGTTAAGCAGCAGATTAGCTTCAGCCTTGTGCAGTTGCAGAGCACCACAGGACTGGTGCCCAAAGATAAGCTCGGCAGTTGTGAAGCTTCCCTCATAGCAAATCCAGGAGACGTCACCAATGGGATGATGATAAAGGTGTAATATTCATGAATATCAACAAAAGCCTGATCCTTGTTTTCTTGCCAATTGTCTGACACAGGACAGAGCTGTGAAAAGCTAATCAGAGAAGTACTAAGGAAATGGGAATTTCACTCATGGACACTTTTATGAGGAAACAGAAAAATCTTTCAAGTTTCCCCTGGTGGATACTTCACAGCATTAAATGTATAACAAATGACTTCCTCACATCCCTTGACTGCCTTGCAGCTTAACTGTGTTAAAACAGCAGAGTGCTAAAATGATTCTTTGGAGATGAAGTACGTGGTCATGCTCTGAAGTGAAATAAACTTATAAAAGTGAAAGTGCTGCTTACCAACGTGAAACAAATTAGTTTTAAAAGGTAAGATGTTACTTCCTCCTTCCTTTTTTTGAAGGTCCCAGTTCCCAAAGGCTGAAAAATATGGAAATAGAAAAGTCGGTTACTTTTTCTATAATGTTCACTTCAAAAAATCCAAAATCACTGAAATTATATTCTAGCGAAATCTTCCTTTTCAACACCAAAAAACTAAAGTAATGTTAGTTAGAAATTGGGCTCTTTTCTAGCAAAATGTAATTTTGAAAGAAAAACAAATTGTTACTTCTTCTGTTTTTACAGGATGGACACTATCTGTAGTGATGGACTTTGCTACTATTGACTGACTATAAAAACCCACCAAAACAGAGACAGCAGAGAGGAAAAATCTTCTGAAGACCTAGATCAGGAGTGTATTTTATTAAAGTTATAATCAGAAGAATAGAAAGGTAATTTTCAGATAGTACTATGTGTAAAATCTAGCTTCTGTCTGCAAGCTACAAACTTACTATCTTCTACAGCCTTGTCTTGATCTTCAGAGGAATCAGAGTATAATGGCTTCAGTTCCTCAGTGCTCTTCTGGTCTTAGAAAGGTTAAGGAGAAACAAATAATACTTCAGAAGAATACAATGTCATAGTCAATCACATCTCTGGACTCACACATTAATGACAAATCTTGACAGAAATGCAGCATTGCAAGCTCCTGTTCAGATAAATTGGAAAATTAATTTAAAAAAAATAATAGAAGAATCTTTTATCTGGTTAGTCAAAACTTTGACTATAATTGGTAAATTAAAAAGCTACTAAAATGTGACAGAATATAAAATAAAACAATATACTATTAACTTATAGATATTTGAAAATGTTAGTGAGGTATATATCTAAATCTTGATAGTTTTCCATATTTCATAACTTGTATTCTGAAGTGTATTTTCCTGGCCTGTTTTCATAACAATACAACCAAAAGTTGAATGACAAATTTTAATTCCTATCTGATATCTGGTGTTTCACAAGAAATAAATCTATGCTGCTGGAGTATTTTAGAACAATGTCTGCAGAAGCCAAGGATCAAATTGCGTGTATGGAGCATACCTGTGAGGAGGAGGTTGCAATAGAAACACATTGACAAGATATGTAGGAGATCACACTGCTGCTGCATATGCTCATTTTCTCCCCCTCACAAGTATGCTGATCATTTCTAAGCATAGAAATGTTACTTTCAGAAGCTCTGAAAAGCTTCAGTTACTTTCAGAAGCTCTGTAGACAACATTTAGAAAAACATAGGATTTTGTCAATCTTATATCCCAGCTGACTCCCCAAAACAGACTCCAGATGACTAGGTAGCCTTCTTTCCTTCTGAACACTGGCATTTTATTTTGCAGACAATGACAGAAGAACATCTGAAAGGACAGAAGTCCAAGATCTGAAACAATGCTCTGTGAGCGGACAGTAGTGGACACTGGATGCTTAAGGAAGTTATGTAAGAACAAGACAAGTTTGAATGCTATCAGTGTCTGATAAGCAGTTTAAGGATTTCTTAAATCAGGCATGGCTTCAGATGTTTGTATTTAACAACCCCTGAAGGATTCTTTGTTCTGCCTATAAATTTGTCTGAATCCATTTCTACCTTTTTTCTTCATAATATTTTGTGACAATCAGTTCCACATTTTAATTACAATCACGTTAAAAAAAGTGCTTCACTTGTTTTAAACCTTCTGCTTTGAAGATATCGCTTGGCAACTTCTTGCTCTCTTTGAGTGTTAATGAACGATCATCACTTCTGATTTTATATACTTGTACCATATCCCAGCTTTTTCAAATTGGAAGTCTTGTTCTGTTTAATCTCCCTTAAAACCAGAACCATTTTGCACTGTTGCTCATCCTTGTCACATTCCTTCCTGCTTTTCTATTTCTGCCTAACCTTTTTGAGATGAGAATATTAGAATGCACTGTATTACTAAAAAATATAAATATCATGGTGATTTATATGCTGCCTTAATTATGTCTTCTGTTTCATTCTACCTTCCTTCCTTAACAACTTCTAATATCACATTTTTCTTTTCTGGGTGTACGGGGCATCAAGCTCTCTTCAAGGAACCATTATAGTCATTTTGTGATCCCTTTGTTAAATAGTCTTAACTAATTTTGTAATCATATTTGTATCTGCATAAATACGATTACTTTTCCCAATGAGCAGAGTCTTGTACTTCATTGACCATTTCATTATCAGTCAATAATTGAGGGTCACTGTCAATCTTGAGATTCCTCTGTACCTCCTTGAGGGCAGGCTTTACAGGCTTTTTTATAGGGCAGGGATGATTACTCCTTAATACCTTGATCCTGAAGATGCACTACCAATTGAGAGTAGGGGGCCAAATGGGCTAAAATATGACATCTTAAGTTTGCCTAGAAAACAGTGTTGAAGGCATGGGCAAAGGGACAGCTGGCAATAGCAGTAGACTGTTCAAATATTTTCACCGTTGCTTCCTACTTCTTTTCTTCCTCTTTCCAGTGAATTCTGACAGGAAGCACAGTTCAATTTCATTCCTTCATCCTTAGAAAAGAAAACTTCTGTTTTGTCTACAGTGACAAGGAACCATTGATGTAAAATAGGTGCATGTAGCTACTGGTCCACTATCGGCAACTGAAGCAGTCCCTGAGCAGTTTTTCTGAAGTCACTCACAATAAATCCTCTGACAATACAGCCTTGAGCTTTCAAGGAAAAGAGAGAGGAGGCAACTCTATATTAGTCTAGTAGTTTACCATACCTCATAAATCAATATTTCCTACTGCCTTGCAATATTTTATACTCCCTTTCTGTTCCCCTTGTGAAACAGGGGACCAAAATTTAAGAGATGTAGAAAGTCAGCAATATAGACCTAACTGTAATTTACAATTAGAGTGCAGTATGAATCCCTACAGTTGGTGAAAGGAATTTCATTGTGTGAAGTAGTTAGGGAAGTACCCTGCATAACGTGCAAGGGTGTCCCAAGTGCATACAACCCTGCATTGACAAACACAGCAGATCACCTCATTCCTTAGGTGTTCTCTGTGCCAAATTCCTGTTGTCATACCATTTATTGTTGTCAGTATATCTCAGCAGCCTACATGGCATCTGAAAGTCAAACTGTTTGAACTGTGATTGTATGCTGATTAATACTGAGGGAAATTTCAAAATGTCTTTCTCCATACTTCTCTGTGGTGAAACACAACGCTAATATATAAAAATGTCATGAAAGCTTTGATTTTTCCAATTTTATTCCAGTTTTGTCACTGTAATTATTTGAACAAATACTATCATCCATGTCATTATGGGACTCCCTTGGTATTGAATGCAAAGTTCTTTTGGCATATGGCTTATGGCTTAGATGGCATTTGGTTTACTCTTCCCTGTGGAATTTTAAGTCATAGAAGTTGTACTAAACAGTTCTGAAGGAAATCTAGCAGAAAACATTCATTTAAAATGAAAAGGCCAAAGAAAAATTATATAAATTGAAAAAAAATTGAGGGGGGGGGGAAAGCATGTGTAGAATAGTTTACAAAATAGCAAAGTAGTCAATAAGTTTTTGCAGATGTCAATAAACTAACATGATCCCAGGGAAACTAGAAACTAGAATAGTTTATTTGGACTCCCAATTTCATATTTAAAGGGTTCAGGGTTTACATGTTTAACAGGGGGTTTATACATTCAACAGGGGGTTTACATATTCACGGTATAAAATTGTGGAGTTTCACAAGGATGAGGTAAGGGGGAAACCCAGGTTAACACATTTTTGGGGTCTTAGGAATTATCTCATGGGAAAAACCTTACTTTATCTTGGGGGATTTACAGAGGGGATTAGGTATTGGATATACATATGCAAAAGGGGGGAGCACAATGGGTTTTATGCAGAGGTCTGATGAGGTTAGGATGTGGATTCTCTGGCAGGACATATGATAACATCATGTAAGAAGTCTCCTTACATCCTGCTGAAGAAGGTAGGAAGAGTCCACAGAGATGAGGTCAGTGAAAAGGGGTTTTTCCAGCTTCTGTTCCCCATGACCTTCTGCAGAGACCATTCAAATATCTTTCTGCAGATATCGTATTTTGGAACTCAAGAAGTTTGCTTTATGATTACTAATTACAAAGTGTCCCAGCTTCTGAACTTTTTCAAGTCTGAACAAAGTGTTCCCTGGAGAAGATGGTATCTAGGTTTTAAACCAAGTGCCACCTCACCCAAAAAATATTTGCAATAAAGCATAGCCACTTGTAGCACACATTATTGACAAAAAAAAATAAAAATTCGGTTCAGTACTATCAAAAGCAATGGTCCATTACTAACAAATTAACTACAATCCAAAAATCTTGGCCCTCCCTCTAAACAGTTTCAATTCAGGACAGAATTGACCATAGTGACATAGCGAAATGGGATTCTTCACTAATTGTGTGTGTGTGTGTATTTCTAATGTATTACAGGAGATGAATCATGAGAAATTCAATATTACAGCATTTTTGCAGTATTTATAAAGAAGAATCACCATTTTGCAGCTAGCGGTGATAGCCTATTTTATAAGTTATTTAAAATTTCATTTTTATTTATTTTCAGTGCTAATTTGTTCCACTAAATGCTGTATTAATTATCAAAAAAAAAAAAAGTGTATTCATCTCCACTGAAAATACAGGAGGCCTAGAGCAATTAGGAGTCCAGTAAGAGCTGCTACTTTTATCCTTTAGCCATAGCTAGTTCGAAAAAATAGTTTAAAAACCCAGCTTATCTTTCTGTATTATAAGACTGCATGATCTTTGTTGGATTATGACACAGAGATGATTCTGGATTAAACATGCTGAGAGACAGGCTGCTTGATGGGGCAAAAGATGGTAGTGACAAAAGATGAGTGACAAAGACGGTAGAAGATTCCAAAGGTACATCAGCTACTACAAGGCGGATTATAGGCTTTCTTTTCACAGTAGATATGCTTTGGGAGGGTGTCAGCCACTGATGCTCATGACCATCTGGGTTAGAACAGTCCTTCCCATAGCCACTCTAAACCTGCATCACCTCTGTGTGTTCATGGTCTGCAAGTAGAAACCGCCAGCTGGAGGTCTGGGACACATGGCTATGCTGAGGATTGAATGGAAGTGTATTAGAGAGGCTGAAGGAGGTCTTCAAAACACTATTAAAAATATGAAAATGCAGATTATTTTGAGGTTTTACAGGAAGCAAACTGGAAATTCATCATTTGAAAATATAGCTAAGTGATGGAAATTAATTCAAAGAAGCTTTAGTATGAAAAAAAAAGCTCTGTGTGGCTTCAAGCTCACTTCAAATATACATATATAGTTTTGATATCTTTGTACTAGAAATGATGCTCTTTAGCTAGCACAAATCAACACAGTCTTCTGCAGACCTACACCGATTTACGTGAGCTGCAGACATGACCCATTGTATTTAATTTTAGGCATCTTATTACAAGGATATTCACATATTGGAGGAAGATGAGAAGAAAGCTGCAAAAAAATGATTAGACTGCTGGAGTGATTGATGTATGAGGATTGATTGCAAGTGCTAAATATGCATAGTTTGTCTAAGAAATGACTTAAGGGGGACATGGCAACAATCTATAAATACTTGAAGAGTCTAAATGTCAAGGAGGGAAAGGCATTTTCAGGATACAAAAGAAACAGCAGGCTAAATTTGTGAAAGAAAAAAAGAGAATGAATTTAAAAAGAGCCCCCAAAGGAAGCCCTTAGAAAGTAGAAAGGTGTTGTCTTTCCAAAAGAAAAAAGTAGAATTGATATAAATATGGATGGATGCATTTACAATTGCATCAGGTATCCAAGATCATCCTAAATGTCCTTGAAATCGAATTTTTAAGTCCAGAGATCAGACCACACCTCTATTCACATTAAAGCCTGGGCATTTTATTCTATTTTATTTTATTTCATTTCATTTCATTTCATTTCATTTCATTTCATTTCATTCATTTTATTCTTTTATTTTATTTTATTTTATTTTTTAAGGTTTAAACAACTGTCACTCTACAAGGAACCACAAAATTTAGAAAAAAAATGTGACTAAGTCCATTGTAATTGCAACCAATTTAAATTAAGAACACCACTTTTAGCTAAACAATGCCACTTTGATGAAAATAAGGAGAGACAAAAGATCTGTATTTTTCCTGGTTTTTTTATCTCTGGAGCCAATGCTATGATTTAGGAAACAACAAAGGAAAAGGTTGCCTCTGGACACACACATTTTTCTCTTCAAGGCAGAATATTTTCAGAAACGAGTGGTGGCTTTAGAAAATGTATATAGCACTGACATGATTACAACAACAATAGATTTATATCTTACTACGAATTTCATTACCGCTTGATTGCAAGATTCCAAGTAGTGAGGAGTATAGAAAAGATCAAACATTTGCAAGATGCTGACAACCAGAAATAAGATTCAGAGAAGAGGGCCTAAAACTAGAAGGATAAATTGATGTTTATCAAGAAAGAGTGGTATATCCTCAATTCCAAATGTGAGTGAGAAGATGACAAAACATGTTTTGGGATATACAGAGACACAACAAAAGAACCGGACACAAGGGTCCACATCTCCAAATTCAAAACTGACATTGTTTTCCTAAAGCTGTAAATGATGTCCAAAAGTGAAAATAAATATTGAATCTAAAAGTAAAATAGAGGTGATTATCTGATTATATTTCATGATATCATAGATTTTACAGGTATTGAAGCCCTCCAGCATAACACAGGTTAGAAAACACTATTTGACAATTTTTGTCTCAAGTTGAACTAAAGAGTATCTTTTAGAAAGATTTTCAACCCAGATTTAAAGGCTTTAAATGATGGAGAATTCATGTCATTCTTTTGTAATCCATTGTAGTGTATGACACTTCTCTCTACTAAAATAAATGTGTCTTATTTCAATCTTCCTGTTACTGATTTCAGTTTCTAGCTACTGGCATTCTTTCTGAATAATTCCTACGACGTTTACTTCTCAGAAATCCATTTATGACCTCAAGTCATACTATTTTCTTTTTCAGTTCAGGTTTACCCACAATTTTTCCCAGACACCACATTTCAGAGAACTGGTAAATATATATTTAAATAGATAGTTTCCTTGAATGCATAATTTAATTTCCTAATATAAATTCACAATTATTCACTGGAGATAATACGTATATCTATATTGACCTGAGAGACCACAGTGGCATGCAAAATATTTTGCAGAAGCTTGACATAGACTGAATCGTTCTGGCAGGAAAAAAACACAGCTCACCACCACTCATCATTGCAAATTACATCTAGGTAAACATCAACATCTGCTTCCTGTGCAAACAGAGTCTGTCATCATAGGACCCATTATATTATTATGAGTAGATGAGATGGTTTAATATTCATTACAGATATAAAATCTGCAACAAACTGCTTCATGCACACGCTAATGGGCAGTAAACATGTGAAATTAATTGTACTGGTCTCCACAGGTAACTACAGCTTTGAAACTTTAAATGATTTAATATGAAGAACTTCAATAACATCAAAGAGATATTCAGAGGTAACAGTTGTGCTAAGTAAATAGTGTGCTTTAGTTGCAAAAACTCAAAAAGACTAACCTATAAGGAAAAACTAGCAAGTCTGCTAGTTTACTACTTTTATTGCCCGTTTTATAATAATTTGTGTTTCATTGTTTTGAAAAAAACTCTATTCCAGCTACAAATAGTAATACAATGACATGGTCAAAACCAAAAATCATATCTTTTGCAATTCCTGTGCACTTCTGTCAGATTTTAGATTTGGGACATGGGAAAGAACAGTGGCATTGCTGTATCTCCCAGCTCTACACTTTCCCTGCATGCATGAATCCATCAAGGAAGAGGCAGAATAAAGAATAAGTAGGGCCTTTTGTCATTTCTCACCCACAGTACTCTAGCTCACAGAGCTAAACCACCATGCAAAGTAACAACTAAAATCATAAAAATATAACAGTGTGAATCTGTGAAACATTTTGTGAGACTAGAAGTTTAGTCTCACTACGTGGCCATTTACAGTAGACACAGATGTAAATGGTGCAGTTGCGGACAAGAATTCATGATTTTGAACAACTACTTTGCTATTTTAAGTGATTTTGGCTTTCTTAGGACTTCTTAGCAGCTAAAAAAAATGAAAAGGACATAAAGAGCAGTTACTTAATCCAAAACCAGCAAGTCTGACACTTGTACGGAAGTTAGGTTGGCTACTTTTGGGGGTTTTTTGTTTGCTTAGGGGTTTTTTGCTTGCTTTTTTACAGTGTAAAATTGTCATGACCAACCAAGATCTTTGAATTTGGAAGGATTCACTAATCATGGTAATATGTAGGCAAATATTACAGTGTTAGATTTTTTTCTAGATTTTGGAACATCAGAGATTGGGAGAAAACTTTTACTGATGATCCCATAGATGGCCCCACGTTAACCAGGAACATGGGACTGCAACATCTGTGGGGCATCTAAGGCCAATTATGGTCCAATGAAAATACTATGCATAGTGTACAGCAATTCCTGTAATTCTCGCCTTGTGGAAGGCGGTATTAGCCTTCACTGAATTTTGCTGTTCACCTTTAGCTTAGCTTCTCCCTGTCTAGATGTATGTTGTTCTGAGCTGGAGCCCTAGTTTGCATCAAGTGCTACCTTTCCAATGGAAGTAGTCTGTGACGGTCAAGATGTTTTCTGTTACCTATTCAAGTGATATTGTAAGGGTTAATGTGGTGTAACAGCAAAGTCTGCATTTAATTTGTTTACTTTATACAGAAAGGCCCATGCAATCCATATAATGGACCTATAAAGAAGACACAATTTGTAGTGTTCTGGTTTATATTCATGGGAGTTTCTTAAATCCAAGTCTTTGGGATTAACAGTAGGATCTGTAAAAACATTGTAGCGCAGCAATGTTTAGTCAAGAACAAACCTAAAACTGAAATCTTATCCCATCAAATGATAAATTAACCTAATTAATTCTATAATGTATTAGAAAATATGAGTGGTCACACCTGGTCAAATCAGAGCTTCACATAGTCCAGGAACCTGAGTGGTATGGCTTAATAATAAAAACCTAGATAAGCATGGGGCAACCATAAGGGATAACTCCCCATATAACCTCCCTGTCTGTCAGTTAGGTCCTTCCAGACTCTGAGGTACTTTTTTAGTAGGTCTTGATGGGATTTCTTTTCTGATTTTCTCCTATTACTTTTTGAACTCATCAATGCCTCTGGTATTGCTAGCACCATGTGGCAGTAAGTTGGACAACTTAATTATGAGTAGCACACAAAATTAACTTATTTTGTTTGCTTGAAACCTGCTATCCCATAATCAAATTTCATGTCTGTTAGTTCCTGTGATGTGAGAAAAAGTGAATAGCTGTTTCCTATTCTGCTTTACAGTGTCTTTCATGATACCTCTTCTCTGTATTTTCCAAAGATATAAGTACCTGAAGAGCCTGTTCCAGGACAGGATAACTGCTAGTTGAATTTGTCTGAAACTGAAGCATGTTTCATGAATCAAGAATAAGTGCTTATATTAAACCAGTATTTGACTATGCCCCTTATTTCTACCACCATCCCTTACTCCAGCCATAGACTCACAGAACTGCTGAGGGCTAAAAGATACTATAAAGATGTTGGGTTTTTTATCCTGCAATCTACTTTTTTGGCCAAGTTCTCATAAGTGTAATATCTTTGAGTCATCTCCAATAGTTGTGATTGTATAAACAGCAGCTGTATTTTATTTAATATACAATTTCTTCTTTCTTTCTTTCTTTCTTTTTCTTTCTTTCCTTCTTTCTTTCTTTCTCTGCTCTGAATGGTATGAAATACATTCTGTTTCATGCTAGTGCTTAGCAACCAACTTCAAGACATTAAAATAGTATAGATTTCCTACCCACTCACTCTTACCTGCTGCTCCCCCTTATTATAACAATGCCATTGATTCATTATCAATATCTTCAACAGTGGCCAATTAAGTGACACTTCTAGGAGTTGGTATAAACCCATATGAACCAAAATACTTTCATTTCAGTTCTGACCTTCACCATGTTTAGCAGAAATCTACTCTAGAAGTCTCAAGGTAAGTATAATAGCCTTATTTTATCATGAGTATTTCTCGTTCATAGCATGTTATAAAATGGTCTACTGCATTTCAACCTCGCAGAAAGAAAATATATAATGTGAGGGTTTAGGAGATTCAGAAACCTCTGAGGTTTCAATTTGTATAATAAATATAACATACACCATTTATAAGGTTATTTCTGAGACACATAATTCTGTAAGCTATATTATGATGTTAACTTTGCAGAAAGGGATTGTAGTTATATCAGGTAGCAATGAGAATACATGGTGATCTGAAACCAGACAAAGCTTTAGCATTTATTTTTTTTCTGTCTTTTTATTAGTTTAAAATTATAGAAAGCCTTCAGTCACTTCAATATTATTTTGTAATTCCATAAAACCTTTATTCAGAGCTAAAAAAACAGCAGCACAATTCAAAGTTATGCATTCCCAAACTCAAAGAATCTAAACCACCCATTCATTCTGCAGCAACAGAGAGTGCACACACACACACACACGTTCACACATACACACTCACACATACATACCAACTATTTGAAAATGCCTACAGAAAACACGTGTTTGGCTGCATACCCTAAAGATACTCAGATGTCTCAGTTAAGTGTCGATATATCAAATTACAAAGCCAGACACGCTTCTTTGAGAACACTAAGTACTTCTTTTTACAATAGGCCAACTTCTGCCAAGGTTGGTGATTTCCCCACTGATCTAAAGCAAAGTGATGCCTTGGAGTGACAATGAGATATGTCTTCATCACTGAGAAAGCCCAAAACTCAAAAGATCAGTCCCTGGGTTGTAGCATGGGCAGATTCTAATGCTCAGTGGCACAAAACCTACAATGTGCATGGATTTCACACTGAAGTTGACGTAAATTCAATGCAGAATGTGCAATATCATCCCAGCTTGTATAGTAACCTTAGGGAGGAAAAACTGAATTTTCCAGATGTACAGAATTTAATAATTTTGAAACCTTACAAAATCCTTACTTTTTAGCAATTTTTATGGAGGGTAAGGGGGCTGCAATATTGCTGCCTCTATTTTTTTCTGACTGAGAAACTCTGTAAGCATAGGATGCAGATCATAGGAAATAATCATACTCAGAAAGAAAAAAACTTCATTCATGTCCCATTATTAACTATGAAGGGCTTTTATTCTTAAACTAGGATGAAGAAGTAGCTCATTTGCTGTGGAAGCAAGTACCCAGAAACTCTATCCATATCATAAAAAATAATGTTTTGATACTCCAAAAGCAGGTTCTAGCCAGTCATTCTAGACTAACCTATTTAAAATTAACCATAGTTAGCTAGCACAAAGTTGTAAGCAGAGGAGAAAGAAGTCTACTTGTTCATTCCAAGCCATTTAGCAGATCTAATTAACATTTAATAAGAAACCCCAAACCATTCCAGCTTTTATAATGCACAACTTGTTAAGTATATGTGCAAATTTCAGAATAAACTGTTTGCAAACAACAATAAACTATCAAGAAATTCAAGTGTCTTGTTTCTAGCTGAATGAAAAATTCCTTTTTTTAATTGAAACTGTCTTGACAGTAGTTTGCATAGTTCCTTGACATACTTTGATATGCTATTTTAAAATGGATGATTAAAGAACATAAGGAAGATAGAAAATACAAGAACACTACATATGAAAAAGAAATGGATACATAGTTACTCTATACCACATGCTTACAAATTGCACACATTCTCTCATGCATATTCATTTCTTTATGCTCAGTTCACTTGGCTACTGTGAGACTACGTCATAGAATTGAAATCCAGCACATATTCAGCTTGCTGAATGAAAGCCTAGAAAAATAAAGAGACAAAGAGTTAGAAAAAATTTTAATTAAGACATATCCAATATTTTAAAAATCATTTGGCAGGTCCTTCAAATCTGAGTAGCTAAAAGAAGACAAGATTTAATAACAAACCAAATCTTTTATAATTTGGTCCTAATTCTACTAAACTCATTCAGACGAAACTTTCAAAATAGAAATGGGATATCTCTGTGAATATGAACAAACTCAAGTTTCTTTCTATGTTTTCCTCTTCCAAGAACTGAACTGATTTGTGTTTATAGTACATTGCACAAATGACTCACTCAGGCAGCATCTGTGCTAAGTACTGAGTGGGCCAACATTTTATATCAAGTAATATGACACATTTTGCTCTTTTTTGTTTTCAAATTTTGAGCAGATCTTATTTTTTAAGGGTTCCTGTCTCCCGTCAAGTCGAATATTGTTCTCAGGTTCTGGATCAGCTTTGACCTAGCTCCCCCTGGGGCAGAAGCTAATAACTCTCCCAAGAAATGAGGAAGAATGGGAATAAAGGTGGAGATTCATATCAAGTCTAATGTATTTTTGCATCAGCCCTAGCACTAGGGAATAAACTTCTGCCAGGATAATTTGCCTGACTTTCTTCTCTGAAGAAGCTGCTTGTCAAAGTACAGCTAAGGACAGAGTAACACCACAGAAAGGTTTTGTAATCTGCATTCCCATACATACACATAGAAGCAATCACAAACTTTTCAAGTTTTCAGATCTGTCAGGGGTTTGTTGCACACCAGACAGTGAGCACTGTCACATTAAAAAAAATACTCTCGATTGAAATTCTTGTACTAAAGCTTCATGGTAAGAAAATGCTTCATTTGCTTTCACCTGTATTCAGAGGTTTTTGCCAAAAATCTCTTTCTTCCAATAATTATTAAATAATTCAAATGAGTATTCACAGAAGCCTAGTCCTAGTAATGGCAAAGAGCAGGCTCCATCTTAAAAGGTAGTTTTTCATATGGAAAAGTATTGCTGGAACAGTACTACTAAATATATCTTCTTGTAAATATAAATGTTTAAAATGTCTTTCTTCATAAACATTTTTTCAAGGAAGTATTTTCCAGTAGTAATACTCAAAATTAAAATATGGACTTGGGTGGAACTCAGTGTAAGATTCAACAGCAAAGTCTGTTGTAAATGTTGGACACTGAACTGAAGACATACAGAAACATCCGTTTTCCCAAATTTTGCTGGTTAGACATTCCCAAGTTTAACTTAATTTAGAATGGATCTGGATATTTTTTTGTACCTGGCTAGTATCTCCTTATTCCAGTATACTTTTAATGAATGCTGAAGTCCATCTCTTGTCTGTTGAGCAATATATATTTGGAAACATTTATTTCAAAATGTTGTACTAAGTAACACAATAGGGCTTATACTACCAAATCTAAAAAGGAAATGGGATAAAATTATTTCACAATATCCATTTTAACAAATCTTCCTTTTGATTCCATTTGATAAGTCAAAAAAAAGAACTTGAAATTTTTCTATAATGTCAGGTACAAACACAGAATACCGAAAGGAAACAAATGTTTGGGGGCACTGTAGAGAATTCTCTGACAATTTTTCATCACACTTGTTGAAATGAGATAAATTAAGCTGTTACCATGACAAAACACAGGAGGTTTGGAAAGTCTGTGGGAGACAACTGGAAGTGCTGAAGATGTATGAAAAAATAAGTCTTCTAAATACTGGTATAACATAATGGAGACTGACTATATGTCCAGGATCTTAATGATATAAAGTTCTTGTTTGGGTCCTTCCCAGCAAGCAGCAGTATTTCCCTGTTTAATCATAATTCACATAAAAATCAATTTTGACAAATCCATAGTGGTTTTTTTCTTCAAGTTCATAAAAAATAATTTATAATATTAACCACTAGCAGGTGGTTTATAAGCACAGAAACTGTGAAAGATGTTCAAATACATGTTGTGTTCAGCACAGTCACTCTTAACAGTTGTCACTGGTCTTCTTTCTCCTTTTTGCTTTCTTAATGTGTCTAAATTATTTACTGAAGCTGTTTACACTGATTTTATAGCACTTAAATATGAATCAATAGGTCACTTCATATCTTAAATTTGTAAGCTGGCTTCATAAATGGCATATCATCATCATCATGGCTGAGCTTCGCGAACGAAGATTTGGGAAGGCTTTATCCACATTTGTTACAGGCACGTTGGTGACTTATGAGGCCAATACGTGACAGACATATCCGGTTGCAAAAGGCACAACAGAGAGACTCCTTAGATGGTGTATTCCGCAAGACACGGTTCTTCCTGCGTTGCCTTTTCTCCTCGAGAGTGATCCTGCGTGTGTTCTCAAAGGCTTCCGCAGCGTTATGGATGCTGTGTCTCCAGGCCTCCCGATTTGAGGCCAGAGTGGACCAATTATGGTGATCAATAAGGCCAAGGCTGAGATGTTGTTTCAGGGAGTCCTTGAATCTTTTCTTCGGGGCTCCTCTCTTGCGGCAGCCAGTGGCAAGTTCACCATAGAGCAAGATCTTAGGGAGGCGGTGGTCCTTCATCCTGGAGACGTACCCTGCCCATCGCAGCTGTGTTCTCATCAGCATGGCCTCTACACTTGTGACTGCTGCTTGCTCAAGAACAGATGTATTGGTCACAAAATCTGACCAGTGGATGTTTAAGATTGTACGGAGGCAGCGCTGATGGAAGCGTTCTAGGAGACGCAGGTGGTGGCGGTAGATGACCCATGATTCGGAACCATACAAGAGAGTAGACAACACTATGGCTTTGTAAACACTGATCTTTGTGCTTTTCTTCAAGTGTTTATTACGCCATACTCTTTTGTGGAGTTTTCCGAAAGCACTGTATGCCTTTGCCAACCTGTTGTCTATCTCTCCGTCGATCTTACCATCTGAGGAGATGAGGCTACCTAGGTAATTAAACTGCTGGACTGATTTGAGCTCTGATTTGCCAATGGTGATATGGGGATGATGGAAGACTTCCTGAGGTGCAGGTTGATGGAGAACTTCTGTCTTCTTTAGGCTGACTTCCAGCCCAAAGAGCTCAGCAGCATCTGCAAAGCAGGATGTTAAACGTTGCAGAGCTGCTTCTGTGTGGGCAACAAGGGCGGCGTCATCAGCATAGAGCAGCTCCCGGACAAGATGGTTTAGGGTCTTGGTGTGGGCCTTCAGTCGCCTTAGATTGAACAGGCTTCCATCAGTACGATATCGAATGTAGATACCGTCCTGATCATCGAGGTCTGCTGTGGCCCTTTGGAGCATCATGCTAAAAAAGATTGTGAATAAGGTAGGAGCGAGCACGCAGCCTTGTTTCACACCATTCTTAATTAAAAAGGGCTCAGAAAGTGTGTTGCCATACCTGACTTGGCCGTGCTGATCCTCATGAAGTGAGATGATCATTTTAAGGAACTTGGGGGGACAACCTAAACGTTCCAAAATCTGCCACAGACCTTTTCTGCTCACAGTATCAAAAGCCTTGGTGAGGTCAACAAAGGTTACATAAAGACCTTTGTTCTGTTCCCTACATTTCTCTTGCAGTTGTCTGAGAACAAATACCATGTCTGTGGTGCTTCTGTTGGCTCTGAAACCACACTGACTTTCAGGTAGGATCCCTTCTGCTATAGTGGGTATTAGTCTGTTCAAGAGTATTCTTGCCAGGATTTTGCCAGCAATGGAGAGCAGAGTAATACCACGGTAGTTTGAGCAGTCAGATTTAATACCTTTCTTCTTGTACAAAGTGATGATGACAGCATCACGAAGGTCTGATGGCAGTTCACCAAGCTCCCAGCAGCGCACCACAAACTCGTGAAATTTGGTGTGGAGGGCAAGGCCCCCATGTTTCCAGACTTCAGGTGGAATTCCATCAACCCCAGCTGCCTTGCCGATTTTTACCTGCTGTATGGCCTTGAGGGTTTCTCCTAAAGTGGGGGCTGTATCCAATTCATACTTTACTGGTTGTTGTGTGATGGACTGAATTGCTGAGTCTTGGACCACACGGTTGGTACTGAAAAGAGTTTGAAAGTGTTCAGACCATCGATTCAGAATGGAGGTTTTATCTGTTAGAAGCGTTTGGCCATCAGCACTGAGTAGAGGGCTTTGTACCTGGTATGTGGGCCCGTATGCTGTCTTCAAGGCTTCATAGAAACCTTTGTGATCACCCATATCTGCGCATAATTGAGTTTTTACAGCTAGATCGATCCACCACTTGTTCTGGATGTCACGGAGTTTCTGTTGGAGCCTGCTGCATGCGAGACGAAAGGCTGTTTTTCTTGCGTGACAGGATGGCAGTGCAAGGTGTGCTTGGTGGGCGGTTCTCTTCTTCCTCAACAAGTCCTGGATTTCTTGGTTGTTTTCGTCAAACCAGTCCTTGTTCTTCTTGAGGGAGAACCCTAAGGATTCTTCGGAGGATTGCAGAATGCTGTTTTTAATATGCTGCCAGGTAGTTTCAGGAGAGGAATCTGCAGAAACTGTGGAACAGTTTTCAAGCCTAGTTTGAAGGTTTGCCTGGAATCTCTCTCTTACTGTGGCTGATTGGAGATTGTTAACTTGGAGTTTTCTCCTTGTGATGTTGCCCATTTTGGGTTTGAATTTAAGATTGAAGCTGAGTTTGCAGCGCACAAGCCGATGGTCTGTCTGGCATTCTGCACTGGGCATCACGCGGGTATGGAGGACATCGCGAAGATCTCTCCGTCGCACCAGGACATAATCGATGAGATGCCAATGCTTAGATCTGGGGTGCATCCAGGTTGTCTTCAGACTATCTTTCTGCTGAAAGATAGTATTAGTGATGGTGAGCTGTTGCTCTGCACAGAATTCTAGCAGGAGTCGACCATTATCGTTGCAGTTACCAACACCATGTTTGCCTAATATTCCTTTCCAGGCATCAAAATTCTTACCTACTCTGGCGTTGAAATCACCAAGGATAATGATCTTATCATCTGCGGGCACTTTTTGGGTAAGGTGGCGCAGGTCAGCATAAAATTTGTCCTTTTCGGCAGGGTCAGCTTGGAGAGTTGGGGCATATATACTAAAGAGGACGACGTGTTGGTTGTTGTGGAGTGGAAGGCGTAGGGAGATAATGCGGTCAGAGTGACCTGTTGGCAGATTTTCGAGTTTGGGAAGAATAGAGTTTTTGATCATGAAGCCGACACCTGAGAGATGTTTTTCGGTTCTGGGCTTACCTGACCAGAAGAGTGTGTAACCAGCACCATGTTCTCTGAGGCTTCCTTCCTCGTGAAGGCGAACTTCACTGAGGGCAGCTATGTCGATGTTGAGACGAGCCAGCTCATGGGCAATTAGGGCAGAACGCCGCTCAGGACGTCCACTATCCGCAGAATCGAGCATGGTTCTGATGTTCCAACATGCTATAGTTAATTTAGGTACACCTTTGGAGGCAGGTGCATGCCTTTGTCTTTTGCTCTTTGTGCGACCGCATTGAGAGAAGATGCCCGTTGGTCTGCGGTTAACCAACCGGGTGAAAGTGGAGATGAGCTTTGTTTAGGCCACCTTTTCTAGGCCCCTCTCCGAGTGGAGCAAGCAGTGCTGTCCTTGAAAAGGCTGCTTGGTCGTTCAGGGTGCTGCCCCAAGAGACTGTCATCTCCGGTCAGTCTCAAATGACCGATATCCTGAACCGCCTGCATGCGGAGTTGAGTCTGCGGCTCCCAGTGCACCTTTCACCTGCCGTTTCGACCCTCGTCCGTCGCTACAGGACTTTTTGCATGTGGGTAAAGCCTTCAAGCCTGCGCAATGGATTTTTTAGGTGAGATGCAGTATGCGCGGAACTGAACCCACCCTTTAATCCTGAGGTTCATCTGCCAGGGCCGAGCGAGCTTGGACGGTGGCAGCGAAATCCTCAGGACGTAGGTTTGGTTAGAGTGACCTTCTCTTAGATGGATGGCCTTACAGGGCTAAGCGAGCTCCATCCGCCCGGGTTTGAGATTAGTGTTGTCCTTCTCCTAGGATGACTGCCAGGAGGCTAACGAGCTCATCCTGCCCATAGATTTATTGTATCTGGCCCTGCTGTTTTGACCTGTCTGGCATGGGCGGCCCTACCGAAGGCATGTACCATCGCCAGCATAGCCCATAAATGGCATAAGACCTTGTGTAAACCAGTCAACAAGCACCTATATATAAGAGATTCATTTAAGGGTAAGTTAGAGCTTCAATGATAAATTGACATATCATATAAAGGACTCCAAAACGGAAATCCTGGCTTTAGACTCCACACATTTTAGTGAATAAGACAGTGCTTTGTCTGCTTCGTAGTCAACACAATATTTGCCAACATTACCAGTTTACAATTCAGTAGCATACGAGTAGTGGCATGAAAAAATGCATAAATTGGATAACTAATTTACAAGTGAGAAAGATCTTTTAAGTTGTGATTTGTGTTAAATGTAAATGGAATCACAGAATCATAGAATTATTTAGGTTGGACAAGAGCTTTAAGATCACTGAGTCCGACCACTAACACAGCACTGCCAAATCCACCACTAAACCACGTCCTCAAGTGTCACATCTACACGTCTCTTAAATACCTCCAAGGATGGTGACTTCACACTTCCCTGGGCAGTCTGTTTTAATGCTTGATAACCCTTTTGGAGGAGGAAATTTTTCCTAATCTAAATCTCCCATGGTGCAACTTGTCCTGTCACTTGCTACCTGGGAGAAGAGACCAACCCCAGCCTTGTTAAACCTTCTTTCAGGTAGTTGTAGAAGGCAAAAACATCTCCTTTGCATCTCCTTTTTCCCAGGCTAAACAATCCCAGCTCTGTCAGCCACTCCTCATCAAACTTGTGCTCCAGACCTTTTGCCAACTTCAATGTCATTCTCTGGGCATGCTCCAGCACCTCAATGTCCTTCCTGTAGCGAGTGCCTCAAAACTGAATACAGGATTCGAGGTGCAGCCTCACCAGTGCTGAGTACAGAGGGATGATCACTACCATGGTCCTGCTGATCACACAATAACTGGCACAAGCCAGTATGCCACTGGCCTTTTTGGCCACCTAAGCACACTGTGTGTCTAAGTGAACACTTCTGCCAGTTCTCTCAGTACCCTTGGGTGGATATCATCCCACCAAGCTGCAGTATGCAGTAAACCAGCAAAAACTCTTGGTATTTTGCATTGAGGAAAAGGGAAAGACTAGGGATTTTGTTCATTAATGCTGCAAAGACACTTGTTCCAGCTGCCTGGGACTCGGTTGTAAACATCAGGGCACAATGAAGGCCTCCCATGGTTATGGATCAGGATGAGCCCTGGTGAATCAGGGTCAGGCAGTTGGTCATTGGGGTGGGGACAGTCTGAGGCCAGGTCAGAACATTAGACTGTGGGACAGTAGGGCTCTGGCTAGGCCTTGGCAAGGCTGCCTTGCAGCAGAGCCATCATCCCAGGTGTAGGTTGGACCTGGTCACAGCTTCCCCGCAGCATAGCCCAGAGCTCCTCTCTTTTTTCCATGGAACATGGCCCGGTGTTGGCCCTCCTGGGAGAGGAGGCCTGGCAGGAATGAGGAACCAGGGTTTGTCATGTGTCTGTATAACTAGGGAAAAATTTTTCTTCAGAACAAGAGGTAGGTTCCTGTTAACCTCTTTTGATAGTTGTTATAGCAAGTTGAAATAGTGGGTTGAAATCTGGTAATTAACATTCAGCTTCCATGTCTCTCATCTGGGTAAAAGCTGACTGTTCAGCTGTGTGCATGGGGACTGGTAAATCTCCCCTCCAGCTGCACGGCAAGCACAATTATCTTGTCCAGTACCTAGCTGTACATAAAGTTCAGGGACTTAGAAGCAGTTTGTGCACATCTGAGCCTGCTGCTGTTCACTTTGTACTTCATTACGCACACCTTCACACGTCCCAGGCAGATCCATTTGTCTCTTATCTACTTGTCTTGTCCCTGAAGCTCGTGTTGTAATAAACCATCAGGATCTTGATGAAATTTCATGTAAGAATGCAATATCCAGCAGCAAAGTGCTTTCAAATACTGTTTTAAGGGTTTGGTTTATTATTGATTCACAGGAAAATCTGGTAATGAACTTTTTTTAAAAAACAGGAAAATGCAGTTTTCACACATAATTTTTCCAAGGAAAATTTTTTCTGTGAGGAAAAGCAAAATTTGGTCAGGTCAACCAGAAAGAGAAAAGTTTGGGGGTTTTTGAATCTAATGGAAATACTTTATTTTACATTCTGCATTAACTTCAGTCTGTGCTTTGCTGTTGCAGGACCTCACAGGGGTTATAACTCAAGAGCATCCCTTCCTCACTCTCTCAAACAAAATAGCTCTGTGAATGGATTACATCTTCCATGACATATCACTGCTTTTTTGTGTTTGAAATTGCTACATATGATGAAAATCATATGCTTATATCTTGAAAACAAAAGCCTAGCAGGAAGAGGCATATGTCATCAGAATGATGGTATAGTGCCTGGGAGACATCTAATAATCTCAGCCCAAGCTGATCTAGTTTTGTAAATATCCAAATATTTTACTGTAGTCACAAACATCAAGATGTAACCCTTTTTCTGAGTTTATTTTACAAAAACAGGTGTCAAACTTGCTACCACAATTAGAAAGAAAACATATGTAAAAGGATTGGCAATTTCCTCAGAACAGCTATTTCAGTATTTAGACACTCTACTTAGAGACAAAAAAACTAGTTATAATACTATCTATAAAACTTAAACTCTCAGAATTTTTTAGTTGTTTTTGCAGTAACTATTTAGAGACTCAAGAGACCTGTGAAGTACTTTATTAGATCTGGAGCAACTACAGATTAGAAGGAGGTTAGGTATTTTCCATTTTCATAGGTAGGATTACTAAATTGGAAATATCTGAGACATACATATTTCGACTTTTATATATATATATGTATATCTCTTTATATGAACACAAATGTCTATCTATCTAAACACTGGTGCAGGAAATTATGCTATAGGTAAGTCTGCTATGAGATAAAATTCAAGATGAAGTAGTAGTTCTCATTTGGAATTTGGCAACTAATTTGTGACTGTGTTAGGTAATTTGTAAAAATCATAGAAGATAGGAAGTCTGATTAAATATCCTAAACTTCACTAATACCGAATATTTCCATATATTGATTCAGGAAATGCAAACTGATTTCATAACACTGGCAAAAGACATATTTCTTAAGCTATCTGGAAAATACTTGGCAGTGTGATATGATCCATGTTTTCAAGGACAGATCTTAAACTACACTTTCAAAAGGCAGAGACATAAATCAATGGCAAGATGTTCTTGTGAACTGGATACAAGAAGTTTTCTGTCTCCTCCTTCTCTTCTAATTTTATATGTTTTTCAAGTATCAAATGGAAATGTTCATTTTAGTAAAGTTTTCTAAAGGATAACTTTCAAGGCAATAGAAAGAATAATAACACACCTGGCTGGCTTTCGATTAACATACTGATGAAACTATAAACCATCAGAAATGTTTCTTCAGCAAACTTTTATTTAATGCAAATATAGTCATATTCTTATCAAACTATTCTTTCATAATCCAAATTCATTGCTAATGAGATAGTAAGAAAACACTACAAGTTTTTGATTTATCATCGTTTTTTACCAATATATAAAAAGTTTATGTCTTCCCAGGGAATTCTGATTTTGCTTGTGAGCACCAGACCTTCTGTGTATATATGTGGGCAGAAGTTGTTGCTCATGAAATTGTCTGAAATTTGAAATGTTCTTACTGGAGAGGAAAAAGGAAAAGTTTTTTTAGGGAACAGACTTGAATAGAGTCAAAATCCTTTTGTTCATATTCTCCTCCCCTCCCCCTGCCCTTCCCTCCGCTCTAATCTCCTCTCCATGGTATCATCCAGCATATGGCAAACTTTATCCAGAGTACAACTATAGTCAGGTGCACAACTATAGCTTATTCATATTCTATTTTCAATTAATTTCTAGAAAATCATCAGATAAACCTACGTACTTTGTTTCTGAGCATCACCATGTTAGGGAACCCCTTCTGGTATCACATCAGAAACTGAACTCAGCAGGTAACACTCTATTAAAATAATACAGTAAAGTATCAGCCGGTTGGCAAAAGTCATAGTTTTTAAAATGGATTTACAGTCTTGTAATTACAAAATATCATCCAACCCTGAGTTTGGTTTTAAATACAGAAGATAGAGGTATTTGAGTAGGGGTTACCTTTTCTGTTCCCAAACTGTGAACACACCTTTACATCGACAATAATAGTTTATGAAATTTATCTAATTTGTATATGTTACTGCCTGATTACATCTAAAATGTAAATATTGAGTCTTCCCCAACACCACGTGGCACTGACATAATCCATAACTCCACATAAACTGTCCCCACAATTCTTTGTTCTTTTATTACTACAGGTGTAAAAAGGAGGTATAAATACGCTTATCATAGGTAGTGAGTTTCTACTGCGCACACAAATCTCTTTGATTTCGCAAGTCTGTGTCTTTCCATTTCTAATGACCAAAATATTACCATGTGTTCAAAACCTCTATTTTGTAGGTTGGTTTTTCGAAGTTGGTGGTTTTTGTTTCTTTCTTTCTTTTTGTTTTGTTGGGTTTTGGTTTTGTTTTTTTTTTTTAGTAAGATGATTTCCAGTGTAATTCAAATTTATAAATGACATATGTAACCTTTACCTGGGCAAACATTTGGATATCAAACATCTTGCAAATTACTTTAGCAATCAGGTCCACCAATCCAACAATAACAGAAGCAAACAAAAGACGTCTCAGTTCTTGTAAATATCTCTTTATCAGAATAATTTTTAGTCGTGTCATCTTTACTTGTCCATATAGATGAGGAATTAAACCATTTCAAAATTTAGTCATAGTGATTGTAGAAACATCATAATTTTGACTACTGTGGGTTGCAGACTAATTATATCCACTGTGTGATATGAGAATACTGCTTCTGTAATTTCAGAAAAAAATACTATAAAATGATCATAAACTATGAGTCCTTTCTCTTCTGCTTTTTTTCCTTAGCAATTCTTGTTACACGATACAGTTATTTCACTTTCGATCAGTTGGCTCAATATGAAAACTCAAAGCAAGCATAAAAGTCAGAAAACATTACATGATCTTGTCTTGATAATGTGTGAAAAGATTCAAATCAGAGAGGGCCTAATTCTCATGCAAGCCTTATCTCCAATAAAAATAGTGAAGAGGTACCAACTGCAGTTTCACTTTAATTCCATTTGGATCTCTGCAGTTTTACACTAGGGTGAGTCCACCATTGTCTTAAACTGACCACAGAATTATCTAATATAAGAAATAAACATAGCCCAGGGAACTCTCTTTTGTTTTCCTCATGAATGTCTGTATGACCTGAAGTTCATTGAGGCCAGGTCCTGGTTTCTGACAATAAGGGATGCATCAAAGGAAGGTATAAAAATCCTGTGGCAGTGGTATACATGATAATGTGGATACACAGATTACCATGGATGCACATGACTGAGTTGAAATGGCTTTCTGTGTCCACTGGCTTTTGTTTGCAGAGAAGAAATAAGAGCACATAGTACAGATATGTTGTTGCAATTAAGACTTAATGTAAATGGCAATTAATTAGGAGACATTATGTCTGCTTATTTATTTTTTAAGCTTTATAAATTCTATAATATTAAATTTTAATTTATTGTACTTTAATAATTATTATGTGTATCCCATTAATCATCAGGAATGTGCATATTAAAATCCAAAGCACAATATGAGACACATCCTGCTCTATATTGGTAAAGATAGGGCATCCTTAGGAGGGCCATAGAGGAACTAACATGTTCAGAGGGAAATTTGGGTTTGCATAAAGAAATGCAAATCAGAGAGTTATTCTGTTTTGCTGAAAGAGAACACATCAACTTTGCATTCATTTAAAATACAAAAAACATAGTCCATGAGATAATTACAAACAAATCATGACTGTTGGTAGCATTCCAGACTGATGAAAGTATTTTTTATTGTTAATGGTATTTTAATTTTTTTTTAAAAGAGATCGAAAGTATCAAAGCAGTAAAACAAAACTAGGAAGGTAAAGTTTCTCTGGGAATTTGATCAGAAAGGTTTTTCTTTCTCAAAACTAAATAGCAGGTTCATTTTCAAGCAAAGATAATAGCTGCACTATCTGTAAAAATATTTTATACATACAAATGAATACATGCAACATCTTTGTGAAATGGGGAAATACTGTAGTCTTTATAGGCTGGTGGGCTAACTGAAATATGAAATTATAATGATTTACATAGAATTGTACAGGTAAATCAGTTTGAGAGAATCCAACTGGAGCATCTGATTTTAATTCTTATGCTTTGATGAAATACACTTCTTTTTCCCTCTCACTATTTCATTTCTCAGATGGAAAATACAGGGGAGTATACATTTCCCATATGGAGCAGATAACAACGCAATTGGACCTGGAAAACTTTGTGGATATCAGCTGGTTCATACCTGAATTGATGTACTCATTCTTGAACGCTGAGGTGTTACTGCCCTTTCCAGCTCCTTGTTGATTCTTGTAAACAAAGGGAGCTCTGAAGTTCTTACCAGTTTCCACAATTGTTTCAGCATGTGCCATCTTTTGATTTTCTCTATCACTTTAGCCTAAATGTTGCTGAGTATAACATCATCTCATAATATAACTGTACATAGTATTCAGAGACCAAATCAGTCATTAATGAAAAGATACCAGATTACCAGTACAAATTTACTCGAATTAGGTGATCAGCTTTTGTTTATCTCTATAGCCTCAGCTATCCACAGTGCTCATCCATGGCAAGTCAAGTGCCCACTTGACTTCCATTCTAGTTTTTTATTATGTAGGAAACTACAGCATTTCACTATCAAATGAAGAGGAACGATGATGCAAAATTGAAGAGCTGTGAAAAATACCAGTGTTGGAAGCATTGCCTAATAAAGCACTAGTTTTCCTGATACAAACATCAAATCCTACAACCTCATTTTTTCTGATTCACAATTTCTGCATAAATACTTTATGGTATTAAAAGTGACGTAATACTGTGACTGACTTGGTGTTAATATGTATTAAAAAAGAGAGGCTGTTAAGAAATGTTCTATGTGCCTAGATCTATTTTTGCAAAAACACACTGTTCAAACAAAGAAGGCAGACATGCTAATAACAAGAGGAAGCCTGTATGTTGTTAGCAGTGAGAGCTTCAAAGCACTAAAAAGAAATAATCACCACTTTGTACTCACTTTTTTCTTTTTTCACCTACATGACAGACACCCATGTTTCTAAGGAGCTTCTCTATCTGTGGTAAAGACAGAGATGAATGATTTTCAAATTCTTTTCAAACTCATATGATGATTCTTTCCTCTAAATCCTAAAATTTCATCAGACAAAGAGATGAAATTAAATAGGCCTGTAAGGTATTCAAGCATACATGCAACTATTCAATTAAAAGCAGTGAAAGAAAACACTAACAATATTGAGACATTCCATATCAGAAGCAACAGAAATCTCCTCTCATTTTGATCACTAAAAGTAAGAAACCGGAATTAGTGAATTTATGCTGATGTAGAGATTACAAAGAGTAAAAGCAAGAAGAAGCCTCACTCAAGAGTCCTACTCCTGCTTTCTACAGCAGCATAACCTGTCTTAATTTTGCCACAATATGTATTAAATAACTTAGACCTTTTTCACTCAAACACAAAAGTGCACATTTCACTGAGCATCCTTACCTGAGGCACTAGCAACCTGGAGGCCTAAACTCAGACAATATGAGTACTTTTTAACTATGAAAGACTTATGTGCAAACTCCATAAATGACCATACATTCTCTGCATCATACCTATGTCCAAATTACCCTGCTAAGGCATATGCAAGAGAAGAGTGTCTTTAAAATGTCATAATTTTTAAATTACTGAACCACCTTGATTCTCCCATTCTAACCTTGTTTTATTGCTCTGCACTGAAAAACAATTAGGACTGCTCAGCCATGGGGTCATTCAGCATCACTCGACCGTGAATGTCCTGCAACAGGAAGAAACTACTGTCAACAGATATCCATCAGAACACTGCTCAGGCACTGAATGAAAATGGTCCATACAAATGTTTTATAGCTGCTCCTAAAAGGTAAGGCTAGTTTATCTAAACTGAAGCTAGTCATAGGAGCATTGTGGTTTCAAATAATTTTTCCAGATCAAAAGTTTTTGGGAATCACACTGTTGTTAAATCCCTTTACAGTACTTTTAAATGGGTTTTTTTTTCCTTAGAAACGTATTCTCACCCTGCCAAAAGAAAAATCACAGTAAAAATAAAATTTTAAAAATCAGGGTCAAGGTTTAGATTCAAATATGTCCTTCATGGAAATCTCTGGTACATTACTGCTTTCAGATAGACTGTGAGAAGACAAAAATGAAACCCCAAAATTATTATGGAATGAGAAAAATACTAGGCTTTGCCCAATGACCTTAGGAGCTATTCATCTTCCTTATCTTTTTCTATATTGAAAACTGAGACATTCAAACCCTTCAGCATTGGTGCCTGGTGATTTTATACATGGGGCATCTACATGATGTTATCAAGCATGTCCCAAGACTACAAGAGTCCCATTATATTTTAATGGTGTGGTTGGTGAGTGGTTAACCTACATAAGCATTGGTGTCTTGTGCCTCTGATGATGCCCTAGGGTACTGCCCAGCCTCAAGATGGGTGTAGTAGTCAGCAGTGGGGGAACATGAGCTGGCAGTGTGCCCAGGTGGCCATCTGGACTTGTGTCAGCAATACTGTGAACAGCAGGACCAGGGCAGTGATCATCGCTCCATACTCAGAGCTGGTGAGGCTGCATCTCGAATCTTGTGTTCAGTTTTGGGGCCCTCACTGCAAGAAGGACATTGAGGTGCTGGAGAATGCCCAAAGAAGAGCAACAAAGCTGGGGAAGGGTCTGGATCACAAGTCTTATGGGGAGCAACTAATGGAGCTGAGCTTGTTTAACTTGTGGAAGAGGAGGCTCAGGGAGGACCTTATTGTTCTCTAGAACTACCTGAAAGTAGGTTGTAGATAGGTGGGGTCATCCTCTCCTCCCAAGTTGCACCAGCAGAGATATAGATCAGATATTAGGAACAATTTCTTCAGTGAAAGGGTTGCCAAGCACTGGAACAGGCCACCTATGAAAGTAGTTGAGTCACTGTCCCTGGAGATATTTAAAATATGTGTAGATGTGGTGCTTAGGTACATGGTTTAGTGTGGACTTGGCAGTGCTGGGTTAACAGGTGGATTCAATGGTCTTAAAGGTTTTTTCTAAACTAAACTATATGAAGTCGAACATGTTTCCTGCTATGTGAAGAACTGATTGTAAATCCAATGCTTCAATCTGAAAAAGTGAAGTTTCCTACTTTTACATATTATGGCATTTAATATTCCCTTCTTGCTATTGACTGAATTTGTCTAAAATCCATATATATATATATAATCTGATCCTGTAGTGTTCTGAATGAATTCTGTCTCTTTGAAGTATTTAGAAACATACAGATTTCCAGAAAACACAAATATTTTGTAGTAACAAGAAGGAGATCTATCATCTGCCCCACAGAGCTTGTGACTTCTTTTCACAAATGTTGGTATTAGAGAACCACTGCAACAGCATAAATGCAATACAGCTCTATAGAAATAAATGCAGTTAATAATTGATCATCATCTAGAGGACAGTATCCCATTGAAAAAGAAGAGAGCATGAAAACTATTCACCTGTTTACCACCTACAGGATCTACAAATCAGTAGAAAAAGGTTTATTTTAGGGTCTATCAGTTGACTGTAGAGCAAGTGGCACAACAAGGTGCAATAGATTCTTTAAAATAAAAGATGTTCTGTCCTTTGGAAAGATAAACCACATCTGAGAAGTGCTGAGCATGAATAGAAATAAAGACTCTTAAATGCACTCAGTTATTTTATGACACATTTTATCTGCAAGGCAAAATTATTAGATTGGATTCTCTGCTCACTTTTGATGAGTAAACACAGTTTACTTACTCTTGGTTGCTGTTGGTAGAGTTTTGCCAATTAATATCAACTATGAGGCTGGTATAAGTAATCAAATTACTATTTTTGTAGAACGTGTGTATGTCTTCATCTAAGATGAGTTTTTAACTTTAACGTTTTGCAAGGTGATATCTTTTTGCAGAGGATGCTAACACTAACCTATGCTACAAGTTTGTATTCTGGTTTCTTAATTTTTCCTTTCATATTTTTTTAGTATCTATCTCCCTCCTTCTGAACGGGAGATGTGAATTTGGATTATCAGCTCTTTTTAGAATATTGCAAATTTTGAGTTTCATTATAGAAGGAATTGAGTTCAGTGCCATAAAGGGCAGTGAAGCAAATTCAATACAACAGATTTCTGCTGTTTTATTTTTAACTCAGGGGTTTTAGGCTCCCCTGTTATACTGTTCTTAGATAATCATCTAGCTTCCTAAAAACTCATCTAAAATATTAAGCATCCAAAAAGAAAATAACCTATTCATAATCTATGCAAGTGGGCTTAACCACTAATATGTAGTATGTTAGTCTGTGTATTCAGTCCTACGTTCTAAAAAAATGTAAAGAACTGTTTGAAATAAAACATTCATCCCCTCTCTCAAGAAGCCTGAGTGATTTACTAGTAGTAATAATTCTATGAATTATTTAGTGCTTTCCATCATCCGTACCACATTCAGATGCTGTTGTAAAAACTCTTTTGAGGTAAATAAACATTTCAGTAAATGTTGTGGCAAGATTAAATTAATAAACCATATATATTAAATTCCTCTAGAAATTGTGGGTTTCAAATCTGCCCTCTGTCTTTCTTTGGAGACTTCCTGGGTCTTTGTTTCCTTACTCACTAGCATAGGAAGGCTACCTGACTATTAGCATCAGTTATAATATATAATGACAGGGACATACATAAAGAAAAGTGAGTTGTCATTAAAAAACCATTTAATATAATGAGTACAAAAAAACCATATGGATTTCATCATTATCAGTATCATAGCCAGGAATTATCTGCAAATTATAACAATAATTGAAGTATTGGTTACTTTACATTGTTCATTCACTTTTAGTATTGATACAACTGCCAGCAAATTAGATGATGAACCAGGTTTATTCACATTATAGCTGTATATAGAAGTTCAAATCAGAACCAGGAGACCCCACAGAAGAACGAAAACGCTAGGTACTGTGACCTCTTCCATAAAAAATATCTCAACCTTAGTCTGAAAGAAGGTTCAAGAGTCAACGTGACATGCATGAGAAAGGATGGAGGATAAAGAAGGCTACACAGTCAGTTATGACTGCTTTGATTCTTACCTTAGAAATCTCACTATTCACATTCTAAAGGTTTAGTGATTGTTCTCTAGAATCCTTACCTTAGGAATCCTTGATTTTCTTTCACCCTTTTCTAGGGTCTCAGTAAACTAGTTACAACTGCCTTGCTCATCTCATAAGACTTCCAAATCACTAAAAGTGATACAAATTCCATGTTTTGGTTTCTAACAGTATGTACTTATGAAAACATATTAAATTCTTTACGCTCCAGACACAGAGCAAGTTATATATTTGCAGTTTGAGACCAGCTGCGTATTTACTGGGTGTGACCACTATTTCTTACCCTGAATACCTTTGTATGTAATGCTTAGAAGCTTGTTACCTACATACTAGCTTGACTTGCTGCTGGTAAAATGTGTGTTATGAGGCTGACTCAAAACATACTGAATAACGTTTTTAAAAATCCCTTCAGTGGGCTTTGGTTCAGTGGGCTTATCTATGAGATTAGAAAGTCCACATTGAAAATTAATCATAAATATTTGAGAGAAAACCATCATCTCATTTTAATGTAGTTGGTCTGCATTCATAGAAAGGTACTGATTTAGCTACTTAGTAATATACTCTATTCAAAAGCAGCTGAGGGAGGCACAACCGAATATCCTTAGACTAGTTCAGTTGGTTAGAACATGGTGCTAATAACATCAAGGATGTGGGTTTGATCTCCATATGGGCGATTCCCTTAAGGACTCGATAATCCTTGTGGGTTCCTTTCAATTCAGAATATTCTTTGATTCTGTGATCTTATTATGTAAAAGATGGCTAATTATGTGTATTTTCTTTAAGTACATTTAACAGAGCTGAAGAAATTATCTCAGGATCAGGTCATTTCCCTCACATTCTAACCCCAGAGAGAAGAAAGGCATAAAAACCTGACAAGTATGATTTTGCCAAGGGCAGAAAGACAGTTGAACTTCTAGGACTTTCTTTTCAACGACAGAAGTCCTTATTTCAAAGTGTCACACATAAGTGAGGGAAAGCACTGGGTTTTTCAAGGAGTCTGACTTGAAAAATGAAAAGTGAAAACTACACTTAATGGTCAGTTTCCCAAGCAAGCTCTGCTTTACACAGCCACACTTCACTGAAGAAAGGACAACTAACAAATGGTTTCCAGATACTACACTATCAAGAGTATTGGTGACCTTTTAGAAACATACAATGAGGTACCATATCTAGAGCCATTCCCATCATACTGATAGAGAAAGGAAGTAAGCATGGTAACACAGTCAGCAATAAGGTACAGATTTCTAGATGTGTGACTTCAACATTCTGTGAATTCCAAGGGCATTTGAATTGTAGTTCAGGACATGTAGCAATTTATTTGCATTGAGCAGACAGTGTTTCCTCCCAGGGAACAACAACATGAGATTATAAGAGACCAGTACTTAGAAATCCCTGACCCAGGAAAGCAGGGTAAAGGAATGTTGGAAGGAAGACTTTCCCTTGGTCAAAAAGGGTTGGGTTAGAGAACACCTAGGAAGACTGGACACCCACAAGTCCATGGGCCCTGATGAGATGCCTCCACGAGTGCTAAGAGAGCTGGCACACACTATAGCTAGGCTGCTCACGATCATCTTTTAAAGGCTGTGGTGATCAGGAGAGGTGTTTGAGGACTCAAAGAAAACAAATATCACCCCAGTCTTGAAAAGGGGCAAGAAGGAAGATCCAGGGAACTACCAGCCAGACAGCATTACATCAGTCCCTGGAGAGGTGATGGAGCACCTTATTCTGAAAAACATCTCTGTCCACAGGGATGACAAGAAGGCGATCAGGAGTAGTGAGCATGGATGCACTAGAGGTAAATCATGCTTGACCAACCTAATTGCCTTCTACGATAAGGCAACTACCTGGATGGATGAGAGGAGAGCAGTGGATATTGCCTTGATTTAGCAAGGCTTTCAACATCATCTCTCACAATATCCTCATAGGCAAGCTCAGGAAGTGTGAACTGGATTAGTAGACAGAGAGGTGGATTGAGAACTGGTTGAACAGCAGATCCCAGAGGATAATAATGAGTAGCACAGGGTCTAGTTTGAGGTCTGCTACTAGTGGCGTACCCCAAGGTTCAATACTGGACCTAGTGTTGTTTGACTGAAATTATTTTGCATTGGGCAATGGTTTTCATTAGGATGATCTCTAGTTCAATATAAAACAGGAAAAAGCATTTGTCTGAACTATAACAGAAACACAGACAGAGTAGCTGAAGATGACATAAGAATGTGTGACACAGGGTCCGTTATACCACTCAGAGTCTGCTAGGATGATTCCCATTTTACTGAACTTCACCCTTCCCTGCTTATAGCTGACTTATGCCCAAGACTCACTTTATAGTCATTAGAGAAAAAAAACAGCCCTTCTAAAACATAGAATCATTTAATCCTAATCTATGTCTTTTGTCATTTGATCTGCAAACAAATGGCCCCATGAAGAAGACCTACACATCTGTTAAGGCATTTAGTACAAGACGGATAGTAAAATACAAGAATGTTGATCAGCAGTAGGGGAAAAAATGTTCAGATATCATACAAGAACTGAGAAACTCCAGCTTGGTACCACAGAAATACAAGAAATCAGCTTTGCAGACCATACAGGATAATTAAAACTGAGTGATCAGGCACTCCTAATGTGATTAAGTGACCTGATTTCATGGGTTGTAAGAAGTAATTGAGTCGAGTCAAAATATGAGTTGGTTTGGTACCTTATGCATCACAGGTCAGTAAATCATCATGCATGAAAGGTATTTTAACCATGACCTGTATGGGCTTTGAATCAGGATTCAACTCTGGGGAAGGACATTGTTTCAAAGTGAATGCAAAGCTCCTTTGCACTCTTTTTTTTTTTGAGTGACAGACTGGTGCAAGGCAGCCTTCTACTTAGCGTAGACCAGTGTAATCAACTGAGCTGGGCACTGCACCTGTCCTAGCATTACTTCAACATCTCAAAGTGATGTGTTGCAACATAACTAATATTTGTCATGACAGATCTTTTTAGTTTTTATAGCACTCTTTTTGTTGCACCAGTATCTTTTCTCAACACTTGGAGTAACACAAGTATGTCACATTTGGCATTGCAAAACAAGACTTTTATGCAGTTCCTTTCTATGCATTGACATTTATGCAAGAGCTGTGGCTTGAAAAATCAAAGCAGACAGCAAGAAAAGAACACCACAGATGCCAAATTCTCAATGAATGTAAAGCTCTGAGTCTCCTCTAAACAGTCTCTTCCTGTACATTAGTTGCTTCATATTACCTGATTAGCAATCGCATTGGCTCAAATAATAATAAAAAGAATCATACAAAGACACCAAATGAGATTCCACTAAGAAGGAATTCAAAGAGTCCTATGATTGCTCTCATGACATAGTCTAACACAGAGATATCTGAATCATTGAAAATTGCTTATGTACTTGGCTAAGGTGAGATTCTGACATGATTTGGAGAAGCTACCAAGATATAATTAGGATATCAGTATTGTCTTATTGTCAGTGGTTTATATTTATAGATTTCTGAGAATCTGAGGGTTTTTTCAAAAAATCCTTATAATGAATAATTGGAAAAAAAAATCTTTAGTGAAGTGTCTCCTGGATTTGATGCAATGTATGAAAATACTTCAATCAATAAATAATTAACAGGAAAATATTCAACTTTATGTGAGTCCATAGAGAATTCAATGGCTAATGGATATTTTCTAGGAGAAAACAGGTAAGTAAGTTAAATGCTTTCCTTTATTGGTGAAAATTCTCAGAGGCAGAGCACAGAACATCCCAATTGTGCAAGTAAAAACAAATAACCTCGTCCTGAGGTGTCTTGGCTCACACCAAGCATGTTTTCATACTGCTCTGTAATGGGCTGGTTTCTGTGTTTTGAAAGTGTCACACCTAGAAGGTCTCAGAGCAGTCTCTAACTGACTCCCTATTTCCTTTCCATAAGGAAGATACAGGTAGACTTTCTATATGCATATATAGATATATTTTTCTCTGCAAGTATAGAGAGAGATCTTCAATAGAGTAAGGACAATAAGGAAAAGGCCCAGGATATTTCCCCCATAAGACCACAAAAAACAAAAGAACTATTCAATGGTTCATGAATCAGAAAATTTAATTTCCACATCAGTTTCAGATATACGGGGCAGGTAATACAGAGTTCCCCTTGTTCACAACTGTGCAGAGCCTCCAGCTGCCTGGGGGAAAACTGCACTGTACAGATGAGGCTGTGTGTGCTTGTTTGTTCTTATGTCCATGGCATTGATGAAGGCTGATGCAGTATCTCAAGTGCACTATCTCATAGAATTGAAATATTGATTTATTTTAAAACACAACTGATTCAGTCCCTAATACTCACATTTTAGTATAACAAGAACTAAAATGCATGCAAGTAGTCTGACAGTAGGCAGGCATCAGCATCTGTACCCAGGGAGGCTCTCCAGGGTGGCTTGAAATGACAAGCAGCACCAGTTTTCAAATCTATCCCCCCACTTTCAGGGTTCTTATTAGGAGTGTACCAGTTGTGGATGAGTCTGATTGATGTGTCAGGAGTCAAATGTCCCAAATCCTACTGTGAGTCAGTAGGATTTATTCACCACCTCTGATTCCAGCTGTCCTGAAGAGCTGTAGGTAGATGTGTGCCAGAATCTTGATGGCTCTCTATGGCATGTGTCAGCTGTTTTTATAGCTCTCCTCCTCTTGCTATTTTGTACCCTTGTGTTCATATTTCCTTTCCATTCATACTAATAGAAACATATTTTACTGAGTTTTGCCACATCAGTAGAATATTCCTGGACATCTGTTTTCTAGTAGGTTGCAGGCATTTTTGTATGACCTGACCAAAAAAAACCAAAAAAAACAAAGAAAGTAAAACGTTAAAAAAGACACTAGCTACCTTGTTTTGATTCATAAGTGTTCTTCTCAACAGCCTTGCATGCTTCTGTCCTTTAGTATTTCAATGATACCCTAATTATCACAAAATATTTCACTTTCCTGGCCTAGAATTAAAAATTAGGACTACAATTCACTTTCTTCTATGCAATCATTTAATCTATGAATTCTAATCAGATTCAATCTTTATATTCTGTTAATTTTACTGGATAAGGATGAGCTGGTGTGCTTCTCCAATTTCTTATTCTCTATTATTCACTTTACATTAGCCCTTACCTATCAAAGGGAACTCTTTTCAACGAAACTGGATGAAAGTTTGATAGAAGGGAAAGAGAGACTTATCACTGATAGGACAGACAGAAAGAACTTTGCCAAGTAATGAGCAAGGTATTTCCTTCATTTTTGCATAATATTTTAAATGCTCTTATGGGGATTGTCATGCAACATTTATGCTTCAGAGTGGCAGCTGCATCTCTCCTGAGAGTAGTGACACAGTGAGAACTAGTCAGAAGTTTAGTTCCACAAATCCCATTTATGAGAAAGTCAGGTTATTTAATATAAAACTGAGCTTATCAAGAATAAGGCAGGGATTTTTATGGAGTTCATATTAATAGGAAGACGTTTTCTGCACAACTATATCAGACAGTGTTTTTCATACAATGTTAAACACTGAAATGCACAAAACAAAATACAAGATTTATCCTGGACTTACATTGTTACCAGCACCTGGAGAAAAAAATACTGAATGACAGGAGGAAAAAATCCTATTAAAATATTCTATTATCAGACCATTAAAAAAATTTGAAAAGTTGTTTCTGAACTGTTAGAACCATCATGAAAATCTGCCAATGCCTATAACAATGTAAGCATTCCAAGACAGAATAAATCATGAGGTATCTCTTTAGGACTTTCTATTGGTTTGATTATTGTCTTCTGTAGCAACTCTAGCATGACATCCAGTTCCAAATCCCTTGGTTCACACAAAACCAAAGCACATTATTGTAACAAACATTATTAATGATGCCACAATAATGTGCCTGTCACAAGAACTTGTCACAATAATGATGCAATTGCCCTAAACCGGCATATTCCGAATGCACAACCCCATTCTGCTACAGCAGCATGTGCATTAACCAGATAACATCTCTCTCTGAAATAAAGACTTGAAAGAATTTTAAAAAGTCATATAGTAGATCAACTCCTATTTTCATATGGAACAAACCTATTCAGCTGGCGTCACCAGCAGGTATAAATCTTCAGACAACGAACTAAATTATTCCCCAGAGACCTCCTCCCTCACATTCTGTTTGCAAATGACCTGTCACCCAAACTGCTGAATTTGTTCCCATTGCCAGTTCTCTGCATTTGTAAGCATTATAATATCACTCTGCAGCTTCCAGATCATAGCATCTTCTACGGCAGGATCTCCGCATATTTTGCAGTTGTTAAGTAACTTAGCTTTGCAAAAGGAAGTTATTGCAAAGTGGAGAATCCTTAACAGTTTTTATTTTTTAAAGGTGGAAACTGAACGGTAAACAGGTTTACGATAGCTTTTTTATGGAAAAACTGAACATCTGTGCCTTTGAAAACAAGAACAATCTAAGATCAGCAAATTCTATCATCAGAGCAATGATGAAGGAACAAAGAAAAGAAACAGCTAACATTATAAGACTTGGAGAACTTTTTTTATTATTTTTTTAAAGCATTCAATTCCCATATTACTCTAGAATAATGCTGTGATTGGTAGAAGTCTAAATGTTTGACAAGGATGTCTTCACAAACAGAGGTACATATTGTCCCATTGAAGACCTTTTCAAGTGAAATTTTTCTAGTAGTTTTCATAACAAACCAGGATTTCACCCAAGGAGGTTTTGATGAGGTTTTACTGATGTTGATAACTTACAAGGTTGCACCAAGAAGGCAGGGTGCAACTTCAAGACATACAGTGGGGCATGGAAAGACGTATCTTAGTTCTTAAGGAAGGAAACAAAACAACTTTACTGATAGGAGAACAAATGGAGGTGAAGAACATAATGAAAACCAGGAACAAGCAGTGTTTCAGGTAGAAAAGTCGTAATACAAAATATTCTTATGTTAGAATGAGGAATAGTTAAGTACATTAAGAGCTGCAATTAAAAAAAATATGAGAAAATAAACTGCTCCCATTTATTTGAAGTGTATAGTTATGTTTTATCCAGAATAATTATATTAATAAGACCATGCTTATGCCTTTGTCTTGTAATGAATTGTGGGTGTTTGTGAAAATGGAGCTATTGTAATGATTGCATCTATTATTATGTGGAAATGAAGGATGAGATTAATTTCACTTTGCTTTGGAAGAGTTGGGCATTAAGTCTAAGATCATTATCTAGGTTCCCTTTGGAGTCACCTGTCAAAGAGGCAATTCCAAACTTAAAATGTCTAATACAGTCAAGACTAATAACCTTTGGACTTGCCTGCCTGTTACCATTGATTATAGAAAAATCCAAAGACTAACTTACTAGATAGAGAATATTCACATAGCTAAAGTTAGGTGATACTAATTCACCCCAAAATTATTTTTTCACATTAAGTCTTATTGAGAAATAGTCTTTGAAATCTCCAACTGCTATTACATTTACTTATAAATACATATTTAAATGTTTTGCAAGATCTCAACTGAGCACTAGTCAGGAATAAAATTTGAGCATATAGTTACAATTTCCATGCTTCCTTCAAGAATGATAATTTGTAAATAGTTCATTTTGTTCAAGTAGCAATTAGCAAAGCATTTTAAGTACCTAAGATTGCCAGAGTAAACCTTTCATTAAACTGGATAAAGAGATTTTGTCAACCTAGCAGAGGTTTCCCTAGAGAAGAGTAATGGATATTACTGGCATCTAGAACAAATGCTGTATTCCTGACTGATGTATTACATGACATAACTTTTATAACATAACCGGGTGTCATCTGCATAACATTTGCAGAAAACAGAAATTTAATCCACAGGTTTTCCTCTTCAACAGTACAGCTACGTCCTGTTAGCTCCAGTGGTCCTTAAATCTAAGTCAGTCTCCCAAGGCAGGGCCACATGGATTCACTGTTCACTTCTGTAAGTGATTATTGCTGCATCAGTTCTGTGACAAGACTTTCCATTAACTGTGTAATACTAGTTTCTGCAGGACTCAGAATATGAACAGAGAAATCTGTGGAAACAGAGATGATAAACTGTGCTAAATACACCATGACTGTGCAGTTAAAGCTGCTTTTGGTCAAGATGCTGAAGAGCAAACTTGATACACTAAATCCATTTGCTAAGCTTTGGAAATGAAAATAAACGCTAACAGTATCTAGCTGTTGGACTTCCTACATCCGTGGGAGGAAGGTTCATCACAATTTGTATTTCCTTTCTAATCCAGTCTGGCTATGCTATTTTGTGTTTAGATAGTATGCCCATACTCTTCGTCACTTCTGACTTTTTTACCTCCACCATATCACACTGGAACAAGCAGTTAGTGTATTTATATCTCTGGTTGATATGCAGAACTAAAACAGTTCTGATTTTTAGAAGTTTCACATCAAGACTATCAGGGTCTGAAAAGTAGGAGGCACAGATTTTCAGCTTTGCCTCTGGTCAGGCCAACTCTGCACCCTGTTTTTTTCGCCTGCTTCATTTTTATGGTGGAGCAAGAAAAAGGACACCACCATAATGGAACAAGGCCTCAATATATCATCTTTCTGGGAGGTGAGGATCAGAACCTATCTGTAATGTTTCTCTCATTCTTAGAAACATAGATGTGAAGTTAGAATCACTTACTTATTTGGGTTCAAGTAAGCCATAAGGGCTAGCTGTGAGAGCAAGATTTTACATTTGACCTTTACTTCTGTTAGACGTCATAGTTTGAGAGAACCCCATTCCAATGAGAAGCCAGCAACAAACACATTGCTGTAAGGAATAGATGATAACTTTAGTTAAAGGAGATGTTTTGCTGTCACGACGTGTTTGTAAGGAACGTATGCCAGTGAGAATGCTTTGACCTTGTTGGAACAGTAGCTAAGGCAAGAATGAGACTGTCTGCCCAGGTTCCCACTTGCTCTGAGAAGGAAGTATAATAAAAATAATTGACAGGTATGAGAGAATAACAAAACCCAAGAACAATGGAAAAAAACCCAAATTCCTCATTTTCCCCCATATTCACTTTCTTCCCAGGAGAACAGAATAGCTGATCGTCCTAGAAGGATTGCGTGACCCTTTATTGCCTGTGCCCAGAAAATTGTTTGGCATGTTCCCCTACCTTTCTGTAGCTTTGTTGACCCTAGTCTGAGTGCTTTGTCACAGATAATCTGCACAGGAAAAAGAGATGGTATAGGGTTTACTGCGTTTTACTGCCTCTTTTGCCTCAGTACCACCTGTTAAGATAAATGGTTACCACAGCAGCATCCAGTTCCTCTCCTCAGCTCAGCATCCAAGGAAACCATCACCCTGAGGAAGTACAAAGTATGGCAGCAATGACAAAGTTGTGTTTATGGGAAGCTCTGCTGGGTGGATTCTGCCTACACGATGATTTCTCTTTACGTAGTTGCTTAGGCTGGTCTTTGTGGGGAGAGATCAGCTCAGGTGCTTTGCCCTACTGGTCTCAGTATGTTCCGCTGTGCAGTAACATCCTTCATTATTTCTTGATTTTCCTCATTTCTGGAATTGTGCATCTGCAATTCTGCTTGTTCTGCTGTTTTGCAGATTTCTATACGTTTTACCAAATTCAACTCAGAGTTTTTAGCAGATGCTCATGTACCTTCCTGTTACTTCAGGTCACCTCTAAGTGTGTGATCCTGAGAATCACAGAAAATTAAACTTTCATGCTTCTTAAGGAAATAAATTTAAGTTTTCTTCAAACTACTCCAGCAGTTTCCAGAATTCATTCATTCAAATTTTTATTTTAAAGTAAGCGAATGAAATACAAATACAGTACAAAATTTTTGGTCCAGGGAGCTTTTACACTAATATGCAAAAACAAAGGGGCAAGGAAGGAACAATGCAACCCCCAAAAGCAAACTAGCTATCAACTTGAACATTTATATTTTGTATTGTCTGCTCCTTCAAAAGAGATATAACAAGACCGAAAATTTATTTTTATTGTTTTCCTTTTCTGCTGTTGATTTTCCTTTCTTGACTGATAAGCACTCTACAGACAAAAAGTGTCCCAAGGAGTGTTCACTGTTGTCAGCAGCATTATCATACTCTTTATTCAGTATAGTATTCAGAATAATAAAAAGAAATAAAATTAAAACATATCCGCACTTCAACTGTATTTTTGCAGGACCTAAGGGGCTCTCCACCCATATGTCCACTCAGGTGTTATTTGTGGTTGTCTTCACTGACTGTCATCTGTAGTGGTGAAAATAATAATAAAAATATTGTGGGCTATTCAAACCCATTTCACTCTCTGTAAAAGCTGTCAGACCTTATACATTCCTTATCCTTGTATGAGACCTCTAGAGAACCCACTTCCATGAAGCAAATAATTTCCCTCAGGCGGTTTTTTTCCAACATAAAGCAACTGTTCCCTTTTAACCTTCACGTAATGTAACCTATTCATAAAGAATTCCACTCATGGGTCCGTATTTTTAATCAGCTGTAGACAGATCAAGGAAGAAAAAAAATATCATACACAGAGGAAGGCAGAGGTCATCAAACTGCTCTATGTCCCAAGTATCGGTGAGTGTCAGTCTCTTCTCCCAGGCAACCAGCAGTAGCACAAGAAGGTATGGTCTTAAGCTCTGCCAGGGGAAGTTTAGGTTGGATATTAGGAAGATATTTTTTATAGAGAGAGTAATCAGACATTGGAATGGGTTGCCCAGGGAGGTGGTGGATTCCCCATCCCTGAAGGTTTTTAAGGTGAGACTGGATGTGACAGTGCCATGGTCTAGTAACTACAGCAGTGTTGGATCAAGGGTTGGACTTGATGATCTTGGAGGTCTTTTGCAACCTGGTTGATTCCATGATTCTATGATTTTATGATTCTGTGATCAGTAGACATCATCAATGTAGAATGATCAAGAATATTGAGTAGGGTTGATATTCAAGGGACACTTTAGTGTTTTCAAGGATGAGATCACCAGTTTTATGAGCACTTAATTGCTATGTTGACAGATGACTATCATTCTGAAAGCTTAGTACCGTATCTATCCAAAATTCAGATTGAAGTCCTAACAGATGTTGGCTCTTGTTCATGAGGAAGGAAAAAGCTTTTTGAGAGCTCTATGTGCTCTGATTCTTTTGCATTGAGCTCTAGGGTATGGAGTTGGGGTCAAACTACCAGTTGTAAGGAGTAAAGAGTAAGAGGACTCACTTCATTCCAAAAGTCTCTTAGCACGGACTTTAAGAATAGAAATGAGAAATAACTGCTTTATTGTGCTTGGTCATATCTCTCTGCTCTTCATCAGGAAGCCACAGAAGCAGAGCTGGACGCTAAACAGACAGCTATTTAAAGTAGATAAAAACACAAATCCTAGGAACATATATATTTTTGCTCCAAATGTTTTACAGTGGTTGCCAAAATGTAAAAACAGTGAGTCTTTTAAGGAGATCAGACTATATTTGGGGATAGTGTTTTATAAGCTGAGGAACATAAAGACAATTTAATTTTATAGTTAGGTTGAAAAATATGATTCCTTTGTTTTTCTTGTGTTATACTTACTGATGAAATCTGCTCTAACAAATAAGTCCAAGAGTGAGTTAATTTCTTAATAATTTGCTATATCCAATATAGCAGTTAATGTTGTAATATTTCTAATCTACCATATTCTTACATAGTATTTTGCTGATTTTGTTTCTTTATTAATAGAAAATCAGTGCAGTAAATTATCAAGAGTTATGAATTTCTTTTTCCTTAGAGAAGCATATAAAGAATAAAATTACTTCTTTTAAGTAATTCTTCTCTCTTCTACTGAGAGAAGACTGAAGTTAAAAAATTTTTTTTATTACTTTTTTAATAGAAAACAAAGAAACAAACAAAATTGATCTAGAGGCAAGAATAATTCTCATATGTGCGGTGTAGTATCTATTTAATACTGAAATGGTGGTAGATAATGTTAGACAATAAAAATTCCCCTGCATTTTTTAGTAGCCATAAGCAAAAAAAAAAAAACACAGAAAAGTAGTCAAATACAGTCTGTTTCTCTAAAATATTGGTGATTTTTTTAAATAAAACTTTGGGGTTTTTTAATTAATTAAAATATGAATGATCAAAAGATATACCAATATCTCAACTTGATATATTGCAGATACAGAATTACGGAAAAAGCATGGTGTTATATTTTATAATTAGTTAGTCAAATAGTTAGCTCTCATGGGTCTTAACTAATTTATATATTTGAGGCACTATTGACATTATATTCTGTTGTACTAGAGAATTTGTAATGAACACCTGTGTAAAAACCAACTGTGTTTTCAGGAATTTGCATAGGTGAATGCAAACCGGTTCGCAGGGCAAGGAGCTACATTTACAGGTGCCTGGTTATTCTACTTCTATTTCTGTGTTTGATTCCAGGCTGTTACTAAAGTGTAAAACATAGATTGTCAGCATTTCAGAGCGTCGACGATCCAGTTGACAGCAGCTGCTTTCAGGACCTCTAAAAACAAAAACCTTTGAAACACGTTTTCTAAAATCCTGACATTGATAAGAATGTTCAAACAATCATGGCTGCATGAGAAGGAAACAAATAACAACATGAGAAAAGAAGGTACTTTTTTAAGAACTATGTTGAAGAGATAAGAGACAGGTTGATTAGCCTTTATCAAATCAAAAGAAAACATGAACAAAAAGCCTTAGTCCTATTTACACTCAGACCCTTTTACTTTGCTTTAGCAGTGATAATAAAACATGTTATTACATGAAGAACATTTAAGATGTCATCGATCTCGTTTTTTATAAAAGAGTCTCTAATAGCTTTATTAAACCAAAATTATCATTATTTTGTAGTTTTGTGCTCTTGTTCCTAAAGCTTTAGTTTAAAGCAGTACAGTCAGCTGCATGTAAGCTTTCTTTAAGTGCTATTTGGCTAGGATTATTCAGGATGTTTTTCAGGCATATGCCTCTAGAGAAAATACATATTTTATTTCCACAACAGTTATAATTTCTCAAAAACAAGTCTTAAAAATATGAAAATAATTTCTTGCTTTTAAAACTAAAAATAATTTCAAGGAAATAATGTGGTAGAAATTATTTCAAAATTTAAATGAATGCATAGCATCAATAGTGTAAGTGTTCATAAGAGTGCAATAAGTAAATCCATACATGAGTAAAGTAGTCCAGAAAATGTGAAGGTTTTGTCATAAAAATGTAAAAGCAAAATCACATTTCTGACCATAAAGAGATATTATTTTATAGTTGTAAATGTTAAGGAATAACATAGGGTAATTGTGTATTTCCTTTCAGATAAAGATGATTAGTTCATGTGTAGATATCATTGTATGACCAGATGAATTTTGGACTTTAACAAAAGACAAATTAGTAAGCGAAAAATTAAAGCTCTTTTGAGAATTAATAACATTATAAGGTTTGAGAAATTCAAAAGAGAAGCCAATATTGAAGCATGTCAGTATAGATTAGGGCATTACATGTAGCCTTAACAACTATAAACAGTCAAAACTTTTCATTCCATATTTTTGACCGCAACTTTATAGTTTACATTTGCTGCTTGGAGATATAACTGAAATTCTCCCTCATGAAATAATCACATGATCATTAATAAAGTTAACCATATCTGAAATAAGCATAATCGTGCACATATGTGTGTTACCATTTATTTATGTGTCCATATATTTTTCAGTATACTCTACTTGAATGAACTCTCATTCTTTAGCTCTTTTATTCTGGAAAGGTAGTGTCTATACTTTATTGCTTCTAAATTTGAACAATTTTCAAATTCAGCAATCCTCAAAGAGCTGGCTGATGTCATTGCAAAACTCATCTTGATGATTTTTCAGTGGTCTTGGGAATTCAGACAGGTCCCAGCTGACTGGAAGATGTGAATGTTGTCCCAATTTTCAAGAAGGGCAAGAGGGAGGACCCCAGAAACTACAAGCCTATCAATCTCACTTCACTGCCTGGTAAAGTTATGGAGAAGATTTTTCTGAGAGGTATTGAAAAACACCTGAAAGACAATCCAGTCTTTAGTCACAGACAGCATGGCTTCATGAGAGGAAAGTCCGGCTTATCAAACTTGATTTCCTTTTATGACAAGGTAAACCACCTAGTTGATCAGGGGAAGTCAGGTGATGTTATCTTTTTGATTTTCAGTGTCTCTCGCAGTATCCTTCCGGACATAATGTCGAGCACACAGCTGGATAAGCACATCATGTGGTGAGTGAGCAACTGGCTCATG
This sequence comes from Chiroxiphia lanceolata, assembly GCF_009829145.1. Lineage (NCBI taxonomy): Eukaryota > Metazoa > Chordata > Aves > Passeriformes > Pipridae > Chiroxiphia > Chiroxiphia lanceolata. Next base: position 77,657,791 of record NC_045638.1, on the reverse strand, counting down.
AGTCAAGCACAGAGGGTGACAGTGAATGGGATGGCATCAGACTGGTGACCTGTCACTAATGGGGTTCCACAGGCTTTCATCTTGGGCCCTGTGCTCTTCAACATCTTCATAACTGACTTGGACACAGGACTGCAAGGGATACTAAGCAAGTTTGCAGATGATACAAAACTGGGAGAAGCTCTTCACTCCCTTGAAGGCAGGGAGGCCCTGCAGAGACATCTCAACTAATCAAAGAATTGGGCAATCACCAACCATATGAAGTTCAACAAAGGAAAGTGTCAGATTCTGCATCTGGGATGGGGCAACCCCGGATATATTGACAGACTACGGAATGAGATATTGGAAAGTAGTGCCACAGTAAGGGACCTGGGGGTCCTGGTCGATGGCAAACTGAATATGAGTCAGCAGTACCCTGGCAGCCAGGAGGGCCAACAGTGCCCGGGGGGCATCAGGCACACCATTGCCATCTGAGGGAGGTGATTGTCCCACTCTGCTCTGCACTGGTGCAGCCTCACCTTGAATATTGTGCACAGTTTTGGGCACCACAATGTAAAAGAGATATTAATCTGTTAGAGAGTGTCCAAAGGAGGACAAAAAAGATGATGCGGGACCTTGAGGGGAAGCCATATGAGGAGCAGCTGAGGTCACTTGGTCTGTTCAGTCTGGAGAACACTTTCTCGTGAGGGGAAGAGGAGGGGCAGGCACTTTTCTCTGTAGTGACCAGTGACAGGACGTGAGGGAATGTCCTGAAGTTGTGTCAGCAGAGGCTTAGGTTGGATATTATGAAAAGGTTCTCTAGGAAAGTGGTATAGCACCAAGCCTGACAAGTGTTCAAGAAATATTTGGATGATACTCTCAGGTACATGGTGTGACTGTTGGGGATGGTACTGCACAGGGCAAAAAGTAGGACTCAATGATCCTTGTCAGTCTCTTCCAGCTCTGCAGATTTTGTGATTCTGTGATTCTTTTGACACCAAATATCTGTCATTCTCGAGGTATTTTGACAAATTGCAGTGAACAAATATGCAACATATTCCTCAGCTTGAAAATTTTTAAGGTGACAGATAGAATGTCAGTGACTTTTTTTACAGATGTTTACATTTGCTAATGTTTCAGAAAACATATTCTTAAAAAAAAAACAACAAACACACCTTTATATGATTAAAAGAAATATTTTTTTTCATTCCAACATGTTGCTATTTATAACTCTGTGCTCTGGGTTTTTTAAAGATTCTATGATGTTCATTCAAGGAAAAATTATGCATCTTAAAATTCACTAATAAGTAGGTATCCCCATGAGTATCCCTCCTAAAATTAATTAGAAAATTAGAATGCAATTATAGCTGAGAAAAACATCATAAATTAGATATTAAATAACTTCACAGACATATTTGCATTTCCTCCTAAGTAACAGTGTTTTTGCGATGTGTAATTCCTTAACTCATCATTACAAAGCACTTACTAGTGTAGCTTTGCCATCCTTAATTTCTTGTGTCTTTTGCCTGGTGAATTCAATTATGCTACTACTCAATAAGAAGAATGCAAATCATGATAAATAATGCAGACTATATATTTTATATATGGTGCTGTTGAGCACTATCTGTGTACATCCAAAGCTACTAAAACAAGGCAGAGGATATCAAGTTTCACAAGTGTATCTGATTTAAATGGCAAATCCATGGCTCACTGAAGATCTGATTTTAAATGATATCGTAATCCAGTGAAGGACCTCCACTACCACCGATTTTTTTTAGACCTTGGACATGCTTAGCATTTCTTGGGAGTTTCCCAACTTTTGCAGGACTGAACCAGAAGTAAAAAACTCATAAAACACAAGTAAGTAATTACACACAGTTTCAGAGACCCAATTTTTGAAAAAAATTACAAGAAGGTAACTGTGCATCTACAGTGTTCAAAAGCCCTTTGCATGCTATGAAAGAAAAGAATTAGATTACAAATCCAGTAACAGACTAGCACAAGAAAAAAAATTAATCTAACTCCATCCTATAGCAAGACGAAGCTACTCTTGATAATCCTTTCTTTAGCCTTCCACCAAAATAACAGAAAATCTAGTAAAGCATTTAACTTCTTAAATTAAGACAATTAAAGGTAGAAATCACAAGGCAGTTCATACAGATGGTGAATTCAGCTGACCACTGTAAAAAGCTACAATTTTTAAGGTAGAACGCTTGGTAGTATCTACACTGTCCAACACACAGGCTGAAGGGCCAGATCCCTTTCATCCATACTGCTAACTATATTGCTTACTGCCTGGCTTGGTTTGGGATGTTGATAGCTCCTACAAAAACACAGTTCATTTATATTAAGATATTAATAACTTTGTCCTTTCTTAATCAGCCATGCAATTAACCTACTAGACACGTAAAGCAAACAATAAGGTGCAGGAGAAAATTTGCTTGTTTCTAAAATAGTTTGCTATATGTTATAAAGCTATATCACACTTCTAAATCCCTGCAAAATTGGTGGCTATCATTAGTTTACAGTTAATTGGCTAGTTACACTTGCAGTGAAGCCTGAAAAAAAACTGCTTTCACAAGCTCTCTACTCATATGCTCATACATGCTTCAGTAGAGTTTAACACTGTTAAACATTAGGATTATGCTTGAAAAAACACAAAAGTGAGTTTCAGCTGTTACTGAATTTTGATATTCAGAGAGAAATATAGTACTCTATGAACAATCTATACTCATCAATAGTAGAGTTTTTTAATGAATAAGAGTAAATAGCAAAATATGGCAATAACTGGGATACTTTATGAGAATTAGGTTTGATTAAATAATATCTGAGGCACTGATAAATGATTTTGATACATAGAGTAAGATGCTAGGTTTCAAAATCTTTGCACTGGTTTCCCACATTCCTGATGAAAATTCATCTCCCTAGTAATCTCCAAAAAGATTAGTGTTATCATTATGCTAAATGTCACATTCACTAAATGCAGAAAGGAAGGCATGAAAAGGCTGATTCATCTGCAGCATTCCACCTTTTACAGTATGTAACCAGTTATCATAATGTTTAATGACTGCATTTTTTACAAATTATCCAACAATTTTTTTTTCTTATCACATATTAAATGTCAACAGTGTTCAGGATGGGTTTCATAGAGAACATTGTTTTCACTGTTAAGATATGATTACGAAGATACAAAGCACCTCAGCCTTATCAAAGCAGTAGAAGTTGTATGCATATTTTTTTTCCAGCATTTTCACAATAACATAACTGCACACATTCATAGGAAAGGGAGGGGTGTACCTTTTTAGTTATATTAGCACCAATCATATTCTTTACCAAAACACTTTATCCTGAATGAAATTTCTGTCTCTCTCTATTCAGAAATTACTTGCTGAATCCAACCCACCATGTAAATTTCTTCCATGGAGATTGTTTAAAATATGCTACTAAGTAGTTGATACTTATGGTATATGCATATTCAGCAGTGCTGTACAATTCTATTTTGGCTCACTGATTGGATGACTAGATTTTTTATAAATAAAGGATGGGGAAATCAGAGACTTCTGAAGATAGACACATAGAATGACATTTGTGAGATAACAAATATAGACAGCAGTACAGATATTTTCATGTTAGCTAGTTGTCAAGACTTTTTCACAGTGAGTGGAGTAAAATTGGCACTTTTAAAACATGAGTCATCTCATCCTAAAATAGATGATTAAAATAGGTCAGATGAATCACTGGATATTGCTTTCCATTGACCTTGAAGAGACCATTGGGTTACTAGCTAGTATGTACACATAATAAACTGCAGATGTACAAAGCTGGGTGAGAGGAACAGAACCCAGTATATCTTTGGAAACAATATTTTCACTACCAGTTTTAAGAGCAGGTATGAGAATAGTAGGCTAATATCTCCTAAGGGGAAAAAAAAAAAAGATTGCTTGCATCTTCATGACAAATAAGCTAAAAGAGAGTATATGTGATTTAAAGGGACACCCCATGTCTCTGTGTAAAGCATTTGGATATAAAAGTATTTACCTGTCTCTAGAAGGTGCACACATTCTTTGAAACATTATCATGGTGTTTCAGTACATCATATCCATATACTGAAATCTAATGTCTTTTGAGTTTCAAAACCAAGACATAATAAATTACTGGCTCACTGGAGAAAAGACAAGTCCAAGATTTTAAATGCACTTAAATTAATTTTGGAAATTCTGATTAGGTGATAAACAGCTTTGCACTAAACTACAAATTCTTCCAATGGAATTAAATGTAAACTGTATACATGTACAGCGGTTTTGACTGAGGAAAGTCATAACTGACCGTTTAAATTGTAACTACAAAAAGCTTACATAAAATGCTTTAACATCTTCAAGCATTTCTTTCCATTAACTTACTTTTCTGCAGACTTCCACAAGGACACTTTCTTGAAATCAAAATCCAAAAGTCATTCATCCTGACGGATTTGCCCAGCTTTATCCCCAAATCATCAGAATATAAACAGAAAGGGTAAAAGCAGCATTATGTGTCTGTGTCGTGTTTTTATTCATCTTATCTCTTTATGACCTTCAGGTGAACTTGAAGTCTGCATTCAATATAGATTGAGCTTTTCCTGGCTTTACTTCACCTTCCATTTTCTTGTCACAATGTACCACATTGTTAAAAACATTTGCTACTTGGCAAACTATATCATTTCTATTTCTACCCAACTATTTCTAGTCTGCCTTACTATAATGCATCTCTCCAATTCAGATTTAAATACGACTGTACTAAATCTGTTGTCCCTAAGACAAACAATCTGCTGCCAGTTTTTGAAGTTAAAGGGAGCTAAATCCACTCATTACCTTTGAAACATATTCCTAAGAGTCTAAAATGAATTGAAGCAAGCAGTGCTGCAAATTCTTCAGTGGGTCTTTACTTCCAGGAATTGCATAACTATGGGAAATTCTACAAGTTTTCTGAGCTTGTCTATGCATTAAAGAGATAAGTAGTGTAACTTTGTAAATATTCAGAAAAAATACTTATCAGAGAATGCAATTTCTAAGTGTTCTGGATTTTGCTGGGATAGAGGTAATTTCCTTCCTAGTAGCTGATACAGGGCTGTAGGTTTTGAATTTACTACTAGAATAATATTGATAACAACTTATGCTATAGTTGTTGCTAAGTAGTGCTTACTCTAAATCAAGGACTTTTCAGTTTCCTTTGCTCTGCCAGAAAGCAGGTGCACAAGAAGCTGGAAGAGAGCATGACCAGGGCAGCTGACCTGAACTGGCCAGAGGGATGTTACTCCATATCATAGAGTGTCATGCTCAGTATATAAACTGGGAGGAGTTTTCCAGGAGGTGCCAGTTGCTGGTTGGGGATGGGCTGGGCATCAGTCAGTGGGTGGTGAGAAATTGAATTGTTCATGATTTGTTTCTCTTGGATTTTACTCCTCTATCTTTTTGTTGTCTCCCTTTTCATCATCATCATCCTCATAACCACCATTATCATTATATTTTATTTCAGTTGCCAAACTGTTCTTATTTCAAGCCATGAGTTTTACCTTTCTTTTTCCAAAAAAAGCTGGAGTTAAATCATGATGCTATGTTATAAAAGTGTTTACAAATTTGAATAAAGTTTGGCAAATAATTGTAAGATTAAGGGAAAGTGAAAACATCTGATCTCCATATTTTCAGCTATTTCCTAGATGAAAAGAAAAAAAAAAACCAAATTGCCATCAGAAATGATATTTCAGTACTTAGAATTTCTGAAGTCAATTTTTTTAAAAGGAATTATAAGAAAAAAAGAAGTTTTTAACAAAAAATTTCTTCTTGTAGTAATTACTATACTAAATAACTATTAGCCTGGATCCAACCTACTTAGCTGTTTTGCTAATACAGGGCAAAAAAGTCAAGTGTGATCTCTAGATATAGAAATCCAGACCCATATTTCAGCATCTGAACAAGATTGTCTTTTTCTCTCATCTTCATTTCGTACCAGTGATTCTTTTGTTCTTTACATCTTCTCTTGTACTGCAAAGTGTACTTCGTGGACATTGCAAGGATCAGAGGTGGAACTATGAGAAAGTGACCCTTGTATTGTCTTTAAAATGTACCTGTAATGTATATCGTTGGACTTATCCACACTGTCCTAAGGTGAATTTCATCAGATTTTCACTATATTCATACAAAGTCCACTGTGATTATTTTGTCAAAATACAACTTCAATGTGTGTTATTCTTATAACAAACTTGAGTTTTTTCTTGTAGTTATAATATATATTTCACTTTATGTCCCAGAAATCTTCCCTTTCTCTATTACGTGTGTAAGCATGAGTTTTATTAATCGTTCTCCTTAACCTGCTGATGTCAATATTATTTGTTTATGCTTTAGTTCAACAAAATACCAAAGCAGGTGGTCCCCAAAGCACACATGAACCATTTAAGTTCCATTGAACCCAAGGATGATAAAGTATTGCAAAGAAAATTCAGTGAGGACTACAGGTTATGAGAATAGCTCAGTGGACATAGTGGCACTTCTTTTCTGTTAAAGAACAAAACGTATGGGAAGGTTTTATTGGCAAAAGTAAACTTCACAAATAAGATGTAAGGCTTTTTTTCCTAAAGACACTAACTATTCATAAAAAAAAAATACATGAAAATAAAACTCAAATTATAATCTAAATAAATCTAAAAAAAAGAAAAAATTGTTAAAAATTGTATTTTTCAATAAGCATAACTGTCAATTTTTTTCTCCAGAATACATATTTTTATTAACAGTTATTTGGAGAAGTACTTTATTCAAACAGTAGCTTTCTCTAGTGTTTTTTTATTTCCTTAAACAAATATTGGAGTTTGAAAAGCATTTTTTTCCCATCTTTTGCATGAAAATATAACTAGAAACGCCATTTGGAATTTTTACTTTCTTACTTTTTTTAAAAAAGGACAAGTAAAAAAATCAAGAATATGAGGGTGAAAACTATTTATTTACATTTTATTCTTAGAAAGGTTTAAGTATCCTTGTTGGAATTAGAATATAGATATGTTAGTCTTTTTTCCTTCCTACCTCCATTCTTCTTCTCTTTTTCTTTTTTTTATTTTCTTGCTTTCCAACTTTTTCCAATGACAAAATCAAAGCAACCAAATTTTTTGTCTCATTCCATTTAACATTTAAGACTTTCTTTTCCTGCTCTATCTTTGGGGGGGGGGGAAAGAAGTTGTGTCAGAGAAAGAGCTAGCTATCAAAAAGTAGTGTGAGCAAGACACTATTTATCTTTCTCATAAGATGTATTTGTCTTTAAGGGATCTCATATGATTTGGTAAACCAGAGGCGGATATCATAAAATATTATTTATAACTCTGCTGCATCAGTCAATAAATAAATACAATTCATTTGCATAATTCTACTACCCTTAAGAATATTAGTCACTATCAATTTTCAACAACTACCTATGGTAGTGTACACAGTAATATGCATGTAGAAGAAGAAAAATTGCCTGCAGAAACTGAAAGAACTTTTCTCACAACCCTAGTGCAAAGGCATATTGCATAAAAATAAAAAGTAGTGTTTTCTCTTATTTATATTCATATCCCAATGAAACTGCAAGCATGCTGGCTTCTGCCTGAGTAGAAATCTTATCTTGGAAATAAAGTAAAAAAGAAGGTGTATGGCAGTGGAAACAAGGTCAAGTGACACAGGAAGAATACAGAGATGCTGCTTGCTGCTGTAAGGAGACAATTTGTATTGCCAAAGCTCAATTGGAATTGAACCTGGACAGAAATGTGGGGGACAATAAAAACAGATTTTTCAAATACATTAATGACAATAGGTAGTATAGAAATATCATCAGCCTATTGGAGGATAAGGATGGTCACCTCACAAACAGGGACAGAGACAAGGAAGAGGTGTTTAACACTTTCTTTGCCTCTGTGTTCAACACAGATGAGGGACCAAGGGGGTCTCAGTGCCCTGAGCTGGAGGACCATGACTGTGAGAATGATCAACTCCCAGTTGACCCTGAACTTGTGCAGGATCTGCTGCTCCAACTGGATCCCTATAAATCTGTGGGGCCTGATGGGATTCATCCTAGAATGTTTAAAGAGCTGGCTGATGTCATTGCAAAACTCATCTTGATGATTTTTCAGTGGTCTTGGGAATTCAGACAGGTCCCAGCTGACTGGAAGATGTGAATGTTGTCCCAATTTTCAAGAAGGGCAAGAAGGAGGACCCCAGAAACTACAAGCCTATCAATCTCACTTCACTGCCTGGTAAAGTTATGGAGAAGATTTTGCTGAGAGGTATTGAAAAACACCTGAAAGACAATCCAGTCTTTAGTCACAGACAGCATGGCTTCATGAGAGGAAAGTCCGGCTTATCAGACTTGATTTCCTTTTATGACAAGGTAAACCACCTAGTTGATCAGGGGAAGTCAGGTGATGTTATCTTTTTGATTTTCAGTGTCTCTCGCAGTATCCTTCCGGACATAATGTCGAGCACACAGCTGGATAAGCACATCATGTGGTGAGTGAGCAACTGGCTCATGAGTCAAGCACAGAGGGTGACAGTGAATGGGATGGCATCAGACTGGTGACCTGTCACTAATGGGGTTCCACAGGCCTTCATCTTGGGCCCTGTGCTCTTCAACATCTTCATAACTGACTTGGACACAGGACTGCAAGGGATACTAAGCAAGTTTGCAGATGATACAAAACTGGGAGAAGCTCTTCACTCCCTTGAAGGCAGGGAGGCCCTGCAAAGACATCTCAACTAATCAAAGGATTGGGCAATCACCAACCATATGAAGTTCCACAAGGGAAAGTGTCAGATTCTGCATCTGGGATGGGGCAACCCTGGATATATCAACAGACTATGGAATGAGATATTGGAAAGTAGTGCCACAGTAAGGGACCTGGGGGTCCTGGTCGATGGTAAGCTGAATATGAGTCAGCAGTACCCTGGCAGCCAGGAGGGCCAACAGTGTCCTGGGGGCATCAGGCACACCATTGCCATCTGAGGGAGGTGATTGTCCCACTCTGCTCTGCACTGGTGCAGCCTCACCTTGAATATTGTGCACAGTTTTGGGCACCACAATGTAAAAGAAATATTAAGCTGTTAGAGAGTGTCCAAAGGAGGGCAACAAAGATGGTGAAAGGCCTTGAGGGGAAGTTGTATGAGGAGTGACTGAGGTCACTCGGTCTGTTCAGCCTGGAGGAGACTCAGGGGAGACCTCATCACAGTTCACAACTTCCTCGTGAGGGGAAGAGGAGAGGCAGGCACTGATCTCTTCTTTGTGGTTACCAGTGACAGGACCCAAGGGAATGGCCTGAAGATGTGTCAGAGATGGTTTATGCTGGATGTTAGAAAGAGGTTCTTCCCCCGGCGAGTGGCTGGGTACTGGAACAGGGTCCCCAGGGAAGTGATCACAGCACCAAGCCTGACAGAGTTCAAGTGTTTGGACAGTGCTCTCAGGCACATAGTGTGACTGTTGGGGATGGTCCTGTGCAGGGCCAGGATTTGGAATCGATGAGCCCTGTTGGTCCCTTCCAACTCAACATATTCTGTGATTCTGTGATTATGTCTGTAAGTGGAGCTGGATAGGAAAAGGCATTATGGTTAATTTTAAAGAAAACTGGAAGAACAAATATTTTTCAATTATGTTTACACTGTAAGAATTCAACTTGTCGTTGAAAACCAAGTACCAAACTTGGGCTTTTTCTTTGTAGACAAAACCTTGGTAATTTTTGAATATAAATCCAGGCATATTTCAGTTGCACTTGTACAGAAGTGGCAAAAATATTCCTTTCTGCCTGGAAATAAATATTTGGTGCAAACTGTTTGACCATTTCTTCTTTATGATGTGCTTGTTGATTTATGTAATGCACCCAGCTCTTCCCTTAGAAACCTCTTAATAGTATTCTTTCAAAATAATTTTTACATCCCAAACTTTTCTTGGATGTTTAGAATTATAATGGACAGTAGAAAACTTTCAAATAAATAAACAAGATGAGTAGAACTTATGTTGATTTTAAATGCTCTATCCCCTTGAATTTTTAATTTCCTTTCCTGTCCCTTCTGTCCTAATTATTAATTCAGATGGCAAGTGCTGTTGAAATGACACTTTTCTCAGGTACTTATCCATGAAGTGATGAGTTTACTCATACTGCCATATCAATTCCTACTATTATTTGTGAGATAAAGTCACTGAAGTGGGGTTTTACACCATGTTTTGGATTAGGTGAGCTACCTGAGTCTCAGAAATGAAAGTCATTGCTCAAGAAAGCAAGCCACAGCCTGAAAATCATCTCTCTGAAGACAGTTTGTGTCATGCCATATCATTATGAATTCTGTATTTCGTTTACTCACTGCAGCTCAAGCTTCTAGTGTTACACCTCCCATACTTGGTGCATCAAACTGCTTCAGCCATGGAGTGAATTGAATCCCTTAGGGGTCTTATTTACACTTTTCTTTATTTCTTAAAGAGCTTTCTGTTTCACAAGATCTTATTGTGCTCCCAGGTAACAGTGGAGAGCTTGACTCCTTTCTTCAGATTTTTGCATTTATAATATAACAGGGGCAAACCAAGACCCAACCCTCCACAGACCATGCTCCCCTCAAAAAGGAGGGCTTGCTCTTTTGCAAGCAATCCTTTCTTTCCCTCTCATTTTAAGGTCTCCAAACCAAAACTACATTCACAGGTTGCTGTATAAAAAAATCCATTTAAACACAAGAAAAACTTTTTGTTTACTGTGAAAGCAGTAGAATACTCAGGTCAAGCTGGCCCAAGACCTTGAGGCATCTCTGTCCTAGGTGATATTCAAAACACAACTGGACAGAGCCCTAAGAAACCTACTCTAGATGATCCTGCTTTGAGCAGGGACTGGAGTAGATGATCTCCAAAGGGTCTTACTCACTTCAGTTGTTTTGTGACCACTGTAAGATCACTCACCAGAGTGATCTCTCTCTGTTCTTATTTCAATGAATGAGCTTTTAGTTATATTTCCTATCCCTATCCATTTGCAGAGGGGACTGATAGAGCATCTTTGGTGGGCACCTGGCATCCAGTCAGGTCAACGCATCACAGTATATTTTAAGGACTGTGCTCTTGAAGCACTTTTGTACATCAAAAAAACCCTGAACAACTAGAGTCCATACTCACACAAGAATAAGGTACTATCCAAAGTATATCACTGCTCTCATGTAATTTTTCTTCCTCAGAAATTTTTGGGACCACTATTATTAATAATGTATAATTAAAAAGAATTCTCATAGGAATAGCTGCAGGCATCAAACAAAAAGCCTGTGATGCTTCTTATAAGGTGTACTCCTTCATCTGTTCTTGCTACAAACTTAGCTGCATACACATCCTTGCTGTGAAGGTAAGACATCATTTTAGAAAGTGCATTCAAATGTCTCCAACAGGGGAAATAAACATTAGCAGTCCAATCTGAAAGCCATATCTAAAACTGTCCATGTGCTTATATAAAAAAAAATAATGAAAGAAAATATTGTTCCATATTTTCGTGTGCAACCTATATGCTTTAATAGACTTAAATTTGGGTTATCTTAGGTGTAAGTAAAAGTTGAAAGGTGGGGAGGGCTTAGGAGTTTTTCCTGTATGTACAGTCCATCAGGGAGCATAACTCCTTCTGGCTTTAAAGAATGCAGATGAGAAAGTTGATCTTAACATTTTCCACTGTCACCTCATCTGTTCTACCCATCTTCTTCTTGAGCAATGTAAATGGTGTACATCAATTATTCTCTGTGCATGCATCATTTGACTACTTACCAGTAAACTTGGTCCCTATAATTTTAACATATTATTATCATTATGTGCAAATTTATGGTTATAGGGTCATGTACACACCACATCTCCCAGTGCATAACTGAGGGGGGAGAATTTGCATATAGGGTTTTTTTACACAATTGGATGTTTTACTAACATTTGAGGATCTGGTCCTTTTTACAGAGTGCTTTCTAAGCAAAGGGTTGAAATCTTACATGGGTTGTTGAGAGGCATCTACATGGACAGGACATAACTTCTTCCCCATTTTCATAACACTAAAGTATTTATCAAAAGGAATTCTTCAGGACAAGGAAACACCAGAGTTAAAACTTTATCATATGTCCAGCATATTATCTCTTACGTACATAACTTCAGTGCAATTTAAGTAGTCTTGTTGGATGATGAAAGTTGCTAGAGTATATAGTATTAAATACTAATTCCTTATGTTAAGTCATGCTGTTTGTTGATATTTTTGGAATTGATTGTTGGAAAGAAATTAAAAGTGTGAAAACAAGAGAGTATTCTAATAAAAGGAAAAATTAAGAATTTTTATGTAATTTGTTTTTGAAAACCAAACCTCAATAATTAATATCTTTCTAAGGTCTGACTATCTTTCTCCTAGTTTGATCCAAAGTCCACAAACTCACCAAGTTTTCAATTGAAATTTTACTGTGCCTTTCTATGGTATTTTGATAATAGGAGGGACCTGAGCAATCTAGAAGAAAAATTAAAGAAAGAATGAAAATAAAAATTTATCTAAGGAAATAGGCAAGATATCTTTGACAGAAAAAGTCCTGACATACCCTCAAAATTTTATATTTGAGTGAAAAAGTAGGTTTGTAATTAAAAAGACAAATATATTTTTTATGTCAGAAAACTACAAGAAATACATGAAATACATAATTCTGCAAACTGTACCTGCCAACTAAAGATAACAGCAACATATTCTATTGCAGTAACATTTCACAGCAAATGAAATTCAAAGCTGAATAATTCTATGTAACCTTCTTAGCTAGCTACCTTTTAACTGTAGCAAATCACTTTTTTTTTTTCCTAACAGGGGAGCCAGTGCTCTGAAAGGAAGGCAAGCAAATTAGAAGCGACTCTGGAGGCTACACAGAAAAATGTTTAAAGAACAGCTGCAGTTTAGTATCCACCTGGACTAAGCAGCAGCCGTTGTAAATTAGGTTAAATGTCAATGAAAATTACAAAGTGGTATAAGCTTCATCATAGTTTCTGTGTTTAATGTTTTAAACAGCAGTTCATTTAAAGCATCATAACAGTGTATCTATGCATATTTCATTATAGAAGGAATGCAAAACATAGAACTTCTAAAATCCTTAGTTATGACCCTGTGCAAAGTTGTTCCAGGGCTCAGTGGAAACATTGGCATTGCAATATGAATACCCAAGAAGGAGGTCAGTTAGGGGTCCCTACATCCCCACTGGTTATATTGTCAAAGAAATGAAAAGCAACACTAAAGAGAAGAAATACTTGTATGTCGTTAGCACTTTCAAAAGCTTTCCATTCCTACAAAGCACTTTGCATGATTTGAATTGTTGTCAACAGTCTGCCATTTAAGAAATTTAAATATGATACTTAAATATGATTTAAGGAATTTAACTATGATATCAAAGCAATTTTTTTCAGATGACTCCTATTAAATACACACTATTAGCCAGAAGAGCTAGTAGATTCAGGCACAGCACTGTTCTTTGTGGTTGAGTAGATGTTTTCCTCAATATCAACAAAGTCTATTCTAGAAAAATATATTCCTTTGCTGAAAATAAATTCTCCCTCTCTGACCTCTTGTTACCTGCTCTCTCATTAAATCACTCCTTCTCTCTGTAGCTTACCAGCTCCCACATTTACCTCTCATTGTGCCATAGTTGATTGAGAAAAACACTTAAATTGCTTCATGACAACCCTAGTCCTGCTTCTACACCCCTCAGTCAGCTCAGTAAATCAGTCAGTCCAGAACCACCAGTCATCTTCCAGAACCACCTCAGTTCAGTTTCATACAAAATAGTTATCCCCCAGTTCCCACTTTTCCCTGCAGCCTCTTCATAGAACATAAAGAATTTCTTTTTACGTAATAAATCCAGAGAATAAACAAATAAATCACTTCACGGCATCAAATAATTTTCACCCTTTCTACCTAAGTAAGCAACTCACAACCCAGAAGTTTTCTTCCCTCTATTTCTAGGGTCTAACTACCTTTGAATCCACAGTGCTTGACAAAGATAGCAGCTAGAGCTTTCCCAGTTGGAGTATGAATTGGTTTTATAGGCAATACCTACTGAGTTTTTACTCTTTGAAACACATAGATTAAAGACCTCCATTATCATCTGTTCTAAGATAGTCATATCCTGGTTTTGACCAGTCAGATATATGCACTGGAGGGAGGGAATAATGAAGTCATCACTGTGCATTTCACACTGTCTTAATACAATCTAAAACTTCAAAATTATTTGACCGGAACAATTCTTGTTATTACGATTGTTTTAATCCCAGCTCAACAGAAAATATTTCTAAGAGAATTTCACTTTGCAGTTATTTAATCATCCAAAACACAGCTTTTCTAGGGACCTTGATGCACTGTTGTTCAAATATATGATGATATTGATCCTGGTCCAGGCAGGAAAATGCACAGTGGGAAGGGAAGGTTGAGAACCAGGTGTTGTGGATTCCCCTCACATCCGCTGCCTGTCTTTTCAATCTCTATACAAATGCATTCATCCATGAGAGCAGTAGCAAGCCTTCCTCAAAAAGGAATGTAGCAATTTTTTTTTTTTTCATATTCCTGGCTGGTAAGTAGAGAGTATAAATAAGGAAGGTTGCCTGCAGCCTTAAAAGGTAGGAAGAAGCTGAAGTTAAAATAACTTTAGAGATTATCATAACATAATAAGCTCAATATTTACAGTACTACAATTAAGTATTTTATCTGGCTCATGTGTAGTTCAATTGTGCAGCTTGTGTGACCAGACAAATTCTGGATCTTCCAAGGCAGGCATATATGTATACATATATAATAAGCAATGGTTATTTACAGGTTTTATGTAGCCTGAGATCTTACAATGGAGGCTTCCTTCCACTTACGATTAATGAATTTGTTTTGCTGTTTTTCACACATTTCATATGTGGAGAAGGAAAATAGAAAAAGCTATTTTTCTATTATGAGGGATCACCAAGATTAACTGTTTTGGAAACAGATAAATACAGCCTCTTAGAAGTGATGCAGGAGCATGTGTTGATTGTTGAACATGTATTCAGAATCAAAGGTGGTTCTTGAGGACTTTATATAAAAGATACCTTTTTACATCTGAGAAGTCTGGTTTCTAAATGCGGGTTCAAGATTGGTCCTTTATTTGTTTCAACTTCTTTTTCATAAATAAAAAATTTTTAAAATCATATAATGTGTAAATAATTACAAAATAATTCCTAAAATATCTTTCCAGATTTTCAGTCATAAATACTCTGCAGAAGAAGGAGATATATGAGTTTTATAAATAATAGAACTCTTCGGTTCCAATCTTACACAATGAGATCTTTATACTAGTCTTGTTGAAATTGCAGAAAATTCTATCACTGACTTCAATTACAAAACAACTGAATGCTGAAAACATCAAATATATGCTCTGAAAACAGAGAAGAGTGAAGAAACACAAAAACACTGAAGTTCATATTTTTAAAAATTCAATTGGCAGAGAGAAGCAGACAAAATATATGTAAAACATATTGAAGAAGGAAAAGAGAAACCATTCAAAACTTTAAATCAAAGCTCAGTTGTTTTAGCTACTAAAGACATGGAAATGCTGAATTCTAAAAAAGTTCATAAAATTTCTTTGACTCTAATTTTTCTTTTGACATGTGCCGATTTGCCAGTTATTACTCAATTGCAAAGGCTAAAGTTTTCTTTTCCCAGGAAATTCCTATTTTTTTCCATTTATCAGGAAAGCATATCTCTAATAAATTTCTGCCATGTTGACATCTTTTAAATGGATGCACCATAGATGTCCTATACAATCCAACACTAACTCAGACCTTAGAAGAGTAACAGTTTGTTCTACACTCATCCAAAGTCTTTTAATTACATTTGTCTGTATAATATCATGTAATTAAGATTTATAAAATGTAAATGACACAACTGATACTTGAAATGAGTTGCCTTTAATTTCTCTATCCAAACCGTGTTATGCTAAGTAGGATTTCAGTATCTTTATAAATCAAATTAATTGCTAAAACTAAGATTTTTATTATCACTGCCTTTTAAATATAAAAGATTTCACTGATTTTCTTTTCAGTGTAATGAATTCAATTTGAAGGTCTAAGTGAAATTTAAGCATTATAGAGATTCTATTATTCCCTTCAGAAAAAGGAGAAATGCCACTGAAAATTGGCAAAAGTATTAAAAGAACATTGCACTACATGGTGTTGAATGCTAGGTTGTTCTGAATCAAACCACACGAACCACCCCACTAGTTCTCTGTCATTATCTTGTACTGCAGTCATCCACAATCCAAGAATCATTTTTGAAAAAAAGATGAGATTTGTCTTATTTTTACATACTTACAAGTTAAACATTGGAATGAGTCACTCCAAGATTAATAAAGAAGGAAAAAGGGCAAAAGGTAAGAAAAATATACATATGTTACGGACAGGTTCATCTGACCTATTTTAGATCTCTAAATGTTTCTCCTTGCAAGTTAGTAAGCATGCCAGAGAAGGGTAGAGGGGTCAGGAAATCAAAGACTGCAGCTAGGAATATAAAATCATGCCAGTGCTACTTGTGGATCTCGGAGCCACAAAGCTAGTGAAGTTTCAAATACGGGGGAAGTTTCAATGTCCAGAGAAAGGTGTATCCCTGAATTGAAAGGAAGCAGCACCTTCAGCATGATAGTTCAAGTAAGCAACTGGGGTCAAAGCCCCTGAAGACACAGGAAGGGTCTGAGCTTGTTGGTAAGCAGAGGTACCACGAGCTGTAACACTTTGTTCCCAACCTTATTCAGGTATTCCTGGAGCAGGAGTCCATCTCACTTTGCTCTCCTTGCTGGTTTAAAACATCAAATGTAGTCCATGACCACTGAAAAAAACTATTATAAATAATCCTACTCTTCAGCTTCCTAGAGTTATTTTGGGATGTTTATACTTCTGACACAATTATGGTTATAACTGAGAACTACAGTAATTCAGTCTTTATTCTACAGGTAAATGTATGCTGCATTGTATATCTCCCTTAAATATTGGGAAGACTGCTGGGGAGAGAGCCCATCACTTTATTAAGATCTGGTGTAATTCTCAAAGGAAAGAAGGACATTTTAGGCTCAAATTTTTAAATGTATCTGTAAAATAAAAGCTGTGAGCTCAGCATCTTCTGTACTTTCTAAGGTTAGAAAGACTTGATTTTCCAAAAATTATATAAAGAAACTTTCACAACTTAGAACAGTTTTGAGGGTATGATCAGTTTGATGTGCTTCTTACAACCTTGAGCTTTGAAGTTGCTGGTTGCATACTTTGTAACATTTGTTAGTGTTGCACACCTTGTGATATTACAATTGTATTTGCTTGGTTTTCGCTAAACTTATAAATGACAGAGAAAGCTAATTTTCATCCAGAAAAGCAGACCATTACCAACTTTGCTTGTTTTCTTTTTAAAGAAATTTTTCAAAGCAAAAAAAAAAATTATTAGCCTTTGCAAAATCTGTAAATTACATAGTCTAAAAATGCAATCCAAATGTTTTATTTTTAAAATCCTTGTTTAGCCCTACCTCATGGATAACATGGAATGAAAGCAATGAAACGGGAAAAGAACAATATGCCAAGTTATTTGAATCTAACAGGGCTCTGAAACTCAAGCCAGCTATTGTCTATTTTCAGGTTTAGAAGCCTTCTTTTCAGTAGCTCTTGAAATACCAGCTATAAGTGTCTTGTTATTTTTCTCAGTAAGGTCAAATATCAACTACATGCTCAAATTTACTTGCAAAAATAAATCATCTATTCTGGGAAAGTCTATCCATATAATTTTTACATTGCCACAATATTGTGTATTGACCATTATTATTAATTTAGCAGGTTTTTCATTGTCTGAATTGGTTTTTTGTCCATCTCACAGCCCTCGAAGAGTTTTTGTTATTTGACACAGTTCTCAAACTGCTAAATCTCAATAATATTCTTCTGAGTAAATATGTCCATCAGATTAGACCCAGTCATTAACAGTCAGTATGTCTGGCAGCCTGCAAACTAGTTTCATAGGAGTAATTGCTGTTTCTAATTTGTGTTTGGTGGACATTCCAGATTGTAAATTAACTTCTCAGATTCGAATTCTTCCCTAGTCTTTGTGACTCTCTCTCTCATAGACATGGATAAACTGTTTCCATGTCTGCTATCTCTTAAGATAGCTAGTTGAAACCAGTTCCTTTCCAAGCACAAAATGTCCCTTATTCTTTTACATGTTTCTCTCAAAAGTTAATTTACTGTTGTAGATTTCATTGAGCATGAGAATACTTTGGAAAATTGCTTTCACTTCTGTGATCCTATTTTTTGTAAACCACTTTCATAAGCGCAAGATCAAATTTTCAGCAATGGTGGTCTCCTCTGGGTTTCTATGACTTCAAGCTCACCTACAAACAAATGAAATTAAGTCATCCTTCCCTCACACTCCTTACTATTTTCTGACCTAATTTCCCCATCTCAGTCTGGCTAGAGAAGATGTATGTATCTACCAACACCTTAAAAAATGGGCACTCTATGTTTCTGAATGCCAGACCTATGGCAATCTAGGACCCTAAAATTTATGCTGCATTTTAAAATTTTGGCCCAAATATTACAGGCATAAAGAGCTAAAAGCATTAGAATAACCAATCCATATTGTAAGCGTTGCCAGAGTTATTTCTTGCTCTGCAGCATCACAATTGGACTGTGAAAAAAAAGTCGGAGGCTAAGTTGTAGATTACACAGAGCCAGGATCAGAGGAGTGAAGATGGATTGAGGTAAAGAAACACCACAGAAAAGGTTTAACTTAGCTTCTTCACAGTGCAGAAGTGTCTTTTACCATGTGGTGCTTTGTCTGATGAAGGGTGCAGTCAGACAAGACAGACTGAAGCTTATTGCTTCTGAAAGGCCATTCCTCTGATCCAGCTCTGGTGCTCATGCTGCCCCTCAGTGTGCAAATTCCATTCCTTAATCCAGTAGAAAAAGGAAACAAAGAGAATTCTGTTGTATTGGTGAGTTGCATTTTCTCACAGAAGAAAATATGAACAAGACTACCCAGGTACTCCCAAGAGAGTGAGTACATAGATGTTTTAGGGATGGATGGGGGAGGTGGGGAAAGAAGTCTTTCCCTTCTTTTTATCTGAGAACTGTTATGTCAGTTCACCAGTATCTTGTAGTCCCTTTCAAAGGATGCTGACACACCACATTTTTACTAATTTGCTGAGAGCATTTATGAAACACCCAGGAACTCTAGATGGAATGATGGCATAAATTAGATGAGACATAGTAATTATCTTAACCCCTAAATTACCTTTTTGGAAATCATGGGAGTTAGCACCCCAGTTAAAATAACACAATGGTGTCATTCCAAAATGGTGTCAGTCCAAAAGCTGAAAAAAAAAGTGATTGTATTTATTTATTACAAGTTTCATCTCAGTAAGAATGGAAATTTTTACCTCCTTGGTAAGTTTGCTTGTTTTTTATACAAAAAAATACAGGTTCAGGACTATCAAGAACAGAGAAATGTTTTCCATTTTGTAACAAGCTTTTCCATACTCTGAATAGTACCTGATGGCTACAGCTGCCTCTGGAGTACATGGAGTTTGTCCCCAGCATTGAAAAGACAACATGTGGTCACCAGCACTATCCCAGGGAAACCAAACATTTCTGGACTCCAGAGAGTCATACAGGAGAGCTGTTAACAGAAAAATGCACTATATTTGAAGCAGTGGTGACTCAGCCTGATGAAATGTGTATTCTGATTCGTCTCACCCAAAAGCAAACAACTAAATTAGGTCAAATGAATGGCCCTTAAAGTGCCTTTTTCTCTCCAGTACTATAAGAGAGCAAAGGTTGCCTAGTTTAGATGCATTCTAAACATTTAATATGCAGAAATCTAGAGGTAGCTGAAATGAATCCCACCTTGGGCATTTGGTGAAAGAACTACAGTAAAAAATTGATCATATAGAAGTTGATTTGGTTTGCTATACTCACAGAACTGAAGAAATGGTCAGATTTGTTGCATAAAGGAGAATATTGCTTCCCGTTTCTCTACACAAAGCAGTTTTTCTAACAAATCAATGCCAAAAAGACCAAGCATTGTTCTATAACTTCTTCAGGCATCTTTGTGACAAAGTCCAGAAGCTAAGAAAGCAATGGGAGCTCTGTCTAATAAACCAGAAGGGAAAACAAAACCCCTAGAACCAACATAATGTTTCATGTGATTTTGGGAGGTTTTCTGAGTTCTTTACAACTTCCAGAGACATTAACATTATATTAATTTTCCCATGTGGAATTCTACATTCAGGTTAATTTGAAACCTATGAATTTTGTCAAGGTAATGGGTCCATAATGTATTGTACAAATGCATATTAACTATTTTTTTAAGAAATAATTAAGAAAACAAAAGAAAATCAAGGAAAATATCTGTGATTATATTAGTTAAGTAAGAACTTATCTAGATTTAAAATCACTTTTTTTCTATATTATAATGGTTAGGAGACTGCAGAGAATTAAAAAAAAAAGTTATGAAAAGAGAAAAATATCTAAATATCTGGTCTATAAATACATTGTTTCAGTACAATTTCTTGAGTTATTTTCATATTTAATTCAGCTACTGTCATGACAATTTCTTCTGCTCTGCTTACATTTTTCTAATTTAAAATACCGTTAAGAAAAAACTCGAATGAGAGAATACCAGGCAAGAAGGAATTGGTTGTCTTGCCCTTTAGGATCAGATGTAATTAGACATGAGGAGAGTATCTTACCTCCATGTACATTAGATGCCACAAAGAGGAGTAGGTAACCGAGACAGATTCCTGCATAGCACATGTCCTTACCTCTCCTTTCAGAGATTCAAATTCAGAAATTCAAAACCATGTTAGAGAACAATCACGACCTCTCTGCCACACATCTGAAAAACGTCTTTGGTTGTGAAGACAAGAAAGCAGAGAGACACTTGCAATTCTTATTATAAACTATCTTATTTCAGTTTCAAAATAATTTGACAAATAGTACCTGCCACTCTGCGCTTGGTTCCTATGGTGCACCCCATAATAGTAGATCATTTTTGTAGCTCAGCAGCAGCAAAATATTCAGTCAATTCAGTACTGAAAGGGCACTTCTTAGAACGTTCTTATTTGACATCTCATTGAAGGTCACAGCTTCCCTACTGTCAATATAAACTATTGGCAGACCCATAAAGAAAACTACAACATTGATTCAAATTCAAGTTGTAGTTTGAGGATTATTTTCACTTTTCACTTATGAGTTTTCTTAGGAAGAAAGGAATACAAGACCAATGGCATTGAACTCACACCCGGTTAAATGTGTCAAAAGCAAACAAGAAAAAAACATACAGCTAAACCCAAAATGTAGTGGGTTTATTTTAACACGAAATTCTTAATAAAGCCTGCAAAATAAGATTTGGGTCATGCTGATAGAATTCTATTCCCAACACTCAGTAAAATCACTGGAACAAAATGATGAAGATAGCATGAACCATGTTGGCACTGTTGGCACATGGTGAAAATCCTGGGTGAATCATTACTGAATGAGCTGGCCACTTTCCATCCCTTCTTCTCACTGGCATACATTTTCAAATTCAATGAACAGAAAAGATAAAAGTAAGGCTTGGCTGAGGAACTGTTTAGGATGTTCATGTCTTGTCAACTAATGTTTTGCAGTAAATGGTGAATAGGCCAATTTCATTTTAAAAGAATAAAACACCATGGTCTGCCCTAAAATCTTTTCCTAAGAACCAGAACTGTAGCTTTTCCATCCATGATTGATAGTAATTTTAGCAGACTGAGAGTAATCATAAACAGTGTTGAAGAAAATACCCAGAAAAATGACACTACCACAGAAAATGGTAAATTTCATTTTTCTTTTACAGAAAAAAGGACTTAGGTAGTATACTATAAGTGGCAAAAGTAAGTGATATTGAAAACTGGCGGTAAAGTAAACTGTTCTTTTTTAAAATTGTAACCTGAGGTATCATCATTTTGAAAGGGAAAATTAATATAATGTTTGACTATAAAAAAACAGGGAGGAATGGAGACATGAATAAACAGCAGGAGACCAAAAACTAATTCAAGGGCAGAGGAAGAAGAACACAAACAATGATCTGTATTTATGTTGTGTCTCTGAGCAACAGCACTCAGAAAAAGCAGGTCAGCTCACCAGGTGGTAGACTGTGCAACTGTTTGATGCTGAGGCCTCCTGAGGATATTCTTTCTATGTAACACACATGTCTAAAGAACAGTTTAAGCAGCTAAAGCATCACAGAAAATTTTTATCTTTAAGAGAAGGGCAAACTTTCTGGGATGTTTTCTCAAAAATCCAACCCCTGTTACATAACAAACACCATATTCCAGTGCACTTCACTGTTTTTCACTGAAAACATGAAAAATTTCCCTAAGCACTTCACTCTCACCTCAAACCGTTTCAAACAGCAAGTACAAAATCAGTTTCTGAGCATCTGAAGGCTCTGCTGATGTTTTTCCTCCATCACTTAATTTTCTGCAATATTTACTAATTTTTCTACTTTGATATTGAGATCTCTATAACTCACACTCCTCCTATCTCAATACCATACTCTGGAAATTCTTTTGAGAATGCTCAATACCATCACACAATTCTTTTAGCCATTTCTCCTCAAAAACGACAGTGTACTCTCCATGTACTCTTCTAGGTAGGTTGTATTATTTCTAGACTGGAATAACAAATTCTACCATCTTACCACTCAAATCCATTTACTCATAAAAGTAAATTAGTACTTTCATTCCTATGGTGGAAACAAGCAAACAAACAAAAAGCCAACAGGTCAGAGACAGAGAGGGGTTTTTTTCTTGATAGAACAAAAACTAAATTATGGAACCACGGAGGTATATTTCTAGCCTGACTTTTTATCAGTTTTAATCTCTTTTTATGTACTTTGGCTAAGCCAACAAAATTGTTTTGAGCATGGGAACAGAATGTGAACAGTTTTATCCACTATTTTTTTCTAAATATTATAGGTATGATGCATAGACATATTTTTCCTAAAGTACCATTTACCATTGAGGTAAATGGTAATTGTATCTACTCACCAAAATCCGTGACTCTAACTATTGATTAAATACGTAGAATTGGCCTGCCTTTTTCATCTGTGTTTAAATAATCCCAGATGACCTCTAGTTTTATTGCAAATTAAATATTTGTATATGCAGTCATTTACATTCATACAAAATAACAGAGAACTGGAATAGAATTCCTATGACACTCTTATAGAATATCATGCTATACTGTGTTATGCTATGCTGTGTTATGCTATGCTATAATCTAATAAATATAATAAATATAATATAATCAATTTCCTACAATTGTTTTCTTGAAAACCAGAGTATTTTACCCACATTTTCTTTCCAGCTTAAATTTAATCCTGGACAGTTTGTTCCCACTTGTTCCTGAGCCAATACTATTCTTTAGCTAAAACACTTCCTTCCTGTCTCTGGCTTTACCATCCTGATATATTTAAAGACAGCAATCTTACCCCTTCTCTGCTTTTGTTCTGCTAAAATTCTAAGCTCTTTCAGCATCCTTTCACAAAATAGACTCTTCCTTCCCCTGAGAATCATAACAGCCTGTTTCTTGCATTTTTTTCAAATTCATCTATCCTGACTATGAATGAGGAATTGAACACTATATTCCAGATCAGGTCTCATCCAAGCCTGCTACAGTCATATTAATATTCTCACTCCCTCCACTGAAAATGTCTCCCTTGACAAATCCCAGTCTCTTACCAGCTTTTTTCACCATCACTTTACAATAGTAGCACACAAATTGTCCTGTGATTGTTGAATGCGCTCAGATTCACTTCCTTCCCATGACATCCCATTGATGAACTCTAAGATTATTACAAGAGCTTTGTTTGATTTAGTTTATTAGTCTTTAATAATTACAGTTCTTTTTACCTACTAATTTTGTATGCTGCTCTATTTACATTATATTAATCCTAATGTCAACTATCTTTGAGTAACATCCCTTTACTACTCCATATAAAAAGTACCTGCCATTTTCAAATATTCAACACATTTCATTAGAATATTTCTACTTTTAGAGTGAAGTTTATTAATAACAACATCAAAGGACCTGCATCTTGAAAATGACTCTTTAATACTTTCACTCTTAACACTTAGCTTAAGATTTCTCGATTCAGCATTATCCATTTCTTTTCTTCCTGTTAGCTGAAATCACTAAGCCTTTCATGTTTATCTCAGTTTTTCCTAGCAAATCCACACATGGCATTATTGTGTGCTTTATTAAAAAGTGAGTTATGTAATGATCCAGATCGATTAGATCTTTTAAGATCTTTCTGTTCCAAAATAAAATTGTCTTTTGAAAGAAAGATGTCATTTCAGTCTAGCCTAATCTACTTTCTGGAAACATGTTCCAAATGTATCCCATTTTGTGTTTTTCTTAGTTTTTTCTTCAAAGATTCCAGTTGTCCAAATCAATCCAAATTACTTATTCCACAACCTAACAGGTATTTACTTACTGTAAAACATCTTTCTTCTGCTCCCTTTAACTCTACCTCTACCTGTATCTTTCTGGTTGTAGTGATGTCCTAAATCCTTACCACCACTTCCATGACTTGAAGTGTTATTTATTTCATGATTATCCATCCCCAAGACAATTTTATCCTTTTTAATTTAGTGCCAATCTCACTTACAATGATTTTCATTTCTACTCTCTTATTTCCCACAGCATTTAGGCAGCATCACCACTGTAATTAAAATTTTTAACCATCTCAATCTTTATATTGAGATTTATTAGGTTTGCTCTATTCACTCCCTGTTTTTATGACACCACAGCCCTACTTCTATCTTCATTCTTTTCTTTTTTATTTGTTTTTTCTTCTGTAGAACTTTATTACAGTTTTTAGCATGTATATTCTGCTATTAAAAAATATGAGGAACAACTGCAACAGAACAAATTTGCAGCCAAAAGAACCTTGTCTTTCTACATGAATTTTCCAGTTCTTGTTGCTGATTCAAAGTGCCAGGGATAAATTGAGCACTCAGAGGTATTGCTCATAAATTAAACTCATGCTCTCTCTCAGATGTGGAGCATGATAGTATCACAGGCTTCTGTACTCACTGAAAAGTGCAACACATACAGTATTCAAGGTGATTTTCACGTAAGAGTATTTCAGATCATATTGTTCCCCACTCCCTACCTAAAAGAGTAGATACAATCTTTTCATTTCAGAAATAACTCCATCTCCAGGGATCACCCCCAGTGTAACAGATGGCTGATGCTAGGCTTGCTTCTTGTCTTCTTACAGAAGGTGTGACCAGCTACTGAACACCCCTAAGCACCACAAATAACTAGGAAATTCTTTGCACTGTTCAAATGGTGAACACTGTTCAAATGGAGAACACTGTTCAAATATTGCAGTCCTCTGAGACAAGCTGTATTTACAGCAGTCTGCATAACTGCTGAGAGTGCCACTGTTTAAATATTTACACCATCCTTCACTCAGCAAACCCGCATACTAGAAATTAATGAAAAAAATAATAAAGGCTCCAGTTTTCCTGTTAGCCTTGAGGGCCACATATATTAATAGCTGCTACAACCATTTATTTTTTTTTAGTAAGATATTGAATTATTTGGACATGCCATAAAGCTATCTGGCACTGTGTGACCTAATAGAAAAGCAAACCTTAAGAATTTACTATTATACAACAGTAACCTAGAGAGATAAATACTTTGCTGAGAGGGAAATGTAAGCTGCAGAAAATTAATAATAGCCATTTTTCTATGAAAAAAGGGTGACCTATTCCTAGCTAAAATTTCTTTCTTTCTTTCTTGTCTAGCATTTCACAGTCTCCCTTATCTCCTTCCAGCATGGTCTTACACATTTCCACTTTCCCAGCTTGCATTCAGAGGCATTCAGCCCTTTAAATTTGGCATAGCCAAACAGGGCTCTTATGGAAAAGATATCTTCTTTCAAGTCAACAGACAGAATGGCGCCTTTCTTTTTCTCCTATTCTGTTATTCTACTGACCTTAAAGTTGACATATATTACACTTGTAAGCAGGATGGTAAAACAACTATGGGATATGCATACATGTATAGGAAAAGATATGGCATAGATATGTGGAAAACCACAAAAGGAGGAGAAGAAAATGAATAATTAGAAAATATATCACTGCGTTTAGTGCCTTTGTAGTACAAACAATTGGGTTTGGGATGTCACAATTTTATGAGTACAAGATAGGCCAGATCAAGGTGTAAACTTTATGTGTTATGAACACCTCTTTTTCCAGCAGAAATATTTAAATCTGTATCAGACTTCACAGATAGACTTCTAGAAAATCACAGACATCATGTGCTGAATGTGCACCAGAGTAACCAAAAGCGAGATATTCTCAGAAAGATTGTCTGATACCATTTCCACAAAAAAAAAAAAAAAAAAATGTTGGAGAGTGTCAATTCATCTTTCTTCCTTACTTGTTTCTCCAGGTGATTGTTTCCTTTCACTATCTAACCTCTTCATCTTGGATCCCTTGCATAACTGCTCTCATCCAGATGCTGTGCAAAGCCAGCGGCAATACAACAAGGGGAAGTGGCAGAGGTCTTTTAATTTTTTGCTTTTCCTTCTCAGTACATCATCAGCCTGATACAGCCTGAAGTAACGAGACCAGCTGGTTTCCTCTCTTCCTTTTATTAGTGTCTCACTGGCTGGGGACTAGTCTCAGGAATCAGTCACTGGAGATGGTTTCCCATAGCTGAGAAGTACAGTGTCTGGAATGAAGTGTACTATGATCAGCTTGGGAAAATATAGACACAGATACAAAAGAGATATGGAAGTGCCTGAAGTGGTTTTTGTTACAGTTTAACAGAGCTCTGATGGTAAAGTTGTCTTGTATGCGAGCACATTATTTACAGTCCCTAGGACCAGTAATCTTTAGTTGCAGTTCACCTGCAGCTTCAGTGGTGGTCCTGTGATCCTGATGATAGACACAGATTAGTGGGAACTTAGTTTTTGCTCTTTCTTGGTGACAGGTTCTTTTGATATTATCTTAGGCAACTTACTTAGATTTTGTACATCTTATACCCTTTTCTACCAAAGTTCATAATTGTAGCATTGCAAAACTAAGATCTTCATTTTTAAGATCTACAGTCTTTGGGTGCTACTATGATATCGATATATGAAGGATCTTAAAATATGAAAATAGAACAATGGATTTGTCAGTTAAAATGCAAAAAAGGAAAAGTTTCCATGTCAGTAGAAGTGTGCATGAAAACAGGAGCTGTGTCCACATTCAGAAAGAACATCAGGCTACAATGTGAGGTTACAGAAATCTATCTCAACCACTCCTTCTGTAAGATGTGGGAAAAGGATATAGACATCTGGATACTTGACTAAAGAGATAATTTTGATTAAATTTTAGAAAACCAAGGTGAAATATCATCTTTACAGACAATAAGCAGAGTTTTATTCATGATTTAAAAAAGCAGGAACAAAACCTTCTGGGTTAAAATTGTGATGTTAATACTCACCATCTCCATGAAGACACACACTTCCATAACTCTGCATTTTCAGGGTCAAAGCTGGCGTTTGAAAGGCATACTAAAGGTATAATAAAGTTATCTATTTCAAGTCTAAGTGAGAAGCACTTAACTTCTAAGAAACCTGAAGAATGCTTTGGGGGTTCATGTGAAAAATCAAAGTTATCTCATATTTTACCACACTTATTATGGATAAGCTAGTGAGTTAAAAATAAATGTAATGTCCAGCTGCACTTTCTCTCATGTTAATATGGTCATTGATCCTGAAAATAATTGCACTGGGCCTCACAGAAATTGTCATTTGAGTTAGTAGTAGTACCTTACCTTTCATTCTGAATGTCACAGTGTTTATAAATCAGCATCTGTAAGTTCTTGCCTCACATGGAAATGTGGGGTAATGCAGTTATTTGAAAATGGAGAAGAAATTGTGAAAAATCAGCCTCTTTATATGGGATGGTCCTAGCTTCAAGCTAGCAAGCAGAGATTTCTGGCACTACAGAAGATTAGTTAGTTCATCTCACATAGAGTAGTGAGGATTTACTAATACACAGAGTTGAAAGACCCCAGATATTTTGGAAGCCATGGTGGAAGGTAAGACCCATGAGAGATCAGAGTACATATTTGCTCATTGAATGGCAGGTGTGTTCCAAATAAAACCGTGCCTACAAAGGTATCCCTTGGAAAAAAAAATTTGTTTCAGACAGATGTTTTTACTGCCTTTTATAAAGCAAGCAGAACATGTGAATAGCTGTGAATGGATCCTCACTGCGTGATTTTGTTTTGAAATAACACTGCTTTTCTCTCTGTATTCCGCCAGCCACAGCAGGTGGGGAAGCTGATTTCCTTTGTTTAGTTCAGAACTGAAAAACTGGACTTAATTGTTTTTTCTGGAAAATTTTACTGCAGAGAAGACTTCATTGGTTAAGGATAAAACATCAAGAGGGAGGGTAGAATGCCATTGTGTAAGATCTATAAATACATGTTGGGTTTATATATATATCATAAATGCAATTAGACTTGGAAGTGCTGTGCTACTGTTATCTTCATGGAACAAATGTTACTAAAAATTTCTCTGCTGTTTCCCCTATCAGATGCCACAGCATCTATTTTTTCCAAGTACAAAACTGGCTTTAAAAGCTGTTATAATGATTTTACTTTGCTGGGAAAAGTCCTTAGCTATGACTACAGCTTGCAGTTGCTCCTATGAAAAATTAAATTAATCCTTCTATGGAGGATGGACAGACAAATTTTTCTTGATGTGAAAAGGTGTGAAAGCACTGTTTTGGGCAATTTTAACACAATCTACATTGGATTTAACAGGCTACAGATAGTATCTGGTTTCCAGTGATCTTCGGAGCTCCTCGGTGCCTGTACATCTCTGATTTCTGTTTTTGTTCTATGAGGAATCAGTTACCGATAACTTGCTTTTGAAAGAGCCATCATGTTACATCATGTGACATGTTAGACACAAGCTACTGATCTGCTATTAGGTTGATGTGTAAGGATGCATCCCAATCACCTCTGTGTATGATTTTCATTATCACAGTGGCAATAGTCTGAAAACTCTGTCGACTCACTGAATTAAATAATCCCTAAGAATGCATCAGACATATACAAAAGCATTTTAAGTGCATACAGGATACACTGAACCCTTAGTGCTACAAATTAATTGAACTGAATTGAATTATTGGAAATGGGGAATAACGTCTTAACTCACTAAACCTAAAATGGATGAGCCAGGACCAAACAATTAGAGCAATCAGTGGCAATAGTATGTAAAAAGAGCATCAAAGATAGACTTCTGGAACAGTCCATAGAACTTGGCTGCAAATACGTATAGTGGCTTTTTCTATTCCAATTGAGAGAATTAAAAAGGCAAAGAAAAATAAAGCAAAATACAATACACAGCAAAAAATAGGCTACTAAAGAGAAGGGAAGTGTACTATGAGGACGAAAATTTCTTCTCTTGCAGGGCAGCATTTCTGGCTTTGATACACTGCATTTTCCCAAGGCTTTAACCTGTAGCAAGCAGAAGATATTTACACACTCTAATACAATGCAATTCTTTGTGCAAATAATACTTTTTTTTTTCACTCATAAATCCCACCTCTGAGGAATGTTACAGACTTCAGAGAACATTGGGCCTTTTTAATTGCTTGTTTCCTGCTCTGCTAGATATTCCCTAAACCCCATGTATTTCTTGATCTGCGTTGGAATCAATTGCAGTGTCCATAACCTGGGATTGTCAAGGACTCTTAAACCATTCCTAATCCTGAATCCTTTGAACTCAATAGTAAAATTATCTTTGCCATTAGCAAAAACATAACTAAGAAAATATTATGTGGAAGTTTTCTTTTTTTTTTTTTTTTATTTTCCTATTTTTTTTTCTCAGATTCTACCATTTTTGGCTTATAAACAGTTTCACTAATAATAACAGAGACATCTGGGTATAGACAACTAAAATAATACCCTTACTCATGAAAATACAGAAAAAAACAAAATTTCCACATAATGAGAAGTTTCTCTTATTTGAGGTTGCTTTCTATGCAGTCAAATATCTATTGGTGTGATATTTCACACAGAAAATCTTCTTCATGACTAATGCATGGCTTTCTGCTCCTATATGAGGTCCAGCTGTAGCATATATATAGCTAAAATTCTTGTCTGTAGAGGCTCTTCTAGTCACTTGAACTGAAAGATTGAATCTTCACTTTCAGAGGGATAATGTCAGTTCTTAAAGGCAACATTGTTTCTGTTTCTGCTAAAAATTTAATACAAATTTCACAGTTATCCAAATCTCCCTCTTCAGAGACAGGGTTTGTGGTAGAATTGGTGCAAACTGCTGAGGTGCAATAACTGAACAAACCTCTGCTGCAATGAACATTTGCGCAGCTTAAAGAGAGCCTGAAAGCATCACCCCAAAAAAGACCAATAGGGCCATAATAGAAATTTTAGACTAAGCAGGTAAAAGAATTGCAGGATCTATTTGGATTTCTGACACTCAAGGCAAATATATACCCCAAATTCTTCTAGCATGTCTGGTCTATGTTGCAATTATTATTATTCATAAAAGATCTTGGGTTTATCTCTTTGTTGCACTGGGATACTTTTGAAATCTTTTTTCTTTCTTTTTTTTTTTAGAGGAAAAGGAAATGTAGTTCCTGCCACTTCTGCCCCAGAACATGTCCTTTCTATGTTTTTAATTATTCTTTCATCAGCAGTGTCCTGAGACTTGATTCCATGTTGAAAGAGAGCTGAATTCTATCTATTCTGCTGGTGACATTCTGCTCTATGCTTGTGTTTATTTAGCCTGGAGCACCAAGATCAGTACCTTCACCTATGTGATATTGTACATGGCAGATGACCACTTTTGTGATGAACTAAGGAAACAAGAAGTTTCTGGGAAGACAACTGCAGGATTTATCTGAACTGTTTTGATCACTTTGTAGTTGTTTAGTTTCTCTGAGCTAAAGTTTTCCATTACTTGGCTCATTTGACAATTCCTTCTAGAAATAAATTTAGTAACATCATACTATAAAATGATAGTTTATCTGGGCCCTGAGAACCAGCATACACCTTTCAGTGACCTTTCTATTACGAAACATACTGTGTTGATAAAGTGAGGTTTCATTGGGCTCATCCGAACACTGCAATTTCTACATGTGACTGCATATGAAATTTGACTCTGCAGCAATCTATCTGAGGACTACTGTATGAGAAGTTAGTGATCCACATAATGGCTAATCCAGACGTATGCTTCTGTATCATGGATACCACATGACTGGTACTTAATCAAGGCATTGCTAATCAACAGTATAATTAATCAGTGAATATACAGTCTGCAAAATTATTCAATATACATGTAATGAGTGTGTACTTAATCAAAAGTATGCAAATAATACTGCTTTACTCACTTGAAATATTAGATGCATCTCTTCAAGAACTGCAGTTTTATTAATGAGATAAGAATATTATACTGTGTTGTCCCAGGGACTCTCTAAAGCTAAGTCAGCATCACAGGTTTCATTGTTCCCAGTGACTGATGAAGATGTACTGTGAGCAAGATTCTGATAAGAACACCAGCCAATGTAAGTATGGTAAACCTCACCATGGATAGGATCTGTGAAGCATGCCATGCCCTGATCAGAGGGCCATACACTGATGTATCAGAAAGGTATGTGATATTTTATAACTTTACATTACCTTTTTTAGGCTTTTACTAAACAGTTGTCTGTCCTGTAAGTATATATACTTTTCTTACTGGAATTCAGATAAACCAGCATCACCTGGTACAAACCAATTATTTTTACTGTGAAAGTTAACTGCATGAAAAAAATAGTATTCTGCCTTTTGGTATTAATGTCTGACACATATAATTACCAAATAAAAATTGTTAAGCATATGAAATAGCTATTTGCTCTGTGATCTTTCATGTTGAGTAGTCTAAAATATGACAGCTACCATTATCTGAATAATTACAGTGGCAATTTCCTGAGCAAGTTTTCTGAGTCCTTTTTGTGATGAAATACACTTTCTTTTAATATCTAGCATACTCCACCAGCTAGAAATTCCTTTTCCTTCCATTCTTAAAAAATTAAATATATATTCTTCCTTCCATTCTTAAAAAATTAAATCTATACTTTTGTCATTTGAATCAATTCACTTCTTTTCTTTTAGCTGGAGGCCTGTAGCTCACTGAGTTCCTCATGAGTTAGTACCAGGTCTAGTCTTGTTCAATTTATTCACCAATGGCCTGAATGCAGTGACAGAGTGCACCCCAGCAATTTTGCTGATGATACAGAATGGGAAATAGTGGCTGATACCCCAGAGTGCTGTGCTGCCATTCAGCAAGACCTAGACAGGCTGGAGAGTTGGCCAGCAGGAAACCCATTTCAGTTCAACAAACATAAACGCAGAGTTCTGCACCAGTAACAGGCAGGGGGCTGACCAGCTGGAAAGCAACTCTGCAGAGAAGGACTTGGGGGTCCTAGTGGAGAACAAGCTGTCCATGAGCCAGCAGTGTGCTCTTGTGGCCAAGAAGGCCAATGGAATCCTGCGGTGCATTACGAAGAACATTGACAGCAGGTCAAGGGAAGTGATCCTGCCCCTCAGCCCTACTGAGGATGCATCTGAAGAGCTGTGTCCAGTTCTGGGCTTGTCAGTACAAGAGAGACGGAACTCCTGGAGTGGGTCCAGTGGAGGGCAGCAAATATGATTAAGTGACTGGAGTATCTCTCTTACAAGGATAGGTTGAGAAAGTTGAGTCTGTTCAGCCTCAAGAAGAGATGACTGAGAGGGAAGTTACAAATGTATGTAAGTGTCTGAAGGGAGGGTATCTAGAGAGTACATCAGGCTCTTCTCAGCGGTCCCAAACAATAAGACAAGATACAATGGGAAGTTCCACCTGAACATGAAGGAGAACTTCTTTACAGGGTGGGTGACCACACAATGGAACATGTTGCCCAGAGAGGTTGTGTAGTCTTCCTTGCTGGAGGTATTCAAAAACCATCTGAATGTAATCCTGTGCCATGTGCTCTAGGATGACCCTGCTTGAGCAGGAGGTTGGACCAGATGACCCCACTGTGGTCTCTTCCAACCTGACCCATTCTGTCATTCTGTGATTCTTGAACTCAACTGTCTAACACCTGTATTGATCAGGAGAGCCACCAGGTCCTGGACTGTTACTACCAACGGATCCTTCACTCTCTGTCAGCATTTTTCTGTCAAAGCTCAAGACAAAATGAAACTGAAAAGGCTGAAGATACCCTAGCAAGGCAAATATTGCTTGCAAAACAAAATGGAACATATAGTTTTATAGACAACTATTTTTTTAAGTCTTCTCTCATCAAAAATATTATTATATAAAGAAACAGACACTCCCTGTAATACACAGTTCAGAGGACAGGATAGATGTATTTTCTGGCCCCTGCACCTGCAAAAGGAAATTCATATTTCAATGTCGATTAGTACTTTTCTGCAGACTTTCCATATCCTTTAAGTGGAAACCCACCATCACCACCACCACCAAAAAAACCTGGTATACAATAATATCCTGATCTTTTTTATGGTAAATTTCGCTAGCCTCACTCAAAGAACTTAAATGAAAAGCATAACAGAAAATATTTTCAAAGACTAGGATTTTTTTTCCTTCAGAGAGTATTTAGAAGAAGTGAGAGAGAGCTAACAGTGACAAAATTTGCCCTCATTGGAGAATTTTTCCCCTCAGATATCTCTGATCTTTATATCTGTCTGACTGGCTGACTATTCTGCACTCTAAAATATCATTTTCTACAATCACCACTCAAAAGCCAGTAAATTTGTATCAAATTTTAGGACTAACTATATCTCTCACAATGCATTAAACTACATTTTCTCTCCCTCTTGGAGTGATTTTTTACATTGTGCCTGCAATTTAGCAAACACAGACTGGGTGTGCCAGCATACACCTCTAAGTACTGTCGCGTTGATCAGAAAGCTATAAAGTGTTCCATCTAAAAGCTTCTACCAGAAAGAAAAGCATGAATTTATTCACCTTCAAAAATTCTACCTTTCTTCATTGGTAGCGACGCATTACTCTTGGTGGTAGTCAGAGAGATTTTTTGCAGCCCTCTTTTGTAACATTTCATCCAACATACCAGAGAGACTGATTCTGAGATGTTTTCCTTAACATACCAATAACACTAGTCCAACTCTCTAGAGGTTATAAGAGACTTTTGAGATCACTTTTCTCTGTTCCTGTTTCTGCAAACTTTGAAAGTCCTGTATCTAAATAAAATGCTAAAGGAGCATTTGTGATGATGATGCATTCATATACCCTGGTATCCTTTTATAAAAGTGACAGCTAAATTATTCCATCTATTATAAACATTTCTCACACTTGGTTGTAAATTTTTACAAAGGAGTTTTCATCCTCAGGAAAATGGACAGAGCTACTCGATGGCAAACAACAGAAGAAATTCCAGAGGATGTGGAATAGTGTGCAAAGGCAACATGTCTTCCTCCTAACTTGCCTCTTCATTAAGCCACAATTACTTTCAATCACTTACGTAATACTACTATATGTATTCATTTGGAATTTGCCTGCTTTCAAGAGACAGAATATCTGTATACATTCACTTTCTAGAGTTTTCCAGATTTACTGTAGATCAACATTTCTTATCTCAATAGATACAATTACATAGCAGATGTTTCAGCATTTTTGACATTTCAAGTAAAAATATTTTGTTTCTGTAATGCATACCATATTTTTCCAAAGTTGCACAAGGCAAAATCAATCCCTTCTTTGAGAGGAAGGGTTCAAAGATCTTGTGGTGGGTTGACCTTGCTGGTTGCCAGGTGCCCACCTAGCCACTCTCTTGTTCCCCTTCCTCAACAGACCAAGGGGAGAAAATTATATGAAAAAAACTAAATGGGCTGAGATAAAGACAAAAAGGTCACTCATCAATTATCTTCACAGGTAAAGCAGATTCAATTTGGGGAAGATTAAGTTAATCTATTGCCAATTACAAATAGAGAATGATAGTGAGGAAAAACAAACAAATCAACAAATACGAAAAAACCTAAACCCCAAAACCCTGAAAAAACCCCAAACCCAAAACAAAACCTAAAAGCATATTCCCCCCACATCCTCTTCTTCCTAGGATCAGCTTCACTCCTTCATTTCAGACACTTCTTCCTCCTCTCCACTCCTGCAGCTTCCTTCAGGCATCTCCTCCTGCTCTGGTGTATTTTGGGTAGAAGATTCTCTCATTCAGTTTTCATTAATAGATGCAATTTTGGCATTTGCTTCCATAAAAGCATTTGATTTTACAAAAAAAAAAAAAAAAAAAAAGTGTTTATTTCTGAGTGCTTGTATGTCATAGTCTATAGAATGGGGGATGTAACTATAACTATATATACAGTTAATTCACCTCTTTGTGTGCTTACTTTTGCTACAGTCCTGACATAGATTTTTTAATTTTTTTCCTGACAGTTCCTTCTTCATTAGTATCTTCTCAATAATTGCTTTGATTGTTCAACCCAATGTGTGTCCATACGCCTGTTTACCCAAGCTCTTTTCATAATTTGTATTGAAAACAATTATTTTACTCATGTTCTTTTCACCATGTAAGCATTTCAAAGGTATTAGCAAATTTAGCTTCACAGAATACCTGTGACCTTAGATTGTAGGGTCAACTTCATTTTATAGTTGAAGAACAAAACTGCCAAAAGCCTGTGCTAAAATGACTGTTTTCACATATTATGAACACTTTGATTTTGAAAGCAGATATCAGGGATTCTCTTTTCCAGCTATATAACTAATTCTCTTGGTTTAATAGAAGAACAAGTGTACTGCACCTATGGAATGGAGACCAATATGTCTCTAAACAGCTTCAAAAAGATCACGCAATGCAGTCTTTTCCTTCCTGAATTCCATCTGCTTAGTGCCACAGGCATCCAAACTTATCTCTGCTGATTATGCCTCAGTATATTTCAGTCAACATCTACTTTCCCAGACTCCGAGCTCTAGAAGCCCATCTTTGAAGCAGTGTTATCTCCAGAATGACAGTATTTCTTTCTATATATTCATCTGCTATTTACTTTCAAAACTTTGTCTTCAGATCTCTTTTTTCATTGTTGTCAATCTTGTCCTATGGTATTGGACTGTTCAGGACAGCAAAGTCCTGGTGTATTCATAAGTGTTTTAGACAAAGATCTAGACAGGAATGATCATGAGTTTGGAAATAAAGAGGTTAAAAGTAAAACTGAAATCTGTAATTACAACATATTTGAGGACATGCTGTGCAAAATTTATTTGATGGGGTACTTTTCAGTCAGAAGTCTTTTGACCACATATTCCCATGGCATCCTCACCTCACTGCATCAGTGTTGGAATTCTTTATTCTGCTTCCTCCCAACCTAGATACAGATGGAGTTCATGCTTTAATTCAACTTGGATGACTTTCCTGTGAGATTAATACCTCTACTACTCAGAATCTTTTCTAAGTTTCACCTATTGTCCCTCTTGAGAAAGGAAATATTGCTATTTCAGTTTCATTTTTCTCTTCTCTGTAATGATCAATACACAACCTTAAGATCTTGTACAGTGTCATATATCATAAAAAGAACATGAAAAAAATTTGTACATCTGCTCATTTAAATCTAAATCCTCCAATACATCCTGCATTTCTTATCAAAACTTATTTCAGACATAGAAATAAAACTTTATCCAGACAAGCCACTGAAAACCTTGTCCTCTCTGGTCCCTTCCCCTCACTTCTTCAGAGACATATTTTTGGACATGCTAAATTGAATTTCTATCCACTCCTGATGATAAAACATCTTTACTGAAAAACTGGTTTACGTTTCATGTCATAGTTGTAAATGCTATATGAAACAGGGTCATATCCTCTTTCATGTTTTCACACTCCATGGCTCTAAGGGTTTTCCACTCATGCAGAAATTTCTGCAGGTATTCAATTCTTCTTCAATGCTGGAAGGGAAAACTTCTTACTAAGGGTAAACTAGTTTCAGGGAGCTCTTGCAAGAGTTAGAGAAACCTCTGTTCCCATCCATCTCAGAAGAAACTTCTGAAAGAACATCTGCTTTTTTAGGCTTAAATCTTTCTTATGCTGGTACTCTACCCAGAATAATCCTCAACCAGATAAGGTCCCATGTAATGTAACATATTTCAAGTTTTAGCTCCAAAACTACATCAGTTCTTAAAAATAGTAGTTCTAATTTTTAAACATAATAAAAAGTACTGCTTCTTTCTCCCACTTGTTTTTATTTAAAGAAACTACCTAGTGGTGTTACCTGACATTTAAAGAAGATACAAATCTATATGGCCTAAAGCTACTGTCATGATGTAGAAAATTCCAGCCCAAGTGATTAAAGTTTCAACAGAAATGACAAAAGATAATGGGAAGTGTCTGATAACCTAGCTAAATATATGTCTAATTACAGACAGTGATGATGACTTTTCCTGTAATATGCCTACATTTTTCACTAAAAGAGAAGGTTTTTTTGTTTCATTCCTTTTAAGCTATTGCTGTGTCTTAGCACATCTGCTTTTTTCCATGTTCTTTCTTCCTTCATCTTCATTATCCCAGTGTTTGATGACCATATGGCAAAACCTGAGTTCCTGTGTGGTGAATTCCTGACTGATACTGAATTGGTCATGAAATGAAATAAGGATGACTGATCACTGTTGAAAAACATTTATCCTTGACTTTAATCTCACATTCTTAACATTTTCCTGAACAAATGAAATAATTTTTGTTTATATCTTAGTTGTTTAAAGTGTTATGCTTTCATCTCATTGCTGTTCTTTTGGAAACCTTCTGAATCAGGTATTTTATGGTGACTGATAACCTACCTTTGGTTCTGTACTAATCCCAAGCAGCCAGTACCTGATCATTTCACTGACAATCATCCTGTCCAGTGAATATTTACTGAGTGCACTGATCAGAGTTAACCAGCATAAGAATTGCTACTTCGTACGCCAGTATTGTGGACTCCATTTTTTAACATTTCTTTCATTCTTTGGTGATATACATGTTGAATTATTACTCCTTCTATTTTTTTATTCAAAAAACCAAATAATATCATATTAATGATAAAAAAGTCCTTTACAAAGTGTTTGCTTGGTTGAAGCTTCACATTTGTGAAGTCGTATGGAGGTCAGAAAATAATGAAGATATTTAATATAGAAAAACTGTTAACAACTATTACAGAAAAAAACTTGTGGATTTTTCAACCGGATAATTTTATGTTATTTCAATAGCAACAAAGTTCCAGTGTCAATGTCATGAAGAACTGAAGACAGCTGTGTTTTCAAGAGCATATGTCTGACTACACAGTTCTATGTCTCTCTGGCCGTTAATTCCTACATTCTGCTGAAATCCTGTGCAAATGTAATGAAACAATTTTAGCCTTCTTGACTGGTAAATTTTTTCTTTACACATTTCATTATCAAATTGTACTCTTCATCCCTTCATCTTCAGAATTTTGAAAGCTACATTCACAGACAATACACATTCGACTTTCTCTTTTCATCTTTTCCGTAAGTTTATACCAAACAGAACTTTTTACAAAGCCTGCTTTTTACAAAGACTTCTATGTGCTATATCTAAACATTTTTGTCAGCTATGTTATCTAACCTCTCTTTCTGTCTAGTTATTTTTTTGTCTGGCTGAGCTGAATTCTATTAGATTCAGTTAACGTGCAGTGTGAAAAAAAAGTTCTCTATGATTCTATGTATCTCTCACTTGACTTGAAAAGCTAAATATTTCTCCTCCTCTCATAAATATTTTCCCTATTTTTGATATTTTCAGTTGAAATTCTTATTACCAAATATTCCACCAGTTAGTAGTATCTGTTAGCACATATGTTAGAGGCCTTTTTGGGGACAGGTCATGTAATTGCCATTCTTCGAACTGTTGCCTGATTTAAGGCACTTCAGAGAAACAAGTATTCTCTAACTGACTCCAGTAATGTATATGAGGGTTGTCAGCCTTTGAAGCCACTTAAGGTAGTTCACATGCTGAAATTCTATGCAGAATACTAGTATTCAGAGGTCTTAAAAATATTTTACTTGTAAAAAAACATGTTGCGATGCTTACAAATCTGCAAGGTTGTAAATAGTTTACACCTATTTTCTAGAAACGAACAGAGGCACAACAATGAAGAAACACTTTCAGAGAAATTTGCTGTAGTGCCAGAAAATGGAATAACATCTCATGTCTCAGAAACATTTTGCTCCTCTTCTAACGGGGCATGTAAAAATTGAACATATATTCAACACCTTACTATATGTGCACCATTATACCTAAAATAAATAAAGCCCCTAAGCTCATGCAAGACCATATGTGTCCTGAACATACTGTGTTTTAGAAGAAACTGAAGCTTCCTTCACATATGATGGGTTGATTATGTTGGTATTTCATCCCAAATCAAATTGACCTGACAGCCAACTCAATTCTCATCTTTTTCAGAATGCTAGGAAACTTTAGCTTCACTCTCCCTATGTGAATATGCATTGTTTTACCAGATAATTTGCAATGATCAGAATAAGGAAAGAATCCCACTTCAGTGCTTACTGAGATATTTTATGGTTTGAATTTGTTCTTCCTAGATGCAAATTCAAAAATGTCTGTATTAAATGAAATGCAATAATACCACAGATCCAGAGCAGAGTTCACTTCCTCTGAGCTGGGTTTTGCTGTCAAGTTCAGAAGCAACCACACAGTACAGCCCAGACAGACTTGCGTAAAAATTCCCTGAATTGGAATGATCAGCAGAAAATCTCTGTATGTTCTGACAACTAAAAAAAAAAACACTTACCAAATATTTTTCCAGTCACACTCTACTATGGATACACAGCAGCCACAGCCATTATTTCTCTAAACAACAGGATGTGTTTGAGTGACTATTCCGGAATAAAATTTTGATTTGGTTTGTGTTTTTGTAGTTCTTGTTCAGGCAATCTGTGGAACTACTTATTTGTTTACATTTCTCTTTTGAGGTCTGTCTGACATGAATTGGAATGCTATTTAATTAAACCTCTAAATTTCATAGGTGGACATCTGGATAAAACATGGGAATGACAACCCCAGATCACTGCTGCAATGACTACAACTATCATATTTATGACAAAGTGCTGATTTATATGTCTCTATGTTGAATGTGGATTTTTTTTCTTCAGTTATTCAGTGATTAAATTGTTGGTTTTTTTCCTTTTTCCTTTACAACAAGTCTTTACAGACATAGGACATATTCTTCAAAGACATATCTTTTTTAAGGCAACACCATGATGGTTAACAAAGGACAAAAGATGAATAGAAAATATTCTTTTCTGCCAGCTTATTCCTAGTCTAGGCAACTATCTAGGCTACTTAGGTAGTTCTTTAGAGATCCTTCTGTGCTATGCATTATACAAAACCAAACAAAAACGTACTTCCCCTGAGATTGCTTATAATCTACTTCTAAGACGAAAAAGTGACACATGAATCAGGAGTTTCATTGAAAAATGTTACTATAATCATTTGTCTGTGGCCACAAGATTTCTTTTTTCCATTTTTAAATGTTTTAACCTTGTTAGTAAACGGAGTCACATTTTTTTCCAAGAAGAAACTTATAGATGGACAATTTAATTGGCCAATATTTGCACTGGTCCACCAAATAGCCTCACTAGCCATGCTTTCTAAAAGTTGAAAATTGTAAATTACTTTCTCCAAAATTCAGAATTACTGCATAAGGGTTTCATCAAAATCATTAACAGAAGGAATCAAAAAGAGCATGTTCAGTCATCCAGACATGAGTATAGACTGGAAGAACTCATTGAGAGTAGCCCTGTGGAGAAGGACTTGAGGGTTCTCGTGGATGAGAGGCTGGACATGATGAGAGGCTGTACATGAGCCTGCAATGTGCATTTGCAGCCCAGAAAGCCAATCATGTCCTGGGTTGCATCAAAAGCATCATGGCCAGCAGGTCAAGGGAGGGAATTCTACCCCTATACTCCACTCTCGTGAGACCCCAACCAGAGGGCTGCATTCAGATCTGGGGTGCTCGGCAGGAAGGATGTCGACCTGTTAGAGTGAGTCTCCTATGAGACCTCTCCTATGAAGGCTGGGTGAGAGAGTTGGGCTTGTTCAGCATGGAGAAGAGAATGCTCCAGGAACACCTCATTGCAGCCTTCCAGTATCTGGAGGAGGTTTATAAAGAAGAGGGAGAGTGACTTTTCACAAGGACAGATAATGACAGGAAAAGGGGGAATGGTTTTAAACTAAGATTTAGATTAGTTGATAAGAATACTTTACTCAGAGTAGTGAGGTACTGGAACAGGTTGCCCAGTGAAGTCATAGATGCCCTCTGGAAGTGTTCAAGGCCAGGTTGGATGGAGCTTTGAACAACCTGGTCTAGTGAAAGGTGTCCCTGTCCATGGCAGGAAGGTTGGAACTCAATGATCTCTAAGGTCCCCTCCAAACCAAACCATTCTATGATTCTCTGCAATGCCCAGTTCTACAGCCTTGCAATGGCAAGAATAGCATTCATATTGGACGGAACATCCAGTCTTGATCTTTCTTGCACCTGGTTCCCTTAAAATGAGGTCCCTGGTCTGCTGTAGAAACAATCATTCAAATGTTAAATATAGCACTAGATTTTGAGACTTACTTCTTTTCAAGTTAGGTTAAATGTACTCTTTGTACATAACATACACTAAGTAAACTTAGAAATACAGTATACAGCCTACAAGCATTAAATCATACTGTTATGGCTGTATAAAATAAAATGCATGCAGTTATATATATCAGTCTTCAATCATCTTGAATTTATAGTCATAAAAGCACATTTTATATAGAGTAAAAGTCTTTTACTGTATCAGAAAGTCTAGTAAGATTCTGACTTGCTTCTCTCTCCTATGTTTACCTCTTTGTATAATGCTGCAGTCTATGCAGTCTATAACAATATATATATTTTTCCTTATGAGTCAGTGAATAAATTAAATTATATTGGGTCTAATAAATATGTTGTCATCTAAGTAGCAGCTTCATTAGAGTTTATTATGAACATTACTTTTATTAAGGCCAGTGGCATCCTGCTTTGTATCAACTATAGTATGGCCAGCAGGACTAGGGCAGTGATCATTTTCCTGCACTCTGCACTGGTGAGGCTGCACCTCAAGTACTGTGTCCAGTTCTGGGCCTCGCACTGCAAGAAAGACATTGAGATGCTGAAACGTTTCCAGAGAGGGGTAGTGGAGCTTGGGAAGGGGCTGGAGCACAAGTCTGATGAAGAGTGACTGAGGGAGCTGGGATTGTTTAGCCTGGAGAAACGGAGATGAAAGGGGGACCTTATCATTCTCTGCAAATAGACACCTGTTGTAGACAGATGGGGGTCGGTCTTTTATCACAGGTAACAAGTGATAGGATGAGACGAAATGGCCTCAAGTTGCACCAGAGGAAGTTTAGATTAGATAGTAGGAAAAATTTTTCACAGAAAAGGTTGTCAAGCATTGGAACAAACTGCCCAGGGAAGGAGTGTCTGTTCCTGGAAGTGTTCAAAAAACATGTGGATATGGCACTTGAGGACATGGTTTAACAGTGAACATGGTGGTGGTGGTTGGCTGATGGTTGAACTAGATGATCCTAAAGGTCTTTTCCAACCTAAACAAATCTACAATTGTATGATTCTATTTCTAAGGTACTATAATGCTGACTACTGTTTATACAGTTCCTGTAAAAAATCTGTACTCTTTATTATGTGGAAACTGAACCTTACAATTACATTGCACCAAGATTTGAATATGCAACAGTAAGATTTGTAGACTGTTTTGCATTTCCTGAAGGGTAGCCACAGCAGAGAAGCAAAAATGCTAAAATGAACACATGCAAGCTCAGTATGAATGAGAAGCAAAATGAACTGAAAATACAGAGAGAAATGAGGTAAGCAATTATTAATAAAGCATATCACCAACATTCTCAAGTAATGAGAGACGCATTTCATTGATACAACTAATAAAACTGATTATTAAACTTTACAATAGAGCCTAGCACCTACTGAACTGGACATAACACAAATGGCAATAAAAGACAGATGTTACAATCCCTCTCACCCAAGGGATATAACATTAAATAAAAAAAAAATCATACAGCAGTAGAGTGTATCAGAATATTTGCAGAGGCTCAGGAAATATTAATACCCTTGTATAATGTACTCATGAGATTTCATCTGGAAACTCCATAAAGTTCTAGCTATCCTCTCTCAAAAAAGAGGAGTTAAAATTGCAAAAGCAGGAGAGAAAATTTCACAGCATGAACAGGGAAATGAGAAAGGTTGACTTTACAGAGAGCACTCAAAGAGTATGACTTGCTCATTTTACCAAAATGAAGGCTGTGATGTGGAGAAGAATTATGAGTGATTTCTTTACAGAACGAAGGAATGAAAGGATGGTGTAGGAAGATGAAGTAGGATGGTGTCAGAGGGGAAGAGAATCAGTGTGGAGGTAGAAGATCAGCAGAAACTTCAAGATAGACTAACACAAGACAAAATGTAAACCAGACAGCAACAAAATCAAGTTGAATATTAGAGGAAGAATTCTGTTGTGAGAGTAGTGAGCTTCTGGAACAAGCTTCTGTTTGACATGGTGGAAACAGAGGAACCCACAACTGAATTTTAGGTAGCTCTGATCAGGACTGCACACTGGTAGCAGGGAGCTTGAGTTCAAAAGCCAGGGCTTTCTTGCAGTTGCCACATTTCATATTAGTTCAAGGAATTCGTTGACTTTTATAACAGTGAATTCTGATGAAACAACAGATCAGATACACAGAAAAAATTACCCTTAATGTCCAGCACTGCATTGTAAACATTCCCAAAATTAGTATCGGCTTGTTGGAGTTTCTGTTCAGCTCTTAGTCTCTACAGTCAAACTCTAGTGACATTCAAAACAGTTGACATGGTAAAGTGAGTTCAGACACATGAAGAAAATCACAGTACTTATGTGCTGTAGACTTTTTTCCTTCTAAAGACTTTTCATAAGGTATACTGCAAAGTGTGTTTGCTCTTAATCCTTGAAATTTGCCAGGATACAGATTTTTATAGATACAATCACCATGGTATCCCAACACTTTCTATATTGGGACACTTCAGCACTTGACTTGATCAGAAACACTCTTCTGATGGATTTCCAGACGAGTGTAAATATTTTTATGTTGATTTTACTGTGTAAAAATGGATTAAAAAATCTCATTTAGAAAAAAAATAATATAATAATTCAGGTGACATATCTTTCCACACTTTCTCTTTTCCTGGAATTGAAAGAATTGAACCAGACAAAACCCTCAACTGTATATTCCAGAAGATGTATCAAATTTTTAAATACAAGCTCAGTAGAAAATGCAGTGAACAGCTTCCACTTACTTTTTTCTTCTTGCTACTACCGGATGAAAATAATCTAAGGTCAAAAATTGTTCCCAATACAATACAAAAGCTGGGGAAGACAAATTCAAACTGAAGAAAATAATGTCATTAACTCTGCTCAATATGTTATTTGTGCTCCTTAACCTTGAAAAAAAAATCATCAGCTAGATTTTATTCCTTTAATAGCTGCAGGATGACTCAGAATAAACTGGGGAAAAGCTAAAGTAGTATGTGTAGTAGGCCTGAGAGCTATGTGTATAAATCTGTTGAACTGCACAATGCAACTATA
Organism: Chiroxiphia lanceolata; assembly: GCF_009829145.1. Lineage (NCBI taxonomy): Eukaryota > Metazoa > Chordata > Aves > Passeriformes > Pipridae > Chiroxiphia > Chiroxiphia lanceolata. Next base: position 77,613,093 of record NC_045638.1, on the reverse strand, counting down.
TATGGTGCAACCACTTCTTGAGTGCTACAACATCTAATGGCACTGTAGACATGAACAGACATCAAGTAACACCGGAGAAATACGACTGAATGTAAGGCCACACACCAGTGCTCACCTGCGTGTGCACTGGCTCCTGTGCTAAGAGAAAAATGGTTGATCTGAATTACTTATTTCCTTCCCTTGGAGGTGTTGATGAAGCCAAGCTTTGTGGATGAAGAGGAATATACAGAAATAAATTCAAACATATACCATGACACCTCAAAAGGCGATGTCAAATTATTAAAATGTGTAGACTTTTCTAAACAGGACAATTTTTCTTTACATGACACAGACCAAGTGTTACTTTTCTGGAGATTTCTAAGGAATCCCCATAAGTTTAGGTCAGGAAAAAAATAAATTAGAATAAAACCCTGACAATCTCTTAATTATTTTTTACACTTTTCCCAGGAAAGGGATCTCTGCTGTAACCAAAACTATTCATGCAAGCCTTTGTTTCAGAAAATGTCTATTCTAATTCAACAAATATTTTATTGAAAGGTCAGCTACAGGAGTGCTAGGAAAAGCTCTATTTCTCACAACCTGATGCTTCTACAAAAGTATAACACATATTCTTAAATCTCTTTCTTCTAGCCTTGCTCCAGCAATGCAGTAACTTATTTCATAAATAACCTATGTCTGCATGCCATGTGCATTTTTTGTGAAAATAAACTATGTTTTCTCTCCAAGAAATATTTTTATATTGAATACAGTAATCCAGAGACTACTGCATGGTTTGTATGAGTTACAATATCTGCTCCAATGTGCTGGTTGAAACTGAAAATATTAACTATTACCTGTATTACTCAAGCAGCTAGCTTCCTTCTTTCTCTCCCAAAGTAACAGCAACCTTAGATTACAGAAGTTTAGGAGTTTTGGATGCTATATACAGGCATAACTGAAACACTGGGAAGATGATGGCTGAAAGATATTTTATAAGTTTAAAAAATAATAAAGTTATTTCAAAAGGAAATTTCAGAATTGAGAGCAAAAAAATCTTTAACTGCTGTAAGAACAGAAGAATCTGGCATTTCATTGATATATAAATAAATATTTTTAGAGTAAAGGAAAGAGTGCAATTGGATATTTAAAGAAATATCAGAATTTTCAGAGATGTAATTTTTAATTTAATCTTCTAATTGATCATAAAATAAATCTCAAGTGTGTTACAGAGCATCAGTGAGGCATGACAAGGGGAGATAAAATTAAGATCAGTATATGAAAGGTCCCTCCAGCCTAACAGAATGGTGTGTATTTCCTTATCCTTTTTCCAAGCTTTTCATTATGCAAAGATAATTGTAATCAGGGAAAACACTAAACTAGTTACAGAAATTCTACAGCATTGGCACTTTGCTGATGTGATCAGAAGACATCTGTCAAGAAATATTACAGACAAACAAACAAACAAAAACTCAAAGCATTTTAGGCCATCCTGTGGATAGTACACTAAGCATAGACAAAAGTGGATGAACCTCATGCATAAGGTCTTGACCAAGCAAAAAACAAGAGACCTTTGTTCCAGGCAGGAAGAACAAATATGAGCAAAGATCTCCTTTATAACATGCAAGCAAACAGCTCAGAATCTTGAAAAATTAATCTTGTACTTTCCCTCAAAGAACAGATAAGCTTCCTTTTCAACTATTTACAGCGACAGAAGAGACTAAGTACTCAGTAAATAGGAAAAATTGTCTTTAAAACAACTGGAGGGTCTCTCTGATCATGTAGCATAAATTTCCTTCATTCCTGACTCACTCAGAGAAAAGATCTGACATGGTTTAACCTCAGTAGGCAGCTAAGCACCACACAGCCACTCACTCCCCCACAGTGGGATAGGGAAAAAAACAAGAAGGGTAAAAGTGAGAAAACTCGTGGGTTGAGATAAAGATGGTTTAAGAGGTAAAGCAAAAGACACAAGCAATAAAGATGGTTTAAGAGGTAAAGCAAAAGACACAAGCAAGCAAGCCAAACAAGGAATTCATTCATCACTTGCCATGGACAGTCAGGTGTTCAGCCATCTCCAGGAAAGCAGGGCTCCATCACATGTAATGGTGACTCGAGAAGACAAATGCCATCACTGCAAATATCCTCCCCTCCTCTTTCCCCCAGCTTTTTATTGCTGACAATGACACCCTATGGTCTGGGATATCCCTCTGGTCAGCTGGGGTCAGCTGTCCTGGTTGTGTCCCCTCCCAGTTCTTTGTGCACCCTATAGTGGGCTGACCCTGGTAGTACATCAGGTACTCACTAAAGCCACTCCCTCCCTCCCCTCTGCAACTGGACAGAGGAGAGAAAAAAAACCAGCAAAACATTCATGAGTTGAGACAACAGCTGGGAGAGGTCACTTACTGATCACCATCACAGGCAAAACAGACTCAAAGTGGGGATATTAATTAAATTTATTACTAACAGGATCAGAATGAAAGAGTGAGAAGTAAAATAATCTTAAAAACACCTTCCTCCCACCCCTCCTTCCTTCCAAGTTCTACCTCCTCACCCCCAGCAGTGAAGGGAGACAGGGAATGGAGGTTACAGTCAGTTGTTGTTTCTGCCACTGCTCAGAGAGAGGAGTCCTTCCCCTGCTCCTGCGGGGTCCCTCTCACGGGAGACAGTCCTTGATGGACCTCTCTGGCTTGAGTCTATCCCACGGGTAGCAGTTCTTCCCAAACATGGACTCCTCCATGGCGTGCAGTTCTTCATGAATGAGCTGTACCAGTGTGGGTCCCCCACAGGGGCCACAAGTCCTACCCGGGAAAAACCTGCTCAGCGTGGGCTTCCCTCTCCACAGGCTCCAGGTCTCTGCCAGGACCCTGCTCCACCATGGGCCTCCCACAGGGTCACATCCTCCCTTGGATATCCACCCGCTCCAGCATGGGCTCCACTACGGGTTGCAGGTGGGTCTCTACAACCCAATGGTCCTCCATGGGCTGCAGGGGCACAGCTGCTCCACCATGGTCTGCACCACGGGCTGCAGGGGCCTCAGCTCCAGCACCTGGAGAACCTTCTCCCCCTCCTTCTGTACTGACCTTGGTGTCTACATTGTTATTCCCATGTTCTCACTCCGCTCTTCCCTTGCTGGAACTTTTATCTGCACAGTAACTTTCTGTTCTTAAATATGTTATCACAGAGTCATTACTGTCACTCCTAATTTGCTTGGCCTTGGCCAGCGGCAGGAAGCCCGTCCTCGAGCTGGCTGGCATTGGCTCCACCAGACATGGGCAGCTTCTAACAGAAGTCACCCCTGTAGCAACCCTGCTCCTGAAACTAGCCACAGAAACCGACTACACATCCACAGTCCATTCACTTGTGGGGTGGGGTGAGAGGCAGAAAAGGCCCTGAGTGTGTAAATGCTGCTCAGCAGTAACAAAAACACCCTTGTTGTATTAATACTGTTTCCAGCACAAATCCAAAACACAGCCTGGTAGGAGTGATTGTGAATTAACTCTACCCTAGCCAAAACCAGCACAAAGAGCCAGAGAGATCTCCAGGAAAAACAGCAATTATTTTATTCAATAGTATTTTCTATCCCCAAATCCACTTTTCCTAGGCTTCTTAGAAGTATCTTTTATGCATTAAGTTGCTGAGGAAAAGAATAATTACCTTCTTGTCTGTCTAATGCAGCTGTAAGTAAAAAAAAATAATGTGTCTATTCTGATATGGAATATTCAATTTGACCTGATTATTATTATTTTTAAATTTTAAACAAGTAATTTATGTATTTCCACATTTGTCACTGGACACTCTGAAAATGTCAACTCTTCATAATCTCTTGCTACAGACCTACTTTTTTAAACTGGGGAGCTCATTCTGTTGTTACTCTTGCTGAATGCTTGAAATGGTCAGAAAAATTTAAATGGAAATAGCTTTCAGTAGAGAAGGTAATTCTATCAAGGTTAATACTTTGTGAAAAAAAATTTACAGGCTTTTTCTTTGGGGGGGATGGAGGATGTTATAAGAAGGAAAGAAAACGTGACAGAACAAAAGCGTGAATTAAACCTTTTTTAGAATTAAACCTTTATTCCTTCATCATTATTTCATTTACTTAAACTGTCTGTAGATAAATGCAGTGGTCAGGTTCAAATATAAGCCCTGTTTTCTTGCTATTTAAAGCAAACAATCACACTTTGTAAGGGCCCCTTACAACACTGATAAGTCAGGACCCACAGATTTGTGCAAAGAGACAAGGTTACATTGGAATTGAAGGACCTGCCCCTGAAAACTGTCATGATTAACTCTTAGTATCTTCCTTTCCAAGACAGGAATCTTGTAGGCATCTGCGGATATTTTTGTACCAGTGTAATTATTCCTGGCAAGGATACTTCATATACTTCATAGCACTTCTTCTCCAAAAGATGCTCTGTCCTGCGACAGCTGCTGACCTAGTGACAGTTACTGACAATGGCTTAAGCACAAAAGCATCACTGCAAGGTAAGAATAATTTGAAAAGTCATTATTTGATGGCCATTTTTTTCCAGCTACAATAAATAACTTATTGTTGCTGTTGTTGCTGTTTATTATGTTCAGCAGACCTCAGAGACCAAGTGATGAAATGGCAGTTGAAATTCAATCGCAAAGTGACAAGTAATGCAAGAAGAAAAAACATCATTATTGATGGATGCTGAGGACTCCACGTCAACCACTATCACTAAGAAAACCCACGAGAATTACTGTGCATAGTCCTCTGAAAATGTCAGGAAAACACTCAACCAGGAGTTCAGGTAGCAATTGGTTATTAGGGGTTATTCCAGAACAAATTGAGAACAATCTATGAGAAATCATTATGTCACCTTTTGAACCCACACTGTTGTCAAATCAGAATATTTCATAAAGGTTTGGACAAACCATTGCAAAAAAGTATACTAGAAGATGAACACAGTTATAGAATATTTTGTATGTGACAGGAAATGACATAGACTTCAGCTGGGAAAAGGAATATGATGTTTTGCAGGAAAGATCTGTAAAATCACTATTGACATAGAGAAGGAAGAAAGATATGTCTTTATATATCTTAGCAAGACAACTAGAGAACATACTAGAGACATACTTATGGGGTGTATTTTTGTTGCTAGGTACTACATATCAGAAGTATATCAGCAATAGTGTGGCCAGCAGGACCAGGGCATGGATCATCTCCCTGCACTCAGCACTAGTGAAGCCACACCGTGAATCCTGTGCTCAGTTTTGGGCCCCTTGCTACAAGAAAAATACTGAGGTGCTGGAGCAAGTCCAGAGAAGGACAATGGAGCTGAGGAAGGGTCTGGAACAGAAGTCTTATGAGGAGCAGCTGAGGGAGCTGGGATTGTTTAGCCTGGATAAAAGGAGGCTTAGGGGGAAACCTTCTCACTCTCTACAAGTACCTGAAAGAAGGTTGTATGAATAGAATCATAGAATCAACTGGGTTGGAAAAGACCTCCGAGACCATCAAGTCCAACCCTTGATCCAACACTGCCGTGGTTACTAGATCATGGCACTAAGTGCCACATCCAATCTCATCTTAAAAACCTCCAGAGACAGTGAATCCACCACCTCCCCTGGCAGCCCACTCCAATGTCTGATCACTCTCTGTAAAAAATTTCTTCCTAATATGCAACCTAAATCCAGGTGGAGAACATTTTCTTCTCACAGGTAATAAGCAGTAGAACAAGGGAAAATGGCCTCAAGTTGCACCAAGGGAGGTTTATTAGATAGTAGGAATTATTCCTTTTATGTAAAGAGTGGTCAAACTTTGGAACAGACTGCCCAGGGAAGTCACCATCCCTGGAAGTGTTCAAAAAACATATGGATATGGCACTTGAGGACATGGTCGAATGGTGAAATTGAGTGATGATGCTGGGCTGATGGTTGGACTTGATCTTAAAAGTCTTTTCCAACCTTAACAACTCTATGACTCTATATGGCTGCATATCAGTGTAAGTTAGACTCTTTATTCTGCACTAAATTTACTAAGCAGTTCTTCCAACAGAGAGACATACATGATTTATCAGCATGAATCAGTTGGTCTTCCAGTCTTAGTTGTATATTCCAACTCAGTTCACTACAAGAGTAATGACTAGCCTCTAGTTGAAAGAGTAGGCACTTAGGTTGAACTCAAACTTCGCAGATGAGAGCAGAGTGTGGACGTTGTCTGCTCTGACTTCAGTAAGGCTTTTGATACTGTCTCTTACAACATACCAAAAAAAAAAAAAAAGATGAAGCATGAGCTGTATGATCAGTGAGGTGGAATGAAAGCTGACTAAATGCCCAGGCCTAGGAGTTGCTGATCAGTTGTACAAAGTTTGGTTGGAGGCCAATAACTAGGCAATGTACCCCAGGGGTCAATACTGGGTCCAATACATCTTAACATCTGGATTAATAATCTGAATGGAAAGCAAGCATGTACCCTCAGGAAGTTTTCTGGTGACACAAAGCTGGGAGTAGTGGCTGATAACTGAGAAAGCCTGTTTTTTCATTCAGAGAGACCTTGACAGGCTGAAGAAAGGGGCTAACAGGAACCTCATGAAGTTCAACAATGGGAACTGCAAAATTCTGCAGCTACTGTGGAATAACTGCCACCAGGACATTCTGGAAGCCAAGTGTCTGAAAAGCATCTTGGCAGAAAAGGACCTGGGATTCCTGGTGGACACCAATTTGACCAGGAGCCAGCAATGCACCCATGCAGCAAAGAAAGCCAATAGGGAGGTTGATTTCAAATGCACTCTTATAAATTTAATGCCCTGAACACACAGAAAATACTGTTGGCTGTGATTACGTTCTTCATATCAACAGCAAGTCTATCACCGGATTTAATTGTTTGACTCTTCCCCTACTTCCAGCAGAATTTCTCAGTCTTCTTGATACTACTTTGAAAGACATTTTGAAACTGGCCACAGTGTTGGTCTCTGTGTACTTTCTATCATATCAGAAATATATAGATAGGCTATACCATAGAATATGTTAAGCCATTAGGGTACAAAATATGCTCAAAATATGTGCACCTCTGTAACTATACAGCCATAACTTGAGACAAATAATGTCAGTCTTTTGTTTCTGCTAGAGGCTACATAACTCTGAAGACTTGTTGAAATACTTTATTTTCTTTTTTAATATTAGTCTGAACTATTAAAATTAGAAAGTATTTATTCACAGAATCACAAAATCACAGAGTTTGAAAGGGAGTCAGCAGAATGGTTTTTCAGTGTTATTATTGCCACCATATAATCTTACATCCACACAAGAAACAGTGCTGTAATATGTTTCGGTTTTCTCTTTAATGGGGATTTTGCAAAACAATATTTTCTTGCATGTCGTCAGCTAAAAACTTAATATGTTTAATAAAACTTAAATAATGACACAGCTATTTCTAGATCATCAGATTGATTAGTTGCTTGCCCCTCAGCTGAGGGGAATTCTCCCGCTCTTTTGGGTTACTGAGGAAACATCAAAGTGAATAGCATTTCTAAGAAGGGAAAAATTTAATCCTGAGTACAGTAGTAATTTCAAACCTCAACAAACACTGTGAAATAACTTAGAATTCCACAGTACCTTCTAATACTTCAGGAAGCCACAATGAAAAAAAAAGCAAAAAAATCCCAAGCAAGTGAGCAAGTGGATTCTAACATTTCCAAAGCATGATTGTCCTAAAGATTTCAACTGTCTTTCTACCTCAGAATTGTTAATATCCTGCATTTTGACTTAAAAATTCCAGAGATATTAGACATTTCTGGGTATCTGATTAATTGAGCAAAGAGAAATGAATATGATGTTATGGAGATCTTGACAGATACATGTCAAGAAGTAGCAAGAACCTAATCCTCCTTTAAAATCCTGGAAATTAAGAAATACTGCACACTCAGTAGTAACCTTAACCATTGCAGATGTAACAATAAGACTGTCTAGTTCACAAAGGCAAAAGTTTGTAAGAGTAAGTGTTTGTATCAGTACCCTCTTGAAAGAAAAATGTTAAAAGAAAAATTCATCTCTCACAGTGTTGCTCTAGCGGCGTGGACAATCTAGAGAAAAATGAATTTTTTTAGGTATAATATGTAAAATAATAATAAAAAAATTAAAAGGAGACAATCCCCCCATATTTGCTAAAAGTTTCAGTGTAGTAAAGAGAAAATGTAAATAAAAAATGCTGCAGTCTGAATATGAAATGTATTTGGGCAGCAGAAGCAATTAAAATTCTTCGTTTTAGAGTATCTGCAATGATAGTTCAATGTACATGTCCTGAGGTCAGAGTGGCCTTATTCAGCTTGAAAATGGACTGGAAGACTATCTGACAAGAAATAACACAGAAAGTCTGTGCTACTGAGAGAACTACCACTTGACCATGTCTTATTTTATCTATTTGTGGAGGAAGAAATGTGAATATCTGTGCAATTGTAATTTGTCTCCAAACCAGGCAGTGACATCAAACTGGAACAGGCTGTTGAGATAGGTTGTGATATACCATCCCTGTAGATATAAAACAGCCATCTAGACGTAGTTCTGTCTTGGGCTTTAGGTTGCCCTGCCTGGTTTAAGAGATTGGACCAGGTGACCTCGCAAGGTCCCTTCCAGCCTTGTACCCTCAGTGATACCATGGTTTTGTCAACACCTACACCAGTAACACAGACATAAGTAGAAGTACAGAAGGAAAACCTGACCAACCTGACCTCCTTTTATGATCAGGTGACCCGCCTGGTGGATGAGGAGAAGGCTTTGGATGTGCCTACCTGGACTTCAGCAAAGCCTTTGACACCATCTCCCATAGTATTCTCCTGAAAAAGCTGGCAGCCCATGGCTTGGAGAGGGGCCCTCTGTGCTGGGTTAGGAACTGGCTGGAGGGCCGAGCCCAGAGAGTGGTGGTGAACGGTGCTGCATCCAGTTGGCGGCCGGACACTAGTGGTGTCCCCCAGGGATCAGTGTTGGGACCAGTTCTGTTTAATATCTTTATTGATGATTTGATGAGGGGATTGAGTGCACCATTAGCAAATTTGCAGATGACACCAAGTTGAGGGGGAGTGTTGATCTGCTGGAAGGCAGGAGGGCTCTACAGAGGGACCTGGACAGGCTGGAGAGTTGGGCTGATTCCAACGGGATGAGGTTCTACAAGGCCAAGTGCTGGGTCCTGCCCTTTGACCACAACAACCCCCTGCAGCGCTACAGGCTGGGCACAGAGTGGCTGGAGAGCAGCCAGGCAGAAAGGGACCTGGGAGTTTGGATTGACAGGAAGCTGAACAGGAGCCAGCAGTGTCCCCAGGTGGCCAAGAAGGCCAATGGCATCCTGGTCTGGATCAGGAACAGTGAGGCCAGCAGGACCAGGGAAGTGATTCTTCCCCTGTACTCAGCATTGGTGAGGCCACAACCTGGAGTACTGTGTCTATTTCTGGGCCCCTCAATTCAGGAAGGATATTGAGGTGCTGGAGCAGATCCAGAGAAGAGCAACAAGGCTGGTGAAGGGACTCGAGCACAAGTTCTATGAGGAGAGGCTGAGGGAGCTGGGGTTGTTCAGCCTGGAGAAGAGGAGGCTCGGGGGAGACCTCATCACTCTACAACTCCCTGAAAGGAGGTTGTAGCCAGGTGGGGGTTGGTCTCTTCTCCCAGGCAGCTACCAGTAAGACAAGAGGGTACAGTCTTAAGCTGTGCCAGGGGAGGTTTAGGTTAGATATTAGGAAGAAATTTTTTACAGAGAGGGTAATCAGGCATTGGAATGGGCTGCCCAGGGAAGTGGTGGGTTCTCCATCTCTGGAGACTTTTAAGATGAGACTGGATATGGCACTTAGTGCCGTGGTCTAGTAACCACAGCGATGTTGGATCAAGGGTTGGACTTGACATCTTGGAGGTCTTTTCCAACCTGGCTGATTCTATGATTCCATAAAAGTGATTAACACATTGGTGAAAATGCTAGTAAACACAACAGGAAAGCCATAATCAGTATTGTCATTGACTGTCATATAGAAAGAAAGAAGACCCTTCTAAAGAAGATCCTACTAAAACATGTACTGTATAGGAAATACACTGGAGTGTAGCTCGCCTTCCACGGAACTACAAAAAGTAACAAGGGCCATTTTCTCAGGACATGAAAATCAAAATTAGTTAGCAGGTTCCCTTTTTCCAGGTTCTCTCCTCTCTAGATGAAGATACAGGGAATGGAGACCAGGATGGGAGCTTGGAACACAAAGAACAGCATTCTTTAGTAATTGGTTCAGGTTTTTCTTTCTAACAGGCCCAAACTAGCTCTTGATTGTCATTATTCCATCTTCCAGATTATTATTTGAGCTGTCATACTAGGAAATAACTCAACTGGATCCCTGTCTTTGGTTTACAAATAAATCAGTTATTTATACAATGGTGCACTGCCATCAGAACATATCAGTCTCCCACAACAGAGAATGAATTAAGGCATTTTCTATGTTATGAAAACTACAGAAACAGAGGTCATCAATTTGCAGAAGGGAATCCTGCTTATTGCCCAAAATGGGCAGGAAGGGACAGAAATTTGTAATCTTCAACACAGGATTTAAGCACTCAAATACTCTTACTTTCTACTAAAAAATAACTACTTGGTGAGTTGAATTCTGTTTCTGAAGCCTCAGGCCCCTTCCTCTGCCTTCAAATCTCTCTGTGATTTAGCAACATGGCTACTGCAGATTTCCAAGTGTCCATTAAAGGGAGGTGGGGATAACCACAACTCCCTGGCTAGCAATACATTTTCTGTGCAGAGGAGAGGCAGAGGAGGGCAGAGAAGGAGACAGTACAGGGTCCTGTCAACAGCCCAATGATCATCAGGAAATGTCAAGGCAGCAAGTCAGCACCCAGGTCAAGCCAGGAAATCCACGCCATTTTCTAGGAACAAGAGTAGAGCCAGACACCCCTACAACAGAACTTAGACAGGGACTAGTCATCTAGGACTAGGCTTAAATGGATCCTGACCCTCAGTCAGGAGATGTGAAGAGGTCTCATGCAAGGCTAGTCAGTGTCATCAAGGACTATCTGTGCCCTCAGGACCCCTCTCTGTATGTAAGGTGAACTCTCCTGTCTCTAACAATCATGTGCAAAAATATTTGTCATTCGAACCGAGATGCACATCTCAGAAATGGAAAATGGAAAGTACTGGGCTGTAAAATCATAGCATATTGCCCTTTGCAAGCTTAGCTCACTGTAAAAGAGTTATTTTCACATTTCCAATGAAACTCTATGACATAGCTAAATTGATTTACAAAAGCTTTTAAAATAGAAATGTGTTGGATTTTAAAAAAATTATCATTTTCTAGAACTCTCACAAAATGGAGGTTGTATGCACCCTTATTACTACAAAAAGCAATTAGTCAAAACAATAGTGCTTCTATAATGTGTGCTGTTGGTAGCACTGTGCAGAAAACACAGAGCAGAACCAGGTGCCTGAGCCTTAAGGAAAATTCAGCAATAATGCTTTTATCCTGTTTTGCATCTCCAGAATACATTACCTCAGTAACTACTGTGAGCTGCAGTGGTAGCACAGATGAGACAGTGATGCTGTCACCGATTATAGTTCTCACTCACCCAGTCTGTACTGGGAATTTACCTCAGCATATACCCTGTTTCCTTCTTGTCTCACTGGTTGTCTCTTTTCAGAAACCAGTTATCTCATTTTCCTACAGTAGAGTTCAATAAGTTCATTTTCCTAAAAAAGACTAAGAAGTCCTGGCAGTCTACCAGCTTCTAAAGGCATCATCACAGTGTGACATTTTCCAACAGTGTTGTTGAGGGTGAATGCATGATCCAGCTTCAAACAAAGACTGACACTTGCCACAGAATATGCTTACTTATCGTATCTTGCTCTTGTTACTTTGCTTGGGAATCAGGTTATATGTAAAATCAACATGTATGAAAACCTTTCTGTTCTCCACCGGTCACTGAAAAAGGTTTTTCTTTGTTTTTTCAAATGATTGGGGACCATCTTGCAGCAGTCGATTTTAGCCTCCTGGAATAATCAAAGCCTCTTTAAAAAACAATAAGCTTGTTTGAAAATTTATCTGTTTACTAATAGAATTTGCTGATAGTGATTGCTTGTTTAAAGCTTTTATTACTTTCCAGTCCATTTTCTAATAAAATTTACATCTACAATATATCAATAGGCACATGATCAAGTTTGTTTATAAAAAGAATATGTACTAGATGGAAAAAATCAATACAGTAACTTTGTATCATAACAGTAAATTTATAGTAGCATTTGACATTAACTTCAAATGGTTGCTTCATCATTTCTGGGCAGTGTTCACAAGAAGGAAAAAACTTCTTTAGTGTTCAGGCAAAGGGAACTATACAGAAAACCTTCTGTAACTGATATAACTTGGTAAAAAAAAAAGTCTACTAAACCCTACTGTATTGGGTTTGCATGGCCAGCCAGGTTATGTTACCAGGAGGGGCTACAGGGGTGGTTGCTTTGAGAAGCAGTAGAAGCTTCCTCCACGTCCAGCAGAGTCAATGCCAGACAGCTCCAAGACAGACCCACCACTGACCAAGGCTGAGCTCATCAGCAGTGGTGGTAATGCCTCTGGGATAACATAGTTAAGAAGGGAAAAAAAATTAGTGAGCAGAAGTAATTGCGGCCAGAGAAGAGAGGCGTGAGAATATGAAAGAGCAACAACTAACAGCAAAGAATGAGGGAGAGGAGGTGGTCCAGGTGCCAGAGAAGATTCCCCCGCAGACCATGGGGAAGACCATGGTGAGGTAGCTGTCACCCTGCAGTCCATGGAGGTCCATGGAGGAGCCCCACATTGGAGCCTGAAGGAGGCTGTGACCCCATGGGAAGCCTGTGCTGGAAGAGATTCCTGGCAGGACCTGCAGCCCGATGGAGAGAGGAACCCACACTGGAACAGGTTTGCTGGCAGGACTTGTGACCCTGTGGTAATGTAAATAAATTTTCAGGACTAAAGACAGAGTAATCTATGGGCAACAATTAACTTTTTAAGAAGTACCACTCAGCAGTCATTTTCCTGTATCACTTTAGAAACCAGCTTTTTTCACATGATAAAGGTGATTTTCCATTACAAAATTTCATATGCCTCACTTTCTTAGAGACTTTCCAAATTACAGCAGCTCTGTGCCTCACAACAACAAGATACGTATTAGCGAGCAAAAGACAGCCCTAAACTACAATTTTTCTGAAATTTTAGTAAAGCTAATAAGTATCATGGTTGCTGACTAAAATCCTTCGACTTTGAAACTATCTGTATGAGTCGATTACTTTACCTTAAGCTTGAAGAAAAATCCACTGGCACGGGAAAAAAAGAAAGAAAAGAGCAATGAAAGAACATGCCAGACTATGTGATGCTTTTGTTTCAGTTGGAGATCCAAATATTAGCCTACCTCTGCTTCAATTTCAATTTTGTTGTGTTATCAAGCATAACACCATTTCAGATGAACAATATCATCAACACTAAATCTACCAATTGTGACAAGTTTACGTTTATAAATAATTATAATATATCCATATTTTCCTGCAAATATTTAGGTGTAAACCATAAATCTGAATGCTTAGTTTTGTATCTGTATCTCCTCAACAAGAAAGTTATAAGTAAAACAGACATTATGATTGAAGCAGCTTCAAATTATGCCTGGATATTTTGCAGTACAAGAAGAAAAAGGAGAAAGTAAGTTTTGCAAATATGACTCTTTCTTAAAAAGTCTGCTCACTTTTTGAGGATCTTCCCTACTGTCAAAGAATCTGAACGCTGAAGATCTGAAAAACTGGTGATGTGGCAGTAAATGTTCAGTGGAGAATTTAATTTCAAATTCACTAACTCACTGAAAACAACAGCTCTTGGCCAGGAAGATGGTATTCCATTTCTGAAAACTTAAGTTACGATCCTGAACTGAAACAAGAGCCCAGTTAAGAAGGCAGAAATAGAGATGAGAGACAGTGTTGGGCTTCATGAAAAGAGTCTTTTAAATAATACACAATGAATACAAATGCAGTCTTCTTTTAAAGTCTATTTCTACATCTGTGTTCAAAAAGCATGAACCATGAACCACATGATGAATGTCTGTAAATGTTCACTGAGACTTAAAGGTCAAAGTATATAATATCAGTCAGTCAATCACTCAAGCAACTCTTTGCATTGATTTTCACAGATTGCTCTTTGAATGCACCGATGTAGGATTTAAACCATTTTCTTCTGCAAGTTATGAAGCATCACAATGCTCCTTCCCCATACTTCAGCTTTCTACCTCACATATCATATTACTATCTCATCCTTGCAACATGACAAATCATTCTGCATTGCATTAATTCTGAGTAAGTCCTCAGAGATAAAAGGGTTATTTGCATGTTAAGTCATATATGTGAATAATTTTACAGGATCAAGACCATATTGTGTAAATATTTGGGACATGCACTATGTCTAAGGTATATTTAAATTGTATGGTTGAACTTGGTCCCACATTTGTTAACATAATTTACAAATAGTCAAACTTTCCAAGTTTACATATTTCTTACCACTTAATAGTTGTTTTTAGGTTGTTGATAGGTTGTTTTGATGCGCTGACACATTGGGATTCATCTTGTGTCAAGAAGAAAACTAAAGTGACGGTAGTAAGCCTTGACCACCTGGAAAGCATTTGAGCATGTCTAAGTCTCCCTCAGCTATCACTGTTTTTACTGTTACCTGACATCCTTCTCAGCCAGCTCCCACTTCTCTAAGAACTTTTTTGGTGGTCCATCCAAAGCAGTAAACTTTATTTCCTTATGTGCATGATACCTGAAGGACTCTCAGAACACTTTAACATTAGTAACAAGAGCATCTAAATTTCTACAAGATTTCTTTCTTTCTCTGCCTGAGAAAATAGATCTAAACTCTTGAGAACGTTTTTTACTAAAAAGTTCACCAACTCAGTGTAAGTTTAAGAGTCAAAGAATAACTATGAAAACTGACACTGTTAGAGAGAAAAAGTCACAACTGATTTCCATGAAATTTTATAGGAAAACCAGTTTCATTTTCAATTTGCTATAGTTTTCAGCAGTTTTGCTTATATGAAGATGGCTACACATTAACATTCCCTCTGCCTCTGGCCGTTCTGAACATTTTTAGGACCATCAAGGGAGAAATACAGCAATTTTGTTTTCATGCAAAACAGCTAAACATTGATATCCTTCCAGACCATTTTTCATTGTTTTTATGGTATGTTTGGTACATTAAAAGATTTTTTTGTATTGCAATTTGGCCATGTCTTTAGGTTCAGAATTAGCTTGGTATATTTGTTTCTTCACTGTAGACACAATATATGTCAGTATATTCACTTGCATGTGCTCTCAAACTGTGACTGGCTTTCCTGATGCGACTTAGATTTCTTCCAGAGCAAGATGTACCAAATCCAGGGAAAACACTAAAATCAGCATTCATTTTATCTTATTTTTCTCCATTTGGGCTAAAACAAACTTAGAATTTTCTAACTTATGATAAATAGAGTAGGTGCTCCCCAGGGAAGTGATCATACCACCAAGCCTGATGGAGTTCAAGAAGTTTGGATATTATTCTCAGGCATATGATGTGACTCTTGGGGAGGGTACCGTGCAGGGCTAAGAGCTGGACTCGATGATCCTTGTGGCTCCCTTCCAACTCAGCAAATTCTGTGATTCTGTAATAAATCTGTTTAAAAGACACTGACCATTAAGAGGAAAATTTAAGAAAAGACAAGCACATTTTCCAATATAGTTTTGAAGAATGCAACAGCGAAGCTTGAGAAATAACTTTTTCTCAGTTTGGCAGTCAGTAGGTACCAGATTGGAGCAGCTTTTTAAGTTCCTTCTTAGTATTATGCTATACAGGAAGAAAAGCCCTACAATATACGCAGTTAAAATAGTAAAACCAAGAAGTTAGAACTGTGAAAATCAAGGAATTGGAGCTGTATTTGTGATTTTAAACATGTTCCTTTTAAGACATAGTGTATTATAAACTGTCATTCCATGATTACTTTGAACATTTTCCCCATAATTCTGACTCAGAGTGTAGTCCTTATTCAAGTGAGTAAATATTTAGTGGCAAACTTCAACCCATCTTTATCTACAATCATAGAGTCATAGAACAGTTTACCTTAGAAAAGACTTACAAGAGCCTTTATGGATATGCGGAGATCTGATGAATATGGTACAATGATGCATTGGCTAATAACATTAGCAAACATTAAATTTTAAATATTTTCCCACATTAAGTTCCCTTGAACACGTGTAACATTTATTTATACGATTAAACAAGCACAATTTTTATAGGGCTGTCATTCCTTCTTCTGGGACTATACTATAGCCTAAATCCTAAAAATGTCAAAAGATGTTGAATGTGGAAATCCGCACTGCTTGATGCTCCTGCTACCTCTCAGTACTGTAAGGCAGTCTGTGAAAGATGGAAAGGGAGAGACATATCTTCTTGTGCACATGGAATAGCAGTAATTATTCATAATAAATGCAAAAACATTTTCCTTGAGAATCAGTTTCCTTCAATTTCCTTCAGTTGTTCTGTATAATCTCATAAAATATGTAAAAGAATTTAAAAAAGGGTAGAAAGCCTACTGAATGTAACGACGAAGATATGAGAGGGATTCAGACATTTTATTGACTGCAGAGTTAACACAACCTACACACAGACACACACAAATCCTTAGTTTGAAAATGAAAGAAGAAGTGAATTAGTTTGCAAAATTCCTCAACAGTCTTTCAAGACAAAATAACAGATTCTCACATTAATAACATCATACATATATTGCTTCATAAAACTATTAAATGTGTTCTGTTAATATTCAAACTCATCCCAAAGCACATGTCACTTCACAAGTTTTCTGATGAGTTTCCTTTTGAACATTCTCTGCATATCATTAAATGATCAGCTGAAAATTATCAGGCTATCCCAGACAAACACACAGACATACACAGACATTCACAGAGGAATTACAGACAGCTGTTTCCAGGATGGTCCATGCTGCTGTGGTTTCTGTCATGGACTGAGCCTTCTGGTCTCGTCTTGCTTGGCAGGGTACTGGGTATTAGGTCAATGTGGCAAAGCTGGGAGGAAGGGTGTACTGAAGGGGTGGCCTGTGTGAGAAGACACCAGAAGCCACCACTGCGTCAAACAGAGCCACTTTAATCCAGCTCCAAAACAGACCCATTGCTGCCCAAAGCTGAGCCCATCAGTGATGCTGGTGGCATCTCTCTGATAACATATTTAAGAAAGAGGCAAAAAACAGTGCACAGCAGCTACATCAGCTACATTAGAAAGGAGTGAGGAAAAGGAAGAAAATAGCCTTGTAGACATCAAGGTCAGTGGAAAAGGAGAAGGAAGCAGTGTCCCAGGAGCTGGAGCTGAGATTACCCTTTGGTGACCACTGTGAAGGTGATACCCACAGCTGTGGAGGACCCTATACCACAGCAAGTGGATCTTTCCTGAATAAAGTTGCCACCATGGAGAGCCCTCTCTGGAGCAAGGGAAAAGCGTGGACTAACCAAAAGGCCCATTATTCTAAGAAGTCTCTTTATGAAGTTTGTTTACTCTCAAGGTAAATAGATCAATATTTTTTATTATATTTGATAAAGAAAAATAAAATAATACACTGCACACTGACCTTTACAAGAACATTTCCTTTTTATCAGGTGTACTCAATAACAGTCTTAAGTCTTATTTTTGCTCCATGAAACTTCTTAAACAGCTCAGACTAATAATTCTTGCAAATACTTAATACGTGTAAAGTTTGTCATGCATCATCAGAAACTGTGTGTATTTTTTCAATTAATAGGTTTTAATTAAATCCTTCCAGAAATATCTGATTATAGATCAAATAATAGGCTGTAAAAGCTAAAAAGAAAGTTCCAAATTCTCAGCTGTTGAGTAGCAGACACGTGAAAACTAGGAAAATAATTTTAAACCTATTAGCACTTTTCTGTGTTTCCTGAAAAACTCTTAAAGTGCAATAAAAAAACCCCTCACATATGTTTCAATTTGTCTACACTGCTATCCTAGAAACTTCTGATCTAGTCAGGGTGCTAGAGCAAACAACTCTTGGCAGATTTGGCTTAGTAAGTCCTGCTTTTCCTAACCTGTGAGATGGATTTCCAGAATCCTCCCCATGCTTCATGCTAGCACAGGTATCTGGCTTCTTACATTCCAAGTACATATTTTAAAACTAACTTTATAACTCTAACCCACACTGGCATCACAGAAACAACTGCCTAGACCTATTCACAGATGACTTGGTTGCATATGACTTGACAGCTGCTGTTGATTCCATCTTAATATCATAAACGTATGAAAATACATTCAACATAACTGCAGCCTTCAACACAGAACTTCATAAAGTAGTTCAAATTATTGTTTGCTGCAGGTCATTAAGAAACTAGTAAACAGACTATTTAACAATGATGCTAATGTAAATTTTCAATGACAGCAGTCACTGGTATCCCGCTGACAAATGATAATGTCATTGCAACGTGTCCTTAGAGCTCAGTAATTACTTCTGTATTCATGAGTGTCTTTGGCTGGAAGTTTACCTGATCTGAATGTAAAATCCCTCTGCAAAGTTTACATGTGCTAAGTGCATCAGGTGCATGTACAACATGAACGTGTTCAATATACCTCTAAAGAAATAATCTGTTCACCTCGGGCATTACACTGTCTTCTTCCCGCCACTCAAGATTCTTCCTGAAATACTGCTTTATTGAACTATTGCTTTAGCTCCTTACCTTACAAGATAACATGGTAAGAAAACATTTCAAGGAACAAAAAGTTAAATACTTCCAAAGAACTGCAAAAAAACCCCCAGCTTTAAAAGGTTCATGGCTACTTGTGTAAAACAGGCTTTGATATTACAAACACCACTAGCATAGTTTGAAGCACAGTTTTGTGATGATGATTCTTTCAAGCTGCTTTTGAACCTTTTAAACTATTTGAAGGACGACATCTAACTTTCAGTAGTTAGGACACAATAGCTAATATTTCTAAATGAGTTTTTTTATATTAAAGTGTACACTACTTGGTTAAATTTACCTCCAAGTGCATAAAGAAATAACTGACACTATATTTGAAATATCAGTGATTACATGTGAGAAGTAATATTAGAGAGGGGTAGCCTCAGAAAAGAAGAAACTATCTATCTTTAAAAGAGGCATAATGGGGACTCCAAAGAAAACAGGACACTTTGTCTAACTACAGACTGCATTAAAATGGAATAGATGTGCACACAGAAAACTTACAAACACCTGAAGAATAATAAAATCAAACAATGTGGATTTTTCAAGAACTATGTCAAGCCAAGCTAATCTCTTGGGACAGGATAAACACAATACTGGGTGTGCTGGTTTTGACTGTGGCCCAGTTAATTTTTTTCATAGGAGCTGGTATGGGGCTGTGCTTTGAATTTGTGCTGGAAACAATGTCGATAACACAGGGATGTTTTAGTTACTGCTGAGCAGGCCTTACACAGAACCAAGTTTTTTCTGCCTCCCACCCCACTCCACCAGCAACTGGGCTGGGAGTGCACAAGGAGCTGGGAGGGGACACAGTTGGGACAACTGACCCAAGTGACCCAAGGGATATCTCAGATTATATGGTACCATGCTCAGCATATAAAGCTGGGGGAAGAAGAAGGGAGGGGAGCACTTTCGGAGCAACGGCATTTGTCTTCCCAGGTTGTCATTTTGCGTGATGGATCCCTGCTTTACCGGAGGTGGCTGAACACACTTGTCTGCCCATGGGAAGTGGTGAATGAATTCTTTGCTTTGCTTGTATGTGTGGCTTTTGTTTTCCTTATTAAACTGTCTTTATCTCAACCCATGAGTTTTCTCATTTTTACTCTTCCAGTTCTCTCCCTGATCCCAGTAGTGGGGGAGTGAGCAAGCAGCTGCATGGTGCTGAGTTGCCAGTTGGGGTTAAACATGACAAAGGGAAGAAGAATAAATGTGATGTATATTGAGTACAGTAAGAAATTTAATATTTTTTTCCATATTAAATTCTCTTAGGAAAATAAAGGAAATGTCATCTAGATGAAAAAAAAAATGTGAAGACTGTGTGACTTCTTGGAAAGCTCTTCTCAAAGAATAGCTATCAGTACCAAATGAGGATTTTCCTTCAAGCTGGTTGCCCTAGAGATTCCATGCCCAGCTCTGTTCAGTGTTTTGATTAAAAAGTATGGATTAAAATATAAAAAAAATTGTAGACGAAGCCAGGATACGTTAGGGTTACAGAAGTCTGGAGAACAACCTAAGAATTCAGGACTGTTGTAATAAAGACATAATCTAGAATTAAAAATAAATAAATATTAAAACTAGACAGTTCAGAGCACAATAACTAGTAAGGAGAAATGAACACTTAAAATGCCAAATGAGGAAAAAGAACCCAGAAGTTAAAGTGTATTAAAAATGACTTGTGAGTCAACAGTGCACTATCACTGAAAAAGAAGGAAAATCTGTTGTCAAGAATTTTGCAGGTAAGATACGGGTGAAAATAATTTTCTTCTACTTGTTTCCAGGAGAATGCAGCTGAAGCAGTGCTTTCAGTGCCATACTCCAAAACACATATAGTCACTCTGGAAAGAATACAGCATAAAACAGCAAAAAAGAGAAGAGGGTCCAGAATATATTAGCATGAGAGAAGACTGTAGAAAAAGGGTTTCTTTTAGTCTAGGCAGGCAAAGACTTGATAGATCTTTCAGGATATGGAAGATTGCCACATTAATAGGAAAGACAATGATCAATTGTTACCAATTGTTCATGTGAAAGAAAGAAAAAAAGAACTTAGTATAACCTGCAGTAAAGACTATATAGGTCATATATTAAAAAAAAACCTGAGAGGAAAAAGCTTGAACAAGACACCCTCAGAGAGCCTTTTGGCAGAAATTTTAAAAAAGAGTACCAGATAAAAACCTCTGTAGGAAGCTGTAGCACATTTGATCCTTCCCTAGAGCCAGAGGACTGGACTATATAACCTTTGGAATCTATTCCATCCCTGCACTTCTAATTCAGTGACCACATGATGTGCTTTAGTAAGGACTACTTATAGATTTTTTAAAAGAGTGCTCTAAGTGACATAAGGTTAGATAATTTCACCCTTTCACAAGGCAGCATTTTCTTCCCCTAAAGGCACCCCTGCTTCCCTTGTGCTTACTTACAGATTACAGTGCTATTTAGCACAGCAAAAGACTGAGAAAGTTAACATAAAATACAGCTTGGGTAATTTTTGTAAGTACGTATACATCAATTATTAGGACAAAATCTGACCTGTTTTAAAAGATGTTCCATGAATAAACTGTTTACCAATAATCCCTAGCTTTAAAAAGTATGAATCATTGCGTAACAAATATTAAATAAACCAAAGTTTAAAAAAAATTTTTTGAGGGATTTTAGTGCTAGGTGAGATCACTACAGCACTGATATGTTTCATACAACTTTACCTAGTACTGCAACAGACATACCCACATTGATGTTGGCTAGAATAATGCATTTGCATTATATATATTTTTAAGAAGAAATAAGCAGATAAAAATGGACATGTCTTGACTATCAGAATTCATGTAGAGACTTATACTCTTGAATAAATACCAGGTATGCTTACAGCATTTAGGGCATCAAAGGCTGTTCTGATTTTCCAGGAAAACAGATTCTAGTTCTGCAAACACAGCACATGGCTATAGCTGAATGACAGCAATTATCTAGTCTGCAGCTTCTGTGGTGTGGGGGACGGGGGGCTGGAAGCCAGCTAGAGCTGAGCCAAACAGACAGATTTATTTGAGATAAACTTTAACCCTACTATAGAGAGAAAAACACAAGTTTGAATACAGAAAGGCCAAACCTGTGGGCTGAAAATGCATCTCCTAATCCAGGCAATATTGTATGAGCTCTAATTGATGTGAAAATTAAGCAGAAAATTGTGTGCGTGTGTTTTAAGAAAAGCATTACGTTACAAGTTTTTTTTTTTCAGAAGTTGAGAAATAGTTTCATGTAAGTAACTAATGCTTTGGTATAAAAGTATATATGGTATGATGGTAGCATACTTATTTCTTATGCAGATACAGCTCTGTTGGAACTGGGAAGGCTAAGACAATATCACAGGTGGTAGGTGAAAAGTATTATTTTTATTGGCAATGAACCTCACTAAAACTAATTTTTACTAGCAATTTAGTGTATCACACTGTAGTTACATTATTTAAGTATGATTTTGCAGAAACACCATTGAAGGTTTCCTGATTATCATGCTTGAAATATTTTTTATCAAATTTGCTTCACTTCATGACTTAAAAAGACAGGGCAGAGGCTTTTTTTAAGCAATTTGTCCATTCTCTTTCTCACCCTGGATCTGGAAGCATCTTTTTTGCTCACCCAGCATCATCAATACTGAGGCTTCTGCAGCTGGAGCTAATGTGGTGATTCTCTGACAGTGGTGGCACGAGCCACACAGAAACCAGCTCACCCTTTCACATGGATGACAGCACTTGGGAGGTGAACAAGAGAAATGAGCTAAAAACTATCACCTTCAAGCAAAGGTGAACTCTGGGGTGTTTTTTACAGAAATGACAATTAGGTCAATACAGCAAAATGCTCTGCGTAGTGAACAGAGGCCATTCTTTACACTGTTATGACAATTTCCTCACTCTGCTGTGTAGATTATGTCACAGAGGTTATGGCAAAACATTTTAATGAGAAGTGGTAAGAAAATGAAAAATATTTTCTGTCAACTGTTGGTGAAAAAAACCCAAAATACACAACAGTTTAGGGGGGAAATATTTTTTTCATGGAAATAGTATGATGTTTTCACATGATGGTTTTGGTTTTGGGGTTTGGGTTTGTTTTTGGTTTTTTCTTTTCCTTTTTTTTTTAATATAACTGAAAAATCTTTTTTTTATTTATTTTTATTCATAAGAATTCACATTTCAAATATCTGTAATTCTCTAAGTTGAGTTTCTGTCTCCTGATTTTCTTCTGGTTTCTTCCCATCTCATTCCACACTGAATTCAGTTTCACTACAAAGTGTTCAACTGCAGACAGGGTGTCATTGTTACTATGGCTGTTGTTTACACAGAAGATTTAGAACCAACGTCCTACTCTCAGATAAAAAAAGGCAATTTTTAAGCACTGCGTGATTCAGAAGGGCCATATGCATGCATCCAGTCCATGGTAGAGGAACATGTTGGTGAATGACATTTCTTAACCTGTACCCTCCCTTTCAGGGAAGTATCAGATTTTTCAGTATGGGTCATTACTAACCAGGCTCCTCAAATATATGCAGGGGAAACCTTTCTTGGGTACTTTATGAATAAGTATAAAAATAAGTATGAATAAGTATAAAAAATGAGAATGAAATACCCTTATTTTAAACACTATTTCATGTAAATTACTGACAATTGGTCTAACTTGTACAGTACCTAAAAGACTAGCATGAATTCATTTTGAATTCAGGAATTATTGTAAGCGATGGGTAGAAGCTGGCATTAGCAAAAGTTGATCCTTTTTCCCTCTATAAACAATGCCAGATGGGCTTAGGTGGAACGAATTTAAACTCGTGCATTTTCCCCACACACACACCTCTAATTGATGAGGAAATTGCCCTATCCTTCAGAATTGTCTGGCATTTACTACTGCAATAAGCTGTACTTAGGAGAGAAACATTGTTTCAAACTTTTGTGCTTTCTCAGGTACATCCCACGATGCAGCCCAGTATATAAATATGGGCAAAAGAAACCTATTACACCATTAAAAATGGAACAAACACGAGATCAAATGTAATGGGCATAGATTCCAGTTTTGTTCCTGTATCAAGTTCTCAGGGACTGAAGCTGCCTGGAAAGTATTGCAATACTAATTGATTGAGCAATGAAATGGCAGACGAAATTCCGTATTAAAAAAATACAAAGCAGTGCACATGGGAAAAATAACCTTAACTACACATACAGAATGATAGGCTCTAAATTAGCTATTAGAACTCAGTAAAGAGATATGGAAGTCCTTATGAATACTTTCCTGAAAACATTGTCTGCATGCTCAGAGGGAAATGACATTTTAGGAATGATTAGGAAAAGAAATTAGTGAAACAGAAACCAGTTTTACACCTGAAAAAATGTGTCCTGTTCCATGTGTCCTATTTTTCACAAAGCCATAAGAAGCAGCAGAGAGAATAGTGGCAAGGAGGATTGATACATAGCATAGATTACAGGATACAGGAAAAAGAAAGAGGTGACTGAAGGGTGATATTGTATATAAAACTATGGCTAATACAGTAAGGTAAAGTATTCATAGGTCTTTTTTTTTTCCTTAGAGAAGTGCCAAGGAATGGTCAATATAAAATAATGTTTAAAACAAACTAAAGAAACTACTTTTTTTGCATAGGATGCACCTCTGGGACAACATATTCAAAAAAGGGGCAAAAACCACCGCACAGTAGCTGCATGAGAAAGGTGTCCCTGTGGACACCTAAGAAGTGAAGAAGGAGGCGGAGGAGGTCTTTTGGGTGCTGGAGCAGAGATTCCCCTTCATCCTATGGTAAAGACCCAGGTGGAGCAGATATCAAAACTGCTGGATGACCCCATACTGCAGAAGGTAGAGATGCCTGAAGGAAGCTGCAGCCCATGGAGAGCCCGTGCTGGACAAGGTTTTCTCCCAGGAACTGCATCCCATGGAGAGCCTACACTGGAGCAGTCTTTTCCTGAATAACTGTCCCCAGTGGGAGTGACCCACACTGGAGAGGGAAAAAGCATGAGGAGAAAGCAGGAGCAAAGCATTATGGATTGACCAGAAACCCTATTCGTCATCCCTCTGCACTGCTCAGGAGGAGGAGGGAGAAAAGTCGTGAAATAAGGAGTGACGTTAAGCCTGGTAAGAGGTACATGTGGGGGGTTATAGTTTTGTCCTTGTTTCTCACCCTCCTACTCAATTCCTAATTGGCAATAAATTAATTTTCCCTAATTTGAGTCTGTTTTGCCTGTGTTAGTAACTGGTGAGTGATCTCCCTGTCTTTATCATGACCCATGAGCTTTTTGACCTTACTTTTCTCCCCATGTTTTTGGGAATGAGAGTAGCTTGGTGGGCACTTGGCACCCAGACAATGTTAACCCACCAGAGCAGTAGTGAGTCTAAAATCTTACCTCACCTTTCTTCCCCTCCAGTCTTAATCTTGATTACATCCCTGTTACCTTTTCTGTTTCAGCTTTTCTGTAAGATAAACATTGTGATCAATTACTTGATCATTTGCCATTCACTTCTCAAAACTTACTGAAATAGGATTTTTCCCCTTTGACGCTACAATTTTTTTTTTTTTTGGTTGTGTCTTTTAAACAAAATTGCTATAGTATGGCCTCATCCCCTTTCTTTCCTCTGCTTTCCACAGCAGCAAAAATGATCCTGAGCTGTTTGAGCAAGCGAGTGTCAAGTGGAGAACAGGATAATTTCCAGGAATAAAACTGAGTGATAACATTACAGGAATACTGGGTTCATCTCCGACAGTCAACATTAGAAAGCAAAGCTAGACAAATGCAGGTTTTAACAAATGAGAGTAGATATCAACAAGAACAACTTACCCAAGGAAGTGATGGATTTCCTGTCTCTTGAAGTCTTTAAATCAAGATTGGATATTTCAGTAAAATATATGTTCCAACTCCAACAGAAATTACAGATTCAGTGTAGGAACTGCTGGGTGAGACTCTTGGTCAGATCAGTTAAGACCACTGTATGTTCCTTGTGGACTCTCAAATTAAATTTAAATTAACATTCTACCATTGTATTTGAAAAAGACCAAAGCATATTTCTCAGCTCAGGTTGTAGGCAGAAACTTGCTGTTCCACCATAACAGACATATGTCTAAAATCCTAATATTTAATACATAATTGGCATGAATTCATATGAGTATGTGCCATCAAATTAACTAAATGTTCTACCTGTTCCCAAGTACACTTGCTCCTAGTGGTGAAGAACCAGCCAACCACAGAATTGTTATCCACTTTTCATTACTTATTACTTGGATTTATGCAGTCAGAAAGTTAAATGCTGAAGGATGGAGGAAAAAAGGAACCAAATTTTGGGGAGAATTTAGGGAGACAAAGGAGGAAAAGCAAGCAAGAAGAAAAGAAAATCAAGCAAGAGCAAAAGAAGAGGTCACAAAATGCTATGGGTAAATAATGTGAAGCACAAGCTTGCAGATTCAGAGGAAAGACTGGGATACATGGAGGGAAAGTAAACAGAAGTAGATGATTTACTGAAACATAAAGGAATAAGTATTCTAAAATGCAGATGAAGTCTGTTTGCCATTGATCTTCAAAGAAATCTCTCAGAATGTAATTTATTTACAGGAACTCCACACTCTGCCAAACACACGCATACACACAGTCATGTACACAGTTACACGTGTCCATACTGATAAGATAGTGTCTGTCTGTCTGCTTTCAATGCTCTTTGCTTACTTTTCTGAGTGTGTGGTAGATGCTAAGGAGCTCACAATCATTCTTCACAAATCAGTCACCCTCCGCAGCAATTAAAGGGGTTGTCTTTCACCATAAAAGCAGGAGAGCTTGGGGATACAGGGTATAACAATAAAGTAAGAAAGTAACCCTCAGTGAAAGGAGGCAAAAGTCTGATCTTAGAGCAAATGTGTTTCAAAGCAGAGTCACAAAGTTCAAGTTAAAAATCAGTATTCTTTCACATTACCAATTAACATTTTAAAATTATGCTATTGGAACTCCAATCATTCCCTGTGACTGACAGAAATCTCTCTGCAAAGCCACATATGAAACTAGAAGCTCCCTTCTCTGACATACAGCTATTGTTAGGTGATTTCATTACCTATCATTTATTATATATATCTTTTAATTATTAACTGCAACAGTCCCAGACTTCCGTCAGCTCCTCTGGGAAACTCCTAAGGCTTGAAAAGAAAAATCTAAAGGCACCAAAAGAAAAAGGGTCTAGACACAAAAAAGGCTCCATTATTTTTTTCCCCAGCTAAAAATATTAAAAAAAAAAAAAAAGAAAATAAAAAAAAGAGAGAAGGAGCGAGAGAAAAGGCGGCGGCATAGGAGCAGCGAAGTTTTCCTTTCATTTGCTCTCCTTCCCTTTGGCATGAGTGCCCACAAGCGCTGAGCGCTTCCCTGCTCCCGTCCCTGCGCTCCATCCTCCGCCGCAAAGCCCGGCGGCGCGGAGGGGGTCCCGCTGCTCCCGCGCGGAGCCGAGCGCCCCCCGGGGGAGGGGGGGCCAGGCCCGCCCAGCCGCGTCCCGCCGCTCCGCAGCCGCTCAGCACATGCAGATCCGCCCAGCCACCTTCATTAATAATAATTGATACTTAATGGCACCAGCCCCGGACGCGCAGGGATGGGCTGCAGCGCCCGAGCCCGGGGCACTGACCTCGCCTGGCCCCGCGCCCGCCGCACGAACTTCCGCGGGCGCGCAGCGGCAGGAAAAAAGGGGGGCGGAAAAAAAACCAAAAAAACCCAAAAAACCCAAAAAAAACCCCCAGAACCAAAAACCACCCCCCCCACACACCCCCAAAAGTAAAGCCAAACAACAACCCCCGCGGCTCTGTCGGCGGCGGGGGCCGCGCGGAGCGGGGCGGAGCGGGGCGCGCGCGGCGGCAGTGCGGGCGGCGGGGGGGGGGGGCGCACGGCGCATGTCCGGCCGCGCCGCGCCGCGCCTCCAGCAGGCGCTCCTGCCCCCCCGCCGCCAAACTCACCACCATCTTCTGCATGTGCAACATTCGCAGCCGGACAGAAACCGCTCCCCGGCGATGGAGACTGCGGGAAAAATCCGCCGCGGCGGGATGGCTTGCTGAAGCGGCAGCGGCCGCCGGGAGAGAGGCAGAGCGCGAGCGGGAGAGGATAGCAAACAAATACTAAAGCAAAACCACACCAAAAAAAAAAAAAAAAAAAAAGAAAAGAAAAAGGGGGGAACCTCTCTTTTTCTCCCCCTTCCTTTTTTTTTTTTAATTAATTTTTTTTTTTTTTGTTCCTGATTTTGTGTGTAGCCTTCTCGCCCTCGATGCTTCTTTGAGCAGCATCCAGCGAGCGAGCGGGAGAAGGCGAGACAGAGAGGCAGAAGAGAAGATGAGGATAATTTGCAGACAGCTTGTCTTGTTGTTTTCTGGCTTTTGGGGACTAGCAATGGGAGCTTTTCCTAGCAGCGTGCAAATAGGTAAGCGCTGCATTGGGCTGCGTGCGTGTGTTCAGGGGTTCAGTCTTTTGCGAAGTGAGTTGGGAAGGCGGCTCTGAAGGCAGTTTGCAGATTTCTCCTCCAGCACCATCCAATTTCCGTGCCTTCACGAACCATCCGCGTGTATTTGTGTATATGTGCCTCCGAGTGCCTGTGTGTGTAAATACATGTGTGCGTTCGCGTGCGGGAGGGAGGATGCTTGTCTTTTGCAGAACTCATTCCAGCTCCGAGTGTGCGATATCAGCAGGTCAGGAAGGGGCTCGGGGCTTGATGCCCCTTGGATGCTTCAGCCCCCTCCCGCTTTTGCCTGACTCCCGGAGGGATGGCGAGTCCTGTGCACGGGAGGTTGCGGTAGCCGGCACGGATGGGGGATAAAAGGCAACGCTGTCCTTCGTTCCCTTCTGTAGTTGTAAAGTTTAGGATTTTGTAGGTGTCTTTTGTAGGTGTCTCCCTGTAGTCCTGTGCCCCATCCTCACCCCTTTCCAGTCGCCTCCGGCTTCCCTCCTTTCGGACGTGTTTCAGGTGGGACGCAGCTATCTGAATTCTTTCCAGCTCAGCTCCATCACTGCATCATTTCTCGTGGACTTGTGAAGATGCTGCTAATAGGGCTGAGCTGCTTCCTACCTGCACATGGCTGCAGAGAAG
This sequence comes from Chiroxiphia lanceolata, assembly GCF_009829145.1. Lineage (NCBI taxonomy): Eukaryota > Metazoa > Chordata > Aves > Passeriformes > Pipridae > Chiroxiphia > Chiroxiphia lanceolata. Next base: position 77,584,310 of record NC_045638.1, on the reverse strand, counting down.
CAAAGTTCATTATATTCCTCTTCAATGCAGATTATCCTACACTGAGTTGGTATTTTCTTGTTTTTAATCCAGAAAGCATCGTTCCCCTTAATCAGCCTGCCACTTAATGTGAGAGGTTGTTGAGCAGCTGATTTAGCAGTGTGTTCGGTATCAGGGAGATGGAGGCTAAGCACTTTAAAAGGTCACTGTAATCATGACAAATCTGGGTATTTATGTATGAAAGGCTGGAAATCGAGATGTCAGAAAAGAAGCATGAAGGCATCAGGGAGGTTAAAATCGATTGACGACAGTGATTTAAAGGCAATGGTTGTGATAACGAATACGATTAGTTCCTTATCCATTAAAGTCTTAGGACTTGCCTTACTGTGCGGCTTTGGGAGGGACAGTTGCTTGCAAACAAAGATAGTAAGTAGCTTGCAAATTATTTACCCTGCTTCTTTTGCTTTTTGCTTTTTTTTGTGTTTTTTGTAGGTGGTCTCTTCATCAGGAACACAGATCAGGAATATACTGCTTTTCGATTAGCAATCTTTCTTCATAACACCAGCCCCAATGCATCTGAAGCACCTTTTAATTTGGTTCCTCATGTAGACAACATTGAAACAGCTAACAGCTTCGCTGTGACAAATGCCTGTAAGTAAACATGCCACTGATCCGACCACCTTATGGGTAAATTGTAGTGGAAAGAACAGGAAACCACATTCTTATCTTGCATTTTAAATACATCAGTAGGTCTGTCTTCAGTACAGATATCCTTTGCAGGAGAGCAAAAGGGGCAGCAGTCCTTGCTAATTCCTAACTGGAGCAAAATCCCCTCTCCTGCCTTCTGCTGACTAACCTGATGTGACATTTACTTTAGTGTTATTACTGTAGTTTCTTGCTTCCGGGTTTCTATGGAGATGAATTTTGTTGTAAAGAAAAATTATGAATGTCACAATCAGTCCATAAACCCCTCAGTTACTGTTGTTTGCTTTTGTGCATGGTGTGCCTTGCATGTATTTGAAAATATATGATAATATTTGTACTTGCAAATGGTTTTCTAATGGCTGGAAAGGAGACAGGGAAGCAGTGGTGTGCAGGATAATATATCTGAGTTGCTTGACGCTGCAGTTGATCTGGTGATGTCACTTGAGGCAGCTCTGCTCTTATATTCTAGGTTGTAAATGTCTCTTATCATTTCGTAATGCATACATCCTGTGGATATGTCTCTATGCATCCATACATTGGTGCCAAATCAAGTTAGTATCTGATCTACTTGATTTCACAGACCACCTCAACTGGAACAAATTCTCTTCCTACTATATATTTTATAAATACACACACATACCCGCATACACACAGATGCACATACACAATGAGAGGAAAACAGAATAAGAAATGCCCTTCCCAAATGAGGTAACATTTAATTAATTTATTGTTTTTAAAAAAAGCAAAGTATAATTAGCTGAATTTCATACGTTTCAATCACCTCAGGGTCTTTATCAGTGGTTAAAACACATGCTGGATACCATTTAATCTCTGAGAGTGGCAAAGCAAAGTATCACCATGTATGTCTGGGTTCTTAAAAGGAATTCATGCTATTATGTAAGACAGTGGTATAAAGTGTGGCAAAGCTGAAGGCTGTAGTAGCGTTACTACTTTGATGTTCATATTTCAGGACTCTATAGGTTTTTCTCTGTGGCTGTTAAGTTTTCGAATCCCTCCTCTTCATTCAAGAGTGAATTGCCTCTGGAAGTAGATGCCCTAAGCAACATTGCTGAGCAAGTTTAAAATAGCAACATACTGGAGAATGTCTTAGTGTTCATCATGCCTTTAAAATACATGCTGTGTTCCTCTTCACTTTCTCACTGCCATCTCTGTGGCACTTCTTAATATGTAAACATACAATGTACTGTGCAGTTCTCATGTATAATTTATTTCATGACTGCTAAATTTATTTATATAAGTTTTCAGTACTCCAAATTTCAGATGACCTTGCCACCTTATTTAAGAGGAAAAGCTTATGAGCTGCAAAAATGGCTCCGTTCATTTTATTCAGGAAAGGCTGATGTCCCATAAAGTGTGAATTCTATATTAACCAATGTATTAGTTGTGTTTAGTGTGAAAATCAGTATCAAATTTTATAAGGTGAAAACATTTCAAAAGGTGCTTTGAAACTGGAAGGATTCACATCTATGCAGGTGCAGTTCATTGAGAATATATTACAATAGGTGTCAACTTTTGTAGGCACTGATGATATATTCCATGAAAATAAATGACACTAGCTTTTTTAAACTTTCATTTTTAGCAAAAGAGGAGGGGACTAAAATTTTGTATACCAAAATCAGTAATTTTAGGAGAAGTCAATTATTTTAGATTCTGCCTACAAATCTAGTTCTGACAAATAATTTCCAAGGCTATTGTTACTTTTTGGATTAAGGATATTGCTCAGTAGGTCTATTTGAATGTTAATGAATTAATTCTAATTTGCATAAATTTAAAATTGTCTAAAATTGGACCACTTCTCTATGTAAGACTAACACCATAGATTCAAAAAGAGTTTGTCCAAAACTTTGCTTAATTAGACTATTTGCACCTGATTATTCTCTCATTTCAACCACCTTAGGTTATGTTTACGTTACATTGTTTGAACTGAGGAAAACCTGTTCTGTTATGTTTGCTGTCATTTGTAGCAATGGTGATTCATAACCTGATCCTTTTTTCTTTTTAACTGAACCCAGTTTGAGTTCCAAAGAGTTTAATGACTTTAGAAATGGCAAGTCCTTACGCTATGGGGGGAGGCAGGGAAGAAAGCGAAAAGTAAATTTATATGTTTGTGTACGCTCATATAATTAAGTAAATGTCTGTATTAAATAGATGTAATCCTACAGGCCTTATTTATGTTTGTACTTGCCACTTAAACCCACTTGTATTTTTGCATTAGTCCAAGTTTGTATTTATTTCATGTTTAGCAGACTTGTGCCAATAATCTGACTACTTCTTCTTTTTAAAAACATTTTAAATGCTGAAGAATACTTTTTAAACAAATCCCCTAATGAAATGTAGGCAAACTGACTGACAACTGAATGAACATATCTCATGTTCCTTAAACTAAATATGGGCAGAATACTGCAAAAATCAATTGTCTGATAGCTGGAGGACACTGGCTTCAATGTGATTGAATTTGCTGGCTTGACAGAGGCTTCTAAAGCGCAGATGTGTGAGATTTTCTAACCTAATTAAAGAACCCCCACCATCAGCTTTGAATTAAGTGATTTCATGGCAATGTGAAATGATAACTCTTTGCTGAACCACTGTGAAACGGTGGCTTTGGGTCTTGCTGTTTGTGTAGAAATTACTCAGAGCACATATCCCTAAATATACAGTACAAAAGCCTTAGAGCTGCTGGTATGAGATGAATATTCATGTGAGTTCAAGCATAAAGCTCTGAGACATGACCAGTTACCTCTGCTTCTGTTTCCATTTTCTTCAGCGATTACTTGTAAAGATTGAGGGCCTGGCCCCTTGCATGTGTTAGGGACAGTAGACAGATTATTCCAAAGGATTAGGAATGGCATATTAGCAGCAGGTAACTCACTGCAACATTCTAAAAACTTTAATTTTTGTTTTCTATTCACTAGTTAAAAAAATATATATCCAAAGACTCACTCAGGAGTACTTTTGGAACTGGAATAATTTTGTATATTCACTGTAAAAGCTAGTTTCTAATGGTTATTTTACACATTTTTCTTTTCTTCAAACAGGCCCAGTCATTAGTGTTTTTATTCTAAATCATGAATGCATATGAAACGGCTTGCTTTAGCGGATAAAATCTGTTGTAAGTTAGCAAAATTGATCTGATCTATATCGGTTTGGAGATAGTCGTCTTTCTTTCCCCTTTGCATTTGTGTGTTTTATTTAAACTCTGTTCGTTTCTTTTGCACTACATACATTATTCAGAGAATCCCTCTTACTGACAAAGCTAAAATTATTGCAAAACATGAATAGTACAAGATTCTTACCCATCAGAACACAATACACCAGAGCTGAAACATTTGTCTATTGGCATACATTGGTTTGCACTTTATAAGCAGGAAATTCTGCTTGTGATTAGAAATCTACCTACCTTCAGCTTGATTTCACATGTTGGAGCAATGCATTGATTTTGGAGAGAATTATATATATTTATTCTTTCGCTGAATGCAAAATAATTTTCTCCCCTCCATACACCTTCTATATAGTACATTAGTATATCTCAGCAACACAGTTAATGTGCTTGAATACTTATGAGAGGTAATGCTATAATTTTACGAAGAACCAATTGCCTTCTAGCTCCTGTCTTGTAGTTGAGAATTTTTCTGTTGAAGTTTCAAAAATCCTTAATATATAACCAGTTTGCAGTTCTTGTACAGAATTGGTTTAAATGGGGAAAAAAGAGATCGATTCAAGTCTTCTATTATCATTTCATACTAAAAGTAAAGCCTTTCTCTTTGAGTCTGTTTGAATTCATGTGTGTTCTGAGTTGAATATATACCTAATAAGTGTAATTTAGGGTAAATCAGACACTCCTTTCCTCTTTTGCACAGTTCCATTCTTAGTAGCTTTTAATCTCGATAGATAGAAACACCTCAAAATATAACTTTGTTTATTATGTGCTACATGGATCAGAAGAAAAGCCCATGGAATTAGAAATTTTGTATCTTGGAATAACTTTCCTCTTTTTCCACGAATTATTCTCTTTAACTCTTATGCCCTCTGGATTTTTGTGGGGTTGATGACCTGAAATCAGAGGGCCTGATTCTGCCTCACCGGTGGGAATGCAGTGTCTGGGGGAGATCCACTGAGGTTAGAGGCAGCCCTGAGGACAGACAGGAGCCTCCCTCGTCAGCCTCACCTCTCTGTGGGTCTGTCTCTGGGCTTGTGCTTGCTAGTGAGGGGAGAGGCAATGTCATCTTGGAGTTAACTTTCTGCTGAGACCTCCAGAAAGCTGAGGAAATAGACTCAAATGTAATATTGCCCTTATATTGTGACTATCTGTCATTTTACTTACAGCAGTTTCAGCTTTGATTTACTAAGCTGCATCATAATGGGATTTTCATTAAATTTGGTTATTAATTCTGCTTTATAATTACAACTCATTTTAGCAATAGAAGCGTAACCTTAGTTGAATAATCAGTGTCATTTAAAACCATGGTGTTCTTTATTTAGAAAGTGAGGTTTCGTACAGCTCAGTGGTATTTTGCTATCGAGAGCTGAGCGGTATTCCCAAGGATGCAGTTTGGAGCATATTGAGGGTTACCGTAAAGGCATACCATACAGTCAGATTTGAACTGCAAAAGCAAATAGAGTGCAAGTTGGCTAGAAAAATGGAACTGCATTAAATTGTACCCTTCTAAAATAGGATCGATTGCAAAAATCTGTTTGAAGTGAGTGTTTTGCTTAAATATATGGAGTTTATCTCAAGAAATAATTGAAAACAATTTCTCTTAACATTTTTGTTATTAGCATTTGCTGATGGAATCAAATAACGTATGTGTACTTTGGTGTCATCTGCCATAGGGATTCTATATATTCTTAAGATATAAGATCCATATTCAAAGAGTTTCATTACTCTAAATGTGATACTTGTAAATAGCCATACAACAGAGAGTAGACCAACTATCAATAGCTCCAATCCATCAGAGCCCGGATCTAATTTTCAAGGTTATTGTTGGGAAAAGAAATGATGGGCCTTTGCTGAAATATAGTCAGATGTCTACACTGAATATTCTGAACATCTATTTTCCTGCCATGAAACAAGACTTTTGTCCTAGCATGTTACTGGACTCTCTAAAAGTGTACTCAAAAGCTTTAATGTAGCCTATGGAAATAATTTAGTCTTCATTTCAGAGGACTTACAACTAAGATTGTGTTCCTTCATTCCTCCAGTGCAGTGCAGTACTCCTTGTGTAGGACAAAGCACTTTAACAAATAAATTAAATTGATTAACTTCAGCTTTATAATTGTAATCTAAGTTTGTATGCTAGTCAAAATAACTCATGCATGTCATTTTTAGGTCTTGATTGTTTTGAGATTTGCTTGTTCATGAGAGAAGACATCTGCTTTGATTTTTTTAATGGTTTTAGATCCTACTATGAATTGTTCAAATTCAGATTGTGAGCAGGTGAAGTTCTTTGGATTTAAACATGTTACACCAAAGAATCATTTCCGAAAGTTCTTATTCCTTAGTGTATGACTGATTTAAAGGGTATGAAATTTGTGATAGTGCAGAAGTTAAGAAGTCCAGATGATCGCACCAGTGTAATTTATAGGAAAAATTGGCCTCTGCTCTGGATTTACGTTCCTCTGAGTAGTTAGCTTGAGGCAAAGATTTTGGACTAATATAGCATGGTCTGCTTCTGCAACTGAAGTGGGCATACCAAAATTATGTGATGGGACACAAAGTCAAATTAGATAATTTATTCCTGTGCAAGTCAAGAATTGTTCTGAATTTTGGAAAACAAATTTACTCAAAAGTATCTTATTTGGAAATTTTGGTGTTGCTTTACTTTTAATAATTTTCTAAGAATTTTTATTATCTTCCTCTGTCTAGTTTGGGTTCCTACATATCTTTATTTATTATTATTATTATTTTAAAGGTCTTACTGGCTTTTAACAGTGTTGATGTGTATTCCCTTGTTTATCAATGCAGATATGGGTTGAGTACTCTCAAAAATTCTATATTAGTGATGTCTGCTGTCAGGAACCCAAGTTTGAATAGAAAGGCTATCCTACATTTTGGCACTCAGAGACATTGTAGCATTTTCCAGAGTCCTCAGCAGCACCTGCCTTTCCTGTGAGACCTGCTTACTGCTGAACACTTTGGAAAATCTGTCCTCTGGGCGATAACACATCAGTCAACTCTCTTCCCTCAGTAGTGCTACTTCCCAGTGAGCACTCTGTTTCTTCCCTGATCTTCTGATCTTCTAATTCTTTTTCCCATAATCCTGATGAAGTGTCTGCCTGACTTGTTCAAATAATTGCAGCTATTAGGTTTTTGGTTCCTTGTGGTAAGAAGATGGAACCAGAGTGGCACGTACCCATCACCATTGTCTTGGCAATGCATTGGAAAGGCGCCACTTACCCTTCCTCTTCACCAGTTCCTCCAAAACTCCCGATAAGCTTTATGTTGGACTCAAGAGGGAATACCAGGACACTTACTACCATGCTGTAGTACTGTACTGGCTGGGTTTTGGCCAGCTATGCTAATATTAACGAATTCCAGTACCAATACTGGCCTTTGTCCCGCAGTTATTTCCCCAGACAGAGCTGCTTGTGATTTAAATACAGGCTCTAACTGAGCAGTGATTGCAGATTGGAACCTGTTATAAAGAGGGAGTAGAAGGAATTAGCTTTTTTGCAGGGTAAATATGTTCTCATACTTTTATCTCGTAAGTCAAATTTTTAAAAGTATGAAATTGCTTAACTCCTATTATTTTTAAAAAACAAAATCTTTAGAAATTGGACCCCTGGTCCAATAATTGCCTGTTTTCAAAGAATGTCATTTGGGCTACTGTCTTCTCATGTTCCACAGGCTATTTCAGTGTTGTATGTAACAATTGCTCCTGAAAAATGCAGGGTTTTGCTGTACCTTTCACTATATTAATGGACAACATGAGCATGACTGCAGGTGTTTTTTATTGTAAATATAAATACAGCACAAAAGAGACAAAAAGTACTTACACTTTTCAGTAGCTTATTTATTAGATTATTTGTGGGGAAAGGCTTTAAACACATTTTGAAGACATACTGAAATATATAAATATTTAACTACTCATAACAGTTTCTCTGTTTCTCACATTCAGACCCAATGTGAGGTAGCTTCTGTGCCACTTTTGTGTGCATGCTCTTCCAGTTGCTTTTATGGTGTATTTCCATAGCGCACTCTTAAACACATAAAATTTGAACTTCATTTTTATTTGCACATTGTCTTTTCATACAGTTCAGGTATGCCTAGTGAATATCCATCAAAAAGGTGGCTTAGGAAAGTTCACAGGTAGGGAAAGTTAATTGCTGAAAAGAATTGAGGCTTTTATGCTTTAATTGCCCCAGCTTTACAGGATACGGAATTTACTTTTTCACACTGTGCTGCAAAAGGTGATGCATATGTTAGTATTAGAAAGTACTATACAAAATAATTAGGAATTATTATACAAAATATTCTGGTTTTGTTCGTTTCTTTCACAGCTATACATTATGCTTTGTTGTTGGAACTAGATGATCTTCAAGGTCCCCTTCCAACCCAAACCATTCTATGATTTTGTGATTTCTTTTTGTTAGAGATTTCACTGATATCACATGGCTTCATTTTTCAATGTCAGGGTCAGATCTGTTTCCCCAGTGGGTAAAGTGATTCGTGTAATACATATTCAAGGCAGAGACAGGGGAAAGAGAATAAATTCTTGTAGACCAAAGACCATACAAAATGTAGCATATTATTTGTCCCCAAAAGCTTCCTGTTCTGTTTTAATATTCCTGATGCACAGTAGAAGTATTTCACACTACTAGTTAATGTGAAATATGGGTCTGGATGGTGCTGTGTTAAGGTCTGGAAAACATTAAGTATAAGTGAGAAAGACTTTATCAAGCACAGATACATTCATGTAAAATTCAGGAGAAAAAGCTGCAATTTTTAATTTTTAAAAGCATCTGCCTATCAGTACACTGAGCCCTGTGTTTCCTCACCGAAGCTGATGTGGGGGGAAAAGGAACAATATTTGACAGGACCATGGTCTCAGCAGAGTAGTGTAGGATCTTATATTAGTGATTTTTCTCCAGGTTTTCTGTGTTCTGGAGAGGCTTGCTAATAAAGACCTCCAGCCTTGGTCGTTTCCATTTGTTTAAACTGAGAAGAGTGTTTAAGAGTGGACGTTTCAGAAACACTGCAGCTGGGAAGATAATTTCCTTTAAAAATCAATAGTCACGGGCTCTTGGCTAACTCAGGAGTTTTTCTCACTTTTCCAAATAGAAGGCACAAGCCAGGTAAGAAGCTGGCTTTTGGGACTGTTTGCATACCTTGTTAATGCTGTCTTGTATCTAGCTGTTTGTGTGCCCTCCTGTTGAGAGCTGGTCAGAGTTTTTTCTTTCTCATGTTCTTTTTTTAAAAATCAGTATATTTGTGATGTGTTATTATATAGATAAGAATTGGAGTTGCTGTCTGGAGGCACAAGCAAATGTCCAAGGAAAAGAACATGAGAGGTGTACTGGCAGAACCTACATCTGCATCTGTTGCGGGATTATATATGCCCCCTGAAAGTGTGTGTCTGGAAGGTCAGGAGTAATGGCATATGGAAGTGATCCAAGTTCTTACAGATGATACAGGAAAGATATGAAAGCAGTCTGGGGGATGAAATGTTGTCTGATGGCTATGAGCACCTTGCTTCAAAGAAGAAAAAGTAAAGGTCAAAAAAATAAATGGGAGAATGGATAGCATGTAATAACGTTCACAGGCTATTGTGTTCTAAGGCTAGATGGGACCATTTTGATCACCCAGTCTGACCATCAAGATGGTAGTCAGCCAGCCTCAATTAATTCCTTTACCCAACCCATAATTTCTCTTTCCAAATAAATCCAGTGTTGAATTGAAGACTGAAAAAAATTACAGGTAAATCGTCATATCATCAACACATCATTTGGATATGTCACTCACTGTCTTTATTTATGCTGAATGTAGGAGTCATACAGAGTAGGCAAGCAGAAAAAAAATGCCTACTGCGTTTGTTGTTGGTCTTTAATTTAGAGAGATACCATAATCAACATGATTTTGTCACAGTTGTGCAGCTCTCAGAGCCCTTGGTTTGTTCTGGCTGGTTGGTATTGTCTCTTGCCTGCACAGAGGGATGGTGTGGGACACCCTTAGTAGCATGGCTTATGCCATGGCAAGACATGTAAGGACTTACTGGGGCCTTTTTCATGTTCCCTTGAAAAATACTTCAGGTGGACACAAATGGAGGGGTGTAGGGGGTCCCTCTCCTGAGGAAGAACATCTAACCCCACAGAAGGGACTGTGGCTTGTAGCAACAGTGCTATAAGCTTGGTAGATATGTTCAAAGACCATTAAGTAAATTTTTTCTAACAAATGTATGCTAATCCCCATTATGTGTATTCGCAGACTCTACCTAAAAATACAACTTAATGGTCATACATGTTCCATATATTTCACTTTCTATGAGCCACAGAGGATGTGAATCTATTACTGCTTTCACCTGGAGAGTTTGGGCTGTTAGCTTAAGCTACCAAGAGTTATGAATTTAGCTTTGAAAATCCCTGGTTTCATCTGCTTTGTGTGTTGGAGGAGATGGCAGCCTGAACACAAACATGATGATGAATAAGATTTAATGCACAAGAATGTTTGCAGAAAGCAAAAGACTGGATAAATGAATAGCAGAATTGCTCCCATAGCTGTCTTTGGTGATCTGTTGTGCTATTCTGAATAGCAAATGCATATGGAAAGAGGAAAAAAGGACAAATCCTTTCTTTCCTTATACCAGAAGTCACTAAACCAGGGAGAAATAGTAACAGAAGACCTCAGCAATTAATTATTGGTATACTAATAGCTGTACTTACAGCATCTTGTTTGCTATCACTCCATCCATTAAATGGTTTACTTAAATGATTTATTACTCAGTTATTATTAAAATCAGCTGGAAAATGGTGAGGTATTTTCAGATAACTCAGAAGAAGAACAGGTACAGTTAATGCAAATGCATGTGTGTGGCATATAATTGGCAAAGTTCAGCCAGGCGTTGTGTGAGATGATTTTGAGCCCAGGTAGGAGGTGGGTCTGCCCTAGTTCTTCAGGGACCTTTGCAGACCCAGAACTGACAGATTATGTGGAGTAAGGACATGAACGAGTTTGGGGCCTTGCACCTGAAGTTGTTCTTTGTCCTCCATTGACCCTCAGTTAAGAGGGAGAAGGGGTTCAAGGCACAGCAGGAGTTGTGTATTTAAGAAACACCATTATTCAGTGTTCGGGCAAGAGGTTTCAGAGAGCAGAGAAAGGACTGAGGTGCAGCACTGCTTGCTGCATGGGGAATTTTCTGCTTCTGAAAACAGAGTAGGAAGGTGTGGCTGGTGCCTGTGAACCAGGGATTACAGCTGGGGTGAGCTGACATGACTCTGAAATTAAGGTGAACATGTGATTGTGTCAAGCTGACAACTTAGTATGGGTGGGGAATTAACACCTAGTCCACATGTCCAGGGGAGCACAGGAAGAGTTAATAGATATGGAAGAGTTTAAGAAAAAAAAATACTGTCCAAAGAGACACAGAGAAAATTCTGTTCTATTCCATCAGCCATTCTCCTCTCCCTGCTTTTTATTGTGACATGCTCTAGCTTTTCATGACAAAATGGGAACAGGGTTCAAGAAGTGCCATTAGTGGAAGCAGTGGACAGGATGCTTCCCAAGCTCTACACCACTGAAGAACATCCCAGCCTTCCAGAAGCTAAGTCACATGTCCCATAGCTACCCCACAGCTAGGGACAGGCTGTTGTGGCTTCTGGGTTTGGCATCCAGAAGCCACAGTATCTTATTAGCTCCTGTAATGTATTGATTACAAATAACCATCGGCTTAACTACTGTAGGGAAAGGAAGGAAAGGGAAAGAGTACAAAACATTTGTTTCTTGCTTATAAACAGAAAAGAAATTAAATCCTTATACAACCTCAGAAAAACTGTGCTTGTTTCCATCTCTTGTCTTATTCGACCCAGCCTGCTTTAGACTCCATCATGGTCAATACTTTAATATTTTGAGGGAGTGAGTGGAAAGAGGAAGTGGTGATGCTGTACCACGAAAAACAGTTTATACAGGTGAATTGGATTGCTTACCTCTGTTCTTCTCTGAGTCTCTGGCAGATGTTGAAGGACTCCTGTATTTTTGTTTCCTGATGAAAGCCCCAGAAAGCCCATCATTCTTTCAGTTACTGTTTATGATGGGAATCTTGTGCACTTCAGAACAGCTGGCAGGCACCAGAGCTTCACACCTTAATCACATTTTCTTTGTCAGCCTTTCACATACTATACTAAATGGGAGACTACCAGAAAATCCTTTGAGCAATTACAGTAATAGGATAATAATAATTATTGCAGTTCCTTGCACTTATTTAGTCTCTGTGAGATTAAAATGAAATCAGCATAATGTTACCCCTTTGAAAAGGTGCGGATATCCCCTGCCAGCAGCATCACCTTGAGAAACTGCTCTTCAGGGCCTCACCTTCCGGCTCCCTTATATTTTATATGGTAAGGCAAGGCTGTACTGCCACCTTCCTATTCATGTCTGTGAGCAATTGACTACACAAATGAAATCGTGAAAGATAATGTGAATGAGGGGAATCAGCACCATGGAGAAGGTTTTTTTCCTCTGTGTGCCTATAAAAGACAGGAGGACGTTAAAGGGTAATCTCTCGAGTTCAGAGAGAGTATGCTTACGTAAGAAACTTTCTGTTCTTGACTGCACATTGTGTAGATCTTAGAAGTACTAGTGAGAGTTAGGTGTGTGCAACCAAAAATGCAACACAGAAGTATAGCTTTAAGCCTGTTGGTTTCTTAAGATGTACATTCAGATAATGCACTATCTTCCTGTCTGGTCCTGTCTGTGTAAGTGTTGTCTGCAAACTGTTGGATTATGGGCGAAATAGGTTAGCAGTTTCTATCTACTGAAATAAAATCCTACGGGGCCTTTTCCTACCTCTCAAAAAAAGTGTTTTGCATTTAATTAAAATTACGAAGTTCAATGTCAAGTTTTCACATTCATGTACCTATTGTTAGTGCTGTGGTGATGGTAAATTCCTTAAGGATATGTGTAACCATATTAAGCTGGTGCTGTATTTTTATCACCAAGACAAAAATAACAAAGTGATTAAAAATCCTAGATTTTTTTTTTTTTGTGTGTGTGTGTGATGCAGACTGTAACTTTCCATGTTAAGAATACAGAACAACTCTAGCTTTTATTGGGAACCTGTCCCTTTTTCTCACCTGTCTCAGTAGACAGAGATGGAAGCATTTAAAACTTGTCAGAAGACAGGAATGCAGCTGACTATTTCCCTGCATCTGTAGCATGGGCTACTGAAAGAACTGTGTTTGTCACTTCCATTAATGTGGCTATCTTGATGCTTGACTTCAAGAGAGAAAATAATGGTTCAGACTTCCTAAAATCCAGGATGTACCACAGTTCTGGCTCTCTGCACAGCAAGTTGTAACCCACAGTAGACCTCCACAGAGGGCAGCCTGGATGTGACCATTCCCAGAATTGCAAATATCTTTATTTTTATAATCTTTATTGAAATATCTTTACCCACAGCCAGCCACTCATCATTGTATGAGAAGGCAAACATCAGATGTTATACTGTAGTACTTCTCACTCTCTTCTGTGGTCATCCTCGCCAAACAGAAGATGTTTTGGTCCCTGATGTTTGTTTGGATCTAATCCCCTGGAAATTATAACATATGACAGTGGTCCGAAAGGATTACAGTAGAGGTTTGCTGGGTTATTTTGTTTCTTACATTACTGTGTCTATTCTGGTAGTTCTATCTCTATTTGGCTTTGCCAAGGACATGAAGAGAGCAGAAGATGGCTGGCAACCCTGTCCTTCTTTTTTCTCCTGCATCTGTGTTTTATCCAGGAAAGCCCCTACCCAGATTAATTTTTGGAGCTCAGACTGTTTCGGTTTTTTAGGATTTTTACTTATGTTTTAAAAGTATGAACTTATGCACTTGGCTGACAGTATTTGTCCCCAAGAAAGGAGATTTGGGATGATAGGGACAGGTCAGTGAGGCTTCTCTACAGCATTTTTGGATGGTGTCTTAGGTTTAGTTTCGGAGGCAGACACATGCAAAGACATCTTATTTGGTTTCTTCTATATTTAGAGAAAGCTTTATAAAACACTTAAATATGTTTAAAATGCTCTATTTTGGCTTTATGTGAAGAACTGTAAACCTTTAGGAGATGATTTTCAGGAAGACACTTTAAGGTACTTAATGCATTGCACATCCTGGCAGGGCAAATTCCAATACTCTTTTGGAAGCATGGATGAGAGTTAATTTACTTAGACCAAGTTGTTAATTTCTGGTTGAAACTGTTGCCCCGAAATGTCTGTAAATGTTATAGCTAACAGAGAGCTGCCTTTCTGTACGTATAGTTTTATACTACTTTCAGCTAAACCAATGATCAAAATACTAAATCTAGCCCTCAGACAGCTTTTGAATTTATGACAGTCCCTGAAGGACTTTGCCTTACAGTTACTCCTATAGGTAGTTTTTAAAATTTATGACAGAAATAATAACTCTGTGATAATATTCATCTGATTGCTTATTTAGAGCACTCAGTGTGAGGAGAACAAAAAAAAATGAGCAGCTAGAAATTCCTGGGGCAAAGCTTTGGCTCAGTGCTCTGCTGTCCCTCTCAGGGTGGGGAAGCCAGAGACATTTCAGAGACTTAAGGCAATTTTCAGAATTTGCAGAGATGTAAAACCAAAGTGAAATTTGGCCTGGAGCAGCAACCAGTATTAGTAATTTAATGGCATTTTAGGTACTGTACTTATCTATTTCAACTTAATTACTGTTTTCTGATATTCAGGGATGTGCACACGCACTGTGGAAGCATTTAGCGAGTCATCTCTGTCCCACTCCCCATCACAGGATGATGGTGATTTTCAGCAGCTTTTTCTGCCCCTCTTGCTACTCTGTCATTGTCAGTGGTGCTGCCCAGAGCACGCTCTGGATCTCGCAGAGGTTGCAGCAGATCTCTTGGGTCTAGGCAGTAAAGAGGGCATCCTGGAAAAACGAAAACAGGCATCTGGAGATGAGTGGAGTCAAGTCTCAGTGAACTGCCTGATATGGTGTTGCCCTGCCTTCTCCTTTCCCTCCTGGACCATCACATCCAAGATTTATGAAAGGGACCTGCCAACTATCAGGGATAATTTTTATATATATATATGTATTTTATATTTTTTTTTGTCATACCTGCCATCTGTGCTTTCCATATTCTGTAGTCAAATAGACCAACTGTAACCTGAAGGAAAGTCCTTCTGCAGTGGGGGCAGAAAATGTCCTTCTAACATTCATGTCTTTCTGAGAAGAGGGTTAGTGATGTGATCAGGTGTGAGCAAGAGATACAAGCATTCAGGTGTAATCTTTCAGATACGCTTGGGATGATGGTTTTGCTTTGTTGTTGGTGGTTTTGTTTTGTTTTGTTTGATTTGGTTTTTTTTGTTTGTTTGTGCTTTTTTGTTTCGGTTTTTTTTTGCACATTCAAAACCAATAAAGAAGAATTGCCTGTCTAAACCTTGCAGATCTTAAAAAAAATTTAAAACTCCACAGTGGGTGAATGTAGGCAAAGCTGATACTTTCCATTTCAGTGAGACACAAGAGTGGGTGTTGTGTTGGATTAATGCTATTTCACCTGTGGAGAAGCTGCTGCCTCACTGCCTCCAGAGATGTGCCAGCGCTTCCAGGCAGGGCTGGAGGCACCCCTCACTGCAGGATGCTGGTGCCTCTGGCCACTACCCCATCCCAGCTTAGCCTCAGGAAGGGATGTGTACACGCATAGGTAACAGGCAGGGCTCATTATGGGATGGGGCTGAGGTTAAGCTGGTAGAATTGTAGAAAAGCCATGGGGGGACTGCAGCGATTTGGGAGTAATGGAACAAACCTGGATTGAGCTCCAGCCGTGCTGAGCAGTGCCCACCTCAGTGGCTGGCTGCCAGGGGCCGGGGTCTGAACAAGGAGCTGCCTGGTGCCTGCCCACCTGCGTCCTCACAGGAGGGAGGGTAGGGCAGCAGGACTGGAGAGGGCATCAGCATTTCTTCGATAGAGGTAAGAGCCTGTAAACACTGATTATCAGCCTCAGACTTACTGCAGAGTACTGTCATTAAAAGCTCAGTTGTGACCACTAAGATTAATACAAGTGACTCCAAAAATAGGTGATTTCAGAGAGAAAGTTTCAGACCTTTTAATTAGCAAAATAACCAGAGCTTGTTTGTATGCCTTGAAATTATGTGGAGCTTTTTGCTTGCTCTTTAGGGTTAACACATTGTGGCTGTGTCATAAGAGCGTGTCTGCTAAGTGTTTCTAGCAAGACTTCTTGAAATGCTGCCAGAGACCTGGAGAGCTGCATACCTTGCTTTTAACACAGAGAGACAGCTCTGTGCCACTGCATAGCCAGGAATGTAAATACCAAATTTTAATTATCAGGTATATTCATAATTCATTAATAGGAGACAAATAGCCTGAGATGGCTTTGCAGTGCAAGAGAGATAAATGGAAAATGGTGCATAGATAATGGATGCTGGAGTAGAATGTGTGGAATTTTTCTTTCCTCCATTTTGTCTTGCTGCAGCTATTTTGCTTGAATTCTCGAAGTCACTCCAGGAAAAGGGGCTGGAAATAGGACAAATGTACATCCATCACAGATGTTCAGAATTCTGAAACTGAGCTTCAAGTACGCTGTGAGCTGCTGAATGCAAAAGCCACAGGAGCAGCTGTAATGTTTTGTATGTTCTGTGACAAATGTTTCCCTAGTTATTTAACAGCACCCATTTTAACTTTTGGATGTATTGAATAAAACACTTCTTGACCATATCCCTTCAATTTTTTCTTGAATACATAAGTTTAACTGACTTCGGGATAAATATTCTGAGAACTTCCTATCAATTTGGGTAGTATGATAGATGATGTGTCATTGATTTAATGACATAAAACCATATGTGGATAATGAACTTCTCACAATCTTTCTCTGGTAAACATGCAATCATCTGCTTCAACAATTCTTTTTCAGGCTAAATCAAAAGTAGCATGTGAGGAATGTAGTGTATATTCAATATATCACATACTCAGCTGTAACTTGAGTCTAGATAGAAGAGTACACTGTTGCCTAACCATCAGACTGGCTTTGGAGGTCTACTCAGCTATAAGAAAATGATGGGTACTGAATTTTATATGAGTAGAGATAATTGTTATAACTGGGAATGCTTTTAACCTACAGGTGAATAAATGGCACCTGTGCAATATATTTGTCCATGGTTTGAAATACCAGTTTAAACGAAAGATTTAGTGGAAAATAGAAAATGGAAATTCTTAGTTTGTTTGAAATATCCTTTTTTTTCCTGTAGAGGTGTCTTTGGGCACTTACTATTAAAATAGCGTTTAATAGAATGTACTAGTTGTGTGTAGCCTTAGTGTTACATTGTTCCTAGATGTAGTGGTTCTTTGAGTGTCTGGACCAGGGCTTGACTTAGAGGCTCCTTGGCTTCCACCAGTCCCTGCACCTGTTGGGAGGGCCTGGAGGAGCACAAACCTCCATGGGGGAACTTAAAAAGCCCCCAGGCCCATAAATTTATTTTACTCCTACATCATGCACTTTAATTGGGAACCTAATTCATAGATGGGAGGGGGTCATTTTTGAATGGAAAAGGTTCTTGTAATTTTAAATATCAAAGAAAGTCAAGATCATGAGATACCTGTTTCCCAGTGGAAACACCCCCTAGCCTACTGTGAAAATACCTACTTATAAAATGATATTTAGAAGCATTCCTTAGGCTTTTCTTCACAGCTGATATTTTTACCCAAATGAAAAAAAAAAAAAAAAAAGGAAAGCTTTTGGCTTCCTCAGTTTCTTTCACATAGAGATTATAGAGGTGTTTTTTATTATCCCTTAACTAAGTTTCTGACACAACAGGGCACAGGCAATCCCGGAGGCTCCTGGAGTATATTACTGGTAACTTCCTTCTCCAAGTGATCAAGGAGCCAATGAGGAGAGGTGCCATCCTGGCCCTTGTTCTCACCAAGAAAGAGGGGCTGGTGGGGAGTGTGAAGCTAAAGGACAGCCTTGGCTGCAGTGACTGTGAAGTGGTGAAATTTGAGATTCTTAGAACAGTGAGGAGGGTGCATGGCAAGCTCACTACCCTGGACTTCAGGATAGAGTTTTGCATCTTTGAGGATCTCCTTGGTAGAGTGGCATGGTATGAAGCTATAGAGGAAAGAGGAGCCCAGGAGAGCTGGTTAATATTCACGGAATCACCTCCTCCAAGCTCAGGAGCAATGCATCTCAGCAAAGAGGAAGTCAGGCAAAAACACCAGAAGGCCTGTGTAGATGAACAAGGAGCTCCTGGACAAATGCAGACACAAAAAGAAAGCCTACAGCGTGTGGAATCAAGGACAGGTAGCCCGGGAGGAATACAGAGAAATGGTTTGAGCAGCCAGGAATCAGGTTAGAAAGCTAAAGCCCCGCCAGAATGAAATATAGCTAGGGATGTCAAGGGCAACAAAAAAGCTTCTTAAGGTATGTCAGCAATTAAAGAAAGACTAGGGAAAACGTGGGCCCTTACTGGGACTGCAAGGCCATGGGACCTGATGAGATCCTATGGAAACTGGCAGGTGAAGTGAATAAACCATTATCCGTCCTGCTTAAGAAGTTGTGGCAATCAGGTGAAGTTCCCACCAACCTGAAAAGGAGAAACATAACCCCCATTTTTAAAAAGGAAAAGAAAGGAAGACACGGGGAAGTAGAGGCCAGTCAGTCTCACTTTGCTGGCTGGCAAGGTCATGGAGCAGATCCTCCTGGAAACAACGCTAAGATTTAGATTAGCTATTAGGAAGACATTCTTTTCTGTGAGGGTAGTGCAGCACTGGAACAAGTTGCCCAGAGAAGCTGTGGATGCCTCATCCCTGGAAGTCTTCAAGGCCAGGTTTGATGAGGCTTTGAGCAATTTGGTCTAGTGGAAAGTGTCCATGGCAGAGGTGTTGGAACTAGATGAACTTTCAGGTTCCTTCCAACTCAACCCATTCTATGATTCTTGATTTTCTACTGATCAGGCACTTGGGGCCTGATTTCCAGGAATGGTGTGCTGAAGACACATACTGTTCCATCAGCCAGAAAGCTAATGGGAGATGCTCTTCTCACTTTTAAAAAAAATAGGGCTCAGTTTTTGAAATTGAATCACTGAATGTCAAAGGCAGTTTATTTTGTCAGGAAAAAAAGAGTCAGTAAGCTTTCTGCTGAAGCATATTTGCAGTTTCACCCAATTACAGAATCAGTAATTTTGTGAAGTGACTTTAACCATCAACTTCTGTTTCAATTTTAGTTTGTAAAATAAATAAAACCAGCTCAAACCACCTTCTTTTATAGTTTCTAGGACAGCTGTGAATTTCAGAAAGATTCAGTGCACGGCTATATATGCTGCGTATGCAGTAGCATCTCCTAGGTAAATACCATGGCAAAGTGACTCTAGGTCCAATTTCCAGCAGTTTAATCATCTGTGTGTCAAACACAGAAATTTCATTTTATTTAGATGTTCTCATCAGCAACAATCTGTTATTTTAAAAACTGAAAATACACAAAAAATTTAAGAAAACAACAGCATAAGCTATTCACTACCGATAATTATTTCAGGGCATGTTCTTATTCCCCATTCCTGAGAGTTTAAGGGGGCACTTCTATACTTTAGAAAGAAATCATACTCTATAAATTAAAAGCAAATGCACTCGACAGCCAAGCTACAAGTGAAAATAATCATTACTGTGTGATCCACCCAATGTGCATTTAGTGATTCTACTTTAAGAAACAAGTTACATATAGTTCTTCAAGGGCCATCTCAGAGAAAATTTCTTTTTGTGGTTTTTCAAAAAAACCTATTATGTCAAAGTCATTGTAATTACATGTATGTATAAAGTTAAGCATACTTCTAAAGGCTTAACTGAACAAGGCCTTCAGAGCATTTCACTGTTCTTCAGGCCAAAGCACAGATATTTTACAAATGGAAAACAAAGTGAAATACTTGCTTGAGGCTAAGGAACCAGTTGCCAGCAGGTTTGGAAGGGACTAAATTCCCTGACTAGCTTCTTGACAGATGGAGCACAATTTGAGAGCCATTTCCTTATTCAGATATCGGTGTAAGAAACTTCACGATGGCTGTGTTTTATGGTTGTTGTTATCCTCTGTAAATGATCTATCTGAAAAATAGGATTGTTTTTAAAGAGCAAATAAACTACATGACAATCTATTATTATAAAAATAAATAAAGAGTTATGCGTACTTTCTTGGTTTTGTCTTATAGTGTTGTCATGAAAAAGTTTATAACCTTAGCAATATTCTTCGTTTTGCCTACTAACATTAAAGCTGTAATATAATTTTAGTGTTTGATATACAATTGCTTGTTGGTTTATCATAAAGTTTAAGTGGTATATTCCTGGAGCATGGAGCACAATTTTTCCCAGGAAAATTAAGTCCCTGATTTTAAAGGGCAAGAACAGTTGCTAAGCTATTGTTTTACAATTCTGTTTTTAATTTTTGTTTTAATAATTTATTAAATATGTAGTGTAAGCTTCTCACACATTAATCTTTGCCTGAAAAAAAATTCGCAAAATAATTCCTCTGTTTGTTGGGCTTCTGTTAAAGGAAAATTTATGTGACTTCTTAATAACACTTGAAGTATGGAAACAATTGTTTAGAGAGAATGAAATGAACTTTCAGATTTTAAGTAATATTGGTGTAAATTAAAGTTATTAATTTCGTATACTTCTGTTGCATTTCCTCAACAAAGTTTGTAAGCAACAGATTAAAAACAAACAAATGATGAAACAGCAAACAGATGTGGGTTTTTGCATGATGAGTGGTAGTCCTGTGGGACTGTTTTCTAAGAAAACAGGGGATGCAAACAGTTTGTGTAGATTCAAGTTCAGATTAGCTGTGCACTGGCAGAAATCCATGAGGCCAAACCACTCAGAAAGACCCAGAAGCTGTAAATATAAATAGTTGAGTGCTAGGAGAATATTCTGGGGAATTATTCACTTCTGGCCACTACTGGAGATAGGTGGATCCTTTAGTTCTGGCAAAATTACCATTCTTGTTTTGGGGGATCTTTCCAGTCCTTTTATAATTATAAACTCTTTTTTGTGCTACTTTGCTAATATAAGGACAGGCTAGATGTGATGGCAAACCAATGTGTTTGGACTGCTGAGACTGATCCCTAAGCATTGTTTCCTGGAAGCAGGGACCACCAGAAAGTGCTACTCATACTACTGAACATTAGCCTTGTGTGGCTGTAGGTAATGGCACAAGATAGAAAAACAGGAGAGGCTCGGAATCAGTGAAACAATTATGTGTCCAAGGCACGCATCAGCATTAAGGAAAGCCTCACAGGTGTTTCCAGAGGAGAATGTACCCTTTCTACTCATAAACATCAAAGGATCTGTAGAGTTACTGAGTAGGACCTGCAGCTTCTTTTGCTTGAAGAAGGCACGGTTAATTAATGATTTTGCGTTCTGATTAGAAAATTAACATTGCTAATGCTGTTACTAGATAACTGAATTTTGGTTTTATAAAAGCCTTTTGAAATGCAATTTGACAGAGTGTATATCAGATTAAATTGGATTGATTATTGGAGTTTTGAAGTTGTTGATTTCTTTGAGAGCTCTGTTAACGAAGCATTATATTGTAACAGAACCAATTAATAGCACTGTTCTACTTAGCTAACGGCCCATTACCCTCAATAGGTAATAAAGTACATACTCCAGACACTATATATAGCAGGCAGGGCAGGACAGAGTTACTTCACTGTGTGCAGTATAGATCTTCAGGTGCAGTTCTAATTTTGTGGTGCTGGGGAGGTCCTGTTTTTACTGTCAACTTGGGTTGATAACCCTGAGTCCCACAGCCCACTGTCATGAAGCAAGACCATAGTTTGGCATTGCCTATTAGCATCAGTGGTCACGTTGTGATAGTACCACACGGCAGGATGGAGCAGTGACAGTGTTCTATCACAGGAACTAGTGAAAAGATTTGATGCATTGTCACCCTCCCAAAATGGCAATAATTACCTGCATATCCTCACCTCCCCAAAACTTCTGTTTTGCACTCTACATGTGCCAAGGCAATTTCTGCAAACTTGCCGACATGCTAGATATTTAAGTGGGCAAGACAGTATTATGGGTTTCCCCCTCCCAGGTGGGGATATGTCCCAGAACGAGTAAACTTACTTATTTGTCTGATATTTCCATGTAAAACAGACCTTTCTAAAAAGCATAAGAATGCTTAAAGACATTACTGCACATTTAGGGGTGGTTTTCTTCTATTTGTTTGGATGTCTGGTACAGTCCTTTTTGTTCCAAGACAAATTTTGGTTAATGGTTGAACTAATTTCCAACCTAAAGGATTCTATGATTTCTATGATTCTATGTAGTTTTGCTCAGTTTCTTTTTGGTGAGGTAATTTTCTCCCTAGAGGCCAAAGCAACTGTGTTGTACTCTGGAGTACAATGCAAGAAATGAAAAATAGGCATTAAATACTAAGATAAGGAAGCCACCCTCAAAACTAGAATTAACTAGAGGCTCTGGCTGCATAGCAGAAGCTCTTTTCAATTCTTTTACAAACTTCCCTGGTTTGGGTCTTGACCAAAACCTTATCATCCTATATATTCAAAACTTTGGAGAGAAAAAGCTTTGACATTTCTGAATGTTAGTGTGCATCTTTGGAGTTCTTTGCTACTTCTCCACACATTACTCTAGTGGTTCCATTGAAGGTGATGGGCAATGCCAAGGTACAACTCAAGAATATAATTGAAAGTTCTGTGGTGCATAAATACAATGAAGAGTTATTTTTCATCTTCTGAGCTTCTTGATAATAGTGATGATGCAGGAAAAGATATTTGTACAGCTGGCAGCTGAAAACTATACTTTTTGAGGTTAGGAATATACAAAGTCAAAAAATAAAATCCATTATGCTATCTGTTGTTACTTTTTGCAATGTTTCCAAGTCCGCAGTTATATACTGTGGTTGTCAGGGAACCCTGAAAAAGAAACAGCCTGCAAAGGAAACAACTAATAGGGGAAATACATTCTACAGCAGTTCTGTTGCCATCCCAACATCCGTGGTCTGCTTCTTCATGCTTAGGAGATAAACCAAAACTTTTACTTTATTTTGTGAGGAGATTTTTGGGGGTGACAGAAAGATTGGGGATGTGAGAAATAATGTATTTTCTGGAAGTTTCTATTAAATTACATGCTCCAGGTATTCCTGTATGATCTTGAATGTAAGAGGCAAAATCTGGGCTCAGTAGAGGTTAATAGGTCCAAGAGCAATAACCCAAGAATACCTAAATACACCTGTCAAAGACTGATAAGAGCCTAGGTCTGTCAGCTGCATTTCTGTAGTTCCGGAATTGTGTCATCCCATTTTCCTCTCTATTTTATTACTTTTCAGTAACACAGAATTCTTAGGAGTGTCTGGTGCCTTGCAACCCCAGAAACATAATTCAAATTATTTGCCACCAGAACTGCACTCACAGTCCTGGAATACTAATATTCTGTCTACATTGCAGGGTGGAGGCAGTAGCTAATTTAATTTTTTTAAAAATCCCCGAAAAACCAAAAAGAGACAAAGTGACAAAACAAGATGCTGTTGTCCCTTGATGTAAGACTCCTCTGTTAGACTGAATTTTTTTTTCATGAAAATGGCTTTACACAAATGTAATTAAACTGAGTTCATTGGCATTTACCCGAATTTACATTGGCTCTTAACTCTTTTATCAAATTTTCATTTTCAGTAGTTTGCGTTTCATTTTGAAAGATATTCTCCATACCTAGAGTTGGAGACTTGTGAAGCAAGTCTTAGAATCAAATAAAATTTTAGTTTCATTTAGAGAAAACTGTGTCAAAACCAAAATGAAAACAGGCTTTTCAATCAGGAAGACATTTGCTTTGCTTAGTTAAAAAACAAACAAACAAAACCAAAAAAACAACCAAACAAAAAACAAACAAACAAACAAAAAAATCATTATTTTCGGGAGGGGGCAGCAGAACTGGAAGATGAATAATGACTAAAAGTAAAGGGCCAGCAAATGCAGGAGAGGGTGAAAAAGTTGTTATTAATGTAATCTCTTTCCATCAAAATAACGAAAGAGAGTAAAACACAGATGGAAAGGATTTACTGCCACGAGTTAAACAGGAAAGTAGGAAAAGCAATTCCAGAGCAGTGCAACGTGAGAATGTGCTGTGACCTATGCCATTTCTACCAGAATATAGAGATTTCTGGAGCCAGTGTGTTTATCCATGTCGTGGTAACTTATTCCATCAGTTTATCTATCCTTCATGACTTTGCCTAACCCCTTTCTTAATTTATGTATCCTCCTGAAATTCACAGCATCCTGGGGTGGAAAGGAGGCTGGGGACACATCATATTCATGACCTACAGTCTTTCCTTCTTTAAGATATGAAATGAATGGGGAGACAATTGTTCAGCTACTGGCAGTTGCTTTTCCAGAGTTTATACAGAAAGCTGCATTAAGCTAACTGATTAAACTATATAAAATGTTTCCTCCAAAATAACATTTAGCGAAACATACAGATCTGTTGATATTGATATATTTCATTAATCCATTTAGATTTTCCAAGTATGTTTGGCAGCATGGTCTCTCCCTGTCTCATTTTTCTCATCCTCTTAGGAATTGCTATATCCAAATTATATCCCTAAATATCAATTTCTAGGTTTAGTATTTGACATTTTAGTTTTGAAATCTACTTTGAATTCAATGTAAAACAATGCAATTCCAAAATTTCTCAAACCCAGAAGGCAATTTTTTTACTTTCATGTATGCTTCTGACTGTTTCACTGTCCAAAAAAAAAAAAAAAAATCCCCATCTACAGCAGATGTTGATTTAATTTTCAGAATTTCAAGCAAACTGAAAAATAATTTATTCAGACAGTTTTCCTCCTGCATCTTCAGAGAAGTCACATAAAGTTTAATTTTATATTAGAAGCCTCAGATGACGACATTTGTGTTTTACTCACTGGTGTACTCCAGTCTTTCAGATAACAAAAAAACCCTGTATGCCATTGGTACATGGCATGTAATATCTGAAGCAGTAGCACTACAAGACCAAGACACACTTAAGTCCAAAAATAAACAGTTAACTTTTAAATATTAGACTCTTTACATAGCTATGAATTTGCTACAGTATTCTCTGTGTCCTTAAGATTCTTGTGACTACTCCGTCAATCAAAATCCAAATGAAACAACTAGTTCTTGAGGACACTGGGTTTGTCAGAGTCCTTTGAAGAGATGGTATTTGATTAAAAAGATCAAAATGACAGAGTAAAATTATCTATAGTATCTGTGACTTCTTTTCCTGAAACCACTGCACTAAAATTTTAAAACCTAGAATGTGTTTGAAGATTTCATTTTGGAAACTGTACTTTTATGATAAGTAAGTCCAGAACAATTTTAAAGGCTATTGCAATGTCTGTAGGAATGATCAAAAAATGCAAATGATTTAATAAGTGGGTACAATTTTTAATGTTCAGTCAGTGAAGCAAGACAGCACAGCAAATAGGGACAGAGCTGAAATATAGGAGTCTAACCCTGTAATGTTACAGGTAGCTGTTCTCTGCCAGAGTTATTAGAACTCTACTTTTCTTAAGAAAGAGTAGAAATCCATTAGCTTGCTTTACTCTCAACCATATATACTACTTAATAGAGAACAAGAAATAATCCTCCTGACAATCGGTGTAACTAGATTTTCCCCTATATTTTTGTCTTCTTGTATTTTATCTCCCTCTTCCTAATTAGGAAGGTACCCGTGATAGGTGAGAAAATTGCTTATATTGGGGGCCTTTTGCTGGTGTATTGTGAAGCAGCAGAAAACAACTAGAATCACCACAAACGTTCGTATTCAGTGCTAAATATCAACCTAATTAAAATTTAACAGTAATTTATTCTGTAAAAGCCATTAAAAAAAAAAAAAAAGGCAAAATTTTCTGAGGAGGATTTCTGCTAATATAAATTGGTACAAAGCCAGGGCTCAATCTTAGGTTTTTAAAGTGATATAAGTCATATAAGAAAATCTACTAGGATGTGCATTTCTTTCTCCATTTTTACCTTCTTTTTTTCCTCTAGGAAACTAGCACACGTCCCTGAGTGGAATTTTAGTTTTCAGAATTACATGTGGTAATCTGTGAAATAAAGGTATTGGGTACCTATTGCAGACTACAAATACAGCACAATAGACCACATGCATCTTCTCCGCATTTCCACCTAGGATATTTCATAAGAAAAACGAGATTTATTTTTTCCAGTTGGAGGTAGGCTTTTAGTTGTGCAGACAGTGAATGAGACTGATTTTACATCAATATTCTCAGTAAAATTAGACAGATGTATTAGTAATCTTCCTCTAGTCTGTGTGCTGACAAGCAGTGCATGAGTAATGAAGAGGTCTTTCCAATGTGACCCTTCTGCAAAGCGCTAATGAACAGGGATGTGCATTATTAGTTGATAGTACATAGCAGAATTGGAACAAAGAAATGCAATTTAGGGTGCTGCTTACATATCTAATGTTCTAGCTACTGTAACTTTATGGAACAGAAAAGAAATGGGACTTCTGTGCTAGACCTGGGTAACTACTTTTTTGGTTTTTAAGGAATTAGTGGCTTTTTTCAAGAAAAATGTAGAAAGCTTCAAGAAATTACTGTTCCTAGCTTTACAGTCAAAAAAGCAGACTATCTGACCTATACAAATACTTCCATTTAAATTGCATATGGATGAACAGATAAATGCTTGAAAAATGAACAGTCATGTTCAGTTAATGAACACTTTACTTAAAAAAGCAAATTTTTTTAGGTTTTGTCATCCAGAATTAATAGTCAAACAAATCAGTTGTTTTCCTTCTTCTTCTCTAACACGCTAGCAGACCTTATATTTTGCTTCCTTTTTTGTGCTTTGGTGATATTGGGCAACAATACTTACTGTGACAACATCCATTTTTGTCTACTTTAGACTGCAAATTAACTGAAGTTGGAATCAGTTCCCTAGGGAGAGAGAAAAGAAGATATTATGGGATAAGATTTCTTCTCAGGAATACTGCAATCCATAAATGGTCACTCCAATAAGATGATAATCATGGCAAGTTGTGACAGGTCCATGGATTTAAGTCACAATAGCACATTGCTCTGGTTTGTCCACACTGATACGTGATGTTTAGTCCGCATTGCTAAAACCCAGTTTTTTGAGGAATTTTTTCCCTCTACTTCACATTTTCAGCTGTGTGAACAGAGGTTTTCATTAGATGTTCACCAGGAGAATGGATGAGAAAGGAGAGATGTGATGAGCCACTTGTTGGAAGTGGTGTGTGGCAAGAGGAGTAGCTGGTGCTATATTCACTCAAGGAGTCTTTATCCCTATTCAAAGATAACTCCAAAGACATCTGAAGAGATTGCAAAATATTTCATAAGCCATGCTACTATGGAAAAAAATGTATCCCTCTCAACTTTTAAATTATAGATAGATGAGAATAATAGTATAAGGGATGTTTTTCATTGTTATTGAATAATATATGTTTAGGATAAGAAACACCTAGTTATTAACAGAGCGTGAAATCATCAATCAGTTTCAGTTGACCAGCTAATTCGAGGAAACATCTGGTCTGTGGTCTGCATGTCCCACAGATGACTGAGGAAGCCAAGAAAAAGTGCTTGAAAGACAAGCAGTCTGCCAAGTCCAGTACAGTCCAAAGTGATCTGTTTCATTGAAAATGGTAGCAGCTTGGTCTACCACAGTGCCTCAGTGGTTATGTTCAGGTTACACAGCTATGTAAGGAAGCTCAAGGCTTGCTCTTATTTGGAAGCAAAGCAAATGCAATTCTAATCCTTACATCAAAAGTAGTCTTTCAAAATGTCTTTGCTTTCATTAAAGCTAAAACTTAGCCCCTAATGTGTATTCTGAATCCTGTGAAGCTGAGGAAATGGAGGAGGTAAGACATTCTTTTTGTAGCTGTTCTCCTAATTTTGCTTACTTTGGTTTCAGTGAAAATTTGGTTGAGCATTTATTATTATACTCCAGCAAGACTGATGCTGAAGACTGTGTTGGTGTCTCTTTCATTCGATGGAAGGGCAAATTTCATGTGGTTACCTGTATTTTTACAGGCTTTGATTCAAGAGAAAGATTCCAGATATTTCTGTATTGTCTTCAGATTTTTAGAGGAATTTTTCATATAAACCACTGCAGTGAAGAGAATGCACAGTATATGAAAAGCCATCTAACCCAGAAAAACTG
Organism: Chiroxiphia lanceolata; assembly: GCF_009829145.1. NCBI lineage: Eukaryota > Metazoa > Chordata > Aves > Passeriformes > Pipridae > Chiroxiphia > Chiroxiphia lanceolata. The sequence goes on along the minus strand of NC_045638.1, from coordinate 77,556,261 downwards.
GATACTGTTTTTTACCAGTTTGGCAATGACTCTTCTAGGTAACATCCCTCTCCATGTGTTGGAGTTCAGCTGAATTAGTGTCCTGCGTGGTGCACCTTTATTTGCAAAATTAATGCCATTTTAGTACTTCTATGTTGAAGGATTTTGTAAAGTGAGTCTGTAAATTTTAGAGCAGGGAAGTACAAGAGACTTAATTTTGTTTCTCTTTTTGTTTTGTATTTATACTAGATATTTTAAAGTATGATTATTTTGTGTCCGTTTATCTATTTTGAATGTTCCTCTAGAAAAAAAATGACAGCAAATATGTGCATATACATATTTACATATATACATATGTACATATACATATGTATACGTACAGATGCAGGCATGCATGTGTGTATGTTACACTTAAATTCCCTAGTTGTCAGTTCTGATGCAAGTTTGACACCTCCAGTGGAGTAACTGTAAATACTTTGGGAAAATAAGCACTCTGAAGGTTAATAAAGGCGATGTGCACATTGTGCTCCTTTTGCTTATGCTTACAAAGATTAACATGTTTATGAGAATTTTTGCACCAACCAAATTAGCCACGCATGAATTTTCTTTGCCTTTAAACCATTTACTGGCTGCTGTGTAGGTGTGCTAGGCCTGGCGTGGAGTGCTGTGGGACTGTAGGTCCAGTTCTGGGTACTGGAGTAAATAATCCATGGTTTGAACCAAACTGGAAAGATAGAATAGAAGAAAGAAAGAAGTAGCTCCATTGCTCTGAATGGATTGCCCTTTCAGATACACACGTGAAAGTATTCTCCACTCCTAAAGTGTGTGTGGAGATTAAAGGCTTATTCCTGAACTCCCCATCTCACAGAGGCGCCAGGACGAAGGAGCCTGTGGGAAGTGAAAGCCTTTTGCTATTGTTTGTGAAAGCCTTTTGCTATTGTTTGTGAAAGCCTTTTGCTATTGTTTGTGAATGCAAATTTTCACACTAGGAAGAGTCATGATGGCACTCCTGGACTGGCTTTGAGATATGCAATGTTTGAAATCTGGGACATCACAGGATGAAACTACACTCCCCTCCTGTACTTTCTGGACCTTTAATGCCTGGTGTCATTCCAGAAACATCCCCCTCAGAGCAAAATGGGGACAGAGTGGTGCAACCCCACTGTTTGTTTCATATGTACTTTTCCTTACTTTAATCATGTTTAACACAGATATATCTGACATACTCCAGGACCTGTCCCTTAGACACACGGGTTTTCTGCTGCTTTGAAACCCCCTGGCTTCTGGATGATCGCTGCTTGAAACCCATAACATAGCTACTAAGGGCAGTGGAAGTTTTTCTCTGGAAAAGCTGGCTTTTGCAAGGAAAACTGATGGGATAACCTTAAAGCTTTCCCAGTGAGAAATTTAGCATACCTGTTCCTGTGACCCTCTAAGGAGGGACCCCGAAGAAAGGACACTGGGTTTTAAGCACATGATAGTCTGGGGTCTTTCTGCCAAATCACCGACTGTGTCTCTGAGTGTCTGTTCTCTTGGCTGGTCCTAGAGGTCTCTTTGCTGTGCAAAGGTTTGTCACCAGTTTATGGCCCCTTGACTGAGCTCCTGCCATTTCCTACCACCTAGGGCACAACCTGGAGCTTGCACTGCAACTGCACTGAATGCATTCCTCAACTGTACCACTGAAGTTCATATTTGCTACCTGTTCATAAGTTCCAATCATCAGAGTGCTCTACTATCCCACATGCAGAGTTTCATGTAATTTACCATTACGCATCATGAATTTTGTAGAATGGGCATTATAAAGCTTTACCTGATGTTTAGTTAGAGTCACGGTGGTTGTACGCTGAGGTTTTGTCATGCCTGACAAATCAAATAATAGATTTTCATGTACTGGGACCAGTGCCCACCAGCACAGTCCAAATTAAGCCATGAGGGGCATACTTAATCATATTGATTAGGTTCATAGAGATGTAGAGGAAGAAATTCAAGTTGAGTAAAACTCACAGGAATAAAACAATCCAAAGAAGGGCAGTGTTGAACTGCAAACATCATACCTGGTAAATGCCTCTACCAAGCTATCACCCTGTGCTTGCAGAAGAGGCAGAGGAAGATGTGGTGAAGCCACGTGTCTGCCTGTGTCCCTGCCAGCACAGCCCAGATTCATGCTGTTGGATCCTGTGGGTGCAATGACTGTGGCTGCTGTGGGCTCCTAACATTGCACTGGAGTCAGTACTAAGCATGGCTGGAAATTCAGAGAATTGCCCTATAACTCATATGGGGCCTCTCTAGAAGGGTAGTTGTCATATGCTATTAAAGATTGCATCTTTTTGTGCTCTATTGACTAAAAATTACAATTTAAACCTTTAAAATATACATCACGGTGTCTGTAGACTAAAACATTAACAAGCTTGTACTGTTCCAGGTTGACTGACAAGATAATATATATTTAAATAAAAAATGACAGTGGGGTTCCACCAGATTTCCCTGGGATTCAGTGGCAATTAAACATTACTCAATCTTCTTTGTACCTCAAATTAATGAAGAGATAGAATAATCAGCAAGGAGGCTTACAGCCAGAAAATACTATTTACGTAAAGCTATCATTCATAGGAAGTCAATATTTACTGCACTGCAAATACACGGTCTTTCCTTTTCCAAAAAAAAAATTAAACATGAGCCCATGGTAATGTCATTTCTCTACAGTGATGACTACTTTAGCTGCAAACAGCTATCAAATAAATATACTGCCAAACGCTGTTACCACTTGTTCTTGCCATAGAAATTAGAAAAGCTTACATACAGTTCTTAAATGAGGGCAGTATAAGTAGCTCTGGGCAATAATTCAGACTATCCAGCTGTATCATTTTTACAAGAGGACTGTGACTAACAATAGCTTTCTAGTACCAGGAATAGGGAGAGCAGCTTGGGATGGGATGCTGGATGTGGAAATTCAGATTATGGGTCATCTCAGTGCTGCTACCTCAGGCTCAGACCTTGTGGACTTTTGAAAGGAATCTGTTACTTCAAGATCTTGGGTTAGATTTACAATACAAGGTAAAGACATATGCAGCAATGTTAATCAGTGGAACTGACAGTAAGTGTGGTGTTGCCATTGAATAACAGTAGGATTTCACTGCCGAAGAAAAGCCATACCTCAAAATTAAAATTGATTATGGACTTAAAAAGCATAAAATTGTCTAAAGTGAATAAAATAATAACTTAGCTGACAGTATTTAAGGAAAAAAAAACCAAATTGCATGTTTCTATCAGTGTGCTAGAACAGGGACAAAATCTCATTAACATAAAGTATAACAACATTTATTCAGTTCCATGGTGGAACTGCCTAACAATGTTTCCTCAGTTCAGTAAAACACATGGTGGACTTGATAAAGGATAATTGAAATAAATCACTGTCTAAACCTAAATTCATGGTAGTATTGCGGTGATAAACTGTGCTTAAGGTTGCACTGCCAGATTCAGACTCATAAAATATTATAGCAAAGTAATAATACTGAAATGCTAGTCATGTTTTTATTCAGGCAGTGTTCAAAGTAATTAACAGACAGATTCATTAGCATTAATATTATAATTAATAGTAAATGTTTTATGATTTCAAATGTCCTAGCACTTGCCATAACTGGAGGTGACTTCTTTTTGAAGCTAAAATAAGCTCTCAACAACCTTGAGGTTTCCAAATGTCTTTAGTTCCAAGTGTAGTTCCTTCTCACTTAGGATGATGGATGTAAAGTTATTTTTACACATATATGTAAGAGAGGGCATAATTCTTAGTCCTTATATTTACCATGCATAAGTATAATCTTGAATGAAGAAATATGTGCTCTGTCTTGCTTGAAAATTATTTTTATTAATACAACTACTGTTTAAACCAGATGGAAGTCAAAATATGATCTGCGAATTCAGGGTTATAGCGGTGGTTCTAGTGTTGCTGCTCTGTGTGTCAAATTGAAAAAAGGTACATTTACATAATTATCCTTGAGATAGAGTTTTTAAAGTAGCATAATACATATATTTATATATGCCAATCATAGTTAGGGTGGTTTTTGTGCTAGAGGTTTCTAGAAAAGGGAGATACTTTTCCAGATATGTTATTTTTTCCAATAGACTTTTTGAACAAAATGCATCTTTTTTTCCAAAGGATTTCTGTAGATTGTTTAAAAAAAAGAGCAAAATTAAAATCATCAACCAAAACTGATGATTTTTACATTGGATTAAGAAAGTTTTATACGCTTATGTTCATCCTTTGCAGATGAGAAATTGAAATTTGTACTGTAACCTGTTTTAAAATGCTACTTCAAAGAAAGAGGGGAAATGAAATGAACAAAGAAAGAGGTTATTCCAAAAAATTTTACCAAAATACCTGCCATTTCTACCTGCTTTATGGTGTACGTTTCCCAGTAGGGAGAAGCACACTAAAACAGCATAGATAGACTCTATAATGAACAACTTTCTCAGTATCAAGATGAAAATTTTTGTGTGCCAAGGAAAGGTAATTATATTTGCAATAAAACAAATAAACAAACAAACAAAACAAACCCACCAAACCATGTTCAATGTGGAGAAACAAATGCATGGTCAGACACAATGTCTTTATGAGTTGTGTAAAAGCAAGTTACTATTAATGTTACTTTGCCTTTTGAAATTTCTATTATATATGCTCTGTAAAGAGATAATCTGGCATACCTGGGCACATTATTCAGCTGTATGCCTAGGCTTTTCAGTGTCTTTTGTGCTCTTCTGTATTTTGAATAGATGTGATGTATTATTTATTGTTAGGAAAACATCCATTATTTACTTACAGAAATTCTAGTTATAATATTAAAAATGGAATATTATCTCCTTGGAAGAATATATTATAAAACTAACACTAGGCAGTAGTTTTGGAGGAATGATACAAAACACATGATCTTTGTGTCCACTATTGATTTGATTTAATCTAATTAAAAGCCAAATGAAATGGTTTCTGATGAAATGCAGATGAGCAAGAACTCAGTATTTTAGCTTTACAGATCTTTGCCAGCAATGGTTCGCTTAGCAGTTAGGAGTGTTATGAAATCTTTTCAATACCTGATATGCTCCCAGGTTTCCTTGTAGGAACCACTTATGGTTGCAGGCGCCAGCCCCAAGCCTTGCCAGGGTGCGCTATCTGGCTGCAGTGTGAGCCAGAAATGTACGTTCCCAGTTGAAGACCTAAAATATCCTGATGTGCCGTCTTGGCTTGTCACCTCAAATCCTCATCAGGCTGTACTGCTTTTCATTGCCATACAGAGACATGAAGGACAAGCTTCTGCCCTACTTTGTACAAGGTGGGTATAAAACACTGTCAGAGCCACATCAGCGATAGGCAACTCTTTCTGGTATCATTTTGGTGAGGTTTTTTGCCAGATGTAGGAAGTGGGAGGCAGGGTGTGTCAGAGTCTATGAAGGGAGCTGGGTTTTTACTGTTTTGATAGGAAAAGTCTGAGACGGTGCTGGTAGAGTTAAGTTCATGTGGTTCAAATTGTTAGATAACTATTTCTAGGGTGATCAGTTATCTTTTTTGTAATAGTAGCTACATGACATTAACACATATGCAACAGGCAAGATTGTATTGTGAAGGTTTTTTTGGCTTGGGGAACTGATGCTTTGATTTTTTTTTTTTTTTGCTAGATCTCAATAGATTCTTGGGAGTTAAAGGATTAATCTTTAGAAATGAAACCTGTGTGGTATTGAACCAGGACTGTACTTTTTATACTGAGATTTCTGTTTTGTTTATACTGTGTTTGTGAGTATGGCTGAGACTGTACTTGGTAGTTCTTAGTTTGTATGTGCTTTGGAGTTTTGGTAGCATGGATGCACTGTCTAAATCATCCTAAAAAACCAGTAACATATGTAAGGAGGCTTTACTTCTGCATGATATGGCTGTCTTGTGTATTTTCTCTTTGAACACCAAAGTACCGAAACCATCACATAGATTTATGACTTACTTGGAGGACTTAGAGCAGCTCAACAAGTTTTTTATGTGCCCATTTGCCATCTATTTTAAGTGGACTTGGTAGATACTTTTTATACCTGAATCAGTGTATAAATACGTGATTATTATTCAAGCATAAATTCTGTTTTGAAAGTATAACATTTTTCATGACTTTTCAGTCTAACAGATGTGTAATGCTAAGTGTTGATTTAGTATAAAAATATTGACTATTGAGTATATAAAATATTGAATTCAGAATGTGAAATATACCGAAAAGTAGATAGCTGAGAGCTGCTTACATGAGTCATCAACAAAGGTTTAGACTGTGAGGTGTCATATCAGGAATGTGTCACACACTGATTTTCTAGGTCAGTTGTTCACAACCAGGAGTTGACGTTCACAACCAGTCTGATTGAAGCATTTAATTTCAACAAGTCACAGATTGCAGTCGCCATGTGTACTGTATATTACTATTGTCTGTGTTTATAATGTGAAGTTGGTAACATCTAAGACATACTATGCTCGACACTATAGCAGTATAGGGGATCAGTCACCTCGAAGACATGAGATGATCAATGGAGAGATTAGGAGTGCCCCACCTCCAAAAAATAATCAAGCAATGCTCATATGGGCAGACATTGGTAAGGTAGTACTGGTACCAAACTGCACAATATTGCAACGGTCATACTGATATAAAAAAGGAAGAAAATGGATATTTTAGCCAAAATTTTCAACTACAGGTGTCTAATATCAAGTACTTAAGTACTTGGAAGAATTGAGAATGTCTTACCATTCCCACTGAAATTAACTGGTGAATATGCCTGAGAGCAGCTCTCAAAATCAGGCCTGACTTTATGAATTTGGAGGTGTTGGCCTTTATATTCCCCTCATATGTAAATGTATTCTTTCGTAGTTTGCATCCAGGAATTCCTTGTAAAGGTTGTTTATTTACTACATAATTATATTTTTAGCAATTTCTCATGTTTCTAAGAGTATAGTAGAAAGGCAGAACCAGATTAACTTTGTTCGTGCATACAGACAGGTGTCTCTGCAATTTAATTAGAGTGCAGTTTTGCCAGTAAAGCCTATGTATCTGCAATACACTGTTATTCTCTTCCTATTTAAGGGCAAAACCTTGGCTTCTAGGAAATGAACTCAGAAGGGTTTTCTGGTATTTCTGGTGTAGCAGTGTTCAGGACTTGATGCTTATAAGAATGAAAACTGGAAGACTGTCCATTTTTCTGAAGGATGCTCTGGGAATTGCTCTTTAGCACCTATGGAGAAGGAAAATCAAGACAAACATAAGTATTCTTCAATATAAATTGCTTTCAGTACTATTAGAAAAGCTACACCCTTCTCATTTTCTCTGTATTCCTTTCTGCCTCTCAACAGAGCTTTCTTTCATGCATTTATTAAATATTAATTATATGGTAATCTATTAAATTATGGGAAACATTCATCTGATTTAATGCTTTGAGCTTTGCAAAACCAGTAAAGAATTACATCAAAACACTAGTACAGATGTAGTGTACTTATATTCACTTCTGCCGTGTAAGTCTGTACTGAATTTGCCTCATTGACATAAAACCTCTAGAAAACTGACATTTTTACACAAATATCATAATAAACAATAGACTAATAACAAAATGAAATCACTTGTTCTTTCTGCCTTCTTAAGTAAGTCACCTTTGGAGGGTGTAAACTATCTCAGTAATTGAAAGATAAATGTAAACAACAATATTAATAACTAATGTTTCAAGCTCAAATATATGTTTGCGGGTCTAACCTAGCTGCCTTATGCACTTCATGAGTGCTTGCAGGGATTGAGAAGGGTGCTGCTCAGCCATGCTGAATTAGTGAAAGGAAGAAAGTGACAGAGGGCTTCAGTTTGCAGTAGTTGCTTTACCCTAGGTTTTGTGATCAGCCTCCTGAAGAGATCATTTTGGCAAGTTATGTTCATTGGAACTTGCTGAAAAACAGCTAGAACACCTCATTTACAAAGAAGTTTTATGGCTTATATGTACTGACGCTGACTGCATGGTAGCACTGATCTGGGATCTCCTCAGGTGTTTTCTTATGCTGTGGCTGTGGTTTGTCTCAACTGCAATGACTGTGCCTCAGTTGTTGGACCTAGAGTGTTTCATAGTTCTAAGGTCTGGCTGGATGTCTCACCTGTGCCTCACTTCCACACTCCAACACAAATTTGTTTGTGAAATTGTGTGCTTACTTGTTCTTGAATTTGATTTCTAACCCTAATTGCAGGTAGGATACAAGGCAGCTAGATAGATAAAACTCACTCTGAATGGTGTAAACATGTTGAGAATTTTGCGTATTCCTTAGCAGGTCTTTGCTAACAACAACATTTTGGAAGGTAAATCAGCTAGTAAGACTTGGGATTCAGTAGAGAACAGGAACAAGCACTCTTCTGGAGTGCCTTCTGTGCACTATGCTTTTTCCCATGCCAGTGCCCTGAAATCATATCAAGCTCCTGAGGTGTCTGGATTATGTGCTTCCTTAGGTCATTCTCCACCCAGGAAAGTCCTTTCTTCTGTATCCTCTTGCTTGGCAGTTTGAAAATTCTGAGTTGTTTGCAGAGGTCCTTGATTTTTTATATCTACCATGTCTTCATGTCCTCTTCTGAGCTCTCTTATCCTCTTCACCTGCATCACTAGATCTTCACCTTAATGGGCAGCATTATACAGCACTTGTGGCATAAAGAGATCCTGGCAGATCTTCAGCCTTGCAGGTTTGGCATCCTGTCGCTTCTGTGTCTGGAGAAGCTATTTCTCTGAAGGCAGCTGCAAGAATGTTCCCTGCACTCAGATAGTTCACAACATATTTAGGAAAGAGCCTTTAGAGAATAAAAGAACTTACTGTTTTCATTTGTTGTGGCAGTTACTGTTCTACCAATTGTTAATTTAGAAGATGCTTGCCCTGAAATCTATGTTCATTTGAAGCATAAGTGCATATTAGTTGCTTTAACATGTACAATATCCCTTTTGTCATATATACAAGTTACTAAAAGTGTTAGTTCAGTCTTCTATTACTTACTATATGTGCAGCTGCTGAAGCAAAAGTTTTGTCATAATCCTGCTTATACAAGTTTCTGACATAGAAGAGAAATAGTAAAGGTATTGTTAGGACGCAAAAAAAAAAAAATCCAGTGTTCATTTTGGACTGCATTAATTATAAACTCTAAATCCTGAACACGGACCCTACTTCATGAGCTCAATTCCATGGCCTTCCGTGAAGATATTTTCTCTCGTAGATGGCTTTTTTCTGCTTATTTTTAGCGTGTGCAATCTAAAAGAAAAAATGACATCCTGCACACCTAAGCAGGGAGCAATAGTTCTGGAATAGACAGAAATACTATCGAGTTGCGTTATAACCTGTGTGGAATTAATGAGAATATGAATTGATCTGATGTTAATTTTTCTGTCAGTTGTCACCAGATGGATCACCAGATTTATGTAGCACTAGTCACTGTCTTATTTCTACTTTATATTATCCACTATGAAGTAAAAAGTACTAAGTAAACAGCAGAACAGTTCAATACCCTGTGCTGATTTATGAACATATGGAATACAGCAATGAAATCAGAAGCAATTATAGTGTAGAAGAAAGAAATGCGATTTTGATGTACACCAGGAAAGCTGAAATTGTGTTACCGGTTTGGCATAAATGTGCAGTTAAACCATTTCTCGTGAGAGGATTTTAGTATCTAATTAATGGCACTGTTTCTTGCTCTGATTTGAACTCCTAACCTGAACGATGTAGTCGATGTGCTGCACACTTGCTTGAGGGAGCAAAGGGTGGTCTAGTCAGCAGTTCACCTGCATGACCTTTACATTTCCCTGAAGGATTTACAGGGTCTGTTTCCCCTCTTGCCTTCTGTGAGAGGGGAGGTGTAGAATATCTCCTGCTTAGCACGCACGCACTTAACTCCTGTTAATCCTTTTGGGAGTTACAGTGTGGTATCAAAGTAAGTATATACTTTTAATCTCTAAAGCAGCCCTCTAAGAGGTAACTGGAATTTATAGGTCTTATCAATTTGCAGCAGTGCAGGTGAATAAGGAGAGTCTTTAAAATAAAGGAATTGCTAACTCAGCTTACATAGAGGTTTGGTACTAAAACTGAAAATTCAGCAGTGCTAGTCCCTCCTCAGCTATCAGCTGATTCAAAGTATTACCCTTTTCATGCTAATCCTCAGGGACTGGTGTAATGTAAAGAATTGGAGATATGGGTGTCTACATAGCAGTAAATCGCTAGTGTTTGGAGACCCTTTAAAGGGTAGATCCTCAGGATATCCTCCCACAGCAGACAGGGAGAAGCTCAAAATATTAAGGTTGACTTTACATCTGAAAGCTAACAAAACTGTTTGAATACATTCAGCATTGCTCACTAACATGAGCATGTTCAGATAGAGAATGTTAAGATAGATTTCCTTTGCTATGAAAAAGTAGGAGCATCTGCACTTGATCACTTTTATATTTTGATTACTTGAGACAAGTGAGGTTCAACAGGCATCTTAATTCAAATAGCAGCTGTCCAAACAGCTAACTGCCAATACGTGTTGAATAACAGTATCATTGTGTAACATCAGATTTATGTAATATGCTGTTGTCAAATCATAGATAAGAGAAATGCAAGTTTGTTGTATGGTGCTGGGATGAGCACATTTGGAATCCACATTTGTGGGCCAGCCTTAATTAAATGAAAAATCATTTCAACCCACAAATAATTATGTTACCCTTCCAATGCAGTTCAAATGGTTCAAATATCTGAATAATGTTTTCAAATATATTGAAAGATGTAGCCTAACAAACAATTTAGTAATAAAGAGCAGAGATGTTCCTGCTGATAATTTAAAATCAACGTACTTTCAGACAATTAGGTACAGGTGATATGATGAGTAATAGGAAAAAGTACAGTGGAATAAGAAGGCTGATACATAGGAAGTATTAATTCCGTTAATAAAAATGAGTAATGGTGTCTTGAAAAGCTTACAAATGTTGATGGGTGTTCTGATATTTGGCTCTCAGTTAATTTCTAATATCTCTTACTTGATAAATAATTTCTGTAAAATAATGGCCTTATATTTGTGTCACTTAATGTTTTTTTCTTTGTAGTTATCTAAAACCATTCTGCATGTTAGTCATTACTCAGAGTGCTTCAAAAACCAGAAACTTGTTCTTAGTGTTCAAAAAAGGTTTTTTTTCAGGTACTATTCATGTGTTACTTCCTGAAAGAAGGAAACTACATTCAATTTTGTATGACCATATTGCAGCCAATTCTGGAGTTTTAAAATGATAAATAACATTGAATGTTTGTTTGCAATATTTCTGGATCTTATTCTCATAACTATTGCACCTTGATTTTGAATAAAATGTTCACCTATCTACTAAGTGCCTACTTCACCATATGTAGAATGTAAGAAACAAGTACTGTGAACAGAATTCCATGAAGTAAATATTGCCTGTACTTGTAGAAATAGAGGCATTTCAAAATTGCAAATGCAATGAAAAAAACGGAAATAAAAATCCACTGTGCTTGCAGATACTTATGGAGAAATTTCCTGTATCGTTAAGTGCTTCTTTTCATTCATAATATGGAAACATAGCAAGATGCACCTGGTATTTCTGATTAAAGAAATCACGTTCAATTTTGTCAACTTCCTGAAGTTTAACACATTCGTTATCTGAATAACAGATCTTACAAGAAAAAGCTTTATGCGTTAATTCTAAAGACTGATAACATGAGACAAAATATCAGAACAGTTGAGTGAGTGCATAAATCCAGGTAATGGGGGTGGAGGGCAAGTCTGTAAAAATCTTTATGAACCTGGGACGTTTTGATTACTGTTCTGTAGAGAGAAAATAGTTTTGTAAGAACTTATGGTATCTGCAGTTAACTTACAAAGAAGATAGCATTACACAAAATGAAGAAACATGCTTTTGGAGTTTATGTTCAGACTTCAAAGTCTAGGGATCTGCATTTCATCTCAGAAATGAAACAAAAGCTGAACTATAAATCAGCTGGCATTCCTTATAATTTACATGCATGTATGTAATTAGAAGTGAATAAAACAGTAGAAAAATACCATAATTTACTATCTTTTCTTAAAGAATTGTCCATAACTATTTTGTGCCTTAACTGTAAGTTAAGTCACAGCTGTAAGTTGATATCCTTTAAGGACAAGAAACTGCAAAGCAGGTCCTGGTAGGAATCAACAGACTCCAATAGAACATTGCTCATTGTGATGTTTTGGCCTCAGATTGTTGTTAAGTGAATTCCCTGGCAGTGGCAGCTGTTCTTTGCTGGAGCTGGCTGCCGATGCTTTTAATGCTGATAAATCAACTCCATGTAACTCCATGTTACTGCTGTTGTACAACTCAGTGCGTGGGTGACTGTTGCCTTCCCTATTCCCCTGACCTTTCCTTGTTTGAGTGTGGAGTCAAGCATGTTAGATTGAAATGCCTTCGCTGTTGATTTAAGATTAAAAAAAAAAAAAAAAGATTTTGCATTGGGGCACTGAGTTTAGGAAGCACTCGTGGGCTCCATTTAGTTTGCTTTGCTGTTGTCATGGTGAATTCCAACATGGAGGTGGAAAAAATGGCCTGAGGTGATAACATTTGCAGCTCTTCCAGCTGCCTGCAAAGTAAATATGTGTCTGTGACCTTAAATTCTAGGATGTAGGGTTTTTTTATAAGTGGTGCATTTCTGTCCCTAAAATAAATGTAAATTTTAAAAATGAACCTTTTGAAATGTATATTTATTTGTTTTTATTCAAGTCTGTAAAATCATATTTTAATAGTTAATAGTATGGCATGTAACTGCATGTCATTGCTTTGAGAATATATATCTTAGTTCTTAGCTTTCCCCAGGCAGACTCTAAGATCCTGTAATCCTCCCTGGAAAAACAGTAGAGACAGTCTTGTAAACATAAGAGTTTCCTCCATAAAACTGTCCTTGCAAAATAAATCTATGCAATTAGCCCTCTGTCACTTTGTTTGGCACTTACTCTTGCAAATATAACGTTTCACTATTCAATGAGTTTAATTTAGATTAAGTCTTCAGATCAGGGCTGTAATTTCTCTGTCCGCTTGCATCTGTGGTGATACTTAAAGATGTCGTATTATTGACCAAAATCATAACTTACCAGATGTTTTTTATCCAATAAGGTCTGGTGAAGCTATCTGATTACAAGGTGAATGGAATGGGGAGAAAAAAATGCGTTGCTGGAGGGGCTAGAGAGCTTTTTTCAGTCTTTGCTTTTTCTGAGGTTTTTGTGAGGAAACTGTGAATGATAATGGAATCATGTAGTGTGTCCAAGGCCTCCAGTTTCTTTTGCAATGCTTTAAAGGAGAATGAAGAAAATGGAACGTTTGCTAAGATCTCTTCTGTTTGAAAGCCATGCTCAAAGGCTCTGTGAAGAATGTTCTGTTGCTACCTGAGTACCAAGACAATAGGGACTCTTCCAACAGGCCCCAGATTTCCTTTGGGCCCACTTATGTTGCTACTTTAGGCACGTGAATTGACCTGAGAATGGGCATAGCTACCAAGATGACTTGTGGCAATGTCCACTGGGATCTGGGATTCCGTCTGTCATTCCACATTGCACTGCCTTATCTCTCTGCAGCTCAAAAAAGTCTCTTCTTGCCACTCAGAATAATCCTTCCTTTAGATGATGTTTCTGTCTTTAGCTTTTCCTACATGACTTCATTCTTCTTAGACCATGAAATAAATTCCTTCAGCACTGGAAGAAGACCTGCAAATGTATCTGTCATCGGCCTCAATTCAGACTATGGGAATGCAGCAGGCTGACTGCTGCAGAACTGTCCTAGCAGTTAAATCTATATCTGTCAAAGCTGATGTTTCATTTCTCTATACATTTCTCTATTCACATGTCCAAAAGTGGAAGCTGGGTCTTGGAATTATATGAATCTGTAATCACAGTTTCGTCCTTTGGACCTGGAAGCTCAGGACAATTCTGGACTATTCAAGGCTTTTCTTGCCCAAGCTGTATCCAAGTCTTAGCTAGATGCATGTCCTATCTTATAATGCTCGTACGCTGAAACAAGTTCTAGTCAGTGATTACTGAGTAGAACATTTATGTACAAAACTTAGTGTACAGTCAAGATTAAGTAGATTTTAGCTATACTCATGCATATATATGAGTGATCTGATATTTTATCACTTGACATAGGAACTGAGACAACTTAAGTCATTGACAGAAGGTTATAAGGGAGGATACAACATAGCAGCTGTCGTTGGATTTGAATGTAAGATGGAGGCACTCGGTATACATAGTGTTTGCATGGGAAAGGTGCAGGTTTGATGAGTGCAGTGTGGGGGGTGTCTTGATAAGAGATGTTCCTGAGGTTCTCCTGAAAGGTTTCCCATAGTGTATGTGAGTGTGGACCTGGTCAGATATCCAGTGAGCCACTTTTGCTACACATAGCTCAAAGATTAAAAAAGTTGATGGAAGTGCTTTAGGATAATGCAAAAGGAAATAGATTTAATTAAGGCACATAGCTCTAGGTCCCTTACAAGAATGTAAATTTGTTCCTGAAATCTGCACCGAGCAGTTTTGGAATTTCTGTCATTTGATTGAGAAAACCATGAAGCGTCTGTGGGCTTGTATGACTTGAACTCACACAGGAGGACTAGAGAGCAGAGTCAAATTGTTGGTATGCGTTTAGAAGCTCAGTTTCAGTCTGACCTTAAAATAAAGTTGTAGCTAGGTGCACTTAACCGTACATCAGTGCCTCTGTGAGTAGTAAATGGGATGACAGAGGTCTTTCATTTAACAAAGTTTCTTTCTCTTCAAACCCTTCCTGGGCAAAGCATTGTATTTGAATAATCTGCTGACATTTTATTCTTACTTTCCACCGGTAAGAAAAGTGTGAAAGGGGAGGAAAGCTTTCTTTTTGCTTTTCCCAAATAAAACTGAAACACTAATCAATTTAACTGCTTGTTTCATAATTATGACTGATGCAAACATACAAGAAGAGGTTTTTTACCTCACTATTTTTTTGTAACTGCTTTGCTTTTCACAACTTCTTGTAACTTGGTAGTTATAAGTTTTATTGATGATGGCTTTAAAGCAGGAATGTGTAGTAGTTGTTTAGCATCTCTTGCTTTTTTCTATAAGATGCCTTAAGCTACTGGAAAAATAATTTACTATGTCACAAAGTTTCCTGCCTTATTAGTTAAAGGAAAATATTTCCCTGCAGATATTTTCACATATAATGCTATTTCTCATATTTCACAAGCTGTTTGCAGTTTAAACTTAATCATATTTTTCTTTCCATCACTGAGGCTCTTTAGAATTATCTTAGAGATCTAGATATTATTTGGATATTTATGGCATAATTAGATTTGACATATTGTACTTTATTTATGTCAGTTAATGCCTAAAGGCTTGATTCTGATCTGAGATCTGCAGAGGCATAGCACCAAATTTGGAATAAACTCTGTATTAGAAATGCTAATAGCAGTCTCTGTCCAAAATAGTTTCTCTGCTCTCTTCCTGTCTTCTAAATTGTGCTAGATTGTAAAGATGTATTTGTATTTTTTTTCTAGAATGAGGTAGTGGCAGGAAGTAGAGCCAGCCTGCAGAATTTCAGTGTTTTGTCCTGATGGTCTCCATAGATATTATTGTATATGTAACATGTGAATGCATTTTATTTGCTCAAATAGATATGTTTTTGAACCTTCATATATACTCTCCCACAAAGAGACCTGATCACCTGTACTTTTGCTTTGCATTTTTTCCTCTCGATTTTTAGTAAAGCAGAGATCCAGATATAAAATTCAGCATTCCTGGAAAGTCTGTCTGGACTGATGATGATCCCCAGAGAACTTTATTTTCATGAATCAATGAATTAATTACCACCCAGAATTTGTAGTTTACCATCAGCAAATGAAAAATATTTTTGATTATCTTTTTTCACATGCATTCTCCAAGGATAACTCAGGGCTTCTGACTGCCATGAATTCACATCTTTCTTTGCTTTAAAAAAGCTTAGTATGGTTATATATATCTCACACTAGAGATAACTCCCTATACCACTACAGCTAGCGCTGTATTATTTGACAGTGTTGCAATATGTATTGGCTGGTGATGCCTCAGTTCTTACTGGTGGGCATTTGTGTTTGGAACAAACTGAATTACAATACAGAAATTTTGTTTCCTTGTCTTGCATATGTTGGCAAAACTCTGTCAGCATCCTCCCCCCAGACACATATTTTCATCAAGAGATTTGGTAAAATGCTAATATCTGTAACTAAGCTGGTTTATTATGTTGATCTTGAAGGCTGATGGTATTTGAAAGCAGGAACACTTGCCAGGCTTGCAGTGGTTTGCCCACATTGACTTGAAGGCAGGGAGAACACTCCTGTGTTCAGCTCTGAGAGCAGAGTACACAACAGGAAACCCTTGGTGTAAATAAGTTAACGTGTGCACTGCTTTTGGTTGAAACCCTCAAATATATGTGCCAGAAAACCAGAGCTGGTACTCCAGCTCAGAGCTGGGCCACTGTACTCTAGCCAGGCATAGCTCATCCCTAACGTAGATGTTGGGTAATGCAACCCATTGACTCCAGCTGTTAGGAAATCTTTCAGCTTCATAATTGTCTTTTTATGTCATTTTTACTCTGATCAGAATAAATTAAATTCTTTTACTGTAGTCATACTTTGTGACTGCTGTCCCTTTTGTGAAAGGGGCCCTTTTAAGAACATGTAAGACTCCAAAAATATTTATGTATAGGCAGTCTTTCTGAAGACATGCAATGCATTTGTGGATTTCCTTAATAAGATAAAGTAGGGTAGAGGTATTTTTGAATTAACTGTTCTAATAAATTGAAAACATGTGATTGTGTTTTGAACAATATTTATAATGTTATGTTTTTATGGAAAAACAATATGCTAAATTAAAGTTTGCTGACATGCAATACAGGTTTGGGCTCCACTTAAAAAGAGCAATGCACATAAAATACTACACAATTCTCATAAAAATATAGGCAGAGAGACTGATTTTTCTGGTTTAACCTTTAGATGAAGAATGCTGTTTAGTATTCATAAGGCAGAGGGTAATGTCTTTCTTTTTGAGTTTGGGTGTGCTGTTGAAAAAAATGGTTAGTGGTGAAAATTTCAGTAGAATTTAATTTCTTGTTGGACTGTTTGTGTCATTTTGGAGAAATATGGCTTTATTAAAGAGAAGACAAATGAATATCCTTTAGTCATTAGTCAGAGGTTCTGCATACACTACTTAGTACTATGTTATTTCTCAGATATTCAAATTATAGTGTACAAATAAATTTTAGTTGCTAATGATTTATACAAAAATTATCAATTTCATTATTACACAATGTTGGTACTGTGGAAAATTATTAATAAGTAGGTATTTTAGACAAGAGTAGGACAATAATTATGGTTACTATTAGTATTCCAGTTCTATCCAAAATTTACTGAGCACTTTAGAAATGCAGAGGACAGCATAGCCTGTACCTAAAAAAGTGCATAAAGCAGAGAGAACAGATGTAATATGCCGAGAGTCAGATTGATGCTAGGCAAATGTCTCATTATTTACAGGTTTGCTCTTGTCTGTGTCTAAATTTAACACATTTGTGGTATTTAAGCCGTTGCTGTCTTCACTGATCCATCTAAGTCAGGAGTGCCCAGCCTGTGGCTCTTGAGTAGCCGACACGCAGCCCCCTGCCAGGGCTCTTTGCAGTACCAGAATGAGCCTGCCCATCACAGGCGTCACTGGATAAATAAACCCGGCAGCCACAGGAGCTAGAGGGTGCTGCCGAGGCCAGACAGGCACTCCAGGACCATGCACACACCCAGGCCCGGCTGGTCTGGGTTGGGAAATGCTCCCATGTTGTCCTTTGTATATGAAATTCTTCAGAGCTTTGCACTTGCTTCCATGCTCCACTGCCTCCTAGCCCCATCTGGGGATGTGCTGTCTTTTGCTTTCACTCCCATGAAGCTCTGAATACTCAGCATATAGTAGCATTAGGATGTTGGGTTGTTTCTACCTTTTTTTCCTCCAATGATTCTGGCTAGGTGAGTGTGGGCTTTTTGCCTGTGGCCCCTATAATGGATATCTGAGAGCTTCCATATGGAAAAAGAGTGGCTCGAGACACCTGGTAGGGAGTGGGGAGCTTTTCCAAACTTTTCAGAGCAGGTGATCCCATTGGAGTTGAACTATGGAGGGAAGTGAGGGCATAACTGTGAGAAATGTAACAAATGAGGCATGAATAATGCCTTTGTGACAATTTACTTTCAGTTTGCTGCAGCTAGAGATCTCAGAAGTAAGGCTGGTGAGAGCACAGAGGTGAGGCTGTGATGAGAAGCAGCAAGGGGGACCCTGTCAGAGATGACTCTGACATGGACCAGAAAATAACAAGTGTGATTTCTGTCAGGCTGTTTGTGTAGGCATCTCTGTGAATTGAGTTGGTGAAGGTGCAATAGGAGAACAAAGAAAAGAAAACATCTTATATGCAATGCGAGAAAAAAAAGTAATGCAAGTATTGGACATGACTTGTGGGGGGTTGTAGGCAAGAAAAGGCATGAAAATTATATTGGGCTCTATCAGAACTGCATGGTGAAGCACATCCTGCAGGCAACAGAAGAGCTCTGTTTTGCCATGGTGGGTTTGAGCAAATACTGTGAAGTTAGGAATTAGGTTGATTTATAAAACTGAATAAATTCAGACAGGCCATCACTGAAGAAACAGTTTGTTGTGAGTCACCTATACAAGATGTTTACCTAACAGTGTTTGAACATGCAAAATTAAAAAAAAAAAAAAAAAGGAAAAAGGCAGCTTCAAGAGAAAAATGTAAGAAAAAATCATGTGAACCTTGGGTGTTGCAGAAGAGAAAGTATCAGTGAATATGGGTAGACAACTGCATTTGGCTGAGCCAAAAATATAGAATGACTGTTCTCACTGTTTTCCAGTTTCTCAGCACATGATAAATTAACATATGTCAATCGGTTTAAATTTACAACAGCCTTCAATACTGAAACAAGGTAGCATACGTAAAATGGGCAGAGAGACCCAATAAATAACTTATTTGACCTTTATATATTATTTATAAAGGGCTGTGCATGCAAAGCACTAAGCATCTTCCATTTTCAATAACCAGCCTGCAGCAGATACCCATAAAAGCATTACTTCAGTCTAGCATGGAAGGAAGCCAGGTTAATCAGGGGGTTTGCCTCAGGCAGTAGGATATGGTGTCTTCTGTTGCCTTACTGACATGAACCAGCTTTCTGATGATACCCAAAAGAAGATTTTAAATAAATCAATGCAAAAAGTAAGTTTACCTGTATGGAACTGGTGGCAAAATAAAGTAAGCAAAGAAAAACCAACATTGAAGTCCTCTACTATAGATTAATTTAAATACGGTTTGTGTTTAAGACTTTGTAAGATTAAAAAAAGGCACTCCATGACTTTAAGGCTGATGAACCTGAAGTTCTGGCTTATGGAATGGTGTTACCTGAGAATGGACCATCTAGGAAAATTATTTATGCAAATGCACCACAATTATTTGTATAATGTACCACATTCACACCAATGAGCAAGAGCAAGTGGAAGCTATTGCAGTTGTGCAGTTCCTCATATGAAAAGGGTTTACAGTCACAGTCAGGATTCAAAGGATTCTGTACTGGGTTGTTTATGTACAGGTTCCCCAAAGTTTAATGGGTTGAGTGCTGGAGACTGTACTTTGGATCGATCAAAGTATCTGGTACCAGAAGCTATGACTCTAGCATGTGCAATTTTAAATTCAGTTTTGGAAACGAGAAAGACCTTTATAGTTTTGTAGCCCATTCTTTCTCTGACATTACAACTCTTATTTTACAAATATACCTGCTTGCCTTTCTCAGATCTGATTAGGCCGAATTTTTGTTATAATTAAAAACAAAACAAATAAAAAAGCCAAAAAAAGTTAAATTTCAAAAATATATAAAAAAGTTTATCAAACTTTGAATTAATCAATTTAAACAGGACAAATAAAATACTGTAGTTTAAATCATGTGGGTGCTTAGACAATATCTTAGTGTGGTTTCTTCTGACCTAAAAATCTGTCTGTTCAGGACGCTGTGGTAGGTTGATGGATAGCAAAGTCTCTTACTTTTAAATGTTGGCTGGATCAACAGCAACTCATCTCTTAGACAGGCTGATGCAAATTTCTACTAGTGGAAGAAGGCAGTATTCAGCTATAGGCTGTATTTGGCCTTTTTGAGAGTGGCAGAGAATTAATTGCTCATACTGTAAGTTTTGCTGATGCAGAAAGTTGTGTCTGTTGGGTATTACCTGGATTTCCTATCAAAATTCTGTTTTTTATACAAATGACTTAAAGGTGTGTCATTTTTCTTTCAAATCTTAACATTTTTTTTGTCTTCATGAATTCTGCATCTACTGAAATAGCTCAGTTGAACTTCCCTTAGAAATCAATCTTTACTAGTGGACAGCTTTGATCTTCCAGTGTATTTTGGAAGACTGAACTTGATGATCTTGGGGTTTTTTTCCAACCTTAATGATTCTATGATGTCCTGTTGGTGTTGTTCTTCCCCCACCTCAAAAAAACTTCCAAGTGTTTAGTTTGCAGTTCAGTGTGTCTGAGGCAGCAGAGTTTCTGCCTCTGCTTATGGAACAGTTCATCTACACATTGCAATGACCAGGTAGATCCTTCATACTCATCTTAAGTCATGCATTACATTTATTCAGTCCTGCTTGAGTGTGCAATTTGTGCAAGCCAAAGCATCTTTTCTATCCTTCTGTTATTTAAGTGTGTGCAGACTCATGGCTATTACTTTTCTATCCTTTAGAAATGTTTTTTTTCTGATTGGTTGGAGGAAGCCAATTTAAAATTAATTTTTCTTTGGAATTTTCTTTCTTCCCTTTTCTTCTCAGCTTTGTATATTTGTATTGTTTTTTTAAAAGAATTAAAAAAAATCTCAGGAAGAGTGTGGTTGGCTGATCTTGGCTAAGGGTGGCCTTCCCAGTTACTGTCATGAACCAAACAGACATGATTTTGGGAAAATTAATTAAGCAGCTTCTCCCTCCTGAGTCCTTCCCCCCATCCTGTGTGGCACAGCCATCACCTTGGCCGCAGGGCTCAGTCATGCCCTGTGGTGGGGCCTTCGGAGCCAGCTGGCACTGGGTGGGACTGGCTGTGCCCAGCTTGGGGCAGCCCTGGCCTCCCCTCACTGTGGTCCCTGTAGCCCTCCCTGCCAACACCTGGGTGCTGACACCCCATACAGAGACACAACTGAGTGTCTCTGTACTTTCACTGTACATACTTCTCATGTTTCATCCAAAGGAATGTTTTTATTTCCAACACCAGGTACATTCTGTTTTCCAGTACTTTTTGGCTAAAGCTTTTTCCTGTGTGGGTGTGTGTATGCAAACTTACTATCTTGTTATATGTATATAAATTTTATGTTTTTCGTATTATAATTTTTAATTCTTAAGCTGCTGCTGCTTGCATAAGTTTCTCTCCCCTTGCTCCACTGGTTGTTCCTGCCATTTTTTTACTCTCCCACAATCAACTCCTAAATAATGTTTACTGCTCTGTGTCTATCAGAATTACTGTGCCTTTTGCTAACCTGTTAGAGCTTCCCCATAGCTGTTGTTATAAGAGGAACAGTCTGTGTCACTGAGTCCATTCACTTCTTCCTCTTCCCACGTGCTTTAGGCATGACACTGGTTGATACCTGAGTCCTTGCCTGTTGGAACCTCTTTTACTCTTTTGGCCAGCATTACCAATTCCAGCTTTTTTCTTACTGTGCTTGTCCATTGCCTTCAGGAGTAAACTTGCTTTTCATCTTGGGCTTCTTTTGTTGTTTTCCATGGGCAAAATTGTTTCTGTAAGCCTCAGACACTTGGTTCTATACTGGCATAGCCATACTACCTGCTTTACATTTTACACTTCTTTTAGATGTATATTGTTATCTTTTGCCATATATATATGTGTAACATTTATTATATATATTTTGAACATTACTATATATGTTATATTAACATTTTCTCTCCTTCAGTGTTAACCACCATTATAAATGGTTTAACAGCATAAAATGTCTATCCCAGACTCTGTCACTGTACTATTGATTGAAAATTATAAATGTTTTCCTTACTACATGAGCTATCCTATATTATCCTATAATATCCTATTTTCCTCCTTTACAGCCATATATGATTTAATTACTTGCGTCTTCTGTTGATAGGATAACTTGAGATTGAAAATGGGAATATTTAGACTCTGAAGCTGAGTTTTTTGGAGGAGCTAATTAAACATTCCTGATCTGAGGAAAGCTTAAAATGTAAAAGATGCTACTATATCTTTGCTGAATCCATCTCTGGACAGCTTGTGAGCCAAACATACACTGAGCTGTGAACACCTGATTTTAGCTTAGTGAAATGTTGTCTTCTGAAGTCTAAAAATATGATCACTTCAGGTCTCTGCTTAAAAAGTTCAAAACCTGAGTCACCAGAGACTGTTCCTTCACTGCTCCTTCTCCCTTCTACCCTAGCTGCACACTGGTCAGGAGGCCAGGAGAAATGCTGTGTTCCATTGTGGGAATTGTAGTCTGCCCAGAGAGCTCTGTTTCAAATGAAAATGAAAAATTGTCTGAAGAAGGAAATGACTCAAGATGAACAGTTCTGAAACAAAATTTTCTAAGTTTGTTTAAAAAACTGAAATATTTTAATTTTATTTGAAATCTAAGTATTTGTTTAGATTTTAGTGATGAAAGATGGGAATCTTCAGGTAGTTCTAAGTAGATGGCAGACACTTCTAAATTTATAGAAGTTTTATGTTCCAAATAATATTCCTATTTAGGAGATGTTGGAAAAGGAGAGCTTTTTTGATCACACTGTACACTGTGACATTACCTTTGTGCCTCTTTTATTGAAATTAGAGGCATTAGTTCTTATCAGATACTTTTATTGTTTTGAAATTTTTTAGTAGTCCTTGTTTTTTGATATGTGGGAGCTCATGAGACGAATAGGCCAAAATTACAGAAAATAAGGTCAGTAAGTAATCATCTGCGCAATTGAAAAAGATTTGTATTGATTAGGAAATCCAACCCAGACAAACATCACAATTTCTAATAAATTGTGTGTTAAATATGCAGAACAAAAATAATTCTAGCAGATGTGTGTGTATATCTACCTTTTTACTTCATTATTTTTATGCAGTATCATTCTATGTTTTGTGCCTGTTATATGTCTAAAAATGTGCATAATGTAGTAAATGTAATTTAACCACAGCAGCCTCGGATAAAAGATATTTTTTCATAGTCTATGTGATGCAGTACAGCAAGGATTAAAATTGGCAGTATTTTGGTTAAGAGAGAGCCCTCTATCAGAGACCGCTTAAGGCATATCTCACTAGCTGCTTGATTTCCTGATTGCTCAGCATTTTGCAGAAGATTGGAATTACACTAAAAGCAAGGTTACGTGTTTTCTACAAATTATTCACTATTTCTTTGCTGCAAGGCTAGCACAGAAAACAGCTTGCACTTTCCTAGTTTTTCACAGAGGAGCTTTTAGGTGAAGCAAGGCGATAACCTCACTTCACCCAGCCAGATGAGTGTAAACCGAAACACTGTGCTCGGTGCTGAAGTGTCACAGCATGCAGTGTCAGGCAAAACATAAGCATCAGGAGGAGTCTGAACTGCTGGTCTTTTCCTCAGTAACAGTCAGTTCATTTCTTTATTTCTAAGGAAAAGCATCCCTATCTATTACACACCTTGTGTTGAAGTGCTGGTGGAGTGTTATTCTTCATGGAAATACCCGAGTTGCCGATGGGAGCGGTTCCAGTGGTGGCGTGATCAGCAGTGGAGCACTCTAGTGTGGTGCACAGGGGGTTCTCAAACCAAGGGAACCCTGGGGGAAGTTGAGAGAGCCACCAGGAGCCTACAGCTCGTGCGATGGTGACTGACAAGACCTGGTCTGAGCCAAGAGCAGTGTCACCCAATTCTGCCCCCAGTTCCCCTGTGTACGTATAAAAGAAGCCCTTAGCGACCAGTAACACCACCAACAGGGTGGGCAAACAGGGTATGGAGCGTCAGCAGGGACATGATGTGACAGTTGGCACAGGAGGTGCTGAGGCCCTGCCAGCTTGTTCATGAAGCAGTGGTGTCCACCCAGCAAGAAAGTCATGGCCTCTCTGAGCTCTGCACCCTCCATGACTGATGCAACTGCCCAGACATAGATCCAGCTGGAATACAGTGCCACCCTGGTGTCAGCTGCAGGCTGGGCACTGCTCTTGTGCTGCTATGAGCACCCCTGTGGGAGGTGTGCCCAGGTAGAGGAACTGTTCTGCTCCTTCTGTACCTTCTAGTAGAAGACAGGATGAGGAACATGAGAGAGGGAGAGAGAGACTGCTGCAATCATACCCTGCCTTCCTTGAGACAGGCCCAAACAGGCAGACAGGATGCATCATTTGGAGGATTCCTTATCCTCTCTCTATCTAGCGAAAGAGAGTGGTTTAAGGGACAGGGAACAATGACTATAAATTCCTGCCCGGCACAGCAGCCACATCTCCTTTGTGACTGCCTCACCTTCCCAGATGCCCTGGCATAAATAGGTGTGAGGCTCTGCAAGTGGAACCAAGCAACAATGAGGACGATGGTTCATCTAACTTGGAGGTACCACGGAGGTTAAGTCATCCTACACCTTGCATCAAAACCACTTTCATGAAGAGAAAAAAAAGTGTCACTGCAACAGGAGACCCACTCCTGAAGGGAACAGAAGGCTCAATATGCATGGACTTACTTCTTAGGGAAGCCTGCTGCCTCCCGCGGGCCTAGATTAAAGATGTGAAGAGATGAAGACAAAGCCTCCTACCTTGGGTACAACCCTCAGATTCTTTTCTGCTATTTATTTATCAGGTAGATAGTGTTGAAGTTGCACCAAGAAGTGCAAGGGCAGTCAATTGACTTTGGGGTCTTGGGATGATGGGTTGAGGGATGAGAAGCACAAGTAGTATTCCCTATCCATCCAGTTGCAGGGGATGATGAGGGAAGAAATGGGAAGAGCCAACAGATTCTCTTAAACGTATGTACATCTGTGTAATATTCCTTAAATGCTAAATTGAAGGAATCTGCAATCAAAGATCTGCATCTATTTTTTCACAATCTGTCCATTAACTTCAGTGTGTAGATCACTTATAGATGTGATCCTATGTCTACATAGCCTCCTAGTTTTGTTAGTGAGGTGAATCTGCTATGCCTGTATAGGAACTCATTTTCACAACTGTTCTGTTGCAGCTCTGTTTTGCCATTTACTTCCTTGAGGTAATACGAAGGTATGACAATAAATAGAGAATAGTGTGACAGGATGAAATATAACCTCTAGAGCAAGGCTTTTGCCCTATTCTCACATGTCTAGACCTATGCCTTAGGCTGTGTACAGTGTCAAATAATCAAATTGTGTTGTTTAAAATACTCATTGATATATGTTGTTTTATTTTCTGATGCTGCAGGATGACTTCAGGCTAGATTTTGCCCTTGTGTGTGCAGAAGCAGTTTCCACTGACTTTGAAACAAGGTGACTCCACACAGAAGTGGGATATTGTCCCTCAGCCTTTATGGCGATGCAATTATTTAATCAATTGGAGCTGTGTTTTTGCGACACCTCATAGTGCACCTAATCCATAATAAATGATCAGTCTGGATTTCTGGGTTTAGTAAGTGATTCAGAATAAAACATATTCCTCGGTGTGTTAATAACATTTTGTCACGGGCTCATCCATGCATAAGCGGGTGGGACTTTCTTTGTGTTTCTGCAGTTGCCTTACTCATGGTCCAAATGTGTATTGAGATAGAACAATATGATTATCAAGTGCCAATATGATATACTTTTAAGTCCATATTTTCAAAAGTATATGGGCATTTGTGTTCATTGAAGTTACCATTGATAACCTAGGCTTTTAATGTTTGGGGGTGGGTCTTTTTCTAGTAGCTATGCTGACTTTGATCATAGTACTTAATTACCGCTTGAAATAGGAAATGAAAATTCTCACATCTTTCAGACAGTATCTAGAAGAGGGCCTATTAACCAATATTTGATTGTTTGCCAACAGTATCCTGAGCTGTATGAACAGGAGCAGAACCAGTAGATCATGGGAAGTTATTACTCACCTTGAGCACCAGCCATGTGAAGAAAGGCTAAGGGAGCTGGTCTTGTTCAGGCTCTAGCAGAGACGGCTTTGTGGAGGACCCGACAGCAGCCCCCAGTGCCTATGGAAGATCATGTAGGAGATGGAACTGGGCTCAGTGAAGTAAGGCAGGGTGAGAAGATGAGAGACAGTGAAAGTAAAGTGAATCAAAAGAGGTTCAGACTGAATATTTTTAAGAAATGCCTCTATGAAAACAGTCAGGCATGGGATAGAATGAGCAGATATGTTGTGCAGTTTCTGTCCTTGGGAGATTTTCAACTTTGACCAGGTGATACACTGAGCAGCATCGTCTGACCTCAGAGCTGACCTCCTGTGAGCTGTCCTCCTGAGATGCCTCTCAGACTGAACTGTCTTGTGATCCTGTTCCTGTCCTCCAGACAGGTTACTTGAAATCTCTTACTTGCCTTTGCTGAATTTTGATCTCAGTTAAACTCAAGGATAAAAAGTACCATGGTAAGGAAATCCTGTGAGATTGTGCTGAGTTTGTCAACACTGAGATCAGAACATTATGCCAAGGAACATGGTGTTGAAGGAGATTCCTTTGAGCTTCCAATGCAGTCTTCTCTATTCTCACAGGTCACCAGCTAGCAGGCCATCCCTCTTTTCTTTGATCTAGAATAAAGGAAACAAGCAAATTAAGCAGCTAGTTTGGTTGAACTATCTCTTGATCGTATCATACTTGTACATAGAGAAAGAATTATCCAGCAAAGTGTGGATGTGTAGATGATTCAGACATTAAAAATCAAGAAAATACAAGGACTGGATTTTTAATTTTTTTTAATCTCTTCAGTGTGATTTCAGCAAGACACACCTTAAACATAGCAGAACCTGGAAGAAATGACCCTACCTAGATTATATTTTATCTCAGGCAAAAGAGTAGTTGGTGCCTCTCTTTCTTTTGTGAGTAGGTATAGAAGCATAACTATTGTGGAAACACTATAAAAATAGCCTGAGATTGTAGAGAAAGGTTTTAAAAAGACAAGTTTTCTATGCTTCCATGTATTATTTCTTTTTCACAGCAACTCTTTTGCTTCAAATCAAGCAGTGATATATATTCTGTATTTTGATTCCTTAGGTTTAGTAGCATTTGTGTTCGTTTGTGTACCTATAAACAAATTAGTCAGGTACAGGGTAGTTGGTAAGATTCTGCATAACTGTGTAGGAGAGAAAAATTCTTTGTTCCTGACTGACTGAGTTAGGTATATGTCAACATTTCATTTAAAACTTTGTCTGATTGAAAAGTCATGTTCAGTATGGTCAGAGTTTTATAGAGTTGAAGCAGTTGATTTTGGCCAGTAATTGCATATTTATGCAATAAAATTATAGTGGGACCTAATTGCTGATGAGTTTTCTGTGTGTTAGAAATGTAAAGATCATAAAACAAAGATAAATCACAAACCAAAACAAATATAATGGGACTTCTTTAATAAAATACATGTTATGGTAGCTTTGAACTTCAGGAAATTAAAGGTTTTAATAACAGAAGTATTTTTACATGTTAGCATATATGCATTAAAAATGTATTGCAAGCCTTATTCAAGGAAAATTTCTGTTTCTGTTAATGAAATTTTGTCTGAAACAGAACACAGATAGTCTCAGAGAAAAAGGAAGAACTGGGTTTATAAAAATTGTTTTGAGTACATGTTGCTGGGATCAGTAAAGCTGTGGAAAACTTTTCAATTTTTTTAATCTAATTTTATAGCTAAAAAGATTGAATCTGGTTTTCTCAAAAACTCTACCTACAATGGTTTGCTTTTCTTCAATATACCCATAAGGAATACCAATGCATTATCCTAAGGCAGTGGGTTTGATCATGCAGAGGTACTGTAGAGAAAAGCAACATTTCTACAGAAGCATTGCTACACTTTGCTATTTGTGTGATTGGTTTGGTTGCACATTACCACAGTCACATTTCATCCAGCAACTCTTTGACACTGTTAATGATTTTTTCTCATTTTTCTTTTTTGTATGTTGCAACAGACTGACAAGGACTTATGAATGGATATATACTAATTAAGACAATAAAATAGTTTAAAGATACACAAATGTTAATAGGATTTGAAATAAAGAGTAGCTTGAGGCCACTAACAGGCCATTTAAAAATTATTAGCATCAGGCCCAGTGGACCAGTAGTAAAATACAATTTCCTTTTTAGCTAGACCCTGAGCTTTATTCCAGTGATCACAGTTGTGAACTGTGCTGAACTAATTTTGCTTACTCCTGCAAATGCTGACATAGAAGCTACTAGCCTTACATAATGCCTAAGGTAATATATACAATATTTTGTTATTCTTAAAGCAGTCTTTACAGCAAATTAATTTCAGTACATCCACAAAGATGTGTTCTTGCATTATTTATATCAAGCTGTTAAATGTTTTATTAAATTTCAGTGGTCTGTTTTGCAGGCTAAGATTGATATACAAAAGAACAGGGAGGATGTTGCTCACTTTGTTGATCAGACAGTTCAGTGAAGTGAAGGACCCTTACCTTTGGTAAGCCTAAAGTCCAAAAATAAAATGAAAAAACATAGGTTTCAATTGGAAAGGCTGGTCTTGGAACAGCAAAAGAAGTTTACATAACCTGACAGCTATTCTAAATGTCTTGTGATAACTGTGATAAAGAAAAATATTTTGTAATGGGAAAGCCTGTTTGATAATCTGCCTCCTTTTCCCCCAGACCCCACAGTTCACCTGCCTTTGGTCCATTCACAGAGATAACAGGGTGCCAGCCAAACAATCTCAGCTCCCTTCTTATCTGTCTTTTCTAAAACTGTCACCAGTACATTTCTCAGCTTTGTAGAAATCCCAATTATAGATAGTCCATTTCAAAATGCCTTATGGATGAAGCCCCATTCCTGCCAAAGATATGAGAGAACAAAATGAGAGGGCTTGTGCTCCTATTTTAAAATAGTGAAATTCTGGAAATACTTAAGACGGTGCCTGAAAACATGGCAGAGAGAAAGTAGGATTAGCTGAAAACTCAGGAAGAAATGAAGATAACTGAAAAACATACTTCTGTCACTTCTGTCTTTTTGTTGAGCGGTTTCCAACTACAGAAATCATGATCTCTGCCTTCAGAAGGTATATTTCTTGTGAAATGAAGAAAACCCATTGCATGTAGAAAGATGTGAAGTGGTGCATAAAACTTGAATATTGACAGCTGTTTTAGGCTTTGACCAGCAATACCCTCTCGCTTAAATGGTCTGAATACGTTTTGCCGTCTTTTTATTATGCGTTACAGATTACTGTTCTCATTTATAAGCTCACAACCTGACAATGTGATGGGAAGACAGATGGAAACAGCATTTTTGATTGTCATGCCAAGCACAGGATAGGAACCCAAATATCTGTATCACAGCATGCCAAAGGGGAGCAATGGGCAGCTAGCTTTTGAGAAGCAGTTCGATTTCTTTGGGTTTATGATTTTAAGTCAGTGAGTTGTGCTACCATACTTTTATGTCTTGGGGAATAGCATGAAAGACAGCAGTGGTTGGAGGAAAGGTTTTGTCATTACTGTAGTCAAGAATATAATAATTCAATTTTGTGACATCAATTGATTTTAATGCAAGTTGGCAATTTTGCTCTTAGAGGAGAATATGAGGTATGCCAAACAAATTCTGCCTATTTAAAGATTGTGTTGTGTTTAAGAATGGCTACTTGAATCAAGGGAAGACAGGTCATGCCAAGCACTGAAAGCCTTTACCTGTGTTCTACAGTCTGCTTTTGTCTGGAAGCCCTTAAGAGCTTCAGTTCTGGATAAAGACACCATTTTGTTAAATGTTTTATAAATACAAAGTTACAAAAGAGGTGTTCATTCATAACAAAATGTACGACATAATTATTTCATGTGAAACATTGTTTTGTGTGTGGTAACTATGCTTTATGAGACTACATAAACATTCTCTTCTTATCAACTGTTAGGCACTCAGACAATAGCACATTCATTTCCATAAGTATCTCTTGTCCCAGAATTGAAATGAAATAAACTCTCCTTGTTAAACTAAACACAGAGAAGTATGTAAAACAAATATGTTAGATGCAGTTACAAAGTGATGTACTTTATTTAGCTTATCTGCATATTTCTTTTAAAGACATCTAAGCCAACATCTATCTTTTTATAGTAGAGATTTATGCGTTTAAAACAAACAGCTGTACAGTTTGCATTAGAATAGAAGAATTTGTGATCCACAGGAATAGAAAACATGCATACATATTCTTACGAAGTATAGACAAATGTGTCTAGGCGTGTATTAAGCTTCTTTTCTTAAGTCTTATGTTAGCTGAAAAGAGATATTTAGGAAGCATACTCCATTTAAATACAGCATTCGATGCTGTGTGCCAGTTCCAGCTGCTTTCACTGAAACCTGGCCTTCAGATCAAGAAGTTAGAGCTTGAAGTCATTAAACACAGGGCATGGCCAGGATGTGTCTTGAACTCAGATCTGATGAGGCTGGTCTTCCCTTCAGAAGGTGAATGGCTTTCACTATAAATAACCTTGGTCAAAAGGTTCATTTATATTTTATTTCTAGAAGGGTAATTCCTTTTCCTTGTTATTTTAATTATTATGTGAGACCTATGGCTATTTAGAAATGCCTTTTGTACATAAAAGAAGTTGAAAGACTAGTTTTTCAGAGAAAGAAAAAACAGCTTGGTGGCAAAAAACAGGAAGACAATGGAACGTATTTCCACTCATCCATGCCAAATATATGATTTTTAAACCATCCAACTGTACTGTTATTGATTCCCACTGGCACAGTCGTGGCAGGCTAAGAAGAAGCTCTCATAAAATGAGTAGAGTAGAAACTGCAAGGCACATGGGAAAAATGGGCGGAGGGTAGGAGGCTAGCTTAGGATTTCTTAAATTTTGTACTTCTGGTACTCCACAGACAGTAATTCCCTAATGTCATTTTAGTATTACATGTCTGTAGTAAACAGAATCTACATCTGAAAAAATCCCTTAGCTATGATCACTTCATCATCTGGGAAAAATGGGCAAGCTACAAGATGCTGGGAAAACTTCTGTGCAGTGAGGTGGTCAAAACAATAAGGCAACACAAAGGAACAAGTACAAGTATGAAAAACACAATCTGTTTGAGAGTTCAGCATGAGACATCTTAAGTAACTAAGATTCCCAGATATCTATAGTCACCCAAACAGGCTAAGACCCACATTTCTGGGAAGAGCAGGAGAGAAAATCTCTTTAGATGGTTTTGGTTTTGTGAAGTTAAGAGTAATAGTGCCTAGGATTTTTGAGGGAGGGATGAAATATGAAGTACAGAATGATGAAAGAAATCTCAGAGAATCCTCGCTGAGCAGGCCAGTGATGGATAATAAGGGTATTTACACTCAGTGATTCTTTGAAAAAATATTTTATTCATTACTCCAACTATAGGAAGTTATGTTCTAACTTAAGTGTTAAAATCTTTGGTTTTCAGATTGAAAAACTCAGGATAGCTAAGCAACATGTCTGTTGGAAATTAAATGTGAATTAGAGTGAAAACTTACCAACTCCTTGGCTTTCACTTGTCTATCCTTCCAGATACCATTAGCCAGTTCATTAGATCAAGGCTAGGAAAAACAGTAAAAACAGTAAGATTGTACAATTTATTGTGTAATTCTAGGCTGTCAGAAGCACCTAAGTGTTCTGGGGAAACCATCATTGCCAATCATCATGTGTAAGAAGAAACAACCCAAATAATCATGAAGTACATTTTGGATGTACATGGCATAGTAAATTTCACATTATTTTTTAAATTTATTTAGTCTTCAGAACACTCTTGCACTATCACAGAATAAAACTCATGGAATTCTCTTATCCACTCTAAATAAAACCAAGGTCCTGAAATGTGGCAAGACTAATAGAACGATTGGCACTTCATGTATCGTGATCTCTGAAATGTCAGATCAGAAGGTACACCTTGACTGGGGAGTAGCTTCAGCAGAACCTTGTGCACTTTGTCAGCAACTGTTCTGCCAATATGCAGTCATGGGCTGCAGAAGGCAGCAGCAGAATTTTATTTCTAGATCTTGTGAAGAGGTTTTTTCTCTCTGATCAAGTATATAATCTCATGGTGTGATACCATGTTCCATTTATCCAACAGTAACTCTAGTTTCAACTTCTGCTTCCTACCATCAGAAGGAAGGAGGAAGGAAAGAAGGAAGGAAGAAAGGAAGGAAGGAAGGAAGGAAAGAAGGAAGGACAAACAACAGATTTTATCAAAAGTATTCAGAAACTCTTCTTATGTAAAGTTCAGTTAGGAGCAAAAAACAATTACCAAAAAGGCTTTTTTTTTTCCAAGTTAGACTTTATGTAAATAAGATAATAGTTTGTATTAAACCATGGGAAATTGGGAAAAATAGGTAACATTTTCATCACATATATCCTCTTAACATGAACATTGTTTTCAGAAATTAGAAACCATGTTTTCTGGCTCTTTAAAAGATACTTAGATCTAAGGGTGACCAAGAAAGCAGTGTTTTATTTAATGTTATTTAATCAACATTATATGATGAATGTCTTTTAATCTTATTGAGGTCAAGAGGAATCCATGGCTTCATTCATTCTAAATGGTAAACAGCGAAGTAGGAGGAATCATTTAAGATTATATCCTTGTGCAATAGCATGAATCAAAGTAAGCAGTGATTTAAATTGCTAGTGAGGGGACTCTTGATGGTGTGAAATCTGCTACTGAGGGAAGAAAGTAGGATCCCAGCCTCACTTGAGCTGACACAGTCAAAAGCTTGGACTGGACAAAGATCATTGCACTTCAGTGGGCAACCCCTCTTAAGAACAGGCTTTAATTCTAAATATAAAACTACAAACCAGACATCTTTGTTCAAAACCCCTATCTTTGTTCAAGTTTGAATGACAGACAGCTAAGCACATTCATCTTCACACTGAACCGAGTTAGTCACATCTTTCATGATTACCTGCCTTCTATTTCTTCCTTCTTCTAGATGTTCCAGCGATCTGGAGAGATATTTCATAAGTCAGAGAGAGTGGTTAAATGGTTAGTCTCCTTTTAAAGTCATATGGAAGCGTAGTACCAAACTTCCGCAATGCTTTAAAAAATGCTTTACTTATGCTTCCTCAAATTACAGCAGAGTTCATGTTTTGTTTCAGTTCAGTAAAATTAGAACTCAATGTTTGACATAAAGAAGCAAAGTGTGAGTTACAGAATCATAGAACAATTAATGCTGGAAAAGACCTTGTAGAGAGTGATGAGGTCACCCCTGAGCCTCCTTTTCTCCAGACTAAAGAACCCCAGCTCCCTCAGCTGCTTCTCATGGGACTTGTGTTCCAGACTCTTCACCAGCTCTGTCGCCCTTATCTGGACTCCTTCCGGTGCCTCAATGTTTGTCTTGTAGTGAGGGGCCCAGAATTGAAAACGGTATTTGAGGTGTAAATGATGGTAATGCATTCATCAGAACAGTTTAGGTCAGAGGCCATGTTGTATGGCTTCACCTCTCACATCTCAAATGTAATTCAGTTAATTCCTGTCAATGACAGTTTTGCTGCCGGGAGTACTGCAAAATTAACATGCATTTCTCCAAAAGGAAGAAAAAATTATCACTATTTTTTTCTGTAAACTACAAATAGTTCTTCTTATGTGTAAAAAAAAAATCTGTGATTACATAGCTATGTATAAAAAGCTATTTTTATGTAATCAACTACAAGCTTCGTAAGATACCCTCCCATTTAAAATTGATTAAACTGATTTTTTTTTTAGTTCTTTTTCTTCTGGAAAGAAAAACATCTGTTTAAATATGCGTATTTTCTCCCTTTTCAAGATAAAAGGAAAAAAGAAAGCTAATGTTGTAGAGAAGTGGGCCATCAAAGGATTACTTCTTAAAAAAATTCATACTTTTTGTTCTGTTTCATTACAATGGGATATGGGGGTAGGTTTTATAAAATCTTACATTTGGGGAGGGAAACAAACTGCAAAGTAATTTGTTTTCTCTACGAAGAAATGTTTGGATGAAGTTCAAATATGAATTGAAAGAAATAGTACATCTTGTAAGGAAATGAATCAATCTGTGAACAGCAAAAAATGTTTAATTGTACAGACAACCTAGATAAGTTATAAAACATGATTTCTCTAGACATTCATTTAATGAAGATGAGTTTTTGCTCGGCTGGCAAACTGAAGAGATGATATGATTTTGCAAGAAGATCTCTAACCACCACAGGCATCTGAGTTGAAATGTTCACCTCAATTAAGCACCTGGAAGTTTTACCATCGATTCCATAAGCCAGTTTTTTACTGAAGTCCAGTCTAATTTCCATGCAATCTGTTATACCTCTCTAAGCTTTTGTCCTGAAGGAGGAAAAAAAAAATTGAAAGGTAGCTGTAGACATTTTGTCCTTGAGAAAACCTGCCAGTGTCATAGTAACTTCCTACCAAAACCTTCATGTTTAACTTTTTTAAAAACTACTATGGTTTTGAAAAGCCTGGCAGTCTCACATGTTACTGATATTTTTATCAGCTTTTAAAAACAGCCAGAAAAGAACTTTGTACTAATGTGGATTCTCATTCATGTGACTATGAAAGGTAAATGCTGCATGTGGATTCTCTGTGGGACAGCTTTCAAAAAGAAAGTTTTGGCAGAGTTGGGGATATGCACGTGTATGTGCATTTCCAGAAACCTATAAATATCAGATCCATGGAGTGCACAGGACTAGAGGACAAAGGCACAAAGAGTGGATAATTTATTACAGACAGAGCTGTAAAGTGTTTTTAAAAATGAGAAAAGATTTGTTAGCATTCAGCAAATGTGAAATTCATGAGGAGTGTTCTATCAAAGAGATTAGCCAAGGCACAGCGGAAAGAGAAATTTTGTAAATAAACCCAGTGGAAGTTTTTATCTCGTTCTGCAAAAATGTTCCATTGGATTTAAATTATGTGGAATTATATATTAATGAAAGTAAAATACTTTCGTGGTGCCGAAGTTTTCAGACAGAAAGTACTTAAAGATTAAAGCAGTTTCACTCCTAGAAATTTAGGAAAGGCCAAGATACTTTGCGTTCTTCATCAAGAAATGAGAATTGTCATCACTTTTTATGAAAATAGAGGTGCATGGTCTGTATCTGAGAAATACCTGCAGCTCTTTCCTGTAAGGGATCTGTGCTGGCCATATGAGAAGGGCCTCAGAGAATGGCAGCTCCAAAACACATGGAATCTAGGGATGGAAAGGGGAGAAAAAGACTTTTTCCTACAGTGATTTTTTTTTAAACAATTTTAAATGTATCTATCTAAATGTGGGTGCCAAACTTTTCATAGTTATGCAGTCTCCTTTTGCATCCAAAAAGAGATAGGTACTTCTAGTGCATGAATCAGTACACTTAATTTATCACCCATTTTAAGCAAGGATGATCTGCCTTCTGAATGTACTTTTTTCTGGTTTAGAGACAGAAAAAAAGCCCTCAGAAATTAAATCCCTGATTTTGGGTGTTAAGAACCAGCTGGGACAGTCCCCGCCACTCTCCCTGTGTGCCTATACACGTACAAAGAGACACATGCTTGTTTCACAGATTCTTTTGGAATTGACTTTGAGGAAGCTTTAATCAATGTATTAATTTGTGGAGAGAAAAATCTTACTCCATGTGAAACATAGAGAAGAGTTCAGCAGTTGGATCTACAAGGCAGTCTTGCCCTGGTCTCAGTGGTTTTCTCTGTTATTTTGGACATCTCTCATGGTAACCTTCTAAAGTTAGTGTTCTGTAGCTTAGTAATCTAATAAAAAATATTGCACACAAAATACTATATTACAATGTTCAAATTTATTTTAAAAGAAGAAAATACCGTGCATGTTAGTTAAGCTAATTCAATTCCATTTTCCATTCAATGGGCAAGAAATGCACTATCACTTTCTGCCATTTTTTCAGGAATCGACTTTCAGCAGAAATAGTCTTTTAGAGCAAATTCTCAACAATGGTTTTGGGAAATGTAACAATTACTTAAAAAATGTAATAAGTTTGTATCTTGTTTTGCAGTATGTTCTCACATCTGCAGCTGAACAAACAGAACTGCATTTCCCAAATTACCATTTGATCTAGCACATTAAGCCAAGGTTTTCATTGTTCTTAGGAGAGTATTTTTAAATAAGCTGGCAAGTCACTTAGAAGAGAGTACTAGAAGTAACCCATTACTGTGAGTAAAAAACATTAATAAATTATCTGTGCCCAAGTTTGATGGATCTGCTGTTGAATTTACTATGGAATTGCAAGATAAAGGTGCACTAGATATAACATTCATACACATTGGGGTGCTAAACTTTTTAAAAATACATAATAGGAGACCGGCCTTCCTGTCAAATGTGTATAGTCCTCAACAGAACAGACAGTTGAGATGTTGAGAACAGAGACATGGGAATGCAAAATGACTTGCTCCAGAGCATGAATTTAGTTTCAGAGGTTCAGTATCCAACATACCAGACTTTTCATTATGCAATATCCTGTCATAGGAGGGTAAACGTTTGAGAGGAATAAATGCTTGAGAGAGTAATGTTTGTTATTCCTTTTTTTTTTTTTTCTTTTTTCTATTTTTTTTTAAGCTGGAAAGATGTTAATTTAGTCTCTTTTTGTTCACCTCAATCATTAATGATATATTAACTTGTAAAGCAATAAATTGATTTTAGTTAAAGTAATGATGTGATATTATTTCTTGTTATAATGCTTTAGGTATGTTGGTACTTGACGTGTGATGTATGCCTTTTAAACACAAGATAATTATTTTGCTTGAAGAAGTTTGTGATCAAAAGGCAAAGGTACATGATGATTTAGAGGGTGCAGGGTCCATAAATAGAACATGAATAGGGGTTTGTAGGATGTTGTTGGATGTATAGACCATATAATTTGTAAGAAACTCCTCATGTCCCTTTTGCCCTATTTTGAATAACAGTATTTAAAAGTATCTTATTCTATTCTAGACTATTCTTAAAGTACTAGTAAACTGGTCCTAATACATGTTTTTCATCTACCCACTTTACATAACACTGTTTTCTCTTTTATAATCCTATCTGTCATCTCATATCACTGATTTAATTCATGAAGGTATCTCATTAGGTTGATCTCAATGCTGGGAATTTTTCTTAATGCAACAACATAATTTAATATTAACTCAGTAGTCTCAAACACAACCGAAGAAGAGCATTTGTGTATCAAATCTGTACTGGATTTAAGCGCAAGATAGTTTAAAACTGCAGAGAGGTAAATTTAGATCACTTGTCTTTTAATTTTAGAGCCCTGACTAGCCTTGTGTCCTCTTCCAGGAGGTGGAGGTCAGTGGAGGGATCAGGAGGAGGTGATTTGGAGATCTCAGAGGAGGAAGAGACGGTTGGGAGGATCTGTACAAAATGAACTGAAACATCTTTTGCTATTTTAACAGGAAACTCTAATCTCAAAGCTGTTTTAGAAATACTGCCTAATCTCGTCTCAGGTGTCAGAGCTTTCACAGATCTAAGTTGATAAATCATTTGACCTTGGGAGGTGGGTTCGTATTTGCGTTAAATGTTTCTCCCTTCTGTGCCTCATCTCACATGTAAAGCTTGCATCTCTACATGTCTAGGCTGTTCCTCTTGGAAGGAGTTCTTTAGGTTGAGAAAATTCACAAAGTATTTTTTATATCAGTACTGGCATACACAGATGCACAGCAGTTGAACAAAATAGAGAGTAGATGACTGTCCATGAGGACATGGACCACTGACAGCATTGCAGAAACACCTCAAATTAAAACCTTCATATACTATTGTGGTGACAAAGAAGTGTGACTCCCTAAATGCCTTTTTAAAGTTTGCTGCTGCCTGGAGTTTACCAGGTTTATTGGCTTTCTGTGGACAGATTTTGGTTGGGAGGAAGGGCTACAGGAACAGCCTTTGTGAGAAGACACCAGGAGCCACCCCCATGTTGGACAGAGCCAGTTTTCAACCAGCTTCAAAATGGACCCGCCACTGGTCAAAACTGAGCTTATCAGTGACACTGTGGTGCCTCTGTTAACGCATTTAGTAAAGGATAAAAAAACACTGTATAAGAACAGTGAGAGAGATGAGTGAGAAAATGTGAGAGAAATAGCCCTGCAGACACCAAGTTTAGAGAAAAAGGAGGAGGAGGTGAACCATGAACCAGAGCAGAGATTCCCCTGCAGCCTGTGGTTAAGACCATAGTGAGGCAGGCTGTCTGCAGTCCATGAAAGTCAACAGGGGAGCAGAGATCCACCTGCAGCCCATGAAGGACCTCACACTGGAGCAGGTGGATGTACCCTGAAGGAAGCTGCAGCCTGTGGAGAGCCCAGGCTGGAGCAGGCTCCTGACAAGAGCTGTGTCCCTCTGGAGAGAGGAGCCCATGGTGGAGCAGGTTTTCTGACAGGAATGGTGGCCTGTGGGGGACCCATGCTGAAGCAGTCTTTTCCCTAAAGATTGTAGCTCATGGGGAGCACCTACAGTGTAGCACTTCTTGAAAATCTGCAGCCCATGGCAAAGGCCCATTCTGAGAAGTTAGCGAAGGACTGTACCCCTTTGGGGGATCCAGCACTGATATAGGGGAGCAGAGAGAGCAGTTAGAAGAGTCAGAGGCAAGTTGTTATTGACAGATCACACTCCCCACTCCCCATTTGGATCTTCAAAGCATAGGAGGAAGGGAAGAGACTGTCTTCATATCTGAAAAACTTCAGAATGCAGACTTCTCTGAGTCTTTTAGTTTTGGTGCTTCCACAGTTTGTGTGTTTATGGCAGATTAGTGGGTCTGTCAATATATCTGTAACAGCCAACTGTGCCAGGGCTTCCCATGTAGGAGCTGAAAACATAGGGAAAAGCATTTTAAGATGCTCATTCCAGAACCTGTGTCCTTGAAGACAAAGGATTTGTGAGTCATGACTCTGAAGCAGGATTTACCATGTTAGGCTGCAGGTCTTCCAGATTCCTGCCTGTATGGTACCCATATCTGGTACCTATTTGCTGCTGAGCAGAACTAACATTGTTGGCAGACCAGCTGTACTCTATTTATCAGACTTCACTTTGTAAATATATTGTTTAGAGGATTAAAAATATATGGGTATAACTTGGGAATAAGAAGAAGTTGGAATTTTTTGTTTTTCAAGATAGATTTCTGTTTAAAGTGAGGGACTTATCTTTAGAACAATAATAGGGGCTTTAGGAAGTACTTCTGTCATAGAGAAAGAAGACCACATGTGGCTTGACTGTGTCTCAGTAAACCCTGCAGTATACAATTTTTGCCATTTTGACTTTATGATGTCTTTTCCTGTGAGTTGCCTATTCTTTTAAAGTGATAGTACTAACACGTAGTTCAATCTGCTAGAACAGAACATATTTAATTCATATTACAACTACTGAAATAACATTTTCTTGGCTATTTAAGGTGCATTGCAATATCTTCTCTGGAGTCTGTTCCAAGTGGAACAGACTGGGCGGAGAATGGATCAAGACTAGCCCTGGGAAGAAAGCCTTAGAGGTGTTGGTGGACAAGAAGCTCAGCATGTTTCGGCAATGTGCACTCACTGCACAGAAAGCCAGCCATGCCCTGGGCTACATCAAAAGAATTGTGACCAGCAGGATCAGAGAGGTGATTCTGCCCCTCTAGTTTGCTTGCATGAGACCCCACCTGGAGTACTGCATCCAGCTCTGGGGCCTCCAAAACAAGAAGGACATGGAGAAAGTCCAGAGGAGGCCACTTAGTTATCCCAGGGCTGGTGCACCACTCCTGTGAAGACAGGCTGCAAGAGCTGGGGTTCAGCCTGGAGAAAAGAAGGCTCCGGGGAGACCTTAGAGAAACCTTCGAGTATCTGAAGGGAACCTACAAGAAAGAAAGATGGAGAGACTATTTACAAGGACATGTAGTGACAGGACAAGGGGTAATGGCTTTAAACTTAGAGTAGATTTAGATTAGATACTAGGAAGAACTTCTTTATTGTGAGGGTGGTGAGTCACTGGAACGGTTTTCCCAGAGAGGTTCTGGACATCCCTGGAGATGTTCAAGACCAGACTGAACAGGGCTCTGAGTAACCTGGTCTAGTGGAAGGTGTCTGTGCCTGTGGCCGGGAGTGTTGGAGCTAGTTGATCTATAAGCTCCCTCACAACCCAAACCATTCTATGATTCTTTGAGTCTGACCTCCACATTCATCTTATCTTTGGTGAAACCAATGGCATTGCAAAGTTTGCAAGAGAAAATCATGTGTGGTACGGGCATTAAGTTGTCAGCTATGAAGAGATGTCTGGTTTAAATTCTTAATATATTTCAAAGTATGCTCACGAAATTGTATTTGTCATTGCTTTATATTTGTGAGGGAAAAACTCTTGAACAAAATTTTCTTAGAATGCTAATATGTGACTGTTTTACCAAGCATAATTTAGTGCATTTATAATAAGTAAAATGCCTTTAGAAGTGTAAGAGAAATGGATAAAGAATTAGGAAATCCAGGTAGTCATGTTTGCCTGGAGGCATTTTCTGAGAACCGTAGTGAGTCAGAATGCAAATCCTCATGGCTTTGCTGATTTTTGCGGTCGCTGCTGATTACTGTAAAATTGATTCAGGAGTGTTGCAGGATCTCTGCATATGTTTAAACCTCATCTCTGTAGTGTCACAGGCATTTTTCCTCTCTGTGGGTTTTGGACTGAGTAGGAAAAAATTCTCATAACCTTCATCTTAGCATTTTTTTCTTATCAAGGAACAAAGACAGAAAATATTCTGTTACTTCCAAGTCTTGATCTCAAGTATAATAGCACAAGTTTTCTTGGGTTGGCTATTTCAGGACCTTAATGGTATTCAGATAATGTTTTATCAGTTTGGATCTAGACTGTGGCAAGGATAGTTTGCTTCGAACATGAAGAATTATTATTCTCATACTTTAAGTAAAAGTACTTTAAGGTCATATAACATTATTTAATGAAATTTCAAGTTTTACTTTTTTCTTCATCCTGAGAATGAATTTGAGCTTTAACTCCACTATGTGTACAATTTTGCAGCTTGACATTGATTTCTTGAATTTTTCATTATGTGGAATTTTACTATATGGACCATGCGTTACAAAAGTACCCTGTGCCCCTGTAAAGCTTCAAAGAAGTAAGACAATATAGAGCCTTAGCAAGGAATTTCTCTAAACAGAAAACACATTAAATAACTACCACTTATATACGTGAGATTTGTGTTCAGTTATTTCAGTTGGCAAAGTTAACTGCGCTGTGTTTGAAAATAGAGGAGGCCTGCCATATCCTCACAGAAACACTTTTAAAACACTGAGAAAGTCCTTTGCAGAGGAAACTAGCATGGAGGATGTGACTCCAGAACTGGATGAATGATTATACAAGGAAGATATAAGAAATAAGTATTTAAAAAGGATTATTAATAAGAAAGATTGTGTTGGAAAAAAGCGAAGGTATAAAGGACATTTGCTGCAGAAATGAGAGCCTAAGTTAGG
Source organism: Chiroxiphia lanceolata (assembly GCF_009829145.1). NCBI lineage: Eukaryota > Metazoa > Chordata > Aves > Passeriformes > Pipridae > Chiroxiphia > Chiroxiphia lanceolata. Next base: position 77,514,686 of record NC_045638.1, on the reverse strand, counting down.
ACTTTCACTGAAAAATGAAACTTCTAGAGGACTTTTAAATGACAGCAGAAGGTCATTTACATATTTAAATAAAAATACAGGAAATAGGAAAATAATTAAAGCTGTTCTATATTGATGGGACAGAAAAGCAGGAAAATCTAGTTGGAGACTTAAAACTAATAGGTGCTTCACATTGATTTTCACTCAAGAAGAATGTTGACCTTAAAAGAGGTGTGATGACTAATGAGAATAGGGAAATGACCTCTTTCTTCTCTGCTTCTTCAAGAGTTGGTTTGCTGAAGGACAGATAAAATAACGATATATAATGATACTTCTTAGTAGAGCTGTTAAATGAGTTGCGATACGTATGATCAGTGAAGTTATAGAACAGATTTTATGGAAAGAAAGCTTTAAAATATGGTTATAGACAGAAAATGCCATAAAATGCAACCAGAAATTATTAAGGTAGAAGGTATAGGATTAATCCATATCTTCCAGTTGCCAAGAGAATGAAATAAAATAGACATGCTCTTAAGAGAAGTGATTTATGAAAATAGAGACAAACAGGAGAGTTAAAAGGCAGGAATGAAACTGAGGAGAAGATGGCAACAAATGGTGGTAGAAGAGGAGGTACCAGGCTGGAGAAGCACACCTACAGCAGGAAGATATTGGTTGGCTAATTTTATGGTAGACACAGAGATAAAAAGTCAGACTACCATTATGGAATTTGCTGAAGAAACAGATAAATACATAGATATAAGCAGGCTAAGAATGTAACTGTGGAAGTAAATAATTTTGAGGAGTACAGTAATAGATGTGACATAATGGAAAATGAATAATAGTGACTAATAAAAATATTATGCTATAAGCAGAAATTCATCATTTGCCAATGACCCAGAAGGAAAAAGGAGCAGATTTTGATCCCAGTATGGTCATCAGCCATCACTGACGTGCAGATTTAGAAAAGTGCAACGTCCTAGTAGGATAAGTCAGCAGAAATATGGTAGAGATGGGGAAGTAATGTAAAAAGAAGCAAAAAACCTTCAACTGAAACTCTCAACATGTCAGTCATCTGTATTCAAGCAAGATGAGATGAAGCTGGGAAAGACAGAACAATGCTTCCTGAGATGATTAGTGGAATGGCAAGCCAGTTGTTTGTTGGGTCTAAGGGAATGTGTGTTGTATGGTCCAGCAAAGAAAATACTGAGAGGGTTTGTAAGAGGTGTGTATCACTATATTAAAGGTGAGCTTAGGGAAAGGAAAGCTTTTGAAAAAGCTTTATTTATAGCTATGAAAATCCTTAGGATGGGGCCCGTAACAGTGGAGCAGCATATAAAATCCAAAACTGCCATCAAGCCACTTGCTCCAGTTCTGGCATCAGAACTGGGTAAATCACCCAAATCTTAGGAGAGAAATGCAGCAATTGTATTTTTAGCTCCTTATGCTGTAAATGTAAAATGAAAGAATTAAAGCTGAACTGATCTGAATTTGCTGATGGTGTGTGCACTGTACCCTCACTGTGCTGCAATCACAGGATGGCTGTGACCTCCATGCTAGAAGAGAGGAGGCCATCAACTAGTTAAAAGGGTGTGTCTTAAGTTTTCTCATGGTTAGGGTATGTGAAAGAATGCATTGGGAGAAGAGAGGATCTGGAACAGGAGAGCATAGGAAAAACATACTTAGGAGAAAATGAATACAATGATCCCGAGATGGATTGTTCCTTTCTCCATTTTCTGTGATTCTGGAATAGGTAACACTATTAATGATCACGTGGTTTTTAATAACTTCTTTTGTGCTTCAAAAAAAATGGGATGTTTTTCATTAGACCCTTATGAATTAGAAAGGCAGGATTTTATGCCTGCTTTTATGTGCATAGATCAGTAAAGTCCTTATCCAGTCTGATGAGATCAATAAAAGTCTTTCTCCATGTCTTAAATGACTCCAAGAGCAAATCAAAACTCAGAATATATATTCAGGTCAATTGTTTTCTGGTTTTGAGATTAACACAGAGCAGAAATAAAAGGTTTGGAGCAAAATTCTGCTCACACTAACTTACTATATTTTACTTCAACTACCCTCTTAAAGTCAAAGAGATTATTAATGAACTAGGTTTTTACTCAATGTCTCTAGAAGTTTTAATGTACCACAAGGGCTTCCTGTTTAAAAGGGAGCAAAGGTTCGACATTTTTTCAATTCAAAATGTCCAAATTTCACTTACAAGGTCAGTAACTTTTTTTTAATGATTTTCATATTTTAGAATGTGAACACTTTTTGGCTTAAGCCAATGGAAATGCTTAATGTCTGATAATATGCAGAGCTATGGTTAAAACAGCATATGTTGAATGCAAAAATCCATCTTATTTATTTTATATTTTATATTTTAGAACAAAAATTCTAGATACTGTAACATTCTATGAATGGGACCCAAAGGTCACACACAGAATGTTACTTAGCTATTCATTTATTGGCTTCCAGAACAAAACACATGTGAAAATTGAATTTAGCTATACAGGCAGAACTGGAAATCTTCAAATTAAAAATTTGGGGATGTTGGAATGTGTAAGTACAGGTTAACATATTCTGTCACGACTTAAACTCTTGTTTGTTTGGTTTTTCATTTCTTTCAGTTTGCTCCCAGTATTCTAGAGGAGTTTTTGCCATTTTTGGACTATATGATAAGAGATCAGTACATACCTTGACCTCATTCTGCAGCGCCTTGCACATCTCCCTCATCACGCCAAGTTTCCCCACAGAGGGTGAGAGTCAGTTTGTGCTGCAGCTGCGGCCATCCCTGCGGGGAGCCCTCCTGAGCTTGCTGGATCATTATGAATGGAACCGCTTTGTTTTCCTGTATGACACAGACCGAGGTAAGTTGTGACCCAGCTTTCTTATCTTTATTGTTCAAATGACTTTTGAAAGAGCTGTGAATTTTTATGTCCCATTGAGAGCTCGGGGAGTCAAATTTTAAGGGGCCTTTGAGGTGAAATACCTCTGACTGTGTAGCTGTGTGGCTGAAGCTAGAATTCCTTTCTCTGCAAAAGTTAGATATTGCATGTACGTAGTATGTAATCGACCAGTCAAAGCCTGTGCTTTAAGTCTAGAATACTAAAACATCTTAACTAATGTTAGTGAAACAAAGACAGGTCAATAAGCAGAATTTTACACCTTTGTTCACTCTTCAACTCACTTTATAAGTGACAGCAGTACAAAGAAATAGAGAGAAACAACCACTTCTCTGCATCTGCACTAGTGTAAGCTGAGATGTGAGTGAGCCTGTAGGACTTCCAAACTTTGGAAGGTCAAGGCACAGAAAGGGTCTACCCTCATGCTATGACAAGTAGTGGGGGCAAGAGGCAATACCTGCCAGGCATGAGATACCCACAGGCCACCAGAGGGAGAGAGTGCTGCAGTAGCCTGTCTTCTGCTCCTTTAATCTGGAGTTCTCTCTGTGCTGGACTACACTTTTATAAAATACATAGTTCATTACAGAAAAGGGTACACTCTCTATCCACAGTCTCCATTCCACATCCCAGAGCATCTCAGAACTGGTTAAATGGTAAAAGACTACAAGTGCGTTACTACACCTCACCACTCAGTGAGGAATTGAGAGGTAAAATCTGTACTTCAAGTTGTGTGTTTGTTCCGCTGGCAAAGCCTTCTGCCTTTGTTTATGGAATAGGATTGAGCCAACATAGCTGAGCTTCTGTGAAAGAGGCAAGATTTTTATGTTGATGACTTGCTTTCAGGGGGGAAGCAAGCGGCATAACTGTAGTCAAATAATTATTTTACTACAGCTGTTTCAATATAGTTTCCCATGTGGACAGTATATTCTGGAATTAAAGTGGCTTTATTCCAGTATAATTACTCTACAGTAGAAAGAGGGAATTACATTAACCTAACTAAATCTGTTTAATTATTTGAATACAGCTATAGAAGTCAATTTTCTCATATCTACAAGCACTAAATTTTAGCGAGTTTTTAGCTTGATATACTGCCTAAATACCTGAATTTAAAACAAAATTAATATGGAAGGAAAGAGTTTATGTTGTTCCATAATTGTTTGTTTGTTGTTTTTAAACTAAATATTTTTTTAATTCTTGCTGGACCCATAAAAGAAGTTCTGGGATTAGATAACTGGAAAAAGAAAAATGTAGTGGAATTTAAAAGTATTTATATTCAAGAAATAGTTATAGGTAGAAAGAAAACAAGCACATAATTACAGATGTGGTCCTACAAGTTCAGGAAATTGTTAAGAGAAGGAGTGCACAACCTTTCTCATCCAAATTCACGCGCCTAATTAGATTGAGACATCATTTTTAAGCATGCGATATCACACCAAGGACAGTTTCAAAATGCAGTCTATAGCAGCATGGTTAATAAATGATTCTTATGGCACTGAATTCAGCAACTCTGAACTCATCAGCATGTCTTTGATAAAGAGATGACATTTGCCAGCTTGGATTCAGGAGATGCGTCACGTGAAAAGTGGGAGTTTAGATTTTTGTCTGTCAGTATCCTTGGTAGAGTCGAGACCCTGGTGCCCAACAGTCTGTCAGCATCTCGTAATGAGACCCTTTGCCAGCAGATTCACGAGATCAGAGGGTACCTCAACCTTCCTTGTTAGGGGGAACTCAACAGAGCCAAGACCCCTCAGGGCGTCCTGCAACTGGTGTTTTCCACTGCTGACAACTGCAAGGAACAGTTTACAGAGTAACACTTCTTATTAATACAAATTGTAACAGATTAATAAGGTTCAAAGGTTGTTGGTGATAGTGTCTACTGGTGGGGGGAGAAGATGTCCTTCTGGGGGGGGGAGAAGACGGGCTAAGCCCATTGACTGATCCCAGCAGTTTTGGTGGAGGTCTTCTCACACTTTCCCCCTATCCCTAACTTACTTTTATACTATTTGCTTTATGTTTGGGTGGAGTTTGAGTGTCTCTCGTCATAAATACCTTTTATTTCTGATTGGTGTATTTAATGGGGGAGGTGGTGGTCGTGGTTTGATACCTGAGGAGGGGATTCAACATGACTGTTGCTTTCAGCGGCAGAACATCTTGATTCTCCCTTATCAGACAGATACTGTATGGTCTCAGTACCCCAATGTTCTCTCATTCTGTTGGGATTAGAATGGAGGGGGGCCACATAACCTCCACTTTGTTCCACACTCCGTTCTGTTTCTGTGAGCAGATGTTTATCGTTGTACTGGGGAGCATGTCAACCTCAGTCCATCAGGGAGCTGCAGCTGCTTTTTACCTTAAAATGCTGAATTTCCTCTAGGTTTAACTCTATTCATCATCCCACAGGGTGCTACAGTGGATGGTCTCTCAAATTCTGAATAGGTCTTGTGATGCAGTTTAATGCAGGAGAAAATAAGATTCAATGCATCTTTTGGTATTAAGATTAATATAAAGACACATAACTGCTGAATAAATTTTCACTACTTTTACATGAGAAAATTTAAATGTGGACTTGAGATATGATAAAAAAAATAGCATCATCTCTTACTCTCAGAGTAACTGGAAAAAGAAAAAAAATCATTAATGTTGAGTCGTAGGGTCTTTGTCACTGAGGCCTGAAATTAACCTTGTCCAGATTTTTGCCAGAGATCCTTCCTTTACATGCCAGATGACAGTCTCCCTGTCTCTCTGAGCAGCCCCCTCAAAGCAAACTGAAAGAAGGTGAATCCCCTCAGGCTTTTGGTTTTGTTACTGGGCCTGCAAGTTATCTTTGCAGCTTGACTGGGAAGCTATGAATAAGCTCTTACGGGGGAAGGTAAGCAATACACATAGATTCCAGCCCAACACGGTAGGTGCCTGTGAAGAAGGCAGTATTTAGCAGCTATCGGTACTGTAAAAGGCAGAAATCCTTGGCAGAAGGCAGTATGATGAAATTAACTTAGGCAAGCCTTCATCAGCAGTGGTGGGCAAATGCATGTTGTTTTCAGACCTGCTCTCCTGGAGCTTTTCCATCCTCGTGGTTTCTTGGTTTGGTTGCATATGACAATTACTGCTTGCACTTAGGGGTTGAAGAATTAAGTACTATTACTGAGTTAGGTTTCTCTGCTGTATCATTCCATTCAACTCTTTGCCACTGGGAGCATCTATGTTAACATTTCATTTCAGGTCAGGAATGCATTTTGTTGCATCTCTCCATGTTGTTCCTACTTACTGCACTTGAATTTACACCATATAGTAGTCTTGGACTTCACAAACTCTGATGAGGTGGTGACTTCAGCTATTATGTTAAACCTTCCTTTCTGATGTTCTGCCAAACTCATAGTCTGGAAAATCACTGTCCTGTGACAGGATGCAGATACTAGGAAGAATGGCAAAAATACAAAATTAATTGGATCTAGCAGGGGACATTACAGAAAAGGAGAGCAGGTTTTTCAAAAGGCATTAGACCTAAGAGAAAGATGAAGGAAAATTCAGCTCATTATTTAACAGGGGAAAGTGAGCAAGGAGAGAGTGACACTGGAAGCTAAAGCCTGAAGGGTCCTTTTCTTTCAATACATTCCTCTTTCTCTTGCCCTCCTTCCATAAAAAGGTTTAATTATGACCCGGTGCTTAATACAATTAATAATGACAGCAAAGTGCCAGGAACACAGACAGAACAGGGAAAAAGCACACTGTAGAACACCGAGTTATGCAAAGCATAGTAGGAAAGGGCTGAAATGAAAACTATGCCTCCTTGAGATACCCAGAGGAAAGGGAAGTCCAGGGTGGGAGAAGTGTTCAGTTAATATTTGATGTGACCTCTAAAGGGAATTAAGTGAAAGAAACAAATGAGTACACCAGAAGAACATTCAGTTTATATATGTTGCTTTATTGTGTTTGAGAAGTATTTAGTTTAAAAAGAGGCATACAATTAAAGGAAGCTGTGTATCTACAAATCCATGGGATTTTTGACCTGGCACAAGTGTGCCTACTGTATGATTTTGATAGTTGACAACAACATTTTCTGGCACCAAAAAGAAAAATTTGGACCCTGAAACCACAGAAGAAGGCTGGAGAGGTGTGAGGTGTGAGAAGCTGTTAAAGAATAAAATCATAGAATCATTTAGGTTGAAAAAACCCTTAAGGTCATCAAGTCCAAACATTACCCTACCATTGCCAATACGAAATATAGAATTGAAAGGTGCAAGAATCAAGCCTACAAGAGGTCAGTGTTGGTTTTCCACACTGTGTGCAACTTTAGTGAGACCTGGAATGGCTGAAGTTGCTAGTAAAACTGCAGAGATTACCCAGAGCTGAGGGGTCCCAGAGTGGAGTGGTAGAGGGGCTGTAGAGCAGCATGGGACACATGGGAGACGAGACAGGATGGCAGCCAGCAAGCCAGCAAAACAACAAAATCTTGTTTTCACAAGATTTCAGCATCCATTTGAACTCAACTGTGTTTCCCAGCAAGGGTTTTCAGCCCCTGACTGTGATAAAGAGCAGTAGCACAAAGGGTAGAGCTACCAGCTGGCCTAACAGTTGGTTCACTAGAGGCAAGGACTGTAAAATAGTTATATTCTCTAGAAATTAGGGATCACATGTGACCCTGTCTGTGTGCCTTGTTAATGCTTTTTTTTTTTTCCTGTTGCTTGTTGTAATTACATGTTCATAAAGCCAACTCAGTCCTGGTTGCAGGTGAGAAAAATTCACCTACTGTGCAAAAGGTAAATTTAATTTTCCCGTATTTCTAGATAGTGTTTTTATAGCAACTCCTTTAAAGTTGAAACTGTTCTGTTCTATGACAATCTAAACCTGGCAAGTCCTGGTGGCCTGTTAGAATTAATCCTACAGTACACAGTGTAACAATCTCTAGGCTTTTGTCTCTAAGGACTTGTGGAGGATAGATCAGTCCCAGGTGAGAACAGGAAATGTCTGGAGAGGGCAAAAAATGGTGCAGGAAATTTAAAGCTCTCCCTCTTATATTGAGGGATATTATGGAGTTGTTTATTTATAATCAGTTTATCAGACTAATCTCATTTTCTCATTTGGCAGAGTAGCTGGCCCAGCAGTAAGCATTAGGTTTGGTGTATCCATGATTAGTAACTCCAGTGATATTGCCTCAGGACTGACATTCTCACAGAAAGAAAAAAAAAAAAAGAAAATAGAGGTTCAACTATAGCATGGCAATTTGAAAAGCAGAAACCATAACCCCAGATTTTTTACTTATTACACATTTAAAAAGTGAGAGCTGGTCTCAGTTGAGGTGCAAGGAATTTGTCTTTGAATTTGCATGACAGCACAGAGAATGGCTCTGGTGGGTACCCAGCCTGGCCAAAGTATGATATAAGACTGGTTAAAGGTTCAAAGTGATCCTGTCAAATAGATAGATCAAGAAGGTGAAATGTGATGAAGGTGGTACAAAGGATAAACAAAGTAGGGAAGAATCAAAGGTACAAATACAAAGTGCAGAGTAACTGTCTCAACACTAGTATGGTGGGAAATATTTCAGGAGTTGGTGATCCATAAGAATAATGTAGGTACAGAAAGCTATATTGTTTCCAATAAAGTAGCTGTTACTTTGAAATTTAGAAAAAGAATGTTCATGTGAGAAATGAAAGCTGAAAAGAAAGCTCTCTCTTCATATTGCTGGTTATGCTGCTTTGTCACATGTTGAGATTTCCACTGCGAAAGAAAACATCAAAAATTTTCAGTAAGCTGAATAAATGGAATGTGATCAAGTGGACAAGACACATAGAGGACAACTTGATGACAGCAGTGTGTCCCACCACTTTTCCCTTGCCCTTAGAAAGCACCAGGTACTGTTCTCGGTTATATCAATGGCCTTTGGTATAAGCATGGCACAAGGATCAGCTGTCCATTGCTGGGATGGCACTGTAGTCACTGACCACCACATACAGATATGTTTCAAGGATCCAGAGGAGAGGAAGAATACTTTTAAAAAAAAAACCAAACATGACCTGTAAGAAAAAGCTTTACAAATTGAGATTTCTTTTTTTTTTTTTTTTTAATTCTGGGACAATTAAGGAGCAAAGATCAACTCTTTGTACCCACTGAGATCAAGGCAAGAAATAGATTTATGTAGGCATATTTAAAGTGTTACTAGGAAAAAATGTTTCAATAAGGTTTGAATAAGCTGATGATATTCTTACCACTAGAGTAAGATTGTTCCCACTAGAGGTTTTAAAGAAGAGGTTAGTAAATATCTGCAGTGGCAATCTGCTTTGCTGCATCCACCCCAGATGATCTCTTATGTCCATCCCCTCAGGATTTATATTCATGTAATTTTCATGATTTCTCTGGGAAATTGGAAATGGCTTCTTTACAGTAGTTGGGAAACTGAAAAAATAATTTTCTACTATTGAGAGACTTTCAATAATATATTATTGCTATTCAATTATATAGCCTTTGTAAAACATTTAGTAGATTCTGTTATTCAAAACCCAGATCAAAAACATTCTAAGTGATCTAGGTATAAACACTGTAAAATCAGGTTGAAAGACTATAATTGTAATATGGGTACTCAGTAAGTTAAGTTACCATTAGCTGAGCATTTAGGCAATGAAAGAATTGGCCCTACATCAAGCTTTATTTGACATTTTTACTACACTTCTGAACAAATTTGTCAATGTCTCAATAATGAAAAAAGTGGTAATAAAATAGCAAGTTGTACAGTTATTTCAATACCTCAGTTGAAAAACTAATCTTACTAAAGCCAGTAGTAATAGAAATATATAACCTCCACATTTATCTGCATAAAAATACTGATTCAAGTCTCTTATTTGTGAAATAATTTACAAGGACAAAGTGTTTCTAATAAAAAAGCAAATTACAGGTAAACGTACAACATAATACTGAAAAAAATTATTTTGACACCAAGTGCTCTTTAGTTATTGTTTTCTGCATAGCAATGTTAAGCCCAAACTTGCATTGCTCTTGCCTTAAACTGCTAGAATGTCACAGGGTGTTTCAGGTAATCCTGAGAAACAAGCTATGTGCTGGATTGTAAAGATTATGTTGGGAATCTGGCTTTGTTCAGTCGCAGTCATCCAGTTGGTCTTGGTCTTTACAATTACAATCTTTACAAATTACAATTGGTCTTTTCATTACAATCACTGGGAAGAATTTGGAAGGATTCCCACAATAAGGATTTTTTATCCTACTGACCTTTGGCAAAATGTCAGACAATAAAAGAGAAACAGAAGTTCATGACTGTGACCACTAAAAATGAAAGGTTCTTACCTGCATCATGCAGTTATGTCCCAAACCTTTATGAAATAAAGATCAGTGCTATCATGACATTGCAGAAATATTGATATTTTGTATTCCAGAAAACAAACAGCATCCTATACCTGGTCTCATAGTATTTATTAGACTTCTGTAACATCTGGTCCATAAGTTTGAACTTTTCCATATTTTGTGTCTTTACAATTCTTGAGGTCAAAATCATGTTGTTTCACTATATCAGCTGTTAACCTATTTCAGAGTAGATCCATTAAGTCCAGTGGTCAAACTGGTTTGGAGTTGCAGTAGCCTAGATACATCCCAGGAGTAGGATGGCACTTATGTTGTAAAACAGGAAAAAATACTCACTAGATTTGATAAAAAGCTGTTTGTCTTCAACAAACACTCTACATGGGCAGTGAATCACGTCATACATATTAGGATCCCATTACCGCTGTGTTTGTTATTTACCAAAGTCATATTGTAATTTTGCACAGGCCAATCTGAACTGATACACAAAACATAGAGAAAAAAATCCTTTATCAAATATCAGTGAATTTAGAAAACTGTACTAATTCTGACATATGATCTGCTATTGTCTGTACTCCATAACAGTAAATTCCATGTTTTTAATGAAATAGAGTAATATGCGTTATTCATCAGTAATTGGTTTGAAGCAGATTTGTTTTGCCAGTGTTAGATCATTAATAATTATACCAGCAACATGCCAGCTGTCCTCATCTTCTCAGCAGGCGGTAGCAGCTTGAAAATATAGGTAGTAAATGCACACGTGAAACTAAAATACGGCTGAATCCTAACATCAGCATCAGTAATGATGCCGTGACTTTCCACCTTCCCCTTTTCTTACCACCAAAGAGAAGCAGTAATGGTAAACCAGAAGGGACATCATTTAATTCACTATATGTGAAAAATCTTCCAAGAGCTTTTGGATTGCTTTATTAAGTAGAAGTGCTCTTCATCTTGGTTGAAATGATTGAACATTAGATCAAGGTTGAAATTAACAGAAAACATGGGTTTTGAAATCAAAAGCTGATCATCAAGTATACAGATGAGTCGCCTGACTTTGATATTCCATGTAAGATGTGGATCAAACTAAGCTGCATCAGAACTTTTCTGTGTGTTTGGTCATCTAGCTAAACACTCAGAATATGGAGTGCAGCCTAATATGTGAATGTCATAGAAATATATAAATCAGAAAACCTTAAATAAGCTGCTGCTCATTATATTCCTGATCTGAAGAATTTGCTTTCCTTACTCTGAGTTAGTGGATGCCATGGAGAAGACAAGAGACTCATGATATTTTAAATATTGCTTTTTAAGTTGCCATGGCAGTGAATCAGCTTTGCCCTTTAAATGATTTGTTTGTGACAGTGTTGTAGAATCCTTAGAGCTAAATTCTTTTCTTAGTAGCATTTATCTCAGTTTTGCACATGTGTAACTCAAGAGTATGCTTTTAACTTCTATATGCTTTTATATTCCAACATTCTAATGTAAATAACATTTCTACTTCCAATGGCTTGTTCTAATAATATCAGAGAACTGCATTTAACCTGGCACAAATAGCTAATTTGTTGTTACCTACATATGTAACACATTCCTTTAAATGGAAACATATTTTTAGCTGTTTTTTAGCTGTATTTACTTGAGAGCAGGGCAGTGTAGTCTGTAATTCTGAATATCTCTTCCCATTTATTTAAGAGGTTTTCCATACAAGGACGTTATACTACTGTTAAGAAAGGAAGTAACTTGATACCATTTTTTCTGAAAAAGAAAAAAAAGCTGCTGTGTTGTTATTTTTCCTCTAGATTGTCTGCATAGCAAAGTTAAGTTCAGTTGCTTTACGAGATACGAAAAGCAACTCTGAGCACATTTCTGTGTATGTGCTGTACCTGAGTATGTGAGCGCATATTGAGTATGTAATGAGTATTTTAGTTACTTACCACATACAGATGAGCCATAATGAAAGGTCTGAATACTGTGTGTTAGGAACTGTATGCTTTAAAAATTGATTTTATTATTATTTGGTCCCAAATAAGAGGAGGTGGTTTATACGCATACTAATTGGGCTTGTATTCATCTTTTCCGTGAATTAAACAAGTTACTTCCAGAGAACAAGTTATTATGCAGAAATTTGTGTTGTGATTCACTGATATTTAGCTTTCATATTAATCTTAAGGGTAGACTCTGTCCTTCCTTACATATATCTACATCCGTGGTATCGTAATTGACAGAATCTTCTAAAATCTATTTTAAGTGAAGGGACTGTGGCAGCCTTACATCAGCATAACCAAGAGCATCTTTTCTAAGTCTGAGGCTTTCCTATGTCACCACTACTCATTGGTCAGTAATAACACTGCAGACATTTGATAGATACAACAGCAGCGTGGACCTCCAAAGAAGGCCTTGAAAAGACTCAGACAAGGAAGCCAGCCACACATCCAAATGCTTATGCTTTAGAAATTTCTTTCAGTATGGACATCCGAGTCCTGCAGCTGCTGTACATAGCCTTTTATATGGCCACAGGTGTTGGCTTCAGTGCTGGAGCACGGAGTGGTAGCAAACAAAGGGGAGTATAGTCAATGCTGCCAGAGACCAGACATAGTGCCAGTTTAATACTGAATGTAAAACAAATACTTGTGCCAATTTGTTTTTAAATGCATTTTTAGTTAGAAAAATTAGCTTGTCTTTTGAGAACATTATCTATGCGTAGATGAATCTTCCAATTATAAAGAAGGCTTTTTAAAAATAAAAATGAACAAAATATAGACTTACAAATATCAAAACCTACTATTCTATTATTTATGCCCTTGTTGTTTAAAAAAGAATCAAAATGTATAAGACTGATTTGATTCTTCATGATCCCTTCTTGGCATATTTTGTGAGACATTTATCCCTTATGTAGTGTGACTTAGTTCTCCAGAGCTGGAGCATGAAGTCAAGGTAATTCTGCATTAGAATAAATCTCTGTTTATATTCAAAGGCACATTCTTAATTTGGTTTATTGAACTGTCATTCTATCATTTTCTGCTTCTGTAAAGAATGCATATTTCAATGTATTCAGATATTCACTATTCTGAGATGCATTTTGCCTGTAAGTGAAATGTATTTTAGGCATTTCCCTCTTAAATTACAGCTGAATCCTATTTGCATACATATTTATACAAATAATTTGTCTTTGGTCAATTCCAAAAGGAGTAGTTGAAGTATAGAGATCCTTTTAAAATGATTGACTACTTATCACAGTACTACAGCTGCTATTTCTGCCTCTGTACAGGGAATTTCCTGCCCTAGTATTTACAGATAATAACATTTACAGCTGCTTCTGTTACCAAAATTGCAATGCATGTTTGAGGTATTTAGAATTTTGAAATTGGAAAGAGATTTACCGAAGGGTCCTTTAATCCTAAGGTCTTAAAATCCCTCTTTTGTACTACTACCTTGGTGGGTTTTAATATTAATGCACACCTGGATGCAGCAGGAAGTATTCCTTTGGACGAGGGACATACATTTTGTTCCAGTGTGACTTGTGCTACAAATGGCAAGCAGAACATTTAATGTAGTTTTCAGATCTGTGCATAAAGGATGAAAGTGTCACCAAAGAGAAAGGTTGTGAGTGCAAAACTGGATGCTAGTCTAGGTCCTTATAACAAATACACATTTTATGTTAATCCATCACTGGGAAAAAAAGAAAGAAACTGTCCTGGGACTAAGGACTTGTATCCTAGACCATCCCTCCCCTAAGGGAGAGTCAAATCAGCATGGGACAGTTAGTTTTGGAAGCTCCTATGTAGATGCTTTCATTTCATAAAAGGTATTGCAGCTAATTCTCCTCTGTACAGAGTTCAGAATAAGAAAACTAAATAAAAAATTTTGAGTGTACATACACATAATAAACAAGTCTTAAATACAGAAAGGTAATTATCAATATTTCAAAGAAGTCCCTCATACCAGAGAAATGTGTTTGCGATGCTTTTATAAAATGATTTTATATATATGAATTAAATCAAGTGGAAAGGAAGCAGTTTGCTTTGTTAGTGACTTGGTAAAAGCAAGGTATTATGCTATCTCTGTATTCAAATGTATCCTTCCTCTAAAAAACCAGGTACTGTCCTTTATGTAATAGGATAAGGATAGTTTCAAATAGGTCTAAATTACTCAAAGTACTCTTAAGAATCTTTAACTATTGGTAGTGAAATAAGGCTGCTTTGCCAAAATTACATTATAAACGGAGTTTGCATTTAGAGTACAAAACAGGTCATGAACCTTACCCTTAAAAACAAATGACTATCCCAATCGCAGACCTTTAAATTATTTTTGTGGGGATCTCCTTTTGTCTGTATTGAGGATGTGGATGGCTTTTTGTCATTTTGTTTATATATATGCATGTGTGTATATATATAAATATATATATCTAATAATATTTATATCTCCTAGCTTCTTCTGGATGCAGAACAGCTGAAGTCATTTAAATATCAAAAATCTTGTCTGACAAGGTCAGATAATACCACTGAAAAATCTTCTAGCAGTAATTTTAGATTACATTTTCTTTTTAATTTATATTTTCATTCTTATTAACCATTATATTAAAACCAGACTGCTTTTACAATCTTCAACTAGTATGTCTCAATGTCTCCATTATTTTGTTTCAAAACTATTCAAAACAAGAAACTCATCTAAACCAGCGTTTTCCCATGAAAAGTGTTTTGATATTTATTTTTGAAAGAAACAGTTTGAGAGAAGATGTCCCAGCTAATTCTATCGCATAATTGTTTTACTGAGAAAAGAATATCCTTCTTCTGAAGTTTTTCTTAAAAAAAGTTTTAAAATACCAGCAAGTCATTGTATATATCTTTTTGTTTCTGCCTTGTGCTAGGTTGATTTCACATCCAAATTCTGCTTAAATAAGCAAAGCATTCTGCCAGGTATTTCCTAATGCAACTACATGCTCTTGATCTTGAGGCAGAATGAAAATCTCTGTTTCGAAGCCAAGGGTGACGTTCACAGTGTGCCTTTCTGCACAGGACTTCTATTGTCCTGTGAAACATCCCTCAAAAACCCCCACTTGATGCATCCTTCTCCTTCATGATCTGTTCATTTCCCCTTGTGAGAAGAGAAACTTTCTTTCTCCTCTGTATCAGAATATGCACTTATGGGTTCTGAATCCCATGTCTACATCATAGCCTGTGTATAGAACTGAAGCAACTTTATCTTCGGTTGCTGCTGAAAACTCTGTTTGGTAGGGCCTTCCAAAACTCGACTCAGCTATTTTTTTCCTCACACTTCCACGCTGCAGGGAAGTTTAACTATTTTCAACTGCATTATCTTGTGAATCACCTCTGGATCTACCTCTGCATTCCTGCTTTCACATATTTGCCCAGATTTATTGACTTGATTCTGCTTTGCTTTTCCTCCTTGATCGCTTAACATTGGCTTTTTTCTACAACTTCTTCTACTCCCTTTGCCACACTTTCCTGTTTCTATCAGTACAGTCCAGTAAGCTTGGTTAATTTTCAGTTCTTTTACCTTATTTGAGAATCTGGGAGCATCCCACTGCTACCTGTTTTTATCTCTGCTATTCACAATTATCACAGATCAAGATTTTTAGCTTGAAAATTTAAAAAAAACCCTGTGTAATAAGACTTTACCTTATGTAATAGTCTATGTCTGTGGCTACCATAGAGAAAAAAATTGCAGTTTTGTCTCCAGGATGAACAAATAACTATCAGTCCTTTTAATGCGTCAGTATTCCAGTTTGAATGACATGAAAAAATGAAAAAAAGCCCCAACAACCAGATATTGACTGAGGGTTTTTTAAGATTTAAATTGTTTTAGAAAAAGAAAGAATTACAGTTTTGCTTTACTTTCTTTATCGCTGCTAAAAATGCATGAATCACCAAGCAGCAAAAAGAGAGGTTCACCAAGTGCATTATCTTGTATCCTCAAATGCACTTCCAGGCTACCAGACGAGTGATAATAGGAAATGCATAGAGGTGCAGTATTTTGTCTGTACCAAAAGATGAATTCACAAGTAGCCTAAATGCCAAATTACATAATTTCTTCTCCTGCAAGTCAGGCACGTTGTGGTGGCCACCACACAGCTGCTGGCCTGGGCGACATCCAGGCAGACACAGTCACAATTGTCTCTTTTCATCTGGGTCATTCTGAATTCCCTCAGCAGGAAATGGAACACAAGCAGAAAAGTTTTAAAAACATCCCAGACATGAATCAACAAAAACTCTGAACATCTGCTCATCAAAGCTCATCAGAAAACAGTGTATTTTATTTACACTACTCTTCTGGGTGTACTGAGAATGCCTAATGAGGTTAGAGATCACTAGAAAATATTGCTGGTGTGAAGTGTCCATTCCACTTGCAGGATTGCCGGTCTAGTGGACCCAAATGAAATACAGTGTATTTCTCTGCCATTTTATTATTTATTTTAGCATAAAGTGATATGGTTTTATTAAAAAACACAGTTCACATCAAATCCAAGCTAGCTAAAAAAGGGTACAATATTTTAAAGAATATTTTAATTTCTTTTGAAGATAAAATGGTTCTAGTAAATGTGGAAATCAGGATAAAAGAAAGTTAGTGGATTCATCATAGATGTGAGAAACATTTTCATGTGTAAGGAAATGCGGGCTCAGATCCTTAGATAGAGCAGTTGAACATAACCTGCTGACAGCATCCTGCACTGCTGGGGAATTGGGCCACTGAGTTTAAATGTCTAATGTTATGTAGTTTTTCTGTTCCACAGGACATATCCTATACTCTGTGCTCATTCAGGATTTATGAATCCATGTGTCCTCACAGGAAGTTGTAGTACTGGGGCAGGTCTAATTTCAGCTTTGTCCACAGTAAGAGCTCAGATACCCTTTTTTTCAGCAGTTGGTATCTTTGTGAAGCTACTTTCAAGCTATTACACAGGGAATTGGTTAGCTCAAAGGTGGATACTGACCTGAGCTACTTCAGGGAAGGGTTCACCTCAACTACAGTGGGAAAACATTGGCTTCCAGTGGCTTTGTCCTTGTCCTTGCAGATGTCCTCACACCTCTCTGCCTATCAAAAGGGAAACAAAATCTTTTGCGGGAGTAAAATTTGTTAGGGAGCAAAGGGAGTGTTTTAATTTTACTTGTGCACTGATTCTTGTCTTTTTTGGGCTTTTTAAACTGTGCCTGTCACCTTAGCATCAAAACACGACATACTGTTTCCTCCAAGATTTTTCTATTTGTGTTCATAGGAAAGTACCTTCCTTAGCTTTTAAAGGAAGCAAATGTAGCACCCTGGTCACTCTCTTAAAGAGACAACTTGGAGATTATGCAGTTTTCGTAGTAAATTCCAGAAGCAGCAATACTTTCCTAGTGTTGATTTGGAGAAGGAGGACATCAGCAATGAATGACTGGAGCAGCTGTAAGTCACATAAGGGGTAATTATTTTTTGCGAGTGTGAAAGGGAATTTTATTCTGCATGTCTGCTGTGTAGCTACAAAATATTGCTGGCAATGCCAAAAAGGCTAAACACCTGCTAAAAAAACTGTGAAGAAGATTATCTCTCCTTCTTACACATACACTTATGAAATACTTACTACACATTGGATCATCTCCAGTTTTTTTCTCTTTCTCTCAGCATTTTTCTAGCCATTGAAGCAATTGTTCACCCTCTCTGCCTGACCTGTGAAAAAGACATCTGCTTTGTAGAAAGGCCAAATATCAAAATATGACATGCTTCAGTTACGTTGTGCCAACCTTCTAGGATAAAACTCTTGTTTGTTTTTTAACCGACCTACTTTTGATTTTTGTCACATGATTTTGTGATTAGGATGTGAGGCCAGTACTCTTTCCTGCTCCCTATCCCCCCTCATCAGGCTGGAAAGAGCTTCTTTCTGACTTCTCTCTACCTGTGCAGCTGTAAAGATGCTCTGCCAGCAATGCTAATGCTCCCTTGCCAGTTTTTAAACATTCTGCCAAGTAGAGAGAATTAATAACAAGATCTGAATCATCTCTAAAGTAACCCCTGTGTCCTATTCCTCCAGTATGATGTCATTTTTCAGCTCCTGTCTAGGATAATAAGAAGTATCTTTTATACCCTCAGAGCTGAGAAGTGTGTCAGGGTGGGCCACACCATTTATTCAGACTACCCTTTTGCCTTTGCAGCTCTAAACGTTTAAAAACCTTTAGGCCAGATTTTACAGTCCATGTCGTACTGCTCAGCTGGTGCAAAGTGGATGGACTCCAGCCAAACCTGGCGAGTGGCCACAGCCTTCCCCTTGTTCCCGTGAAGGCAGCTGGGAAAGGGCAGCGTGGTTCGTGTGCTCACAGCTTCTCCATGGTGTTGCATGTGAGGCAGTGCAGCCTCAGGCCCACACCACCCTTGGAGGGGAGCCCTGGGCTGGGCTCAGCCCTCTGTGTGCATGTGCTGGGCAGCACATCAGGCCATAGCTGGCATTGCCTCCTCTGTGGACATCCATGTTTTGGAGTGGAGCTTTTGATTTTCAGACTTGAAAACAGAAGAGTTGAAACAACTGAAGGGTTTGAGTGGAGGTTAAACTAAGAGGGAGAAACTACTAAACCTGAATCATACCTGATAATATCTGCAGTGTACATGGGTACTGTATCTTCAGCAGTAATTTTCCACTGCAATGTGGGCTTAACTCATTTCTCTTTCTTTCATCTTGTTTCATCCTTTTTGCTCCATTTGGAAGCGGAATCAAAGATCTAGAGCATCAAGATGAACTGTCAAAAATGGAAGGTGCTTTGGGATAGCTGTGCTTAGTTAGTACCACACCTTCAAGAAGTGCTGACAAGCATTCCTTTTAGGTTTCAAAAAAGTGTTTCATTTTTGTGTCATTGGACTTTAGTCTCCAGAGAGCTCTGCAAGCTGCATGGTGGTGTGCAAAGCAGGAGCAAAGGAGTGGATCATGCTCCAGTCAGCTGTGGCACCTGTTTCCTAGCACCTTTCATTCCTGTTGCAGCTACTGGTGGCTTGGTTTGGCTGAGTGTTATACTTTCCCAGCGCTCTGGGGAACAAGCATAACCTGGTACACTGTAATCTTCTCCCCTCCCTTCTGTCCTGTCTCTCTTCTATCACACATGTCAATCATAAACTTTATTTCATATTTGGATGGCATCCTCTGCTTATCTTCAACTCTCTGCAGTGCTTTTGGTTTTCCCCTGGGCATGAAGGCTTTGAGGCAACAGTCCTGAAGCTTTTTGTTTGTATTTCTTCAGCCTACATCTTCTGTCTACTGTTTGGGAAGAAGGACAACACTAACTGTTTGCGAGGGCATCCCTAAACACCAGTGTGGCAATTCTGAGACAGCTTTTACTGGTAGTGTGGTAAAAAGCAAACTTCTTTATAGAATTGCAAACATGCTCTAATACTTTGTCATTCACCTGTCAGTGGCTGTGCCTTGGCCTTATTCTGCCCTCACCATGTGAGTTGCATATATGTACCACATCACATTCCCTTTTTACCGCATCATATAACCATTGCTTTTATTATTAAGGGGTTATACCACATTGGCTTTGATGATAACAGTGCTCATTGGTAATGAACTGACTTCAGGTGCTGCTTAAAGCCCTGATGGGGAGGTGTGAGAGAAAGAAAACACCTTTTTAGGTGAAGTCCCACATGTCGTCTTTGTCCTGGCCAGAAAGGGTCGCCTAGTTTGAGGCACCTGGTTCCACAGGACCGTCTTCTCCATCTATTTCACTGTTAATACCTTAATATGACAAATTGATATGTCTGAAAGAGCTGCCTGGGACAAGCTACTAAATTCCTTCTGGTTCTCTGCTCCATTTGTAGTGAAGACAGTTTCTGAAGGCCTAAAAGTTATCTGACTTGTAAAGAAAAATCCACTCTCTGGCAGAGACTGAAGTTATAAAATTTGACCTACTTAACTAAAAATCCTATTAGATGGATTTACACATGGCTCCCTGAAATCAGGTTGTCCAATATGAAGAATAGGACCTGAGGCCTTTTAGTGGGACCTGAAGCCTTAAAGCTGTTTAATGCTGTCAGGTATTTTTTCCAGGTTACTGTTCCTTGCTTGTTTCAGATTATGGTCTTAAAAACAATGCAAACTAATGTCTGATCCATATAGTGTCTAATGACTAAATCTGTAACATTACAATTTGATAAACATTGGTATAAACAAGAAAAAAAAATTAACCTTTTTTTTGCCACAACTAGTTACATGGCATGGCAAGATGGATTTCCTTGGAGGCTGTTGTGAGCTCTTAAACAGTCGGTTTTCATCTTAGCTTGCTGTAGTCAAACCTATTTTTTCTTGACTTCATAGCCCTTCATCTCACCCCATGCTGCAAAACCATGTGACTTTATTGCAAAGCTAACAATAATGAGTGTTTTCTACCTTGAGTCTCTTGCTCAAAGAGCCAGGTGGTTTTGTGAAGCTCTCAGCACTCCTTTCTGTTTGAAAAGGAAATATGAAAAAGGAAATTTCTCTCCTCCATTGTGGAAAAATGTTTGTGACCCCAAACACTTCAGTGGCTCAGAAATTAGGGGACAAAACAGAAATCCAAGTATATATTGTTATCTCTAAATCCCTTTTTTATTATTATTATTAGTCTCATACATTTTTTTTACTATCAAGCAATTATTTTTAGATCTTGTTTTGCTTATCTAAACTTTGGTTAACAAGATTCTACCAAAAAACCCCCAACAAATGAACCCCAAAAATAAAACCCCTGCAAAAGATCCTATGAAATGTACAATTGCTAATATTTTAATTCATTGTGATTATCCCCTACTCCCTTATTCTCTTTGACTTCTTATCTTTTAGATAATAATATTCCTGTAAATGAGAGATAATTTTGCCAGAATCTTGGTACCTTCTTTGCCTAGCTGTCAGAATTTTTATAACCTGGACAGAAGAAGCAAATGCCTGTACCAGCTTGGAATAACTGGTGAATTTGCCTTTTGCATTTCCAGCAAGAGGTACTCAGAGTCACCCTTGGCAAAACTTGGTGAGATGTTTGGGATGGCATTTCTGTGCCCTGAGCAAACACCTTTTCCTCCAGCATCCTACAGTCTAAGCACAAGGAGAGGACATTACTGTGTTGGACACATTGAGCTCTTACTGGCTGTGAGCAATAATGGTACAGTGTGCGTTACAAGGCGGAGTAGCTTACTTGCTAGGTAATAATTAAAATAAGTATTTCAATTCAGCATTGTCAATTCCTGTCTTCTTTATATGAGAGCTGATGGGGAGTCTTTGACAAAGAAGATAGATTTATATACTTATATTTTAAAAATCTATAGTAATAAATACGTGCTGGCCACAGCAATAAACTATCTCCATCCTTTAGCTTTTAAAAATGGTTGTGAATAACTCTATAAGAAGACTAGATTCACAACTGTCATCAAAAGCAACAAAAGAGGCGTTTATGCATTTATCCTCTGAAGGATGGTTCCCAAGGCTCCCTTCAGACATGACTAGTGTGCCAGGAGCTTGCAGGTTTTGCTAACCTTAAGTAAGGGAATCCCCACTGAGGGAGAGCTGGTTTCACAGACTTAGGTAGGATATAGTCCACGGACTCTTTCACTTAGCATTAAAAAAGTACATGTATACATGTGTGCACGAGTAGGTGTGTGCCTACTTAAGTGTGCACATGCATATTACACATACATATCTGTGCTTTAAATTTTGTTGTGCCCTGTGTCTGCAAACAGAAGTACTCCTTAGAATTTCACATCAGCTTAGTGTGACTTGTCTAACTCAAGCTGAGAACAGGCCTCTTTTCCATGTGATGCTTCACATATGTTTTAGTCTCCGTAGACTTGAGTAGTAATGATATCTATTAGAATGAGTGCAAATGGAAAGTGAAATATTATTGCTCTGAATTAAAACACTCTACACTGGTTTTGCATTTAATTATTTATCATAAATGATCATGAAAATACAAGGCCTTATATATTGGTTCCTCATTCTTCAGCCTATTGAGGTTTACAATACATTTGGCAAATATTGACCTTCGTATGGTGATGGTCAATGTTACCTCTTAAAACACTAAAATTCTAGTCTCATCTAAATAGAAGTATATATCTTCTTATTACCCCTCCTTTTTCCACATGAGTTATTGTATTATAAATGACAGTCTATGAATTTAGCTTGGCTTTACTTTGAATCGTACATATACTTAAATTTTCAAATAGGATATTTGAGAGGAAAATAATATATTAAAGAAGTCTCGTGAGACATAATGGATTTGTAAAAGCAGAAAACTGTGAGTACAAACACATAAATATTTATGGTGAATTTTCTTATTTTATGTAGCATCATCTTTCCATCATAGGATTAGGTTTGGTCTGCCTCTGGTTTTTGGGACAAGAAATTTAGAGCAGCTCCTATCAATCAAAAGAAGGCACAGTAAGCAATGAGTTAATAGCAACACTACAGATGTGAAATCTTATCAATGCATGACTAATATGTGTGCATGTCTTGTCTTTCTAAATTTAAACGACCATTTAGGGTTGAAAATTATGTCCTAGCTGAATTGTTTTCCAATTAATACAATAAGAGGAAGAAATCTTTTAAAATACTTTGTGATTCTGAGATACACTTCATAGAGTGCACACACTATGCCTTTTCAGCTTGATTCAGCTTTCACTGACAGTGATGAAAATCAGGAGTAACTCCAGCAAAGTCAGTGGAGCTACCTGGGGTAAGATGAGCACAAAATGAGGAATTTATTGTCATAGCTGTGAAGAAAATATATAGCAGTGACGGATTATTTCTTTATGGACTATGACACCGCTTGAATGAAATAAAAATAGTAGTGGCCCATAAGCAATTGATTTTTATTCTTTTTTTAATGCTGAAAGAAGGTAGAACCGTTGTTAGCCGCTGCTCTTATGCAGAGAAACAACTGGAAAAGTAAAAAATAATCTTACTGGATATGAAGATCATTTGCAAAGATATTTTCAGTTAAATGATTGGAACACAGTGTTTTGCCTTTTTGTAAAGAAAAGTATATGTCTCTGAAAATGCTGACAAAGTCTGCCTGGTAGAAGACAAACTGGAGAAATGTATGCCAGAGACTGCCTGAAATTTTCTTTATTTGCAGATCAAGATTTTTTACTATATGTCATTTTGAACTATTGCAAATTTCAATAACTAGTAACATATTTAATTCTTTAGTTAATAAATGATGAATGACTTTGGGTTAAACACATCAATATAGACTTTAATTTCTGGTATTTCTTTCAAACTGTTCTAACTGCCCTCAACTTTACGTACATAAAAGTTAGTATAATGATTATATTTGGTTAATAGTGAACACTGCAAGTTACTATCTGGTGCTAATAAAATTTAATAGTACATTTAATTTATCTTTTTCTTGCTGTCCCTTGTTCTTTGCAAATTAGATCTAATGCTTGGTTTTGATCTTTAGCAAAAAAGCACCATTATATTTCTATTCTAAAGAATCCGATACAAAGTGCAAACTGACAATTCTGAGTGCTTAAAATGCAGAAAGCAGAAGATTCACTCAATAACAGAATTTTAATAGCCAATAAGACTTCAATAAATTTAGTGAAAAGAAAGCAAAAGAAGGATATCAAACTATTATTTTTGTTTGGTAAGATTACGAAAGAACTGCCAACAGGATGAGGATTTTAAGCATCAAAAACTCCTATGGAAAATTACTTAGAAGACTATTTTAAAGTATCCAAAGAAGAACTTCAGGGAGCAGAGACGTAGGCTCAGAAAATGCCTAATGGGATGAATCCAGACATTGGCAAATGTAAAATGTGGTAACTGTGGGACTATCAAAGTTTCACTAGAGGGAAAGAAACTACCAAGAGAATACCCAGGGACAGATGGCTTTAGATTTTATTCATTGCCTTTGAAATGAATCAGAGGAAATACAGAAGCAATCTAAGAAAGAGAATAAATAAAGCCATTGTTACAAGAGACCAGGTGTTCTCTTTCTCCATTTGAGTGCATATGAACAAAGATAATGGTAGATTTATAGATCTATAAATACCATAGATTGAAATGGCCATGGAGAGGTCATCATTTCAAAACTTTTGAAAAATTTTGGATACAGTTTTGAAGTTACATTATGAAAATTACAGAGGATACTGCTGAAGGCAAAAATGCAGCATACTTCAATTATCAATTGGAGATAGTGATGAGTACCAATATTTTGAGTTATACTAGTAGAGCCAAAGAAGAACTATTACCAGGAAGACAGTCTGACAATGTCAGATTTTAAGTCACGGCATCTGAAAGTGAGTATAATAAAACTGACAGACAGAGTATGCATAGCAACTGCTTTCTGGCCATTTTGTGAAGCAGCATGTGCTGTGTAGTGTAAGGGGTAGGATCCTGGATGGATTGGGCTTTGTTTTGTTCAGTGTCAAATATTATATGCTGTAAAGTAAAAATTATGGCAGTGTCTCTCAAAAACAGTGATACAAAGCCTGTCTTTCAAAATTCTCTGGCTAAAATTCTTCCTGGATAATTTCTCCAATTGTATTCAGCGTGGTAGGACTGTGGTAATTTATCCCATCTGACAGTAGGTCTTAAAGCTCTAAGATAAGCTACATAAGAGAAGAGATTTCAGCAAAACAAACACTAAGAAATAATGAGTCTTTAACTCCTGAGTGAAAAACTACCATAAAGCTAATAAATTGTCTTTAAAACTGATGACAACATAAAGTGAAAATCTAGTTTTTGCAGGGAAGCAACATTTCATTCTGTTTCTCAAGCTGAATCATATAAAGTTTCCTTGAAGGGAGCAGCTCCCATGTTTCTTACTGTTAGCGTGTAAAACTCAGCTTCAGGTGATGCCACTGAGGTAGTACAGCTGGCTAATGTTTGTGTGGAAAACTGGAAAATTCAAAGCCTTCAAATCAGATATCAAGGTACTTTTTGTGCATCTAAAAGTACTGGGTTTGGGAGCAATAAAATCATAAATGTAAATGAAGAAATTGTAGAAAGAAGGATGTGTGTGTTTCTGTATCATTTATCATTGTGTTGCCTAAGCAGTGTGAAAGATACTTGTATATCTGGTGCTGCGGCAGTCAAAGTTGCTGCAAATTCTTTTACTGTAGAGTGAAAAACTTACTCAAATATGTAGAAGAAGAAGAAGAAAAAAAAGAGTATCCATATAATAGAAAATTTTGGGGCTTCTTCCATGATAAGGATTCTTCCATGATTAGGATGGCCATCACCCCCAAACCCACAAAAAAATAGAATCTTATTTTCGGAACTACAGAAATAAATGTTCTGTGAATACTGTAGCAAATAATTAGTGTCTAATGGAAAAAAAAAAAAAAACAACAACTCACAAAACAGGCAGAAAAATTCCTGTGTTTTCTGGTACTTCAAAAATGCCATACTTCAAATGTAACAAGGCATAGATATATATCTAAAATCACTTTCAATGAAATTTTAAAACAAGTTTTTTCACAGATCTCTGATGTCTTTATCATATCTTATACATGCACATTGCTTAGCAAAGAGTATTTGTGCACTTCTCTAAAAGTAATGTTTGTGATAAACTGGCAATTAGCTAATTACCAAGCTGCTATGACACAGGTTGTCTCACGTGGTCTTTCTTCACTGGTTTCCAATTCTGTCTTATCCGTTTTTTCTGTTCTCTTTGTTATCCTTGACAGCCATTTCACCTCACTAAGTGACCAGCCACTAACCACTGTGATTTTTGATTACAGGGTCAGACATCTGCACTTCACCTCTACCTATACTTCTCTACATTACACTTTTATTCTAACTCATGGACTGTTCTCCCTATACTGAAGCACCATGTTATCCCTATCTATTAATTAGGAATAGATGCTGTACCATACAGCTATGCACAGCTGAACCGAAGCTAATATATTTAGACAATAGTCAACTGACTGCTAAATATTATCTGAACAAGCTAAAACTGTCTCAGGCCAAGTCTAGGCAAGTCTAGATGCCTACACTGTTAGGCATCTAGAAAAGCCTTTGATCTTTTCTTAGTAACAGCAAAATCATGCTTATTACTGTGTAAATTGTATACATATCAGTATTTGTTTCATGGCTCAGGTTCATTTCTTGCTCAAAAAGTTGCTGAGCCATTGTCAGCAGCAGGACATTGGTGCTGGGCTGCTCTCCGAGTTAGGGCCCATTGTGTTGGGAGCAAGTGGGTTGGCTTGCATAGAGCAGAAGACTATGGGATTAGTGCTCTACCTCCAGTCAACTGGGACCTCCCCAGTTAGCCAGGACTGCTGGTAAATGATGGAAAGTGGCTCAGTGAGCTCTTACACCAGCACTCTCAGTACCCTTGGGAGCATCCCATCTCACCCCATAGACTTGTGTGTGTCTGTGTGGTGTGGCAGGTCTCTGACCATTTCCCCTTGTATTATGAGGACTTCACTCTGCTCTCCATCCCTGTCTTCCAGCTCAGGTAATGGATTCCTGGTGAACAACTGGTCTTACTAATAAAAACTGAGACAAAGATGGCATTAAGTGCCTCAGCCTTTGTCACTGTGTATTCCCCTGCATCCAATATAAGATGGACATTCTCCTTAACCCTCCTTTTGTTGCTAATGCATTTATAGAAACATTTCTTATTGTCTTTTGCAGCAGTAGCCAGGTTAAGTCCTAGCTGGGCCTTGGCCCTTCTAATTTTCTCCTTGCATAACCTCACAGCATCCTTGTAGTCCCTCTGAGTTGCCTACACCTTCTTCCAAAGGTCATAAACTCTCCTTTTTACCCTGAGTTCAAGCCAAATCTCTCTGCTCAGCCAGGCTGGTCTTCCAGAGAGCTCATCTTTCAGCACATTTGGACAACCTGCTTCTGTGCCCTTAAGATTTCCTTCTTGAAGAATTTCCAACCTTCCCAGACTCCTTTGCCCTTCAGGACTCCTTCCCAAGGGACTCTGTCATTCAGGCTTCTAAACAGACCAAAGTCTACCCTTTGGAACTCTTTTTTCACATAATATAGATACATATTTGCAGATTTTCAATGTCACAACAAGGTGCTTTGTAACAACATCCTAATAATAGTGCAAGTATAAATAATCAGAACAGCCCAAGCAGTAGTTCACATCAAGAGTCTGTAAAAAAAATGCTATTTATTGTTAATGAGTGGAAGAATATTAACTAGAAAGCTGATGCTATGATATGTTCCTATTAATTTTTTACCTCCTTGGCTAGAAACAGACATTCATTTGAGAACATGCTCATGTACAAATTACTTTGTGAGAGTTAATCAAAGAACCTATATCTAAGTTAAAGGAAATGTGATTTTGCTTTTGGCTGATTTTTAAGTTGAGAGAGCTCTGCCTCAGCTGTAGTTCTAGAAGAAAAAACTGGAATATCCCCTTTGAAGACTTAATTTGTCTGCTAAACTGAAAAAAAAGCAAAAATGAATGAACAAAAAGCCCTATTAGAAGTAAATTTCTTCTAAGCCTTCAGTTAGCATAGAAGAGAAACTTGTGTCTTCTTCATTGAGAGAATACCGTAGCTTCTGCAGTTTTGATCAGCACCCCTGCTAAGTCTTGGATTGTTTGTTCACCTTAGATTACATTTACGTATTCTGTCTGTATATGAGTTTTTTACTTTGTTAGATTTGATGCAGTTTTAAAATGGGACCACAGATGAAAAGAGGGAGAGAGATTATGTTGTTTTGTAAAGCAGCATGTTTCTGACAGACAGCGCATAAATGATGAAGAAATGCAGCACGTCTTAGCATTCCTATCAGTCTGACTCAATGAGAACTGAGGGGTTATAAAGATGAGTTAGTTGACTGTGTACATCACCTGGGCATTCTGTCATACATGAGGCAAAGATTTTCTGATTTTTGCACATAGCCAAGAATGCTTCTAGTTAAATATCTCTTGTCAGTCATGCATATTGAACAAATACATGGCTTGCCAGGCACAGAACATAAATTTAGGTAAAAGAAATAAAGCAGCAGTAATTTTCTCCAACAGATTTCTGTTTTCTCAAAAACTTTCACTAAAGCCAGATTTTAGACTGTACATATAGAGTATCATCTCAACAATGATAAATAAAGGTCTGTCCATGTATAGATGGCTTTTGTGAAGGCAGCTGACCCAAACTCCATAGGGAAGCTGTAGTCTGGAGCCCCAGAGGCATAGCTGGCATGATCTGAGGGGAAGGGCCAAAGAGCAGGTTTCAACTAAGGGCAGCACAACGCTGAAACACACATCTGAGTCAACAGCAAAACAGACCAATAGCCCTTCTAAAGTCACAGATACACATAATAATTTGTGTTGGAAGGGACCTCTGGATGTCATATGACCAATCTCCCACCAAATATATGGGCCAACTGCATCTTAGGCAGGTTGCTCAAACCATTCTCTAATCAGTTTTTAGGATCTCCAATCAGTTTTTAGTATCTTCAGGGATAAAGATACCAAATCTTCTTGGAGAAATCTTCTCTTTTGATCACCTTCATTATGAGAATTGGAAATTTTGGTTTTGGAACTTGCATCTGTTGGACCTCTCTTCCTTTTGCTGTGCACCACTGGAAGAGTCTGGCTCCATCTCCTTTGTACTTTCCCATTAGGCAGCTGGAGAGACCAGTAAGATCCTGTTAGCCTTCCCTTCCTATTTTTGCCTTCTGTCTTGTGTGAGGACTATGAAGGATGTAGTTATCTCCATTTAAATTGAGCTTTGTGAACCAGGAAAGACTTTGGCCCAATACGTTTAGCCTCAGGTTGGTGAAGCAGTTATTCCCCAAAGAGTTAGTATCTTTCTGACACTTCATTTTGAATAGATATTCAAAAAGAGTAAAGAATGTCATTTGGAGTCACAGCAATAATAGCCTTTTTCAATCTTAATTATGATGTCAATAGTATAATATTATAAGAAGCTTTTTTTTGTCTGCCTTGAGATAAAACTAACTGGAGAGACAGAAAATGTGCATCGTAGGTTATACTTTGCTGATTATATGCCCTCTTAGCAGGGGAAAAAACAACCTGTGACACTGCTCCACTATGTATTCTGTAGATTATCATCTCCCCTCCACCTCAGCCCATTCTTTTCTGAGACACTCGATGAAGTAACAGTTCTGGAAAAACCAGTGAGTGTCAGGATTGAAATTGTTCCTGGCTTCAGTGGGTAGCACATGAAGAATTGGTCACACAAGGAGTAGGGATAATCTAATGGTATAGAAATGTCCCCCTTCTTCTTAGATATGCAAACACACGATGCTAAGGGCTAAATTTTTTTGCTTCACTGCCTTTGTAGATGGGGTCTATTTCCCTGGTCTGCTGCACGTATGTGAGCTAATGGAGGAAGTACAAAGAAGGCAGAAATAAGAGAGCACCGTGCCTCTGACCCACAGCACTCTTCTCACAGCAGCTGAACTATCAGGAGGGCATCTCAGTATGCCTGGTGCATGCCTGGCTCTGCTCCCTGCCCTGCCTCCACTGCAAGGAGGAAGCAGGGGACTGAAATATGACTTTCTGGGTCACTGTGCACACCCGAATCTGCCCCTGAGCTATGCAATTACACGTTTTCCTTATTCAGGGATCATGCTGACTATGTGATCTAAATAAATTTCAAAGCTTCTTTTCATGTAGCTGTGATTAGATAAGGTGGCACAATGGCTGTTTTTATAGAACTGCAGTGCACTCTGTCTCTGTCTTAGCAGAGTGTAGAGAAATGCTGAAAAGAAAATTCTGAAATAATTCTTTCTTCAACTGAAATTTGGTTTTCAATTTATAAATGAGGGGTATTTTTGGAAGGGGTTTAACTGGATGTTTTTCTCTCCTGGGAGATGTGTGCAAAGCTCTCTACCTCATAGATAAGGCAATGACAAAGCTAAATTGGATGCATTAAATGTCATACTTCCACATTTTCTGGTGGGCATACATTGTAGCAGTGTTTACAACATGAGTCAGCATAATTGTTCCTGATAGGTTGCTTGTATAATTTTAACTTTCCTCCAACAGAGACAGCTCTTTATTTCTTTTCTTTGAAAAGCTGAGCATCTCTTATACAGCATAAGGCTTCATAACCGAACTTAATGTTTTTATAAACTCCAACAGAAATACCTTTTACTATCTTTGTTCCTGAAGGAATTACTATGCAGAATGAACATTTTTGATCTTAATACAACTCCTCTGAACCATAAATATATTAAAGCAGAACATCCAACATCAGACAATTATAGATGTCTGTGTGCCAGAAAATTTGAAGTTATTGTTTCTCACAGATTGTAATTTCTTTTTGCTGAGTATATGCAGAACTTAGCACTTCTCAGTGGTGCTTTATTGTACTTAATAAAAACAACAACTGCATGTTGTTAATTTAGATTTTCCTGTTTTGTATGGTCACATCATAAATTTTTCCAGTGTGCTGTATATGGAGAAGTGTTGTGGGTCATGATTTGAAGGGGGGGGGGGCAGGGAGAATCAGAGCAAAGTAAGGAAAGAAGGGATGATAATTGGATAAATAACAGTGTACATTCCTGAAAGATGCTATGTAATTATGTCAGAAGCTTATCCCTGAAACTGATGCTTCTATCAGGCCCCGTGCTGTAACTGAGTCAACATCTGATTTGGATGCATTTGTATTGTGACTTTGCAAAAATGCACATTATGATGAGATAGTATAACGAGAAGCAGAAGCACTCGTAGCCACTGAAGTCTCTTCTTGTCACTGTTTCTTGTGTGCAGCTGTTGTGTGTAAAGACTGACAATTCTGTGAACTCAGGATGAAAGCACTAGAGGGAAAGGAAAAACAACTACATTTATTCAACAATATGTTGTCAACAACAGCCAGGCTACAATTTTAGAATAGATGTATTTTTTCTAGATCAGATTTTGAGTAGTTGTGCCAGGACAAAGTTAAAACCTGGAAGGGAGGGAGATTCAGAAGTAATATCATCCTGACTCCTTTTTGGAAATAGGCTGCCTCATGAGCATACTGAAGTATGTCAGTCTAGTCTAGAACAGTAACTCACAGGTACTTTGGAAATGCAGATGATGGTGCTGCACTATCAGAATCGGATAAATATTATTAAATTTTTAAAAGCAATAAAATTAAGATCTTAAGAAAATTTAAAAAATCAGAAAGCAAAAAGTTTTTCATGGATTTAGAAAAAAAGAATCAAAAAAGTATAAACAGGAAAAATAATCATGTTAGTAAAATCATTTATAGAGAATTTCGGTGTTTTTTAGCAGTGGTCAAATTATCCCTATCCCATAGAGAGGGATATATTTCTGAGCAGTCATTGGAAGCCTTCATAGTCTTCACAGAATAAAAGTAACAAAATTTGTCCTGTATAGCTCAATAATAACAGTTTATTTATCATTTTGTATTCATTATTTCTATTTATTAGTAACTTTATACTGTTTTGAAAACAGAATGATGTTACATTAATAACATACGAGTGTTCTGTGATTCTACATTATACCTACCATTGGATCACTGAAATACATCTTCTCTAGCTACCTATCAAGGATCAGGCCTTGGCATCTAGCTATGTATTAAGGTTAATATTAAATGAAGTGAATAAGGCCAAGTTCTTTGCCTGTAATGTGGAGTTAATGTCTGCTCTCTGTTGCAAAAACATGCACAATAAAGTACATTTTTGAGATGTGGAGATACAGAAACTATTGAAGGCTATGAAAAAGGAATCTGAAGGTTACAAAAAGAAGTGATAATTAACATAAAATAGAGGGTTTATTTCTCATTTCATCTGTTTTGTGATTTGTCAACTCACATGGCCAATGACTTTTTGTTTATGGAGAGAATAAAGTCTATATGCCATCAGTCACATCCTTGTAGCTGGCAGAAGCCAGTGGAGCAGACAGCAGCCAGTTTTTCATATAAACTGACGCACCTTTTTTCCTTTTTTGAACTATTCATTATGCTACAAGTGCTCATGTTTTTATTTTTAAAACACCCCAAAATAATAAAGTGATGTCAGCTACATGTAAAAGGCCTAAACCACTAAATGCGGATGATTTCACTTCATTATCTATCAAGTATAATTTTCCAAAGCATGGGAAAGGCAACTTCCTCCATGACCTTCTATCTCCTCTTATGACATATATTCCATAAATGACATGCAAAAATATATAGAGAGGAGAACACAGAGGCATCCTGCTTTGTTTTCCTTGCAGTCATTATTTGGCTTTCTGGCTTCTCTTGCACTTACAAAAAGTACAAATACTGATAATACTAAAACACCATTGTTAAGTGGTAAACCCATTTACTAGTTCTATGCATCAGCAAATGAACAAGAATGGATTTATTTCTCATTTTCTTTGCTTTTCCAACCTTTCCTTCTGATTTTTGGTGTACTCTGGCATAGAGCTTGGTTTCTTTTAGCTTCATATAGCCGCAGAGATGTCCAAGAGAGTCCTGGTAGAATTGAAGAAGGTGGCAACAAGGCCCAGGTACAAAATGGTTGAGAACCACTGCACAGTGCTCTGGCTTTTTTACTCTGTAGAAATGCATTCAATCCCCAAAATGGTGTTGACTTACAAATGGCAGATTTGCTGAAAGGAATTCACGTGGGAGTGTGACATAGTCAAGACTATTTTTTGCCTCCAGTAGGATGGAATAGCTGCTAACAAAATATCCAGGTGATTGTTTCAGCTAGTATTATTCAAAACCTTTGATTTTAAGATTTCAGCTTTTCAGATATAGACTCATTGGTTCACATAGCTAGCTGACAAGTGATTCATTAAACATAATAAGAAATGAGTCAAGACAATGTGGGCTATGCCTACACTTCATGTTATGCTTTGATTGGGAGATTGTTTTTTGGGCTTCTTGATCCACAGTTTCCAGAACAAAATTACCATTTTTATCATATTGCATGCAGGTTTCCTGACTGCTTAAGAAACATTCCAAAAATGGGTCTTCCACAACAAACTTAATGGATTAATAGCATGACAATTTTAGAACAGAATGGAAACAAAACAACCCAAAGACAAACTACCAACAAAGTGGAAGTAGTACGTTCATTTGAGTATTATTTGTTGCTATAGCACTTGAGAACTATAGTAAATTACTTACACATAGAAGCACAAAAGAAAGACATCACCATTACCTGAAGTGATTACATCTACGTGTTAAGCAGGACAGCAAAAAGAGAGCAAAAGATGGAGAATTCAGTCATATAGGGAGCCATGAAAAGTATTCTTAACATCATGGCAGTCTTATCATTGCTAAACCTTCTTACAGGTGTTATAGAAATGTGGTAATTGAGGGAGGATGATGAGGTGACTAAGCAAATGCTCACAGGGAATCTGCTCAGCCTACAGAACTGCAAAGGAGAAAGTTGAATGCTGGAAAATCTAGTCGGTGGACATGAGGTTAGTGTCAAAAGTAAATGAGAATATGGTGGAGCTGGTCAGAAAGGGCCTTGAAAGTGGGGAGAAATATTTAAATTTGATGCAATAAGGAAAGAACAGCAGAGTAAAAGGGATACAAAGAAACGGACATTGTCACCATAACATTGAGCTAAGAGAAATTGAGTAACATTATGGATGGATAGGAGGAAGGAAAAATTACGTCTGTCAGAAATTATTAAAATAATGTTGAAGAAGCTGAGAAAAAGGATGGAATCTGTGGTGAGTTTGCACTGCAGGCTGGATACAATATGCAAATATTAAGGAATTTAAACTGCAAAGATAAGATTGTACATTAGCATGTTTAATATGATAAATTTTTAGAGTTCTGATATTTAGGTTAAGAGCCTGCCTTATAAATAAGAGGTGGTGTTTATACTGTCATACTGTCTAAGAAAGTAAATAGGCAGTTCAAGAAAGAAAATCATTCATGTTGGTCCTGAGCTCATGAGGACAGAGTAGAAAGGCAGAGGACAAGTTTAGTCTTCAAAAACACAGGCCAGACTAGCAAATGTATAGGTTATACATTTGATACGTATGGCTATATAGGAAAATAAGGGCAGAGTGCAAATTTGAATGCCTAAGCAGAAACTTTAACTGATACAGATGGGTAGGTGGGAAAGTAGATGAGATGATCTGAGAGGGACCTGGCAGACAAATATACTTAAAGGGGTTGTAAGCAATGAATTCAGAAAGCTTAGAGAGAAAGGAGATTGAAGTAGTAAATGTAAAGGCAAATGGATATAGTATTGGTACAAATTCAAGTTCTGATTGGGAGGAAAGGGTGATAACTAATGTGTATTAAGGGTATATGCATATTTATAAGCTTATAAAAAAAGGGCTGTACTCCAAAGGCAAACACAATTACTTTTTTTTTTCATGGTAACCGCATTGCTGCTTTATTTTTATAGTAAGTATGTGGGTTGTTTTTAGAATTCAGCAATTCCTTGAGAGTAAAAAGGGCATAACACTGGCTTAATGTGTGAAGAGTCTGTATTAAATTGTTTTATTAAGAGCTTTGTTCCACTAATTATATAGGTAAGAGCTAATATAACTGGTTTATATTACATTTAGAGTACAATATGCAAGAGGATGGATGTTGCTTTTCTAAACCTCCTTTGTTTCAGAAAAAGATAATGAGAGCTATATAGAGTCCTGAAATCATAGCCAATTTATCAGACCTGCTATGTGAGCTAATGCAAGACTAGAGACATACTGCATTGACTGCTGATCATTTTATACCACTTTTAATGCCTAGAAATGAAAAGAAAGAAATTAATGGGGAAATAAAGAGAGAAAATGGAACACACATAGCATATTTTTTTGATACTTTGAATTTCACCCTATTATCAATTTTTTCATATGGGAAAAAAATCCAGTCAAATCAGAGAAGTATTCAAGTTTTCTGCTTTATCCCATATACAGGGATTATACTCAAAGAAGTGTTGCAAAATAATATATTTCTGATAAGGATCTAAAGTGGACAATGAATGGAAACCAACACAAATATGGTTTCCCTAGCAATGATGCTTCAAGATACCATGATTATTTGTTGTTTATACTACAACAGTTAATATTGTGTCAGAATTTCTTTCATAATACTATTATTAGAAGTCTAAAATTTGCTTATGAGGCCTTGCTTTAGTCTAAAAATTGACTTCTAAAATGTAAGCTAAATCAGCTCAGCTTATTTTAAGTAAAGGAAGGAGGAAAAAATAATAAGGAGAAATGGTAACAATTTGAGGCACCTTTGTGTTCTGATAACATAAAACTTAATTTGACTCCTGGTCTGAACTGTTGCACTTAGGCCTAAAAATCAAAATTATGTGCATATCTTTTTATTTAAGATAAGGCCAGAGGGCTTGACCCAGTGGGGATTGAGAGGCCATGAACCAGGGGAACTGAGTGGTGGGAGAGGCTCTCATGCTCTCATCTGGTGAAAAAATTGTCACTGTAGTCCCATCCCAGTTGTCTGTACCTGAATTCAGAGAGTGTAGGGAACAAACAAGTGGGATTAGGTGTCCCTGTACAGCCAACAAGGGGCCCCCTGGTGGTCTAGTGGTTAGGATGCGGCGCTTTCACCACCTCTGCCCGGGTTCGATTCCCGGTCAGAGAAGTCCCCCGGGCAGATGGAGCTCGTCAGCCCTGTAAGGCCATCCATCTAAGAGAAGGTCACTCTAAACAAACCTACGTCCTGAGGACCTCACTGCCACTGTCCAAGCTTGCTCGGCCCCGGCAGATGAACCTTAGGATTAAAGGGTGGGCTCAGCTCAGCGCACACTGTGTCTCACCTAAAAAATCCACTGCGCAGGCTCGAAGGGTAAAGACCTTTCCCAAATCTTCTTTCGCGAAGACTGGCCATACATACAGCCAACAAGTTAGGACATTATGTGGGATTACAGAAATCAGCAGGATGACCAGAAGGGTGTGAATGTTACAGGGCATGGGTGAGATGGACAGCAGCAGGAGCTGTGCTCTGTGCAAAGGGGTGGCTGCAGTATGCAGGAAGTTCCCTATGGGGCAAGCTGGCCCAGAGCGTGGGTGTCAGGAGCAGAGAACAGATAAGAAGGTGTGATGGTACCTCTGCTAAATGGTGGCTAGTCAGGACATGAAAGCAGAGGAAACCTTTAGGCAGCTGGAGGAACCCTCAAAAGTGCAGGCTCTGGTATCTATAGGGGACTGCAGCTGCCCTGATATGTGACCAAAATGCAGTAAGGCAGAGTGCAAGCAATGTAGGAGATTTCTGAAGTGCATCCAGATGATTTCTTGAAGGTAATAACTGGGGTAGACTTGTTGCAGCTGCAGTTACAAGCAAGGAAGAGCAAGGCTGGAGATGTACAAGGCAATGGCAGCCTCATAAGCAGGAACTGTATGATTCTGAAGTTAAACACAGAGAAGTAGGGAAGACAAATAGAAGAGTCACAGCCCTGGTCTTAAGACAAGCAGCTCATTTAGGGATCTTCTTGGCATAATCCAGCAGATTTCCACTCTGCAGTGGAAGGGGTCCAGGAAGCCAGTTGACCTTCCAGGACAGTTTCCGCAAAGCACCAAGACTGTCCAGTCTGGTACCCAGCAAGTCAAGCAAGCATGGCAAAAAGTCAGCATGAGTGAATGGGGAACTCCTGACAGAGCTCCAAGGCAAAAAGGAGGTCCACTGGAGATGGAAATAGGGACATATTCTCTGAACGATTATGGAAACATGACTCAGGCGTGGAGCTGTGGAGTAAAATGAAAGTCAGCAAAGGGGTATGAAGAGCATCTGGAAGTTTATTGGCAGAAGAAGGAGGGAAAAAACCCTTGTGAGTCCACTGGTCAGTAAACGGTGAAAGTAGTGGCCAAGGACACAAAAATCTCAATGCCTTTTTTATCTTGATTTTTAGTGGGAAGATCTACCCTCAGGCCTTCTAAATCACTGAGCTTCATGTCAGGATTGGAGTGAAGAAGGACTGTGTGAAGAAGACCTTTTAAGCCAATTGTTTTTATACAGATCCCATTGTACCAGATGGGATCTATCCACGGGTGCTGAGGGAAGCAGCTGACATCATTTAAAGTCTCTTCTCTGTGGTCTTTGAAAGATCTTGTTGTTCAAGAGTGGTTCATGATGACTGGGAAAAGGAAAACTTGCCCATCCTCAAGCAGGGGAAAAAAGAGGATTTGAGGAAGTAGAGACTCATCTTCAGTTCAGTCTCCTGGAGGGTTATGTAGCAAATTCATTTCTGCATATATGAAAGACAAGGAGATGACTTAGAATAGCCAACATGTATTTATCAGGGTAAGACCGTGCCTGACCAATTTGATGGCTTTCTGTGGTCAAAATATTGGCTTCATTGACAAAGGAAAAAACAGATACTGTGAGTAGATGAGTTTAGTTGGACCTTAACTAGGCTTTTGATGTTATCTCCTATGCTATCAACAGCTGAGATACAGTTTGGATGCATGAGTGATAAGGTGGATGTACTATTGGCTGCATCCTTATGCTGAGAGGGTTGTGATTATCAGTACAAAACCCAATTTTCAGCCAAGTATTGGTGGTTGGTGGTGTGCCTCGGGGGTGGTTGTGGTTTAACCCGAGCCAGTAACTGAGTACAACACAGCCAATCGCTCACTACCTACCCCCCCACCTATCAAAGGGGACAAAAATCAGAAAGAAAAAGTATGTCTTGTTGTTTAAGAACAGTTTATTACTTGAAACAACCCAAAATCTAATAATACCGATGATATTAACAATAGTAATAGTAATGAAAGGAGAGAGGGGGAATAAAACCAAGAGAAAAGAGTGATGCACAGTACAATTGCCTGCCACCCGCTGACCAATGCTCAGCCCATCCCCCAACAGCACGTTCAACATGAAAGAGTATGTCTGCAAAAGCAGACACATAATTTCCACTGTTTTCTGTAGGATTTTTCTGATATTTTTTGATTCTGGTCTTTACATTCTCGGAGGTCCTTTTGAGAAATAAATATTATTTGTTTCCTAGTGGGTCTTGTTGCCTGTAGTTTGAACACTTATATTTTCACCAAATCATAGAATCAAAGCTTGATTTGGATTGGAAAGAACCTCTAAAGATCATCTAGTCCAACCTACCTGCCTGCCATGGGTGGGGACCTCTTTCACTAGACCAGCTTGCTCAAAGCCCCATCCAGCCTGATCTTGAACACTTCCAGTGATGGGGCATCCACAGCTTCTCTGAGCAATCTGTTCCAGTGCCTCACCAGCCTCATTGTAAAGAATTTCTTTCCAATATCCAATCTAAATCTACCCTCTTTCTGTTTAAAACTGCCCTTTGCAGTGGCCCTGCCACTACAGGGCCTTGCAAAAGGTCTCATTGCATCTTTCTTAGAAACCTCCTTTATATATTAAAAGGTTGCAATAAGGTCTACCCAGAGTCTTTTCTTGTCTAGGCTCTGACTCTGTTCTAGCTCTCTGAGCGTTTTTGTGGGACTCCTCTAGACCTGTTCTAATAGGTCCATGGCTTTCTTGTGCTGGGGTCTCCAGAATGGGACATGTACTCCAGATGAGGTCTCAGGAGAGCAGAGAGTAGAGGGGCAAAATAACCTCCCTCAACACACTGGCCACACTTCTTTTGATGCAGCCCAGGATACGTCTGGCTTTCTGGGCTGCAAACGCACATTGACAGCTCATGTCCAATTTTTTCCTCCACCAGTACTCCCAAGTCCTTCTCAACAGGACTACTCTCAATCCATTCATCCCTCAGTCTGTACTGAGACTGGGATTGACTGAGATGCAGGACCATGCGCTTGATCTTGTTGAGCTTCGTGAGTTTTACACGGGCCCACTTCTCAAGCCTGTCAAGGCCCCTCTGGGTGGCATCCTATCCATCTATCACATCAACTGCACCACTCAGCTTGGTGTCATATACAGACTTGTTAAGCATGTACTCAATCTTATTGCCTGTGTCACTAGTGAATATATTAAATATTACTGGTCCCTACGTGAACCCTTGAGGAACACTGCTCATTACTGGTTTCCATTTAGACATTAAGCCATTGACAGTAAATCTTTGTCCAGTGCAGCCATCCAGCCAATTCCTCATCCTTCTAACAGTTAATGTATCAAATCCGTATCTCTCAAATTTAGAAATAAGAATGTTGTGGGGGATGGTATCAAAGGCCTTAGAGAATTCCATGTAATTTTTACCTTTTTGAGCATTTAGAATTTGGGAGACAGAGAAAGGGACATATTAAGGACTGGTTATGAGGTTGTGTACTGTAAGTGTTACTGTTTTCACTCCTTTTCTTCCTCAGAGAACTGTGTTAGAAAGACTGGAGTAGTTTATATTAAGCCCATTAGAATATTTTCCTGTGTTTTAATTAATCTCTTAATTTACAAATATGCACATTTTCATTTTTTCGTCTCTTTAATAATTGTTTTTACACCTTACTCTCCTTTTCACGCCTTTTGTTGTTTTTCCTCAAAACATTAATGGAGGAGTAATTTATTTGGCAACAAGGTTTATTTTGAACCTGTATAAAATCTTACCACATTCAAGTCTGTATGCATTGCTAAGAGGAGAAAAAAATTGTATTTCTTCATCTCTAGTGTTTACAATAGGTATCATAATGGTTTCTTAAAAAGCAATATTGAAGATCTGACAGGCATGTGAAAGTATTTCTCATGCATGACTCACAACTTTCCCTACCCCCTAAATGTCATTATTAGTAAACATTCTAAAGAGTGGCAAATTACTGTTCGTAACTTATGATGTTCATTGATTTGTTGGAAACTACTGTTCTTCTCTCTGAGCTCCATATTTCTTCTTTCTTCTTCTTAAGTTTAAGGGTTTTTTTACATATTAAAGATTCTTCAAACAGCCCTGAGACAAGTGTCAGAGAAATTAGATTATCATACCTCTGGAGAATTGAATTTAGTTGGCTACCACTCTTCAAGGTGCTGTAGGATACGATTATCTCCTGAGATTTCATGCTCAGTTACGTTAAATAGCTTACGCATTTCCTAACACTTTTTAGTGGTTTTGTATTTCTAAGCACACTTACAAGATATAAGTAGTATGTACTTTGAAAAGGAGATTGTTGATGTTCATGTGCATAATGCTAATCATGATAAATAAAGGTTTTTTATTATTATCTAGAGCATGGGTTACATGAAAAACTGAAATATATATAAGGTGCAGAAGACTTTCAACCATGGCAATGCTTGTGGCTTCTCTTCAAGAAAGGGATTCTGAGAAGATCAGCTATGATGATCTTCACTATGCACAGCTCATGTCATAGGAGGGAAGAGGCTCTTCTGTAAATGAAATATTATTGTTTTTCATAGATATATTAGGAGAATAGAAGTAATCGAAGAAGTAAAACTTTTTAAGCTAAAGGACAGTGTTGAGTCAAACAGGAAGCAGTGTAGAAATGGGAAAAAAAGCGCAAATCTATAATGGAAATAAGAAAATTATTAAGCAAAAGTGGAAGAAGGTTGTGGAACAGTCATCACATGAACTTTGTGTAGAAAAGAATGTGACATACTTTTAAAAGTAAAGTGATAATTCTTGTCTTATGGTTAGATTTTGTTCAGATGTTTTGTCACATCTGAATGTGACAAATGAATTTTACTTTTAGTGTTTGAAAAAGGTAATAAGTTTTGTTCTAATATCATGTGCTTCATAGTACTGATAGTACAAAATAAGAACTTTTACTGTTTTACTTGCTGTAAACTTTCTTCCCCGTCCTAGGGTTTGAATTGTCTTTTGCAAATGTCACTGCCATTAGGAAAAATCAACATTATCTGAATAATCCAAGAAGACTCCACAATAAATAGAAAGTGATCTTGGTCAAATTCTCCATGAATATCTAGGATTTAGTTTCGTAAACTGAGGGTCAGTAATATTGCCTGTCTGGAAAGACCACTAAGGTAAAAGAAAGATCAGGCTGCTGAGAAGATAAAAAACAAGAAGTGGCACGGTTTTAGTTGTGTCTCACTGTCTGGAGTGGAGTTCTTCTGACTGTTCGGGTCAAGTAACTCCTCTCCTTTATTAGCTACACCTATCTTTGACAGAGCTTTTAGGAAATGAATTAGTTTCCTTTTGGATTTCATCACATGCCCAATACCTAACCAATATTTTCAGGAAGACCTTTTCTTCTCTTACTGTTCTTCTGGGGTGTTATGTTCTACTTGTCAGATTTAAAAAAAAAAAACCAAACCAAAAAACCAAAAACGGAGATTCTGACCTATCAGATGAACCAGACTCTTGAATAAAAAAAGATTGAACTGTTAGTTGGCAAAAACCGCTTTTAAAAGTATTTTCTGTCTTGCTGACTGTGTATTTTGCCTGTATTGCCATATAATGGACTGAATAACCCCAGTAGATTACTGGAAGCAATTTGGGTTTCATTGGGACTGTGTGTTAAAAAAAAATAGTCTGGATTTAGGTTAATTTTTTTCATCCATAGTGGGCACAGGATCCATATCCTACTGGGATAGTGATGGGTACAAAGACCTGCTTGTGGGGAAATGACAAAGACGATTCAGAAGGCATATGGGATTAGGCCCAGCTGCTTACTAATGTGTTTATCAGATTGCAAGCAAAAGTACCAGATGAAATTCTGTATTGAATTGTTAGAGATTAGGTGGGACCAAACAGCACAGAAAGGTTTAATTCCCATTTCCTAATTCAACATGTTTGAGTGTGGGCAAGGATAACAATAATGAATGCTCTAGAGAATTGGAGGAGGTTTTAAGTCAAGGAAGTATACTTGTGCCACATAATGAGGAACAGTCACCATTTTTATATGATTATCATCACTATCTTTGAACTTGATTACTTCAGTCCTTAGCTAATTCTTAATCTCAGCTTTGGAGCAGCTAGACACTTGGAGTAGCTTGGCACTCTGTTTTCTAAAAAATGAGGAAGAAGTGACTGAATGTGATTTTTGTCTTTAATGCTATTGCACAAAAATAGAATGTAGGGTTATTTCCCAAGCTATTGGACACTTCCCAACAATTTTTTACCTTTTGATGTCAATACATTACATTTGTAGATTAAGTCTTTGTTTTTGTTTCCTGGTAAATTTTCTTTTCCACTTTGTTAGCAAATCCAGACATTTTGCAAACTCAGAGAGTGCCAATCTAGTATAAAATTTAATTTTTAAGTGTATTCAGGAATCCCAAGTGATTGACAGTACTTTCTAAGTTCATTCTTTATAAGTCACACTTTATGAGTTCATCCCATGCAGGCAGTTGGTACTGCAAGTTGTATTATTTTGGAATTTGGCCTATGACATTTATAAGAACTATCGTTTGGACATGTCTGCTGCTGTTAGGCTTACTGTACAAAAGCAGATTCTCAGGAATCTTACCAGGACATAGATGGAAGTTCCCAGGGATGACATAGGCATTGGCACAGGCCTTCTTAATATAGGGAAGTTAGGTATTTTGCCCCATTTTAATTATATATCTTAGATACATCAAGTCAAAATATCTATAGCTGAGTTGTAAAACTTTAATTGTAATAAATCTACAGGACCAAAAAACCTGTGGAGTGCCAAAGACAGAGTGTAACAGATATGAAGAGTTATTTTAAAACAGTGTAGCTTTGAGATTTGAATATTACTGCATTGCAACATAAAGGCCTTTTCTGGTACCAGTTTTGAGTGGCACGAGACCACGTGTTCAGTTCCTCATGGGTTTCAGTTGACATGCAAGCCTGAAGTGTGCCTGGAGCAAGTACCAAACAGTGGAAGTTGCTTTTCGAACTGAATGGTGAAATATCAGTTTCCTGCAAGTTATCTCCCTGGTAAATATTTTGTGGTGTTTGTTAGCATGGTAGGTTGGGTTTCTTTAAAGTTTCTTTCCTAGCCAGCTATTAACTATCTTGGATATTAAGTGACTGACTTGGTTCCAGGGAGGAAAAGCGCTTTTGCTGTTGCAGTCCACTGAGTATGTCATACACCTCACCCTCCTAGTTCTCCTCAACTAGGAAGTAGCTAATACTGGCATACTGGCATGCTGATGATGAACTGTGAAAAATGTCATGAATTCTAAAGAGAAAAAGCTATGCTTATCTATGGTAGACATGTTTGGCCATGTTTTAAGTGTTCAGTTTGCAAATAAGGCATGTCATTTAAAAATCAAAATCTGTCACTTCATATCTTTTTGAAATGATCATCAAACATGTGCAGTAGCTTTTTAAACCATACTTTTGATGTGCCAAAACTATGCCATACATATTGTGACCACCCCAAAGTTGTGAAACTGCGTGTATATGAAAGATATATTACAGAACGTTGCACAGAACAGGTGAAAAAGTGAAAAGATCTATTTCTCGGAAAAAAGTTTATCAAGACAAGATTTAACATAAGGA
Organism: Chiroxiphia lanceolata; assembly: GCF_009829145.1. Lineage (NCBI taxonomy): Eukaryota > Metazoa > Chordata > Aves > Passeriformes > Pipridae > Chiroxiphia > Chiroxiphia lanceolata. Next base: position 77,471,324 of record NC_045638.1, on the reverse strand, counting down.
CAAAACATCAGTTCCAGTCCAGACTGTGATTTGTGATGTTTATTACCCAAATTCACCTATAACATTTAATATGCTTTGGGACAGGACAGCAGTTTTAGTGTATAGTACTAATCTAAAAAGAAGTGTTCCCTTCCTGCCTACCTTCCTTTCAGCTGTGAAGTTGTTGCTTGCGTACTGGGGTCTCATATATGTATCTGGTTCTTTTTTAGCTTTTACTTTACCTTCTTTTTGTCACTTACATTTTCACCTGGCACAGAATTAGTTGTTGTACAGTTAAAATTCAGTGAATGTATTAAATGAGGTTTGGAATTAAATGCTCTCAAATTTTAATTACATCAGATTTCAAATATTGGACCAACTTCTTCTCCCATGAGTGGTTCCAACTAAAGTCAATAAGAGTATTTTATGAGTTATGCAACAGGATTTTTCCTGCCTTTTATAAGAAACCCTAACACCCCCTCCAGTATTTCTCCAGTTCATATGCTGAGAAAATTCAAGTTAGAGTATGGACCATGTACTAACTTACCTGTTATGCTGGAAAAAAATGACAGAAGGGAAAATGCCAAGTAAATTATCTAAATAATTTGCTCCTAAACATATTTTGAAAGAAACAAATATTAATATAAATAAAAATATATATGTATTCAAATATATGTCTAATTTATATTTGTATATTTTTTATCATCTTATTTTAAAATTAATTACTGGATATCTGTGTGTAAGCAAGTTGTTTTATTTTCAGACTAATAAGTATGAAAAATGCTTTCAAAATATCTTGTTGACCCAATTAAAAATAAAAGTAGTAATAAACAACTTTCCTACCTCCAAGTCTATTTGGTTTCCATTGTCATCTTTTTCAAGACTTTTTCTGCCCACATACTTTGTACAGTACCTGGGACAATGAGGCCTTTGAGCACAACATTATGTATGACAATACAGTTATTCCTATCAATGTGCCTAAAATTTTAACCACATTCTTTACTGTACATTGTATTGTACAGGCCTATCTTATATTTCATGATAGTTGTAAAACCTTAAGGAAATATCTATCAAGTAATTACAACTCTTTTTCTTGCACAAATACATCCTAAATTAAGCCATTAAGTTTTTTTAAAGTGTTCATTTGGTGATGCACAAGTCAAGGTTTCATCATCAGTGGAATGTTAAATGTAAGTAAAATTGGTATAGTGTATTCTTCCATGAATTGATGTTTTATGTCTGCTTTGTTATATTAAGGAAAAATCTCTTTATGTCTGTCACAAACAACTGTGGAAGACACAATATGGTGCTTCAGAGTAGCTCCAGCCCATGGAATCAGCCTGGCCCCAAGACAGGTCATTGGAGGGGGGATGGACAGCACCACCACACATGTGAGGACTTTGCAAGTTTACACCGTCCTTCCAAGGTTATTTGGTGTAAATGTCCTGCAGCGTGTCAATATTGAGATTTTTGTCCTCCTATCATCTCCAGTGTTAACAGCTCAGCAGGGAAACTCCTGCTTCTGCTTATATCTGTGCAAATTGTCTCTTATGAAACCCTCTCATAAGGGATATAGGCAAATGTCCAGTTTCTGCAATGGTGATGTTTGTTTATTTGCAATTAATTAGCCTGAGATTTGGCTCAATGATTTGGAACCTGGCTTAGCAGGTAACATCAGCAAGAGGAATGAGGTCACCCTGTCTTTTGTACTTTGGGACATTGTACCACGTACATCCCAGCCTGGAGTCACAGCACAAAGCTGCCGTGTGAGTGTTCCTTTGGGGTGCCACTCAGCATAATTCAGTATTATGGGCTAAACACGTTGTACTTGAGGAATTCTGTTCAATTTTACAGCTGCAGCCTGGTCTCCTAGAGACCCTTAAGGATCCCCATCAAGGGAACCGGGTGTGCTGCCTACTCCCTTCCACTCTGCTTCCAGAGAAAATGCCCTCAAGTATTAATTGTGGCCCACTGATCTTTTTGGAATAATGTTTCAGTGCTCAGGTTGAAAAGGCTGGGCATCACTACTTTAAGCAGACTGGAAAATTCAAATCTACATTGTATCTCTTTAGGAAAATAAGACAGTTGAGAGAATTTCTAGTGTTTAAGATACTCTATTAAGTAATAAATTATCAGTCACATTGAAAAGGGCAGTGGAAGCAGAAGACAAAATACATAAAGAAGTATTAGTGGGCGGTAGGTTTTTTCCCAGTGCTTTTTGAGCAGTAAGCATAGAGAGTGTCGTTCCAGGCAGAAGTGTGTCAGAAAAATTAAATAACATTATATAATCAGATGGATTATCATCTCTTATAGCTTTTTCAGAAATAAATGTTAATTTCCAAATGCAGCAGTGGAAACCTCAAAAAAATTGGTGAAAGTGGGATTTTTCTGGTTTTGCACTAGTACAACTGAAATCAGACCCTATTTACAATCTTATTTTCAACTTAAAATCAAGTCTAAAATGCCAGACATATGTTCTAGATTTAAAAAGTATTTTAGATCTATTCAGCACTTACTGAATTCTCACTTCTCATCCCTCTCAGAAAATTCCTTTGTTGTGTCTTATTTTTCACCTCCTTAAGTTTTTGCAGCCAATTCCCACATCTTCTGCTGCTTTTTCAAATATTCCTTTATAAACTACTTAGCTAATGAAGAAAAAGATTGCAATAAGTTTCCCACCTCTCTGATAAATGTTCTTTGTACCATACTGCAGAGTAATTTTCTCTGTCTTTCTCTTCCTTGGTGAATATTTTAGCGTTGTTTTTATGCTGTGAGGCTGCTCCAGATGGAGAGGTTTAGACAAGATCACGCAGGACACTCTCAGTCCTAATGATCATGACACAGTGGACTTAGGGGCATGCAGTGACACATGCACAGTCCAATGCTTTCTCAGTGGGGGAAGGGGTATCTTGCTACCACTGCTCTCCTGGGTAACAGTTTTACAGATACCAAATTGTGCCTTTTGTTTCTATTTATGAAGATGCCCTAAATGGAAGTATTTTAGAAACATCCATTTTTATTAGGTACTGTTTCCATTTTTTGAAACCCTCATAATTTTTTCTTCTGGTGAGTCCAAGGCAGAAATGCTCATTCCTGTTCATTAAGACTTGGGATGTTACCAGAGTGTACTTTTCTGTGAATAAACAGCTGTTCAGGGGAAGAAAAATACCCAGTTCTAAAATGAACAAACTTCTTAAGATCATTTGCTTTCAAAACGGTCAGTGCAAGTACTATTGTATAATGAAACGTCACAGGCACTTAATTTTTATGGAGCAGTTATTGACTGGTCACTGTGTTCATTTTCAGACATTAATGCTAAGGTCAGTTAAAACTAACTAAGTCCAGATCAACATACTAAAAACTTCCCAAGATTTTAGTCACAACTTGCTGTCATGGTCTGTTTTCAGACAGGCCAATCACAGCTTTTAATGTCTGTATTCTTTTACCTGTTATCCTTTCATTATACCTTTCCCATTTTCATGTTTGCCACTAAGTGTCAGTTCCTACAGCTGAGGTTTAATTTGAATTGTTAAATATATTCATTCTACTGGAGCTTTGAACATGAGTTTATGATTACTTCTTGGCATATAGCTTTCCTCAGTGGGATGTAATAAATTAGTCTAATCATATGGTGAGTACTTACTTCATCCTGTGTTTGTTCCTGCTAGGAAGTGAAATTGTGTCTGTAATTGTATGCAAATCCCTTCACCAGAATAATCAAAGGAAGCCTATGTATAACTGCCCATCCTCCACAAGAGAAGCATAAAAGTAACCTTTAAGCTTTTAACTTTTTAAATTAAAAACTTTTAAGTCTACTTAAATGAAATGTTGTATCTTTATATGCAAAATGTAGATACAAAATAGAAAAATGAAATTAAAAGGCATGTGAGTAGCAGATATTTGGATAACATTGCTGGTTGCTTTTGGTCCTGCTTTTTAGATATGCACGATACTATGTTAATAGTGTTCATGGCATTGAACCTGAGAAATAGTAATATTGGGATTTTTCATTTTAAACATGGAGGAATTTCTTCTCCTCTGAAAATACATGAGGCAGATGATGGAAGGTTTTGTGAATTGCCTTCAGAAGGGCCTATTTCCTTCCACTGCCTGTAGAAGGATACTGGAGTAACTAGCTCAGAGTTAGCCAGCAAACTTTCAGTTGAGATAAATTCTCTTGTAAGTCTCTTACTTTGAGGTATGTTTTATATATTGTCCTCAAATCATTTTGATTTGCTTCTTTGACCTCTGTCAAATATCTTAACATTAATTTTTTAAATGTGGACACCAAAAAGAGATTTAGTCATGTAGGAATAGTCCAGTGTCCTCTATGAAGATCATATTATTCTCTTCCCTGTTTCTCTGTTTTTACTTGCAGGATTTGGTTCTTTTTAAGAAACTCAGATTCTAAGCATTTTTCAGGATTTAACTGAGAGTGATGTTTGCAGTCCATCAGATGAAGTGCCTGAGAGGTGCAAGATTATTCAACATCATAGAATCATAGAATCATTTCAGTCGGAAAACACTTTTAAGATCAAGTACAAACATTAACCCAGCACTGCTGTGCTCACCACCAAGCCCTGTACCCCGGTGCCACATCTACACGTCTTTCAGATACCTTCTGGGATAGTGACTCAACTGCTTCTCTGGGCAGTTCCAATGCTTGACAACCCTTTCCATGAAGAAATGTTTCCTAATATCTAATCTATCCCTACCTTGGTGCAACTTGGGGCCATTTCCTCCTGTTCTGTCACTTGTCACTTGGGAGAAGAGACCAACCCCCTCCTCGCTACAACCTCCTTTCAGGTAGTTGTAGGCAGCCAGAAGGTCTCCTCTGAGCCTCCTTTTTGCCAGCTCCCTCTGCTGCTCCTTATCAGACTTGTGCTCCAGACCCTTCATCCATTGCTCTTCTCTGGACAAACTCCAGCACCTCAAAGTCTTTCTTGTAGTGAGGGGCCCAAAACTGAATTTGAAGTGCAGTCTCACAAGTGTCAGGTACAAGGGAATGATCACTGTCATTACACTTCAATAAAAGCCACTATATGAAATTTTCAGCGTTTCACGAATTGCTGCTCCAGTCCAAAAAGAAATAGCCTCATCTTAATTCTGGTCTACATCAGAAGAGCAATTTTAGGAACTGGAAGAAAATCAAAGATATTTAGGCTTATTTCCAAATTGCTGGATGATTTTTGATGGGGGAGGCAATCAACTTTTAATAAATTTGTGGTCCATGTGTCAGTTTAAAAGAAACAATAAGACTTATTTCAGACTCAGTTCAAACAAACAGTACTCGTAATCGTAGCATCCAAATTTTAAGTCCTGTTTTCTCAGGATATGTAACATTTTTCTGAAAAAAGCTAAATACTTGAAATATCAAAATATCAAAATATCAAAAATATCTTAAAATTACTGAAATTTAAAATCAGAAATAGTGTGCCTGTGACCTACAAATAGAACTTACAGAAGGAGCAAAGTCTTATATTATTACCTGCTCTGTAGCCACCAGTAAATACAGACATTGCCACAAGTGCATAGAGATAGAATTAAGGTTGATGTCTTTATATCAATACTTATTAATGTGAATGCCTGTTACTTCAGTCTGAAGATTCTTCTTTCTTTTTTTCTCTCATGCATGTATTAGAAATGACACTGCTGATAGTGTCGGCATCAAGATGACATCAAGATCTTCGTTTAGTACCCACAGTCAGTTCTGTCCTAGGGCACAGGTATCTTACTGAGACAGATGCTTTGTGGGGAAAAGTAATATGTGACAATATAATTAAAGATGGCACCAATACTAGAATACATTAGGGTGCTGATAATTTTAAGATATATCAGCTCTTGAGAGCTTTATCTTGCAGCCTTAATATTCTATGATGTGTTTTTTGCAGATGTTATTTACACAAATGTCTATGTACATTTGTATATCATCACAGGGCTAACTAAATCCTATTAAACTGAGACTAGAGAGGTACATTTTTATATCATCACAGGGCTAACTAAATCCTATTAAACTGAGACTAGAGAGGTACATTGTTGGGAAGCTAGCAGTTTCTGGAAAATAGCTATACGTCAATGAAGATATTGTACAAGAAAGAAAATTTCTTACTAAGAAAGATAATTTCTTAACCTATAGTGTTACAGACTAGGTTTTTGTGAAATTAATAATTTTGTCTTTAAGGCGTTGCACTAAAGAAGAAAAGTTGAAGCTATAATGTATAAAAGCAAGGAACATTTACAACTAAGATGGTTATTTGTCAAATAAATAGTAGTAATGATAATAAAGAAAAAAGGTAATAAGTTAAATATTTGAACATACTGTATTTTCTTCCAAAATAAGTTCACTTTTTCCTGTTTTCTGCCCTATCATTAAAAATACTGATGCACATTAGCCCTAATGATAGTTCCAAGATGACATATCAGATACCTGGTTATTTAGAGAGACTTTGAAGCTGATTTGACAGAGAGCAGGCATAGCACAGGCTTTTTTATTTCCCCTCCCTGTTTTTCCACTTGTTGGCTTAATAGCTGGGGGTTTTTAGGTAATAGTTTGTGAAGTTCTGATAACACTGCAATTACATACAGTTTCTGATTTAGCATTCAGGGTTCTGTAGTAAGAATTTGCTAAAATTTGCTAAGAATGTGGCTTCCTCGTTGCTTGTAAACTACAGAGAAGCCAAAGTACTCTCGCCTGAGCCAGTTGTGGCATAACTAAAAATAGACAAATAAAAGCCAATAATATATAAAATGCTAACAAGGTACAAAAACTTGCTTTTGATGTAAATATGCTTGGATGTTTTCATCTCTGTGCATGCTTGTCATAAGAAAGATTATGGGAATTTGACATTATTTTGAAGGCATTTAGTGAAATGGTAAGGGTAATGGTATCTGGAAACTGTGAAAGCACAAACAAAACTATCAGACTGGCTTCAAAAACAGGGCTTTTCTTCAGTCCCTCTCAAATTCCCACTTAGCTCTATCACTTGGCACTTTGATGAGACTACCTTTGCAGTGTATTTTGTATGAAGGCTGCAGACTCTGAAATGCAAAGAAGGGAAAATCTTGCTGCTGAGTAGATGTAGCACAAATGGGACCTGACATAGCTTGAATCTTTGATCATTTCGCATTGTGGTGTAAGCCAAACCTCCTCCCATATGCTCCCTGAAAGCACATAACTTGGATGTCGTTGGTTCCCTTAAAACTTTTTTTTAAAAGAAGTCATGGTTGTTATATATTGACAGCATTTTCTTGTAGCTTTATGTTGTCCTCAGGAAAGAAAGATTATTAAATACTGCAGATGAAGTTGCATGGGTATCAATCTCTACAGGATTAAGGGAGAGAAGGGCAGAAAGTCTGACCATAAACCTAGAGCTTGGTTTGGAGGTGTGTTTCAACACCAAGAAAATATTCAATGTCACAGTTCTTAGGGAGGCAAGAAACATAAATCATAAAGGTAGTTTCCCTTATCATCAAGTATTCTGAAATATTTGAAGCAAAGATGCAATAGAGGAGATGGCTAAACTGGATCCGTTATTTCCTCAGTTTTGTTTCAGAACCATCTGTAATAAAATTGTTCTGATCATTGACAGTGTAGGTGGCTTAATTCACAACATACATCACAATAGATACATTTGAAAGTACACAGAATTTGGAAAGCTAAGTAAACCCAAACATGGATTTTTTAGTTTATGTGAGATAAAGTAATTCTCATTCTATTACAAACTAATGGGTTTTGTAGATATTGAAAAAAAATTGGTGTCTCATTCTAGTACAAGTTTTTACACAGCTTCCATGAAATTTTGCTAAATGAGTGTATTGAGTTTGCATGGCAAGGTTTTGGTAGCAGGGGGCTACAGGTCTGGCTTCTGTGAGAAGCTGCCAGAAGCTTCCCCCCGTCCAACAGAGCCAATGCCGGCCAGCTCCAAGATAAACCTGCCACAGATTAAAGCCAAAATCATCAGCGACAATGGCAGCACCTCATGCATAAAGTATTTAAGAAGGGAAAAAACCCTGTGCAACAGAGAGAGGAGTGAAATTATGTGAGAGAAACAGCCCTGCAGACACCAAGGTCAGTGAAGGAGGGAGAGGAGGTGCTCCAGGGTCCAGAGCTGATATTCCCCTGCAGCCCATGGAGGTCCACACTGGAGCAGATCATAGAATCATAGATGGTTTGGGTTGGAAGGCACCCTAAACATCATCTAATTCCAACACCCCTGCCATGCCACTAGACTAGGTTGCTCAGAGTCCCATCCAGCCTGGCCTCAAATGTCTGCAGGGGTGGGGAGTCCACAACTCCTCTGGGCAAGAATGGCCTTCTACAACCATATGGCTGATTGAAGAATGAAGAGGTGGAGGGAAGGTGTTTCAAGCCTTTTTTTTCCCCTTATTATTTTACTCTGATTTGATTGGCAATAAATTAAATTAATTTCCCTGAGTTGAGACTGTTTGGCCCGTGACAGTAACTGGTGATTGATCTCTCCCTGTCATTCTCTTGACCCACAAACCTTTCATCGTATTTTCCCTTACCCCATCCGGTTTAGGAGGGAGTGTGATAGAGCAGCCTTGTGGGCACCCAGCAGCCTGCCAAGGTAAACCCACAGCAATGAGCTAAAGAAATTTTGTCCTGATGAAATTTCTAGAAGATCTATAAAAAACTGGTCGCACTCAGAAAAAAGTATATCAGGTTCACTGTCAAATAAGGAGGTATTAAGTATTGATCTGTTCCAGGTTTTTTGTCTAATATATTTGTTAAGGATTTGTATGAGAAATATAAAATACATTTGTTAATCTTGCAGATGATAAAAATTTAAGAGAACTATGTGTACTCTGGAATAAATTTTTAAAAATCCTCTCATTTTCACCAATGCACTTCAGGAAAGACTTGGATCAATTGCAACATATCCAGAGGAAAGCAAGGAAAATTGTCCAGAATCTAGACTAAAACATTTTCCACAAGGAAAACCTGAAAGAGTCATGTTTCAGAAAATGCAGACAGAAAAGAAATGTAACAGCAGTGTTCAGTTACATAAAGGATTGCTTTAAAGAAGAGGGGAACAAACTGTTCTCCAGGCCTACTAGAGATAGGACGAGAATGAGTGGCATTAAATTATGCCAGGGGAGACTTAGGTTAGACTTTAGGAAGCATCTCCTAATGATAAGAATTATTAAGCAATGAATAAATTACCTAGGATGTTACAGAATCCTCTTTAGAGATTTTTAAGGACAAAGAAAGATATCTGTCTAGAATGTTTTAAATATAATTCATATGTCCTGGGGGATGGAGGAATAGAGAGGAATAGATGGAATTATTTCTTGAGTTCCCTGTCATTTTCCAATCGATGTATAATTTCTATGAATTAAACACAAGAAGGACTCAGAACACACCTGTAGTTCTAGCTTTCACTCTGTCATCTGAATTGACCTGTTTTTATGTACTTTTTGTTGAATGTTCTGGCTCCAGCTGAAAATGCAGAGAGAATTGGGGGTGCAAATGAGTTAGTTATCATATGATAAAATTTAAATGACAGAGCTTATAAGTCTTACTGATTGTGTTTGAGTTCTGGAAGCTGTATGCTCACCAAAAATTTGAAACAAAACTATATGTTAATAAAAAGGTATTAATCACAAAGAGGAAAACTAAAATACATTTAGAGTTTGAGTGGTTCTAGTTATTGTTGGAATGTACAGTCATGAATCACTCATACTGTAAATTTCTTTTATGGTTTTCATCGCTGTGATGTCTGGATTCATCTCGACACAATTTGGCTAGATAAGCGGTAGGTTACACTAAGCCTCAGGTCTAGTCTCCTTCAGTATTCATTGAAGAAAGAGAAAAGTACCTCTTAGATAGACAGATAGATACCTCAGACCAAAAAATTGCCTTTTTTTAATGGGATACATATCTCTCCTTTGAAATCTTGGGTGATTAACTTAGGCAACTACTCCATAGCTAGAGCTAAGCAACATTAATCCAATCCTGACTATCAAGTATATTGACTTATCCTTACCAAATGACTCGATCGTTTATTCTTCACTTCTGTGGTATGTTGGATTTATAAAAAATTTAGTTCTTCTACTCATCCTGATATGAATTCTTGTAGCTGGAAGTAGCTTTCCTAAAGTAGCTCCAGCAGTATCTGGGGCTTTGGGGATCACAGCTAATCTTGGGAATGGGATCTATTCCTGTTTGAAAATTAATTGGACCAGAAAGAGAAGTAAATGAATTTGCATTTCAGTAACGTGCAGTATGTGATGACCATCTTTGGAAAAGACCTATCTTCATCAGAGATGTCTTCCGTTCCTGGTGCCATAACAAATGTATTGCATATGCGGCTTCCAACCATATTAACCTTTTAACTTGATGATTCAGTATTGTCAGCCTGCTAGCCAGAGCAAAATACAGTCATAATATGTAAATATTGCATCCTCTTCATTGTAAAAAATTAATAATAAGTAACTGTGCAAAAATTTCAAAATGAGAATTATTGTTGGGGGCACTTCTGTTTGGAGCAACTAGCAACTTTGCTTTCTATCTCCTGGCAAGACCATCAGGAATGTGCTTAGAGGGTTGGGGAAATGTTTTCCGAGCGTGAAAAGGCAGCTGAAAGATGAAAATTATTGAAATTTAATTATATCATGTAATCGACCACTGACATATTTTCTGGTCAAAGCAAGCAAGGAAGGGAAAAACAAAAAAACAAAAAAACAAACCAAACAAACAAATTTAAATGTAAATAAATGAACATAAATGATTGACTGCTGAAATGAAATTGGATAAGGTAAAGCCTAGCTAGTATAGCAGAGAACAAATAAAAAACCCTGAAAGGCAACTGAAGTTTTAAAATCAAAAATATTACTCATGATTTCAGCTACTTGGGTGGAGGAAGGTTGTGTATAGGCTCCAATTATGTCACTGTTGCAGTGAGTAGGAAGAATCCTGAACTACAAAATTGCTCATTTTACACACTTCGACCTCCAGAAGATACCTGACTTTGAAGAAGTACCAATCTCACTCTGAACAGATACAGCACCAGGTGCGCATCTGGTATTATTTTTGTTTGGCTGCTGTATTTTGTGATGAAAAAATGCCTATGGAGCGTGGAATGAGGGAATAAGGCTTAAAGATTTTTTTTCTAAGGTATTTAGCTGTAGTATCAACCTGAATATGTAGGTTTTTTGCAGTAGGCGTCTCCAACTCTGATTTTATATTAAATAAATGAAGTGACTTCTCCTTTTCATGCCTGGGTTTTTTTCCAAACATTATGATTGTGTGCTTTTTTTTAGGGGGGGGCGGGGAAAGCAGTATGTTAGATCATCACAGTTTCACCTGACCAGAGAACAGAAGAGCAAGGAGAGAAGGGATCAGGAAAATAGAATCTTTGTAGGCTTGCCCTGTCTCTGTCTTGGCTCCAGTATATTGAGGTGAAATTGGTATTACTGATCCTTAAGCAGTTGTTAGTAGTATCTACATTTAAGCAATGACCTACAAAAAGCAGTTTGCAGACTTCTCAACCCAGGTGATTTGAGGAAAATTCCCCAGAATCTAGTCACACAAAGGGGAAAAAAGAAGCCATTCTTGCATATAATGTCCTTCCATTTGGGAAGGGCTTCACTTTCCAGGCAGTTGTATTGGTGTTTTGTGTTCATAGATTTGATAATTAAAAAAAGGAAAAAATGAACAAATTCCATGAAGGACCAGGACCTTGTTGACACAGATTTCCAGGCTTCAACAAATTATGCTTGGGCACAGCCATTTGATTTTTTTCGTAAATGAGCTATCTGCATTTCAAAGTTGAATTAGTTGATGATAAAGGGTTACTATAAAAATTTGTAAGAACTTAGCTTACTTTTATGTATTGACATAGTCCTAAACATTTTTTTAAATAATGTTGTTTTGAAAAGCATGGATTGTGCAGCTCAGATGATATGAGTTAGCCTAGGGCTTTTTTAGTTGGCTTTTATGCAATAAATAGTATTCCACAATACATGGGACAGATGTATTACCAAAAATGAATCATTCATCTGTCTGTAGCATAACTGAGAATAAACAGCAGATAACTAGAAAATAAATACCTTTTAGATGACAGCTGTAATATTCATGTCTGCTGTCTTTACTTGGGAAACATATTTCTAAAGATTAAGAATTTTGTCTGAATGGAAATGCAGCATTCTGTTTCTGAGTATTATACCAGGTTAGTTTCAGGGGGATCTGCCTTATAAAATGCTTGCAGTAACTAATTTTTTTTCCCTGTCAGCTGTAGCCAATTATTTTGGACAAATAAGCATTCTCCACAGCATGTCTAATTGTTATGCCAACTGAGCCTGTGAATACCTTTATTCATTCTGTGTAAACTCCATCGTTGTCAGTCTGTTATATTAAAAATTGTTCCTGCACAATGAATAGATGACCATACTACTGATTACTTGTGTAGGGATTCTGTACTCTTCTGATGGAGAATATTGCACCACATCCACTTACTACTGTTTAGCTGTGCTATGCTATACGTGAAAACCCTTATCTAAGTGCCAGCTACTAACAAGAAGCTACAGAAGCTTCAAATGCATGAATGAAGGCAGTTGCTAATGAAATGTGGCAAGTCAAACCTTGATCCAAGGTAGAAGAAAAGGTTTCCTATGTGTTTGTCTGATATTTGTCATGCTTTATGCTGGGATAAATTACCGGTTTGATCAAAACACATCTTAGTAAAGTTGTCCAAGTGAAATAAGAAAGGAAGGAGGGGATATCAATTGCTGTTTCAAACACTATTCATTCTGAATCAAAGAAAATGTTAATTAGTGTCAGGAAGCTGAATTAAGTAAATGTTGACTGCCTTTGTAGCAAAGATCAAATCAAAGTTACCGTGTAAGTGAAGCAGGAACTTCTGTAACATTGGAATGGTTTTAATGTATGTCTGTACATGGAAATGAATAGAAAACAAAGCAAGAAATACAACATTTGGGAAAGAACCTCGACCTGATTTGGAAAGATAATTACAGGCAAAAAGGAAACTGAATATAGCAACAGGAAAAGCAGAATAATTATGTAGCAATTAACAGGAAAGCTGTATAGTTCTTTGAAAAAAAAACAGTCATTGGGTTAAAAATATATACTGAATACAGAAATGTTTTAATACTCAATACATCAAGTATTTGAATTCATTTCCTGAGATAAAATACTGTTTCATAAAATAAATGTCTCATTTATGAGATAAAATATGTTCTGCATTTTATGTATTTATTATAATTTATTTGTATTTTTATCTAAAATGTGTGGTCTTAATTGGATGACAAAAACATAATAAATGTTCTTTTTGAGTGCTGGTGCATAATGCCATAATGATGAGAAAATACAGATTTTAAGTTAATATTTCAAAGACTGAAAATATCACAGGATCCAATAGAAAAATAGCTACTCCTAGATTTGCAAGAGAATTTGTTTCTCATGTGTCCTGAAATCTTCATATTCTGATAAAACTGTTGTTAACTTATTACTTGACTGGAGGCAAACTCAGATTTCAGTTACGTTGTAGGTCTTCTGATATTATTTTGCAACTGCACACTAGAAAGTGCTCTTTCTGAAATGTAACTTACGAAGATTCCTCTTGAAATCTGTGAGACTATGTCACAGTTCTTTTACAGGGAATCTGTCATGCAGTGGCATTTTCAAGTGCATTAAAATGACATCTGGGAGTCACTGCACTCATGCATGGGACCCTCTTGTTGAAGAGGGAAAGAGGCTACCACTGAGTAGCCACATCACTAAAGAAAATTTTTAAGAGGTGAAATCTTTTGTTTAAAGCTAGTGGAAAAAAATTCTGCCAGATAATGAGTAAAAAGCCACAATACTTTTTGTTGTGATTCTAGACAGGGGAACCTTCTCTGAATTGTGTCATTTGTATGAACATATTATTGGGAAACATATCTGTCCTTCTGTCCTTTTTGTCTTTTTCAAACATTAACTTGCATCTGAGGTGTACAATCTTCATTGCTTTAAACAAGTTACTCTGGATAAAAGATGGAATAATATATGCTTCCTGCTTGAGGGATTGGTTGAGCAAGTCAGTACGGGGCTTGCAAGCTGTCTTAAGTTATGTCATAAGCTCCTCTGCTGCCTCTGTGCTGCACATCCCCAGTGAGGGAAAAAAAAAACAAAAACAAAAACAAGAGATGGAAGAAGGTGAAGGGCTGGTGGGCCAAGATACCCTGAGACTGAAGGCAGAGAGCCTACCCTGTAGGTTCAGGTGGTGACCCCTGACAGGACACTGCCTTTCTGTTCTGTGAATGGGCTCAAGGACGACAAAGGGGGCAACAAATAGTGCTAATGATAAAGAGTAATAGTCCTGCCATTAGTAACAGTTAATGCTTCCATGGTGCCCTTCATTCATTAACCTCTAATTGCTTTGCATACATTGATTCAAACTGCATAGAATCTCTGAAACAGATCAATATGATTTCTATTCATATGTCTATACTGGCATATATATGTATAATTAAATGAAACAAAGAATTGTTACTAAGAAGCATTAAAAACTGCTTGGATTAAATGTTCTTAAAAGAAAAAAAAAAAAGCAAAACATTTGAATGCTTTTGTGGTATGCAAATACTTCCACTGGATGAGTAGGCTCAGATTTTTTCTTTGCTGTGCTGTGAAATGCCCAGATACAGAAACTGTACAAAACCAATCTGAGAAGCTGAATGCTTGACTGAAAGACTTTTGTGTTTATAAATCATACGAAGATTATACATAATGGTGTTAGTCACTCCCAGCATTCTGATCACATCAGTTGTAAACTTTGTTAATTGCATACTGTGTGCATTAAACTGTGTTAATTGCATCATGGCTAGCAGCAAAGGTAGGGATACATATATTCTTTTATTCCCTTCTCTATAAGAGAAAATATTAAGAGACATAATATTGATTAAGGAAAATTTCTGTTCAAAAAATGCAATGATTGTGTTACTAGTGTATCTTATCCTTTTCTTTTAGGTTATTCAATACTTCAAGCTATTATGGAAAAAGCAGGACAAAATAGCTGGCAAGTCAGTGCTATCTGTGTGGAGAATTTTAATGATGCCAGCTACAGGCGGCTTTTAGAAGATCTGGACCGAAGGCAAGAAAAGAAATTTGTAATAGACTGTGAGATAGAGAGGCTTCAGAATCTCTTAGAACAGGTAATACCTGGTTTTAATGTCACTGTAAGCACATTACTGAAACTCCATATGAGACACCGCTGTGCATAACATTTCGTTTATTTTCTCAGTGGAAATTAAATTGATCATTCTTTCTTTTTTGTTTTTCTTCATGGGCCTATATTTGTATGTCTACTTGCCTGCTCCATTTTCTTTTCATATTTAATACTTGTCTTAGGAGCCAGCATGTCAGTGCAGTGAGCCCTTCCTTTTCCCACTCTGGATGTCTGTGGGCAAAGGGTGCCACAAATCAGGGTAGCTGCATATTTGGCCCCGCTTCCCAGCACCTCCATGACCGATACATTTTGCATCAGAGTCATAGGGCTGGTGGAACAACATAGTGTTGCTGAATTGCCAAGATGCTATCAGTCTGTACCTTCATGGGGGTAAAGCTCAATTTTGTTAGAGGGAGAAAAAAGCTTGATTAAATTCTGTATTCTTTCTGTTTGCCAAATAACATCGGTTGCGTATTTCTAGCCATAACATGCTTTAAAATTATTGTTACAAATATTTAAACCGATAGTTTTATTACCTTAGCAGAGTATTTAGGAACATGAAGAGCGGTAGAATAAAGGTGCTATTGAAGTGGGAAGGGAGGTCAGGTTCTTCCATCATGGAAAGCTGCTATGAGATAAAGAAAATACTGGGCCAGAGAGACTGGCTTGCACTGGATTGTATCTATACCAGTGTGCAAAGTGAATATCAAACCCTGCCACTCAGATGCAGCAAATCTATCTCTATATAGTGTTTATGTATAAGCTCTTCCTTGAATGATGGAAAAATAATGTAGTGCTTTGAAAGGAAAATTTTGTCAAATGACAGGAAAACAACTTATGGTTAACTATCTGCTTCTCAATTGATCCCAGATATTACATTGCTGTGGTGCAAGTTCACCATTCAGTACATACTGCTGCTGCAGGAATTGAAGGGAATGAATGCCATCTACTGGTGCTGGACCTTCCGCCACCACGCTGCCACTCTTGGCTAGTGCATTAGAGAATTTTGAAGATTTTTTAGCAAAAACATTCATGATGCATCTGCCTCTGAAGTTACTGAAAAATAAAATGTCATTTTCAATACAGAAATTCATAAAATAGTACTCATTGACATATATACACATCAATTTTTTTTTCACTGGCAAAAGGTAAAGAGGGAAAATGAGAATTAATAGCGTGGCTGATATGACAATAACTTTTTCTATGACTGTTGCGAAGAGAAGAACAGACAATACCATATTGCTACAGACATTCATTTGGCCATTATATTGTTTTATATTCTGAACATCATTATATTTTGACACATACTTTCTATAGCTTATAATTAAATCCTCCCTGAGTTCATCCTATATTATAGTTAAACAGAACACTCATGTGAGGGTCTTCTAAAATACATTCAGAAAAACGGTTTCTCTCTCAGCTCTGTGTGTGTGTACATGATGTACTTGATTTCTTTCACATGGCATGCAAATGTGACATAAAAAAAGTATGTTCTATTGCCATAAGTCTTGAAGTACACCCACCATCCTGTGTAGGTGTATCTACTAATTATCCTCTCCGTTTCAAAGGAAAATGAAATCATTGAGTATATGTTTGGATGTTACTGATCTCACGTGTACATTTTATTTGCACCTAGAAGCTGCTAGTCATTTTCCTTCTAGATTGGCACCTGCATAGTCAGTTCATATAGGTCTAGATTTTGCATGCCTAAGATAGGGAGTTAATGCAGGCATGCTAAGTCATAAAAATCAAGTGCATGGCTTGACTGAATCAGAATTTGTCTCACGCCTCTACAGGGTAAGCCTGAAAGCTAGTTGAGTCCTCTTTTAATTAACTGCACAGGGAGGGTTGGGGGTAGGAGTTAACACCTAATATGCAACATACTTATATCACTTTTAGGAAGTGATTTATTTGGGGTGGGATAAATTTTACCTAGGAAATAACCTTTTTTGTACTTGCATTTATTTGTGCCTAAGTGTAAAACCTTTGCCCTTAAATCTGTGCTAATGAAGTGAAAGAAATTGGCTTGTGGACTTGTGGACTTTTTCTTTTCTCAGTAGTGACTGCTCATATATATATTCTATGTATTATAAATATTATATATATGTATATATTTTAATTTTTTTAACATGACCTAATTAAATTGGAATTCATGTATCATGTGAATTCCCTTCTTCCCCACTGTGCCTGGAGATTCCCTCCATCCTTCCAAAGGACAGTCACTGTACAAGCAGGAATCACATTGTAGCCAAGCTAGACAAACTATGCAGAAGAGCTGCAGCTTTACTGTCCATTGTGAAGGTCCTGTTCTTCCTAGAAAGGCTGTCCTACAAGTGGGCCTGGAGTGCTGGTTTGGGGCTCCAATATGACCTTCAAAGACCAAGTGCTGGTTTAAGGTTGGGCAGTCAGAAGCAGTTTCAGACACAAAAGCATTTAGTTTGCCAAAACCAGAAATGAAGCAAAAATGAACTAGCCTGATGTAGAAAATGCAAAATATCGGATATCAGCCATTGATTTTTTTCCCTTTGCATGAAGGCTTTAGTAACCTGTAGCAGACAGGGAAGGTGGCTTCACAGATGGACTAAAAGTTGGAATGTTCTTCCCTACATACACAGAGGAATTGATTAAGTTCAGTGAGTCTAATTAACTCAACTTCTTTCCTGCCTAGTTTTCCTGTAATTGAGAGCCTAAGTTGTGACTATACTGTAATACTTTGCAATGTACAAGTAAATGTTCTGCAGAACATTTAGGAAAAGTAATTAAATCTCAGTAATGAGACTGTAACTCAAAGTGCTTTGCCCTTAAATCTATGCTAATGAAGGGAGGGAAACTGGCTTCTGGGCTTGTGAGTTTCTTCTCAAGTGACTGCCCATGTATATACGCACTCACACTTCTCATGGCTGTGTACCTCAGGCGATGAAGACTGGAGACTTTTCACTTGCTGGATCAAGAAGTTCATGTGCTCCTTCCCTGACCGTACTGGGGGCCCAGTTATTTGACCTGATGTCTTCTCCTCTCTGTCCGCTTCAGCTGCCCAGTTGAGAAAATCAGCACCTTGCTGTTTCCTGACTTCTTGTGCAACTTTAATGTCACCACTTCCTGTCTCTTTTTGTCTCCTATATTTTTCTTAGTTCATTATCTTTTCTCATTTATTTTCTCCTCTCTGTGTGCCCTGGTGTGTATAGAAGCTGCCTCCACACTCTGTACCTGAGATCTGTCTTCAGAGAAAACTTCTCTCCTGGAACCCAATGATGTATCTGCATTCCAGACTCCCCTCCCCGCTCCCCCCTCAGTGCACAACCCAGCTTATACGTTTTCATTATGCAATCTTTGTTTTAGATTTTATGTTGCTATGGTGAGACTGATGTTTTGGGCAGGGCCAAGACTGTATTTCTTTTTGTGGTGAACTATAGAGAAATGGGAGTTTCATTTTCCAATTTCAATTTTAGGGAGGTACAGTAGGGCTGGCATTACATTAAATCCAGGAGATGTATTCAGGCTGCACACAAATATTTGTACCTGATTTGCTTGGATTGCACCATCCCGTCTTAGTCTCAGCAAAGGTTTTGAATCTTACTTCTCGAGGATATGCCAGGATATGCATGGTTTTCTTACTAAAGCTATGCTCCATTACTTTGGTCATGCTCACTCACACAAGACTATACAGTCTCCTGTAGCAACTGGAGATATCTGGGGGGTTACTGGAAACATTTTGCTTGGTTCTGGTATTAGTGCTAGTTGGCTAGTTGGCACTAGCACTAATCCCTGTTTAAACAGCTCAAATCCCTGTTTAAATGCAACTCTGGAACAAGACATTCATTTCTGCACTGGTCAGAGTTATTGTTTTGATTCATCAGTAAGACAGAGAGTGTCTTCAGCCTGTCTGAGTCAGCAGTTCTCCACCTACTTTCAAGAATCTACTCTAACTTAAGCATACCAGGATAATTTTAGCTCCTTTTTATCCATTATTCTCAGGGTGGTAAAAGAACACCCTACCTCCTTAACATCTTACAACAGCCCTACCCAGGAAAACCTTTTTGTTACCTGGGAGTGAAACTCCTTTACACTCCGCTGGCAGACCTTATCATCCTGCAATTCCAGGCTCCAAAAGGCAGCACACAATCATCAAGACTTTTGCCAAAAGTGTTTTCTTTACTTGCCTATTTTAAGTGATATACACATGACTTGTCTTTGGGAAGAGCAAGCATGCCCTGACCCATTATGAAGCTTTCTGCATAGCTTCCAGAAGGTGTGTTTCCATTTTGGAGAAAGCACTTCTATACTTAACAGTTACAGACAACTTTTGATACTTAACAGAATGTTTTCTAGAACCTTGTAAGTGATCTCACCAAATCTGATTAAGGGTGTCCCCAGTTTACTTACCTGGCCTTTTGTTTCATCTGTTCAGACACAGCCATAATAAAAAATGTGCTACAAGTTTTTAATTCAAAAAGTAAACTATAGTAGCCCTTTATTTCTATTGCATAAGTGAGTGGAAGCAGAGATGAAGTTCAGTTTTCCTGAAGGCATAAAATTAGGAATTGTTTTTACCATTACCTTTGCAGTTTACTGGGACAAGATAGAAAAAGGGAGTTAAAACAAAGACAGTAAGATAAAATGACATCTCCAGAGTTTTATGCAACAGTTATTGCTTATATAGCAGAATACATTTCTAGTGATTCATATTCTTTCAAGGACCGTTATGTCCTTGTTTATCAACATCCCTTTTTTTCATCATGCTTTCAGCAGGTGGTCTTTTAAAAGCACAAAAATATTCTGTTTGAATCACAGGATGCAAGTCAGTGAGAGACATAGAAAATTCTCTGCTTCTGTGTTTGTTCTTTCCAAGTTGTGTTTCTAAAGTGCTCCCCTCAATTTAATACAAAGAACTTTCTGTTTAAGAAAAACAAATGTTTAAAACCCGTAGTAACATGATTTCCATTTCCTTCCAACTAATCCACTAACACCAGCAGCAAACTGTACAGCATCTGAATTATCCAGGCCAAAGTAGTCATTTGCTACATATGGCACAGTATGTGTGTTTCTCTCACTTTTCATTGGGAGTTTTGCTTATTTTCTTACTCCTTCTTTTATTTTTTTTTCTTCCTGCATTTCCAAATAGTGTATGTTTTTGCTTATTCACCAAAAGTCACAAGTCAAGTCAGCCTAGGGCTGAAGGGTGTGTCTACTAAAATTAGAAAATCATTACTTCAAACTGTGTTTACTAAATATCTATCTGAAATACAGAATCCATATTTCAAAATAGATATACTGACAAAAGAAATGTACCCCTTTGGTTTATGTGGGTTTATTTTTCTCCTAGACCACCACTTCCACAAGCACCATAAATTCTTTCTTCCCAGAAGTGTACTGAGCAAGAAAGAAATAGCAATTCCTATGGCTAATCACGAAATACGTCGAAGTCATCAATACCCATGTGCTGACTAGCAGCTCTCAGACAGGAGGTGTAGTGTCCAGGTGCTTCCTATGCTTTTGGTGGCCAAAACATATGGGTCTGTTTTCTACCCAGCAACCAGTATTAATAAGGACTGTGCAGACTTAATGTCTTAGACAATGTCTTAGAGGCATTGTCCTCCTTTCAAATATAGCTGAAATTGCCAAATGTTTTTAAAAATGGGTAGACAGACCCACAGAGAGCTCAGTAGCACAAAAGGGATTTCCTTAGGAAAGATGACTTAAAATGTGTAGCAATGTATAGCAAAACACACATTTAAGGAAATGTCATGTCGCTGTCTCCTAAGTTGTACTTGCATTTAGTTATTTGGGATAGTTTGCTTTCAGTAAATACATGTCATAGATTTATTTCATTATTTCTTTGTTTGCTGTTTTGCAAGCAATACTGAAGTGTAATAAGACAATGAAACTGTGGTCAGATTTGGAGAATATCACAGAAAATAATTTTGAATAATTCAGTTAAAACATATTTTATTTTTTTCAACTATTTGTTCATTTTACTTCTTCAGACACTAATAACACTTATTACTGGAGAAGCAGACTGTCATTTGCTCAACCATCGCTGATCTAACAGCTGTTTCTTTCAGTTTGTGCAATGCTCAGAAATGTATTCAGGTGTACAAAACAGTCAATACTCCAAATAGATTTGATAATAAAGCTGAAAAGTGTAAGAAGCATTTAGATCATGACGGATAATGTTATTAACTATAAATACTTAGCCCTTTTCTTTTAGTCTTTCAATATTTTTTCTTTTTGTTGTTAATCTATATGAAAAGAGCATGTAAAATTATGTAAGGAAGCTTTCAAAAGCATGAAGTGTTGAAATTGGAAGTAGAAAGTTTTGTTCCCCCATTTCTTTTTCTGCCAGAATTCTCATTGTCAGCACGTATTAAGCACTGCAGAGCAAATAAGATACCAGAAAAAAAGGAGCTGGATTCTTAGAGCTCTGAGATTTGTTTTTAGACAGATTTTGGAATGAGTTTTGAAATTCAGGCTGTGAAGTGCTGACATGAACAGTTTGATTCTAAAAACAAAATAACAGAATTGGGATTGGAAGTCACCTCTGAAGGTTATCTAGACATTCTCGCTGCTTGAGGGGGCAAGATCAGGTTATTCATTCAGTCAAATTTTGAATGCTTCCAAGGATGGAGATCACACAACCACTTTATTCCCTCCTTCAGTACTCGACTATCTCATATTAAAAAATAAACTCCTCATAACTAGCTGGAATTTCTTGTGTTGCAACCTTTATCCTTTGCCTTTTGTCCTATTCCTCCCATCCAGGAAGAATCAGGTACCCTCTTCCCTACACCATCCCATTGGGTATTTTTACATATTGCTAAGATCTGCCTCAGATCTTTCTTCTACAGTGTGCTCTCTCAGCTTCTCCTCACATGACAGATGCTTCAGTCATCTTTGTGGCACTTCTGTGGGCATGCTTCAGTATGTCTATGTCTCTCTTGTACTGGGGAGCCTGGCACTGAACACAGCACTGAAGGTGGGCCTCACTGGAGCTGAGCAGAGAGGAAGGATCAGCTCCCTCGACCAGCTGGCAGTGCAGTCCAAGAGGCTGTTGGCTTCCTTTGCCATGAGGGTGCATGAACAATTTGTGGTAAAGTCATTTACCAGAACCTCAAGAGCTTTCCTGCAAAGCCTGTTCCTATCCAGTGTGTACCGAGCCTGTCATGCTGTGTTTGTTGAGTCAGGTTGAGAGCCAGGCCATGAAATAAGGCACAGATGTACACAGATTCCCAGTCCTTTGATTCCCAGTACTCTGTTTTCACACCTGTAGGCTGCTCTTGAGATAGAAATACCTTATGAGTGAGTGAACTGTGTATCATCTTGTATTGAATCTTGCAAACCTGTAATGTGCTTGCATCAGAAACAGCTAGAAGGAATACCAGGGTGATCAGACCAACCTCTGTGATACATTATGTGGCCACATCTAAAAAAATCCTTCACTAAGCCAGGCAGCATGCTTCTCCAACATTTTGGTTCCTCATTCTCTGCTACTAAGTATTTCTTCCTTATTTCCAATAACCCTTTTACCAGAAATTTAGTTTAATTGTGTCTCCATAATGCGTAGCTCAGCAGAGCAAACTGGAAACACAAGCTAAGTGTAATTGCATTTGCCTAGGACCTTCATGTTTACTTCTTTCTGAAAGAGAATGTTGGTACTCCTAATTTCTGTTTTCTCAGGCTTTTCATATGCAGTAACATTTACATTTACAGTGTTTGTTTCTATATTCATACACACAGATATGTGCATAAATATATCCACTGGACATAAAGAGGACTATATTCAGAAAAAAACGTTTCTTCTTTCTGCACGAATGGCAGTGGATTTCCTTCCTTCTTCCATTTGTAGCAACTCTATCCTCTCCCACCCATTTCCATCTGAGAAAGTTCATACCTCAGCACTCTGTGTGTTCAAAGCCTTCCAACGTGTCCACTGTGAGCAGCATTTTCTTCTGAATTCTGCATAGTGAATCAGTTTTTCTGTCAGACATCATCAGTTTAGCTCCTGATCTACCAGACAGGCTAATTCCAGTAATTTTTTCCTGCTCTCTACCCTCCCCAGCTCGTAAGAAATGGGAGGTTTCTCAGTCGATGGGCACTTTTCTCAGCTCTGTCAGTGCTCTGTATCAGCAAGACCAAGCCTCGCTGCTCATCCAGGGCTGCATTTGCCTTTAAACACAGAGGTGAAAATAGTTACACAGCATCTGGCACAGATTTAATGCTTCAGTGTACACAGCTTAACTGATACATAATAATAAAAAGAATGCACATTGTACTGTGTAATATTAAAAATTAAACATGGATGTGAAGTTTTCATGTGGTAAAGTACTAGTATCATTAATCTTATCTTGTAAAAATCGCAAACCAATAACCTCTAATTAATAACAGCTAACAATTGTTATTAATAAGCATGATAAGGAAGTAGCTGCACAGTATCTTCAATGATGTTCCTAGTTCTCTTAATTTAGTTGTTCAGTATAGGAAAGATATTAAGCTGTTGGAGGGAGTACAAAGGAGGACAACAAAGATGGTGAAGGGCCTTGAGGGGAAACCATATGAGGAGCAGCTGAGGTCACTTGGTCTGTTCAGCCTGGAGAAGTGGGGGCTGAGGGGAGACCTCATTGCAGTCTACAACTTCTTCGTGAGGGGAAGAGGAAGGGCAGGCACTGATTTCTTCTCTGTGGTGACCAGTGACAGGACCCAAGGGAATGGTCTGCAGTTGTGTCAGGCGAGGTTTAGGTTGGATGTTAGGAAGTGTTTCTTCACCCAGAGGGTGGTTGGGCACTGGAATAGACTCTCCAGGAGAAGCGTTTGGATGATACTCTCAGGCACATGGTGTGACTCTCGGGGATGGTCCTGTGGGGCTAAGGGATGAACTCAATGACCCTTGGGGGTCCCTTCCAACTCAGCAAATTCTGTGATTCTGTGGATGTGTTGTTTGACATCGCTGATCCTCAGCTTTCTTAACACTGAGGAAGAGCCTTGAGATATGTTGCTGAAAGTATCATGTATGTGTTTGCACTGAAAACCAAATGCCTCTGATGGGTAAAATGGAGCGAGCTGTCACACCAAGTACAGAAGCTGACGTGTTCCACTCATTCTCCATCTGCCCTTAATATTTTGTCATAGAAATGCTAAACGTAAAAAGGTAATGCTGAATTTGACTGCTGAATTTCTCTAAATAGATCAAGTTCTAAAGTTGGCTGGCTTTAAAAACATTTTTTTTCTCATCTCAGTTTCCAGTGTGTTCACTAGTTGAAGATAGCAACTGACATTTTTGCAAATCATATTTAGACCACTAGTGTACTTAATTTAAGATAATAATAAATGCATACTTTAATAAATTGTAACATAATACTTACAGGAAGGCCAAAATTAACCAAACATATGGATTAAACAAGCATTTCTTCTGCTTCCCTGTTTTTCATGAGCACAGAGGCATGTTGGCACAAACAGTCAGTAGCACAACACAGATAGGTATTCATCAAGAGATGGCACTGCTTTTGCATGTAGTTTAGTGGCACAATGAAGATTTTTTTCTCTCTTGAGTCAGAAATAGGATGTCTGCAGTTTTTTTCTGTGTCTATTAGATTCGCATTAATAAAATGGGCATTTAGTTCTGCTCCCACAGAGCCACAGGAGCAAATCATTAGGCAAAGAATTTGATATGTGCATGGTACACAGTAATTCGGGCTGGTGGCAGCATTTTTGGGCTTCGTACTATTTCAGGGACATAGTAGCAGCTCTGTGTGTATCTCTTCTTAATCCCAGAGGGATTGGAAGATTCATAAAGTGCTTTTTCTTCATCATTCTTTTCTCTCCATGCTCTTTTTTTCCTCTTTAGGTCTATGGAGTTGCTTCTATGCAACACTATAATGTCAATGCAAACTGATAGTTCTTCTCCTTGAAGGAGCCAGCTGCCAGCACTGCCCCCAGCAGTCTCCTCACCCCACAGAGCCAGGAGGGGCTCTGCGTAGCCTCATTTCTGTAAAGCAGATGGGATTTTGCACACAGTATTAGTCCCACACTGCACAGTAATAAGAACACATTTTGTCACTGCAGCACAAAACTGATGAGGTTTGGGCATGAGAAATATGTTATTTCAGTTACTGAAAGAACAAATAGGCAGTAGGAGACAAAGGACAAATACAAATGTTTTAAAGGGTTGGTGAAGTGAGCTTTCTTCTTACACCCTTCCTCTCTTTCTTTGCCTCCTTTTTCCCTACAAGTCTGCATATCCTTTTTAGCTCTGAGTGAGCCTTTCATAGGAGTAGACTTTGAATGCAAACAACTTTAGCAGCAGGAGGAAGTAACTAGCCATGCTGAGGGCACTGGTTAATGACTTTTGAGTCTCCTCTACAGATTTTCTTTCCCGGTAGCTTCCTGCACTGCACAGGACTCTGCTGGTCCAGCTGGTGGTGGACACAGGGGCTGTGTGGGAAGCATCCTTCTTTGCTCAACTGTGCAAGGGGCAGGTGTGCACGGCCCTGTTCCAGCTCAGCACCTACCTTCAAAAGAAAGAAAGAGCCACTTCTGCTTTGTTTGTTGCCTTTAACATCCTCTCTGATACTTGTCCACCCTTTCCCCAACAACAATGTCCTTTTTTGAGTCCTAGCTGATAAAATTAAGCTTGTTTCTCAGTTGCTTTTTTATGGCTTTGTAAAAGATTCATCCTGGCTTCAGATATTGTATAAAAATCCCATTTCGGTTGTGGTTTGTATCATTGCCATTTCTGCTGCAATATTTCAGGTCAGGTCTCAATCTTCCTTCTTTTACAAGTCTCCACACTTTTTATATTGTGTTAGACAGGCTTCATTTTATTGCAGGTGTTCTTTTTCTTAAGGCAGTGGATTGTGACACAATAGCAAAGAGGAAAACCTTTGTTAAAGTCCAATTGGTAATGCACAGCTATCACCCTTTGAAGATATTTAACTGAAAATAAGTCCTTTACACTCCAGCTGTACTGACCTCCATCTTCCGGAAATCATAACAAGGGACATTTCATGCTACAGAAGTTAAGCATTCTTTTAAAATGAGTGATATGCAATATCCATTTCATAGTAGTAGAGAACAGAGGATGACTTTGGGTCAGATTCTGTGTTCTGATGCTGATGTAAGTCTGCAAATAGTTTTATCAAAGTCAGTGAACTTGCCACTTAGAGGGAAAAAAAAGAGAAAATAATCAAAGCAGACAGTGGTAGCCCTTCTTTTCAGTAGTAGAATAGTTTCTGAATTTCCTAGGCTACGCTATTGTTCATCTAAATGGAAAGAACAGCATCAAATGATAAAGACACAAAGTTCAGAGTTGTACCTAAAGCCTGAGTTGGATTCACATCTCACTGGCCCTGCTGGTTTTACCGCACTTTAAAGTCAGTGGTGTAGTTCTGGTTACTTTTGATTACCACTGGAATCCTGAAATCAGAATAAGGTATTTTCATAATTGCAGTATGTTAGATCAGCAACTAAAAATTCTCACCCTGCTCTTTTTAGTTTCTTATATGTAAATGCATTTGGTAATGCAATTAGAGCCTAAGGCTGATTTGGTTTTTTTTAAGTTCACCTTTCTACAGACACTTACATAAACAATAATATTTGGGGGGGAAAAAAAGAGTTGTGTTAGATTCTGAAATAAGCTTAATAGCCCAACGGCCTTAATATATCACTTTTTTTTATTCTATTCTGTCGCATTTACAGAAATGAGATATGCACTAATAGTGTGACTACAGGATAATGGGTGGAATAACTGTTGTCATTCCTGTAATTTCTCTAATTTCCTGTTAATTTGGGAAGCAGATTGTATTTTCTTATTCATTCTTCTTAATACTGATGATTATTTAATAATTTCTCAGGGTTTAAAAATAAGAGTATAATAAAGCTCCAATTCTAGGTGCTAATCACCTTGGTCATTGAATTAAAACATGCAAATCAACATACAGAAGCAAGTGCAGCATACTGCTTTCACCTACTTTCAGCCTTTCCCCAAAGAAGTTAAAGTTCACCTTTCCCAGCACTTTCTTCCCAATATCTCCCTGAGCAAACTGAGGTCTTCTTAAAACTCTCACTGTGACAAAAGGTTGGTGCACTATCTGGGTGTGGTGTTTTAAGAAGAAGTCAGAGTGGGAATATAGGGCAAAACCAATTGTTTCAAATGTGTAAATGAAGAAGTACTACATAAGGGGTACATAGGTACTACATAGTACATAGGTATGTATGCACATAGTATGTAAATACGACATACTCCCTTAGGTTACTGGCACTAGGACAGTTTTGAATCAAAGCACCCTGAAGCAATGAAAAGCACAGTTATAAATACGAAGGGTCGTTCCTGACCTATCATGACCCTGACCTACCATATGAGCACTTTCATGGTGTATCACTGCTTGTGTAATTGGCACAGCCCATCTTTAATGCCTCACCCTGCGAAGTTTTACAGCCAAACTCAGTGAGTGCTGCGTCAGACTGCTCCGTGACAGAGCCAACAAAGGTCCCTGTGACAGTGCTGCTCTCTCTTCAAGGACCTATGTTTTGAAATTAAGGCAGTTCTCACTGCTCAACCTTGTGCTCCATGAATATACCACCTACCCCACAGGTGCTCAGAGCCTGTCTAAGAAAGTGCGGCCCACAGACACACGAGAGTATCTTAATTGGTGTCAGGAATGTGCTTTTTTTACAGTGAATCTCCAGATTACTGAGTTTCCCATCAAGGTTGGACTCAAAATACATGAAATAGTTTTTGTTTGGATGATGCCAAACAAGATGTGCCCAGAAGTGTAATGTGAGCTCAGTTTAGTGACCAGGTTAGAGAGTCCACAGTAAATTCCTGAAACTTGTGTTATGGATGCCAACTCCTTAACACCACAGCTTTTGCTGTATGGATCTTATCGTACCAGCTGCCCTACTCACTGATGTAGACAATGCTGCTCTACCCTCTCTCTGGCCTGTGACTGAGCTTGGCCTTTTGGTCTGAATTTAGGGGTGCACAAGGAAGTACCAGGGTTTTAGGTACCTCCAGACTTAATAAACTTCTATAGCAAAGGCTTTCTGGAACACTATCTCATCTGTAAAAATCTCAAGCCTGTGTTTGGTTCTGGGTAATATCTACTCTTACATATATGGAATGGTTGAGGTCTGGTCTCTCAAAGTTCCAGAGACTGCTGACCAGTTAAAGAATAGATAAGGAAAGTGTAAGAGTTTGCGTTCCAGACTGAGTAGCTGTCAAACTCCTTCCCTTGTTAGAAAGGACTTAAGTTCATTGGCTCAATTTATCTCAGGGCAGAAGTATGGTGTAGAGAAAGGTGGTTCTTCAGGTAGCAAGAATTCATATCCTGTTTTGTAGATCATGATCTGCAGCTTTGAGTATTGAGAAAAAAAAAATGACTGTATGTGTATTTTGGATATTCAAAGCTATGAGTTATTCACAGCTGTTTCACTAAAGAGGCACTTTTTTCCTAAATCATAACCAATTCCTGGTTTTCAAACTGTGTGTGATCAATAACTATAAGACTTTTCAAATTCAAAATCAGAAGGGTATCCAGTCTTAGTTGAAAATACAAACAATTATTCTCTTTTCTGTCTGCATAATCAACATTTTTAGAGTGAAATTCATCTCAGTTAACATTAGGGATATAAAATGTAGGTGTCTACATCAGAGCTAATCACCATCAAATCTTTTTTTAGTGAGTGCAGAAAAATAGGTACTTTCAGGGCACAGGCCATCTAATTAATTTTACACATGTGCTTTAAAATAAGATGAATTATTTTCTCAAAGTGCCTGATTTTCCACAGACCATAAAGGAAGTTAAGACAACTAGATGATACATAAATGTGTACTTTATCACTTACCCTAAGAAACAAGTTTTGAGAGAATATGATGAAAATTTCAAATTTCTTTTTTCAAAAATGTTATGTACTATTCACATCAAATCCAGGAATTCTGCAGTGATACCTACATGCATTTCCTAGGAACAAGGACAGAAGTAAATCTGGTTAATTATTTACATTACTTACTCATTTTGACTGGAACAGTGGACATCTATCTGTTGTACCTCAATGCCTACAGGTTAATTGTGTCCTTGTTTTATTTGACTGATATATAGCAGTGATGATCAAAATTTGTGTTATGAAACCAAACCAGGGAACAGACCACTAAGGGTCTGTTGCTAAAACTAGGTCAACTTCCCAGAGCTCAAAGGGAGCTGCACTGATTTGCCTAAGCTGAGGATCTGATACACAGTTACCATGTCACATACATCACCTGTGCGCACCACATGAAGTTCGAGCAAGACCAAGTGCAAGCTCCTACACCAGGGACAGGTGTTTGTGCAAATACAAGCACAGGCTAGGTGGTGGATAGATTAAAAACACATCTGAGGAGAAAGACTTGGAGGTGTTGGTTGATGAGAAGCTCATCGTGACCCAGCAATGCGCGCTTGCAGCCCAAAGAGCCGGCCACATCTGGCCGCATCAGAAGCAGTGTGGCCAACGGGTTGGGGCAGGTGATTCTGTGCCTCTGCTCTGGTGAGACCCCACCTGGAGTGTTGCATCCAGCTCTGGGGACTCAGCGCAGGAAGACGTGGACCTGTTTGAGCAAGTCCAGAAAAGGATCATGAAAATTATCAGGGCGCTGGAGCTCTTCTTCTCCTGTGAAGACAGGCTGAGAGAGATGGGGTTGTTTAGCCTGGAGAAGAGAAGGCTCTGGGAAGACCTCACTGCAGCCGTCCTTTACCTGAAGGGAGACTACAAGAGAGCTGAAGATGGACTTTTTACTAGTACGTGATTTAGCTTAGATCCAAGGAAGAAATTCTTCACTGGGAGGGTGGTGAGGCACTGGAACAGGTTGCCCAGAGAAGCTGTGGATACCCCATCCCTGAAGGTGTTCAAGGCCAGGTAGGATGGGGCTTTGAGCAGCCTGGTCTAGTGGAAGGTATCTCTACCCATGGCAGGGGGGTTGGAACTAGATGATCTTTATGATATTTTCCAATTCAAACCCTGCTATGATTCTATGATCTTAAGTCATATCAGTCCACTTAATAACTTTCGAACTGTGATGCTTTATTTATTTAAAAATGTGAATTTTTTTGTCTAAATCAGTTTCCATGTAATGCAGAGGCAAATACTTTCGTTACCATGTACTGCTGAATGAGTAGAAATGTAAAAGCATTATTGACGTGAGGAATCACATTCCTTCTGAAGCTGTTAAACCAACTGGGACTAGAACCTTTTCATTATATGCAAAAAAATTACTTGACAGCAGCATCCACACATGTGTTGAGTTAGCAATAGGGAAAATTGTATCTTCTCTCTCTCTGTCACCCCTAATAAAATGGTAGCAGCCATCAATGGGAGTTTTATTGAATCTAAAATTCATTTACATGAAGGGTAACAATCATGGCTTGGGGGGTGTGGTGTCTTTTGGGGCTTTTTAAGTTTGTTTTTCTTTTTAAATACAAACACTTTAGCTATAGACTATACCTATGAAGTAAAGTTTGGGAAATGAGTTAAAGGATAAAAGAAAAATTGCTTATTTACTTTATTACTTTAAAACAATGAAATAAAAAACAGTTCTGACAACATATTTATGCCACATCCCTTGGATTTTCCCTTCTACTCTGCAGTAAAAGGGAATTGATTTACTGGAACAACAGTCAGGAATCAAACATTTCCAACTCTTACTCCAGATTTAGATCCTGGATCCTTGGGTATCTTTGATCAAATTATTTAGTCCTTCATCAACTTGTCCTCATCTCCAATATGTGATATTATTTATTTTTTACAGTAATGGGAAAAGGGACTGCAAGGCTTAGTGAACTGTCTTTTGAACATGAGATGTGATCCCTAAAGGCAAGAAGTTGTCAATTCTTCAGACACAGTCTAGAGCTAAGTTTCCAAAGTGGGTAAGGAGACAGATCCATAAGTTTCCCATTACTTATTGAGTAACCTGCACTTCATGGAAAAATTTTACTTGCGTCTTATTTGTTCATTTGGAAGGAAGCTAAAATGCTTTGTGGAGATGAGTACATGAGGAGGAGAAAACCCCCAAATATTTGGGCTGCAAGCAGGCTTTTTCTAAATGAGTGGTAGACTATCAAAAATAAGAGTTCAAAGGACTGTATTGGTATTGAACGCAAGCTGCATTTTACAGGTAGTGCTGTTAGTTTCTTTAGTAAAAGCAGCTTTAGTCTGCAATGAATCTATTATCAGCATTTTCTACTGGCAAAATATTATCTCATTTTTTGTTGTCAGGACATTGAATAAGAGTCATTACATCATAGAAATTGCAATAATACTGATACAAGGGGCAGGTTGATATAGTTTTTATCTAAACTCTGTGGCTGATCTTGCCCTATCAGGACTCTAGTGGCTGCACATCATGGTTTTTGCCTTCTTCCATCATTTCATGCTATATTTTGGTTAAGCACTCAAAGACAGCCTCACTGTACTGCTCTGTCCTTGCTCATGCTCATTCCCAAAGTCTTTACTGTTTTACTAAGAGCTGAATAACACTCATAGTACTTGACCACCTCAAGGGCAAACAGCTTTGATCCCAAGAGATTAAAACTCAGTGTGATTCATAAATTCTGCACTTATTTCAAATTAAAAAGTACATCAGTGGATAGGCTTTGTAGCTAATGTGTGACGTCCTCCTTCTGAATTTGTATCCCATAGATAATTGCTCTTGATAAAATAGTATACCACAGTAACATTTTCAATACAGAAGACACTGAGATTACCAGTTCATTACTTTACTCACTTCAGTGTTAACTTTTTTTCATGATATAACTTTCCCTGGAAAGTTATAGTTACATTATTAGACTCTCAACTTTATATAACTTGTGATAGAGAAAACAATATGACATTGTTTTGGTGTTGTGTTTTTTTTTATTTCCCTCACAGATTGTGAGCGTGGGAAAGCATGTTAAAGGATACCATTATATTGTTGCCAACCTGGTAAGATACTTTTCTAGAATTATACCCCTGCTCGGTAAGTGAAACACTCAGTTTTACTTAGAAGTTATAGCACTTCACACAACATTTCCCATTTGTCTCTAATATGTGGTTGTACAGAATATATCCTTTATGATGCATAAAAGAACTTTGATTTGTTGTTACAGCCATCTAGATATGAAGGGCACAATGTTACCCTCCTAAATTTAAAAGAAAATCATCAGTGTAGTATAGAGGACTGCTAGGACTGTATCTTGTGGCTGAATTAGAATTTGCAGAACTACACTGCTTTTTGACTCATCTTTTTATTATTAGTAATGTAACAGTTCTAGAGGTAACTTTTATACATTCTCCAGGGAACATTCATTTTCATGTAAGCTCAGCTATTTCTAGTCAAATTACTAGTTTGGTATTTCCACTCTAAGTCTAAACTGGACATTCACACAGATAATGTTCAGAAGAGGGAAAAGAAAGAGTAAATTCAATATTTTATTATTCAAATAACTCCTTCTTTAAGCCAAAAACATACCTGGCAAAGCACAGTGAATGTAGGACAGAGTCTAATGTATGCTTTGAACTGTTTTCTTTCCACTCTCTCACAAGAAATTTTAGTTGACATGAAGTATTTTGTTGTGCTTTGCTGTACTTGTACCTTAACTTAAGATCACTTCAGATTATTTTTAGGGCCTCAGGAGTTTTAAATGAGACATGTCTATTCTCTTAGGTCTTATAAATTAAATTTTTCAACATTACAATTTTTTTGTTCCTCAGGTAATTTTATTCATGCAAAATAGTTGCTGTAAACAAGGAACTGGATGTTGCAGTGAACTGCTAGTGGGGTATTCAGGGGACATAGGCACATCTACTCCTCTACTTCAGCAGGGGCACACTTTGTTATCTACTGTCTGTTCAATAATGTGGATAATATGACCTGATGTGTCACCTTTTATATTTACTGTCAGTATCCCTTAGGACATAAATCAAATCTCCATCTTTACAGGTTTTTTTCCCTTGGGATATTGGGTCAGTATCCCACAGATTTTTTTCCTAAATCTTTCTAGGTTAAGTGTACACTTTTGTTTTCACTGATAAATACCAATCAGAGGAATTTAAGAAAATAAAAATGAGATACCTCTGAGCTAGCCTTAAACATAGCAGCTAGGAAAGGAGCAGAAAGATTTATTCTTGCTTCTAAGTACTTTAGCAGTTTGCATTATGCAGTTTCTTGAAGTTCAATTGTGTCCCTAAAAGCATATTTTAGTAAAGAATTTGTCTTTGTATGTGCTGAACAGATTAGCCAGAGAAACTGATAAGTCAGGAGGTATATGTACTTTATTTTCTCTTTTAATGTTGAGAGTCAGTCTGGGTTTTCAATATATAGCAGATCTGACAGCTACTACACTCCTATTTCACAGAAGTGTGATTCTGTGTTATATTTTCCTTGCACTAATAGTGAGATCCTAATGTGCTGTATTTGCCTTCTAATGTCTATTGCATTATCTCATTATCTCAGACATTTTCAACCTAAACAATGAATCCTGGAATATCATGGCTAGGCTTCACGAACAAAGATTTGGGATCCTGGAATATATGTATTTACAGAATAGTGTTCATTTTTCAAACATGCAAAGAAAGAGGAATGCATTGTTTAAAGCCCTAGTACAGTGCTCATTCAAATCTGCCAACTTTGATGGAAATTGGATTAAGGTTTTAATATTCCGCAGGCAGTTTTCAGTTGATTTGCCAAAGGCATTTCTTCAAAAAGTGCCTGCCATTCCCAGCAATGTGTTGCTTAGCTGTCAAGACCACCCTAGCAATCATGTGGGAAATTTATTTCTTGGTTTTATTTCTTTATTACACGAAAGGAAATTATCAATGAAGGTTCAACATTACTCTGGTTTTAAATTTTGCCTTCTAATGGAATCCTGCTGTTGTGCATTCTTTATGCTGCTGCGCTGACCTAGAACAGATTGCTTCCACAGTGGTGTAGGAGGGCAAACAAAATCTTAAATTGATTTTCTAGGGATTCAAAGATATTTCTCTGGAGAGATTTATGCATGGAGGAGCCAATGTGACTGGATTTCAGCTAGTAGATTTCAGTACCCCGATGGTAACTAAGCTGATGCAGCGTTGGAAGAAGCTGGACCAGAGAGAATATCCGGGATCTGAAACCCCACCAAAGGTACTGGGTGATCTGAAGCACTACCAAAGATATCACTCAGGTGTTCTAATTTCTAATTAACATTGTTGAATACATGAATGAATATTTAGGCGGAGGAGAAGGCAGTTGATCTTACTATTATTGGCAACTAATCATGCCTATCCTTACATTTGTATGATGGAAACGCAAACTGCAGCACATTTTGCTGATGTACTTGAATGTCCTTTGTCACTTATTCTTCAACTTCACCCCTTTACCGACAGCAATTAAGGGTCAAATGCTTAACTGACAACTTAATTTCAATACAATTTACATTAATTAATCTAATTATCTAGGTAACTGAGAGTGCAGAGCTTTCCCAACAGCTTTCTTCTTCTGTGTATGAGATAATACTCATAAATTTACTACCTTTGCTTTTTCTTATGGAGTTTCCTCTAGGACTTTTCCACCTCAAAACCTGGTGTAGTAATCACCTTCAGGCATGATTTTAAAGTGAAATCTCATCCCAGTGTTCCTCTATCCTAATCCTTCACAGGTTGATAACAAAATATTTCTCTCACATATAGTTTTCCTGGCAGGCAAATCACAGTATAGCTCTAAATATGACTTCATCAAAATAATTCTTTATTATATGCACAAAGGCATATCAGACCTAGTTGAAACTGGCCCCCTTTGTGCTGGGCACTATGCAAAGATAAGCAATTAGTCCTCCCTTGGCTGGGAAATGGGTAGGTTGACAAAGTCTGGAGAAGGTATCAATGTGGTTATTACAAAGCATAGCTACATAATTCAGTGAACATTCCAGAAATTTATGTTCTGGAGAAAAAAAAACAAAAACAAAAAACAAGGATACTGTGGGCCATGGAGTGCAGACATCCCCAATTACTGAAGACAGGAACGATTCAACTTATAGGACTTCTTGCCACGTCAACAGGATGTCTTCTTCAGAGAAGTCAGCATGATTAATTTGAATCACATCTAATTCACCCAGAGATAACCAAAATTTGAGATTATAAGGATAAACCATGTCTCAAAGACCTTATTATATGCAAGGCAAAGGAAAGGAAGGAAATCAGACTTGAATAAGGGAATTTAAATTTTGTAAATTGCAGGGCATATCAGTAGCAGCCCTGGGCATGTGAGCAACTTCTCCTGATACAGTATGTTTATCAGAGGACTATACTGAGAAAACACCCCTTTGTTTATGTGACTGCAGGCTAACATCTGCCAAAGACTTGCTGTACACATTTCATTTGGCATGTTATCAACCTAAAGCAGTTACTGTAGTTAGTGCAGAAACACAGACCATTCAGTGTATGTGCCAGGTAGAGAGCCAACACAGGTTTTCCAGTAGGAAGAACCTACTTTTGATCATCCTTAACAATTCCAGTAGCCTGGATGTCTGCTCATTAACCATGCATTTTTTCAGTTATATTTTCTCAATGAGTTACTGTTTCTTTCTTTTTGTTTTGAGTAAGTTGAGTGGATGGGGTTATTCCTTAATATATAAGACAAATGGAAAAAAAAAGATTTTAATATCTCCAGTTCAATTTCTTTCTTTTATTAATTAAGATGCAGATTTTTCTACCCTTAAGAAATACAGTTTTAAAGCTGGAGCTACTGAAATGTTCTCCATTTGTCTCTTAGACAAACTTGCTTTTAATTTTGAGGAGAGCTTTTTACTAAATGAAGGTGTAGAAACTGCTGCATAATTAATCAAACTAGAAATACTTGAGACAGGTGATTTTTTTTAAAGACATACCAATTCTCATGCAGTGTGTTTGTTCATCTATTTAGTATACATCTGCACTGAAATATGATGAGTAGTACTTGTGATGGCTGAAACTTTCCGTAATCTTAGAAGACAGAAAATTGATATTTCCAGGAGAGGAAATGCCGGTGATTGTCTTGCCAACCCTGCAGCCCCATGGGGTCAAGGAATTGATATGGAGAGGACATTAAAACAGGTAAAGGGAGGCTTTATTCTAGCGATCGTTTTGAATATTGGATACTAGTTGCACGCTGTATGACACAAGGGTAGTAATGGAGAAGGAGAAATTATTTTTTAGTTGGCATTTGGAAACAGCTTGGGCTGTTCAGGCTGTTCTGGTTTGTAACTTGGAATGAAGGCAGAGGTAAACTACTGCTACTTGAAACTACTGTTAATTCTTTTAAGATAGTTGGGACTTCCTCCACTGAACTGGTGAGCTCATCTGTTACTATTGCAAATAACCTGGTTTTACAAATATTGTCATTTAAGGAAAAAGATATAGCTACATAATATAGTCTTTAAAATATATTTCTGTCATCTTCAATAAAAGTAGACTTCTCCCAGGGAAATCACATAGGTAGTAATTTTTTTTTCTTTAAAGAAGAAATAACCCAGAGCCATTGTTCTCTGATGTCAGGATTTTGAATTCCTGATGAATATGGATGCCTAGAAAGTTCCAGATCTCTGTCAAGATGATTTAGCCTTTCCTTTGAATGGGACAGTAAGAAAATAAAAATCCTGCAGTAGAATTTAAATCATTGCAAATGAGCAGGCTGCACTCAGGAGAAACTGCTGAGGAGAAGTGACTTCTGACAGAGCTGGCAGCTCTGTGCCTAGAAGCCAAGGTTTCAGCCCTGGAAAAAAATCAGTAGAGATAGAAATGGGCAGAGGGAAAGCGTAAGTGATTTAAGTCTGCGTCCTGACTCTTAGGGAGAGAAACAAAGCATTTTGTATGCTTCACATACTCTTTGCAGATCTGTAACAATTGAGAGGAGCATTAAGTCAGGCTTCTGTGTTTGGGCAGACAGCATGAGCCTTCAAATTCAGCCAAAGTGGTTTGCATGGCCAGATACAATCAAAGCCGGCACCAATATGGCCATGACTTCTTTGGGATGAGGAGAACAGTTTGGTGTAGTAGTGTAGTGTCATCCTTTGGTGGCTAAGTAAAGTACCGAAAGAAAAAACAGAGTTCTGGTTTCAGTTGAGACACGTGGCGGAAAACTCCCACAGTCAATCTTATAGTTTTACATCTATCTTTCACTCTGATGCTTTTAAAACAGTCTTTTCAAGCCCTTTGCATGTCACCCATCTTCTGTGATAGTAAGTTGCTTTACTGGAGCTGAGGTTGTTGTCAAGTTTACCTTAATGAGCAGTATATGTTCAATTTGTACATTTAATCCACCAGAGTGGGAGCTTAAAGGATACATAAGCTCAGGCAAAAACATCCCTTAGGTTTTTTCATATGACCCTAGATACTCTGCAGGAGTGATGAGAATGGTAAAAAATGTACTTCTCTTTAGAACCTGCAGTTGGAAGATGTTCAGCTGCACAGCATGAAAAAGGACGAGGTCCATTGTGTGTCTTTGTTAGAAGTTAGATACTGACATACCTAAGCCTGTTTTGAGCATGGTCTGACAAGAAAAAGGAATATAAAGAAAAGTAGCCAAATTTATTGCTTTATAATGCCTGACTGTTCTATAGTAGTGTTGTAATGGTAGTCTAAGGACATAACCAGGATAACTTGCACTGCTCTGTGACATTTGAAATAAAGAACATAAGACTGGATCTTCGTGATGCTTTTTTCTCCATGTTTAGGTTCGAATACAAGGATTGACAGGAAATGTTCAGTTTGACCACTATGGTCGTAGAGTCAACTACACCATGGATGTCTTTGAGCTGAAAAACACAGGGCCTCGAAAGGTACGTGTTGACAATGTTTACTCTCCTCATATTGTATAAATGAGTTACGTACGATGAAATGGTTATGCAGACTTTTATTAAAGTGGACTCCACAGTTTAAAAAGATATAGTACAGTGAATACATGGAGAATATTTCTGGTGGAAGTATTTTTAAACTACATTTTCTGCTAGATGCTATTATTCAATGCAACAAATTGGGAAACGCAAAAACAAGTGTGCATCTTGGAGTGGTGGGATGTCAGTCAGTCAAGCATACTAATGAAAACCAGCTGGATGGCATGTTGCTAGGCAGCTAGGTGGTGGAAAATGGTCAGAACTCTGAACAGTAGATATTCTTTGTATCTTATCCAAAGATTTCTGTCTTTAAAGTTACTGGCATTTTTAAGCAGGTTAATTTGTACGCTCTGTGTAAACATGAATCATAGGCTGTTACTAACATAGGGTTTTTAAGGGTGAAAGGAGAGAAGAGGAGAGAGGAGGAAAAGAGTGCCCTGAATACTTACATTTTCTGAAATTAATTTCAGTATCTAATCCTGTGTGCTTGTAAGCAATTTAGGCAAATGCACATTAATATATGCCTTAGCAGATCCTCCATGTCTGAATGCTCATTATTACTCAGCCCAACCACTTTAAAAAGATAAGTCTGGGTACTTTGTTGACCCTTTCTCATCTGTGCTGAAAATTTGTCCACTTGTCATAGTATAAAACAAATAAAAGCAGAAAATGTACACAGGCTCATGGATTTTATTTCCTTTGGAGTCACCGTGACATGTTTGTTTGTGAGGTCATCAGAACAAGAAAAGGGAGGAGGTGATAGTGAATAGGGGATTCATGGCTGCTTGAGTACGGCCAGAGCAATCAAAATTGAATTAAACAGCTCTCTGCTGTTGGGCCAGAGGTGACAAGTGCAGTAAATAGTGCCACAAGTAAACTGTGTGTCCCCAGAGACAGTTACCTGCCACAGTGCTGAGGAAGGCAGAGTGTTAAACTGCAGACCCAGAGCAGAATTATACACTCAGATGAAAAAATTGCCAATATTTCACAATATAGAGCTGTATACCAAAGAAAAGCATGTGCCTGTGTATAAAGCATATTGGTGCATTTGTCTTTTGAAAGTATGACAGATGGTTGAAAAATAGATTGGGAAAGGGGAGTTTGTCTTCCCTCTCTCTTGGGAAGTCCACTGTCTCCTGCCAGGTAACGTGTCTGACCTTGCTACCAGTCCTGCTTCCTTTCTGGCTCTGTGCTGCACTGTTGGCACCTAGGAGGATATATGGGTAGCTGGGACACATCAAAGGCAAATGGTGAAATATGCCATTTGCATCCTCTATTCTCAGTTGTACAGGAGGAAAGACAAGGTGCAAAAGATGCGGTTAATTAGGTCACAACTTCTGTAACTAATTAGGGAATTTGCGTGTCAGCAAACTTTTGAAAAGGTTTGATGTTTCAGTCTTTATAACCTATTTTGGGAGATGCGTGTAGCTGGCACCACTGCAGGGATGTCCACATCCTCTCTTCTTGCCTGCAGTTTAAGGGGAAAGTGGCTGCAAATAGAGGAGCTATGTCTGTGTTGTGCTAGAAGGCCCAAGGTGCTTTTCTTACCTTTCAACCATGCCTCTCTGCCACTCTTAAACCATTACCTCTCTTTGATATAACAAGTAATAACAACTTTGACAGATCTGGCTACTCACAAGAATTTATTTCTCATATATTAGGTAGTGCTTTATATGTGATCACTGGACCAACTCTGTGGTCCAGCCTGACAAATCCTATATAATACGTGAGAAATGACTATACTTAATTGAACTAAGAGGCCTTCACTGTTAATGTTTTCTTCTCATGTCCTACATAACATGGACTTATGAGTCACTCAGGCAATATCTTTTGAAACTAGCCTTTCCAGGGAGAGTAGTGCATGGCTCTAATCTTTAGAAAAGTGATTTTTTGTTGCCCACAGCTTTAAATATGTGAACAGATCATTAGAAAATGGCATGGCTAGACAGACTTCCATATAGTTTAGTAAGATGGAAAAAAATAGCCAATGCTTATCTTAGTTTCATTTACGCAGCATTTCTTACTTGCTTCTTCTCTGCAGAACATACAAAATCTGCTGGTGAGGGGAAGGGTGTGAGGGCAAGGCTCGGAGAGATGGAATGGACTGGCTCCTGTGACAGGAGTGTTGCAATCAAGCAATACAAACTTCTCATTGATGCCCAGGGACAGGACTAGAGGCAGTGAGCACAAACTGAAACACAGGAGGGGTTCCTTCTGCACATAGGAATGCTTTTTGACTTCTGAGAGTGACCAGCACTGGCACAGATTGTGCAGGGAGGGTTGTGAAGTCTTCATCTTGGAGATATTCAAAGCTATCCAGACACAGTACTGGGCAACTGGCTTTAGGTTGAACAGTGGGTTTTACCAAATGACTTCCAGATGTCCCTTCCCAGCTCAGTCGTTCCTGTGATTGTGTCATTCACCATGCATCATGTCACCAAATTAAAAAAGAAAAAAAAAGGAAAGGAAAAATTAACAAAGCATTATGCATTACATGTACATGCACAAGCCAGTCTAAGATTTGACTTCTAAATTCCAATTTGGGCAACATGCATAAAATTGATTATCAAAATTTTGAGTATTCTCTTGCCCTTAGTTGACTTGTGAGCTTCAGCAGGAGCACTTCAGTGGCTGCTACAAGGTGCACAGGCCTTCAGAAATTACACTATTCAATA
Organism: Chiroxiphia lanceolata; assembly: GCF_009829145.1. Lineage (NCBI taxonomy): Eukaryota > Metazoa > Chordata > Aves > Passeriformes > Pipridae > Chiroxiphia > Chiroxiphia lanceolata. The sequence goes on along the minus strand of NC_045638.1, from coordinate 77,430,641 downwards.
AAATGCCAAACTGTTATGACAAATTTACTTAGAGGCAGATATTTTTGCAATATTGTTTCCTATTAGACAAATTCAGCCTCCGTGTACGTGGATGCAACTCCTATGAAATTCAATTGTGATACAAATAGAATCAGAGGTACTTGAATAGCTGAATTCAATCCTATCCTTTGAACAGTTTTTTCCTTGTGGATTTGAAGTATTTATAGGAAAGCATACTGTTATTTAGTGTGCTCACAGTGACTGTGAATTGATATACAAGTGTCATGACATATCTTTCATATTTATTCAGTAATCTAGTTCCAAAGTTAGTTTAGCACAGGTTTGAACAGAACACATATGTGTTCACACCAATGCACACAAACTAAAGTTCCTTTAAAAAATGCCTGTCATTTCTCAAAAAATGCCTTTATCTCTGTCTGAATTTTCATATGATACTTACTTTTATAATGCAGTACATCATTCATTTTCTGCTTTCTTTCTGAACTTTATAGCCATGAGGAATTGCACAATGAAAAACAGTTATTCACTATTGTAGTGAATTCCCCAGACTGTCAGGGTTTGGTGCACCTATTCTGCCGTTAGTTGATCACAGTTTTTGACAAGAGCTTGAAATTTTCAGTAATCAATTGTATCTTTGACTGTATGGTTTTCTGGATGAAAAAGAATATTTCTTAGCAGGGCATCCTACTAGGAAGAAAAACTCCTGCTCCACTGTATCAACAATGCTGATGTTTCTTGTAGAAAAAAAAAAAAAATCACTCGTGTTCACCATATGGCTCTAGGGACTGCTAAACATCTTGCCTCTCCATAATTAGTGAAATAGTAAATGTAAAAATCAAGAGGAAGGTTGACTCTTTTAAGAGTACAGAGGATATATATAATGCATATGAGACTAGGAACCAAAAGCTCTCCCCTGCGCTTTTAGACTCTCATATCACATCACTGCCTTGAACTGAATAAGAGGTTTCTCCTCATCATGGAGGCAAAATCCTATGTGATGGTGAATTTTAGTCAGGACTCTACAATAATGTTAGAAATAATATTGACTGCAATAATTGATTTGTTTAGCCAGTTTCCATCATATTGAAATCTTTTCAGCCAAGGCACAGAATGTCCTTTGGCAGTTACACTGGAGCTCTGCCTGGAGCCCGCTTTCCACTAAAATTCCATTTTCTAGTAAGATGGACAAGACATTCCTCTCTCCCAACTCTTGGTCTCATGAATTCCTAATTAATCAGGGAGTGGGATAGGGGCAGTTGCTTCTGACTGGTCCCCAGGTGCTTCTGGAAACTGATCTGTCTCAGATTGAATTGCATCTCTTTGATAGGACCTTTAAATCATGTGTCTGTTATGTCAAGCTAGGAAGAAGGATAAGTCTCCCAGTTCATTAGGTTCCCAGAAACCTGGGGAGCCCCTTTAGGTAGGATTAGAACACTGTTCTACTGATGCATTTGTGTACATGTTGTCCATTTGACATGAAGTTGAGTGCTGTCAGTCCTGGGTCAGAGGAACAGCCACTGAGCCATTCCGTGGCAGCCTTGTCAGTGGATGCACAGACAATCACGATCTAGTTGCAGAAAAGAGAATGGGCAAGAAGGAGAAAAGAGAGAATAGTTGTTTTCCTCCATGGGAATACAAGAATGACTGATTCAAATCTCATTCTAGAGTAGTTCATCTCCAGCAATGAACAAAAGCAGCTGTTTCACCTAAAGACTGCTCTGGGAAGGGTTGTGGTAGCCTAGCTGAAACCAAGGAGAAAAAAAGGTAGATGTGGTGTTCCACCTCCCTGTAGGCACTTCCTAGAGATACATTTAGAGAGAATTCATTCTCATCATGCTTTAGTCAGTGGAAAGCAAGTAGTATTTTAGGAGAGGTGCTTATTTTGAATGAGCTGAGTCACTGTCTGTTGGTGCTGTCTGTCCATGAGTATAAAGAAAGCTTGAATAACAGGGCTTCTAATGTAAGTACTAAAAGGTCAGTGCCAGCAGTTGGGTGGAAAAAACCTGGTGAAAGTCTCTGGGTTGGAGTCTCCTGAGAGGCCTGTGGTGGAGCAAGGAATTGAGATTAGCCATGGGGTTGCAAAACTGTCATCTAGATGTCTTTCACTCCTCCGCCTAAGACCGGAAGATCTGGAGGATTAGTGAATGAAAATATTCTTGTGGAGAGCAAAAATTCATATATCTTGCTTTATGCCCCAGCAAGGCTTCAAATGAATGAAATGGGATTAAACTTCTACCTCTGATTGAAGTAAGTAGCTCAGATCTTTCAGGATCTGCTCAGTGGCAGTGACATCATGTCTCTCTCTGTGCAGCAGTGGTGCTAAGTGGTACACTCAAAATGTTAGATATATACCCCTGTATCCAATGTGACAGCACTTCCTTTGGCACAAAACCATCTTTGGATCACTCTGTTGTTCTTACAGTTATTTATGTTTGTAATTATGCAGAATGCAGGCTTTACTGTAAATTATATAAATTTTATTTTTCAGGTTGGTTATTGGAATGACATGGATAAATAGTTTTGATTCAGCATGAACCTACACGTGGAAAGACACTAGCAGCCATTGAGAATAGAACAGTAGTTGTCACTACAATTTTGGTAAGGTATTTCTTTTTTTAACACTTATACTGGTGTGTGACACAATCTCATTTCTGGTTATGATCTAATTTAGTCTGCTGTTCCTAGGTTAGTGGGAGGGTGAGAGCCTGTATTTAATTATACTGACTGTCATGTCTGCACAGAGGTTTTTTTGGTATACATTTAATATAATGATTCACTTGAAATCAGGTTTTCAAAATTGAGTGGTGGTAATTTTTTTCTTTTATTCAGTCTTTTCCATTTTTCACTGAAGTAAGTCTCAGAAATACAAGTTCTTATAACCTCTAATTGACAAATCTTAACTCAAAAGAAACTAGAAGAAAAGAAAAACCCAAAACATTCAAATGACAGAATAGAACGGAGGGTATAAAACGAGATGACTATGCCAGTGTCCCTTTTTGTCGATAAATTATAAACTCAATAATTCACATTATCAAGAGCTAAAATTCTAAATTCAGTCAGCCAATCAGAATTGGATTATCTACTTTTAACTGTGAATGAAAACATGAATTTAGTTAATGCATTTGGACATATTTCTTAATATGTTTATTCAGCATTACAATAGAATTTCCATTTTAATAAAATTAAATAGATTTGTGGTTTGATTTTCCAGGATAATGGTGTTTTTAAAGAGTGTTTGCAAAGAAGAATGCAGTTGCTTCATTCATTTACATTTTTAATACAGTTTTTCAAAACAATTGTTTCTTACAAATATCTATTTTAAACAAAATGTTTAACAATTTTTCCTCTGAAGTCAGACATGCCCTTTAAAGCTGATGTTTGTCAAAGCTAACTGGCAAAGGGTGACCTTTACATGACCACTTTTAAGATTTTACGTCTCAGTTCACTGCCCTTTTCACCTGCTTCACTTAGACAAGACATGTTAACCCAATAAACCGTGTCTCAAATGGGAAGGAACATTCTGAATGTGTTGTCAAGAAATAATTTTTCTAAGCTAATATTGAGTTGAAAAAAATCCAAAGGAAAGCATCAAGACATTTACTTAGTAAAAATGCAGTTAATTACCACATTTTCAGCAGTGTGTATCAGCATTTATACATTAAGTATGTCTTAACAAATCTCCTGTTGAGGGTTATCATTCCAGGACACAAGCCAACCAAACTACTATACAGGAATTCAGAATGCAACTCCTAATCAAAATTGTGTAACTTTTAATTTTATTTTTGCATGGGACATTTTAAATATATGTATCTTTTTCCTAAAAAAAAAAAAAAAAAAAAGACTTGGTGATGGAAAAAAGTATACTTCAGTACAGTCCTCCTCTTTTCAGCCTCTGATGAAGAATCCTATTTTAAGAAATTGATCAAGGAAGAAAAGAGTCCCAAGATGCTGCGAACATTCCTAACTAAGGCTCAAGTATTAACCACCAGTCTAGTAGCATTGAGCTTATTTTTCCATATGGATTACTGTTCCTCTGACTGGATGACCAGGCACTCAACCACCAAGAAAAGTTCTGTGACTAATCTGAAATGTGTAGAACAGATGACGTTAACCTTCAACTTTGCCAAGCTGAGAAGAGAACGATGTGAATAACAAGCTTTCAGTCGAAATTTTCCTCTCATACCAATTCTGATATCTTTGACTGAAGCTATCATACATGAATACTGTAATTTCTATAAATAGCTCCAAGCTTAGGAGAAGCAAGTAAAATATAACAATGAAAAGTAATATAAAATGTTCCTGTTTACCAGAAAGGAAAACAAGAAACCTTTTAAATGTGTTATCTTGCCTGTCCTGTTTGCATTGAAGCATTTTGATGTGCATAATAAATGTTATCTTCAAAAGAACTTTTTCCAGCCCCTGTATTGAAAGGACTGGTGGGATCATTTGCAAACCAAAAAGCTGAATTAATATTCCAAAGCGTGCCCTATGTTTATGCAGCATGTCATTTTTGGATAATGCAAATAATTGAAAGCAACACTGCTTCTTGACCAAAGTGTCCCCTTTCCATGTTTCAAAATCACAGTGCAAGAGAATATATCAGAATTTGGTTTGAATAGAATATATGGTGATTCTACCTTATCATGCCTGTCTCCCATCCACTCCACTGGGAGCTGCACACTGATGCTAAAGGCAGAATAGAACCATGATTCTTACTATTGGTCTGCTATGGCCATGTATTTAGCACTCCACAACCATATGATCCACACACAAAGAAAAGATATATTTGACTAGAATAACTTTCATGTTTCAAACGCCACAGAGACTTTTCACCTCTTCATTGCCCTCTTCACATTGAAGGGAAGTTGAACCATTGTAGATGATACATTTATTTTGGTTGCATGCATATTTCCAACATTAACTGAAAAGCTTCTGCAAACAGTGCTGTCAGGCTTTTCAGTCTTCGAAGACAGGTGGCATGGCAGCATAGGAAAAAGTTTAAAGTTTTCAGCATGGCTCGCTTTAATATTTGCCTGAAGCCAAATAGCACAAACCTGATTTTCCTCCGTTTCTTCACTTTTCACGAGTCTATGCTTACTTTGCTGTAGTGTGGCTGTAAAACTATTGCATAGAAAGTGCATTATAATGAATTAGCTCTGCACTCAAAGAACTTAGTACAGTATTTCTACTTGGCAAAACATTTTCTTCATTTGTAACATAGTGAGGAGCATGTAGAATTTATTTTACATATCTGTTTAGCACTCAGCCTATCCCCCCAATTAGTCATGTGGTGAAGTAGCAGCCCGGAGAGGGAAGGCAGCAAGGGCAGCTGATGTTCTTTACCAGCTGCCATGCTCTTTATAGTTCCTGTTCTGCACATTATTATATGGTGCACAGCCTCCTGCACATCTGGAAAGGGCGGATTTTCTACCTGTGTGCAGAAGCATTCCCTTCAGGATGTGGGAGTGTGACCTCCAAATGCACAGTAGGCTCCCTGTATGACCAGAGAAGGGATGCCATTTGCAGCCTTGCTCTAACACTGAGATAAAGTGAGTGACTTGTCTAGTTAGGAAGAATGATCATCTCTAATTTAGCAAATTGAGAAATATAGTGACAAGTTGTTAAGTTAGAATATAGGGAAGTAGGCTGGGAAGACTAATCTGAACTCTCAAATACATTTCATGATAGAGCCAATTCTGTACTTACTCTGAGATTGCAAAATTTAAAAATCACAAAAATCCTTTAGAACCAAAGCTTGATGTATATGAGCTGCATCTGCATTGTGGCTTCCAGTTCAATATTTTAATGAGATATCCTTGGGTGTTGGAGATTAAGTTTCAAGGGCAGGATCCAGTTCTCAACTGAGTCACCCAAATGTAGATGACTTTACAAAGTATATTGATTCAGTTGCATTCAGTGACATTTAAGATGCTGTAGGATACACAGCGTGTCCCCCATTTACCTATCTGTAAAGGGGCAGCACAAAGGACCTGCAGAATGGCACTTTGGGATCAAATACATTAGAGTATCTCAGATGACAGGTTACCTTTCATTAGAGGACTGAGAACCACCCTAATTTTTTTGACTGAATATTCGTGATAGAGACTTACCTCAAAATTCTAATTATAAACTTTTTCTCATAATAGAAAATATTTTTTCATTAGAAATTTTATTAATTAAATTCTCAAGTACACTGGAGTGAAAAAGAAGTTTGTTGCATGACAATAATAAAGACGTCAAACCGAATCCTGGACACTTTATCAGAAAAAAAAGGTCACTATAAAACCTTCTATTGACATTTACAGAAATTTCTTTCAGAATAAAGTGTGATAATGTGTACCAGTCCTGTTGTAAAAGCAGAAAATTTCCTTGCACAATATTTGTCACTTTTACAAATATTTTTGCACATTGAAATCAACTTTAGAATAGGAAAGCCAAGCATAGATCTGTTCGGTATTTGGATTAGTTACTTTCTCCAGCTTCCCTTATAGTATGAATCATCCATCAGCTTTGAGCATTTTACTGTACACATGAATTTGTGGCAATGTGATGGAATAATTTGTTTACATCTATAAAGGTAATTGTTGCAGACATCAACTTGTATTTACAAATGTTAAGTATTGTTATGAAATTGTGAATTATTTAAGTAAGCTATGCACCATCTCAAATATCTGTTCCGTGTAGTCATTGATCATTTCAATGTGGACTTCTCCTTGATTCACTACCCTATAGAATACTATTAAGGAGCTAAAATCTTGCAAATATTGCCGTGTTAAACCTCATTCAGCAGTAAGTCAGATGTGTGGTTTACATCAGTAGGTAAGAGCTTATAGTTCAAAAATGTGGTAAATTACAAAGATGGTTGGGAGAGATAATCTTTATATTAGACAAGATGCTATAACTGGAAAACAGTGAAAAAGTATACCTACTGTTTTCAGCTATTTCAGCTGATCTAATAGAAGACATCTCTCCATAAGTGTCTTGCATATCTTTTATCTTTAGACTAGCATGGCTACACTAACATTACTACTAATTTAGAAAATGCTATTGCAATAGATTACACAGAAAAAAGGTCTTTTTTAATGCCACGGCTAGAAAAGAGCATCAAGATATGGCTGAGTAACATGCTATTGATCAATTCAGATATTTCATGACTTTGCAGCATGACCTTGAAAGTAATCTGTGTAAGTTACTTGCTAGTAACCAGTAAAGCTTGCCTTTCAGTGTCCTTTTATATTATACCAATCTGCACACCTCAGTTTGAAACACCCTCAAAGTCTGAAATTACAGAACCTAAAAGTAGTGCTGGTATTTGATTTATTTTTTTTAAAGACAGTCTTATCAGAAACTCACATTCGGTCCCATCCACATCCCCCCATCAAATTCTGCCTTGAAAATAGATATCTCATTATTTGGCAGGTAACGTAGGCACAACAATTAAAGAAACTACTATTTACTCTGTCTAAAATAGGTAGGAGGGAAAGAACATAGTAAGCGAACCGTAGTAGGTGTTCCTGTTATCTTTAATTGTATAATTTCACACTGGCAGATCACACTCAATTGCTACTTCTTTTAAAGCAGTCACAGCAAGAGGTATTACCTTACACTATAAGATAATTGCATTATAAGAAATGTTCTTGGCTGCATTTTGCTCTAAATCAGTCTGATCAGTGCGAAGAAAAGAAGTGGGTGGGGAGAGAGAACCAATGCAATTCCTCCAAGTCACCCAAGTCAGATCCCTGTCAGAACCCAGGCCTTCTGAGTCCTCACTGAGTCCTTCCACTGGATGGAATCGCCTCTGCTTTTACCTACCAAGGACAGAACTGGGGCCTCCGACTTTCCTTCTCACTGGTCCCTCACAGAACTCCTGGGGAGGAGGGCTGGAAGATCATTTAACCTTAACAGGAAAAAATGATGCATCTGTCACTTTACTTCGCTGTGCAGAAACAGTTGAAGTGCTTTTCTGTAGAAGCCCTGTCAGTGGTGATGTGCAGGCAGATGCATGGTGTCGGGTTTTGGAAGAAGGAGCAGGCTGACCTGGCGTCCTCTGTGTCTGTCTTCTTTGTGTTCATCTCCAGAGTTATTATTTCCTGGTGTGACTCTAATTGTATGCCTTTTGCTTGAGATTTATGGCTGACTCAGAAGACCTAGCAGTCACCACTCCGGTCTTTGGAAAACAAAATTGCTTTTGAGGTGCAGCAAGCAAATGTAGCTGAAGCTTACAAGGAGAGTTCAGAAATTCTGGACACTGGACAGACTTGATTGTAGTTCTAGCTAGCAGTTGGCTAAATCACAGACAGGAGGCATAGGATTTTTGCCTCTGTTTATTTTAAACCACTTTTGTTCAATCACATGTAGAAAGACACTGATTTTGGGTTTTCCTCTCATGGGAACAAAAAGCCTACATGAGGGAGGAACAATTGATACATGTGGCCAAAATAGTTCCCAAAATCAACATTTACTGCAAAGAAAGGGCAGGATTCTCTCTGTTTTTCTCCCTCTATGGGAAAAGACACTCATGTAATGACACGTATCCTCCCTTGTTAAATACCTAATAGAGGTTACAAAATTGCTGTTGCTTGCAGCTGATGTTCCTGTAGTTTCAATGAAGCAGACATTGTCATACTACATGTTTATATTTATTTTTATTTTTGTACTAATTTTATCTGTAGAAGAGAAGTGAATAGGGCAGAGTACTACCAATGTTAGTGTCAAAAGACCCAAAATTAGCCTGGGCCAGCACAGAGAAAACTTAAGTTGCCAGTACTTTGAGATGTAAATTCGAACAAAAGGTGACTTTAGTCACCCTTTATATTAGAAAAATATGAATTATGTGAATGGATATGAATGTATTAATATGAATATAAATATGAATTTATGTGAAGTGATTTAAAATACCACCAGAAAGTACAGTTTTACTTAATGATTGCTGAAGTCTGAATCCACAGACCTAAAAAGAAAAATGTAGCCTTGATATCCCAGTCATGTAATGTTCACTGTTGTGATGGTATGGTTTACACAGGGAATGCACGATCCACTTTTCAAGACGGTTTACTTGTTTCCAGTACCCTCACCACTTGAAAATATTTTAGTACTTCTTTTCGTGCCGCATGTAGAGTCACTGTCAACTTAATACCATTCTTGTCCATGCATATCGCTTAGGTTCATCCTAAAAGACCTTGCAGAATCTGCAGTGTTTATTTGAAGCAGAAGATACGTGTTTCCTTGGGAATACATGTCTATGTTCTCACTAAAATGTATGTAGCCTCTTAGTAGTTATACATTCTAAACCTCAAGAAAGCAAGTCATTCAGGCTCTGCATCTGAAATTACACAGACAGTAACCACACTACGTTAGAGGATATGCTTACTTACCGAAGTCAGAAATGTACTTTGTACCTTCATTATCTCACGGTCCTTTGCATTGTGGAGGTTTAACCCCTACTCTGTGCTTTAAATTTAGCATATACTGCACTAAGGTCTTTCATTTAAAACAAAGTAAGGTTGATAAATCTTGTGAAATGTATAAGCCAAATTACAGTGTAAATAGGATACCTTTCCAGAGGGATTTCTGTTCATACATTTTAATTTAAATGTGCTAATACTACCCATGAACTTTGATAAGTGTGTGTTGTTCAGTCAGTACATGACATGGTGTTTTTTTTCAGAGTATATTCGGTGCACTTCTCCTTTACAGTTCTGCTTCTTTCATTATAGGAAGCCCCATATGTTATGTTCAAGAAAAACCATGATACGTTTGAAGGGAATGACAAGTTTGAAGGATACTGTGTAGATCTGGCATCAGAAATTGCAAAACATATGGTATCAAGTACAAATTGCATTGTTCCTGATGGAAAATAGGAGCAAGGGATCCAGAGACAAAAATCTGGAATGGGATGGTGGGAGAACTTGTTTATGGGGTAAGCATACCAATTTTTGAAGCAGGATTTAATTTATCATAGTATAAGTCATAAAATAGGAAGTACATATGCATTTATTTAACCTTGGGGGTCACAAAAAGAAACAGAATCTTGTTTCAGATCTCTATGTTTTCCACCTGTTTTCAAGAGAAAAGCAAATAGTTTCATCCAAGTTCTACTGTTTATTCAACTAGTACCTTGTAATGTTAGAACATCCATAGTGTGCATATCCCTTAAAAAATCATTAATGTTAGAGACCATCTATTCCTGATACATTGTAAAACTTAGTTGGAAGAATATCACTCAATTCATTTTCAGGAATGTGGACAGACTTTAAAAAAGATAGGACTCTTGCTCTAGTTTGAGAACTGGAGATCCACATTATATATTAAACATATGTAACAAACCACTACAGGCAAGTACACAATTAGGCAATTCAAAATGAAGACAGTCTTTTAAGATGAACAACAATAATAAATTTAAGAGCAAACTTAGTAAGTTAACAACTGAGAGCATTATGTTATACAGTGATCTGGAGAAGGATTCCTCAGAACAGCCTAAACAGTTAACATTCTGTTGACACATAAAGTTCTAATATTTAATCAAATATTTCAGCAAGCCAAATAAATATTTGCGGTATCTGAGGTTACGAAAGTAGCAAAACTCAGAGCTGAGCTTGCTGATAATTGCGGTTGCTAGTATCTGCCCTCAGAACAGATCAGTATTCTTAAAGAAACTTTTCATTTCAGTGATGGAATAAAAAAAATCCTCAAACTGTTCAGGTGAGAATATTTCCACCAATGAACTCATAATATGCCTCAACCTCCATATAAAAAACCTCTGCATAATGGTGATCCATCCACAGTTGCATGTTTTACACATGTTCCAGTGATGGATTGGGCCATATGTGGCAAAGGCCTTATGGCTTTCCTAGCAGCTTCATTTCAATTCCCTTCTGTCAGCTAAATATAGCTGATAAATTTTGTCAACATCTTCTCCATTAGCATCAGTTCAAGGGACTCTGCAGAATGAAACACTCTGTGGGCTGTGGGAGTGTGGGAAATGGTGCCCCAGAATGTTGGTGATTTCACCCAGCCATGGGAATGGGAAGGTTATATCTTCACAAAACTCTGTGTTCTTGGAAGTTCATGAAGGAACCAGCCTCAAGTATGTATTTGAAGAGTAGAACAACTGACTGTCACCAAGCATGTATACCTACTTTAGTGGCTTGGAAGCAGCTCAACTCATAGGATATTAAAAAACAAAGATTTTTCAGACTTGCTTTATCAAGTATGGAGGTTACCCCTTGTCTGGCTTTTAACTGCAATAGCAAACTCATGGACATCAATGCCAACATCACTGTTTTACATCAGAAGTTTTTCTCAATATTCCAAGAAATTTTACCCTTTATGAGAAAATTCCCTTGCCCAAATGCAAATTTTCAGTGGACTATCATCTAGTTGAAAATTATAGAGGAAACTTGATATTACACTTTCATTTTCTGTTTGTTTGGGCGTTTTTCTCCTCCTTTTATCTTTAAAAATTTACCTCATCAAACCCAAACTGCCCTAATACTGCACTGGCATACAGAGTGCTGTTAGGAAGCTCACATGGATGTATCAACACCTGTGGCTGTTAACGTAGCTGAAAGCAATAAAGCTCACAGGCATGAGGAACCTGTTGCAAATTACCTGCATGAAGAAGATAACCCAAAATACATGGCTAACACTTCATTTTTTGTAATGGAAGAGACTGAGGTGAAGGCTCTTTTCAATTCTCTGTTTAGGAAGGCTGCAGTCTCATTGTGATTCAGGGACTAAGCTGCAGCAAGGCTCTTGGAACTGCTTTTTAATTGAAGAACTAAGAGAATTTTGGCTGTTGCCTACTGCTCCACTGTCCGAAGGCTCCTTGACGCTGTATCTGTCCTAGTTGTATCAGTGGCACCAGTGAGTGTCCCTGTGCTTTGGAACTTGCCTGACTAATCTGCTAAATTGCAATGCTCCCTGGTATATTTTTGGCCCATAGTTACTGTCCAAAAGAATTCCTGAGCCCAAGTGGACACTAGAATGGGGGAGAGACCATTCCCTATAAGCAGCTTGAATGCAGTCATGCTGGTTTAGAGGTCAGGTGATGTTTATGGTAGCGACACAGGCTGTCAGGTGCGGGTTGGGCTACACCAAGAGCTACAGCAAGTGTGTTAAATGTACTTTTACAGGAGTGGCTTGAAAGGAAATTGTTCTTTCTGTTAACTTATAAAGTTTGCTGTTAAAGATTTCCGCAGGGAATCCCCTCAAGAGCATCCTCCCTGCAAATTCCTTGAATCCTTGCCAGAAGATTTACAGAGCATCAGGTTCCCAGGCCTCTTTGACATAGAGAAAGCAGAAAAATCAGCTAGCCAGAGACTTTACTGAAAAGCTCTGCTAGAAGAGTATGTTCATTTTCTCTGATAGATCCCCTAATCACAAATACAAGTACTCTGAGTAGTTGGCTATGCTTCAAGCAAGGCTTTTTATGTGCAGCCAGGATTGAGACAGAATTTCCAACCTAATTAACAAGTTAACGAGATGATCTGTTTGGGAAACATTTACAGCTTTTAATTCCCAACCACATTAAAGGATTAACAGACAGTTTTTGCTGGGCAGTGAGATTGGACCCTTTCTATGCATAAAAGACTCCTCTGCTTTTCTGCTCTTTGCATTATACTGTAATACCCCTTAGCCCTATCTGTGTTAGTGAGGATAGACATGACAACTTTATGCCGTGTTCCCTTGAGACCTGTATGCAGCACTGCTTGTCCTGGTACCTGGACACTCAGGTGCTGCACAGAGCAGTTTGGTTGTTTCCTAAACTCTGTAGTTGATTTTTCTATCAGGTCCCAGAGGAAACAGCATATGAAGTTTGGCGCTGTAAAGTTTTGCTGAGACTGTTTGGAATGTCATGCTGGAGATGGTTTTGTTTTCAGCACTCTGTTAAAAACTGCTAGGAAATCTTGGTCATTGGTCCCTGATATATCCAAATGCATGCAGTAGTCCATGTGAATTCTACTTGCCTCGATATGTAGCTCACAGGAAAAATGCTGGCAGGGGATGAAATACCATTAAGCATGTGCAACAGGTGTTTCCAAACGCACTAACAGTCAGTTCCAATTAAATATTCATTCTCCTGACACAGAATGTTGTCCTTTTACTGCTTAACACAAAAGGTCACAATTCATTTCTGTTCAAAACCTGAGAAGCCATTAGCTTCTGAGATTGAAATCACTTTCTGCATGATTTTTCTCAGATAGTTTTACTAACTTCACACAACTTGTACCAAGCATAGATTTTATTCACAATAATGAAATGTTCCAAAGAAAGCGTCTCTCACCATCAGAGTCAATCTTGTCTCGTATAATATTGAAAGGATCCCGAATTCATCTGTATTTGGTAGTGGTGCAGCCTTGATTGAAATACTGTTACAGATGCAGTTGATTCAACTGTGAAGTATCATTAGTCTTTGTCAAAACAGATTTCACTGGCAACAAAATCATTAATTGTTTGCACCATACTTATATTGTTAATCATTTAAATCCATAATTATATGGTGTACATTAACTGGGCAAAGCACAGTTGCTGGTAATTATCATGCACAGTTATTGTCATCATTTAGCTTTCACAATGGCACACAGTAATCTCAAAATAAAAATAATATTATCAGTTTTGGGCAGCTGCACTTTTTTCAGGTTTTTTTGGCATGTAATTGTGACCTACCTATATACTGTCCTTTTACATTTATTGGCATGAAATGGATTTATCTACGTTATGAATCATCTGATACTAGATCTCTATTGTAAAGAAATTGGATAAGTTCCTATTTCTCCTCTTAAACTTTTTCAAGTACTGTTGGCAGCTAGTTCTGTTGTAGTTCAAGTTCTGCATATCCTCTTTGAGCATTTAAATTTGGTGAGATAAATCTTATCCAGTGTTTCATATATGATATGCAACGTGCTAAGTAGGTCTTTAAAATCCCTTCAATTGACGCTAAAATGTCACTTCTCCAACTCACACTGTGAAAACTAACAACCCTCAAGGATCTCTATTTTAATCCCAGTGGCAATCTGTAGACACACAAAAAAGCCTGTTAGCCAAGACCTTTGAAGACCAATGACCAGGTCTGTCGTTTACCCTGCATTATTGAAGATACCACTATGTGACAAAGACAGAGAAGGTTGCAATAGATCACAGTTGCCATGAGTCTTTCACTTAATTAATTACAAGGACTCCACAATAGGTATTCTCAGAAACCAAAATTTAGAAATATAAAAGACATTGGCTCTAAAGAGGGAAACCATTCTTCTAGAAAAAAAAGAAGTTATGAGTGAGATAAAATACAAGAATATACAGGAAAGCCAGTAGCCCAAACCATCCTACAGTCCTTAGACTACAGAAACAAAGTTTATTTTACAATTCTCAGGCTATTAAAAATATATTTTAGACATAGTATCTTTCTTCCTATAATACTTATTTTCATAAAATATCTATTTCAGTAAGACTTATGTAATCACAAGGCATCAAGAAGCCGAATTTTTAAAAATGCCTTATATTACAAAACTTAAGATAAAATTCAGAGAATTAGCAGTGTTACCCAAGATATTAGCACCAGAGATAATTTCTGATACCTTTGCAAAATTATGATTTTCGATGTGTTACTTAACTGTAATAACTTTACATAACATTATAAGTGCTTGCATCGCAAATATTTCAGAATGACGGATACAATCTGATGATTAATATATAGCAATTTTAATACAAATTTGCATTTTTGGACCATTGCACGAATGAGTCAGTTCTTTTGAATCATTCACAATTATAAAACTGCCAAAATAGGTTTAAATTTTGACTACACAAAATTAGTTTAAAATTAAAATCCATAAAACTTATATAACTCAGTATAATGGTATATAAAATAGAAAACATATATTATTTTAAATGCATTTACCTGTTTCAAAGTTTTAAGATGAGAAAAAAAGCCTACATTTCAATTTCTTTTTTCCTTTGTCACCCAAGCTATTTACATACCAGTTGGATTAAACTATTCGAGCCCCTCTTTATTTTTCACTGTTTTAATCTCATTGAAACAACAAAGTGTTCACAAAATATACCCAATTACCCTTCTTAGCCCATAAGCTGTATAAAAGTCCACAGGCTCTGTGACTGTAGCTGGACACAGCACCATGGTGATGAGTAGGAGAAAGGTTACAGCAGCTTTTGCATCTGTTCCCCTCCCATGCGTGCACCTTTTGGCCCAGTTCCCCTTGCAATTCCATCTGAAGTGCTGCTAAAATGACAGTTTTAGCATACAAGGCAAGGCAAGGAGCAAATCTTAACATAAAGTTGCATGCCTAATGACAAAAATGATCCGTTAGCTTACCTACAATATCTTATAGTTCATGCAGACATCATTGTTAGCAATCATAATCAATAATGATTCATTCAAGATTGGCATTTTAATTCTAAAAACATGTTAGAAACACATTTAAAAATATTCCTGACACGAGTGGGAATGGATTCAGCACACTTTTTATCCTTTTATCACGTGATTTCACACACTTATTTTCTGTATACTTATCATTTTTCACTGTTTAAAATGTAATCATTCCTATTGAACTATCTTTCTGTCAAGACAACCGTGTACAGTTTGATGGAATCACAGCAATAGCTAATCACCTTTGTGGCTTCATGCTATTTGGAGCTTCCTTGAGTCTATGAGCTGGTTTCCCTTGAAAAATTATTATGTCTTATGAAAATATGACAATAAATTACTGTTTCTGGGATCCTCAAAAAAAAAATCTCTATACATTCAGTGATTATAGGGTCATTCTCATTTTTCATTCTTCCTTGAATTCCTTTACTTTAAATCTAAATTAATGCCTAAAATGATCTTCCTACACTGTTGTTCACCTATGTAAGATTTAAGAGTCTTCTGCTTAGCAGAAACATTAAGTATCTGTATAGTTCTTTAAACTAAAAACCTGCAATATGTATGTTTTACTAAACACATATGGAGTAAATACAGAGTGTGATAGAAAGAAACAGAACAATGTTATAGAGCATTTAAGCCGCAGTGTCCTAATGTTAATAACATACCTTTGGAATTAGCTGCTTAGCTGAGTGTATAAACCAACTTCAATTAATCTATACATCTATATTTCTTTTTTCTTTATAGAAAGCAGAGATTGCTGTTGCGCCTCTGACCATCACTTTGGTACGAGAAGAGGTCATTGATTTTTCTAAGCCTTTTATGAGTTTGGGGATATCCATTATGATCAAAAAGCCCCAGAAATCTAAACCAGGAGTGTTTTCCTTCTTGGACCCTTTGGCGTATGAGATCTGGATGTGCATAGTCTTTGCCTACATTGGTGTCAGTGTGGTCCTGTTCCTAGTTAGCAGGTTTAGTCCGTATGAGTGGCACACAGAAGAACCAGAGGATGGGAAAGAAGGACCCAGTGACCAGCCTCCCAATGAGTTTGGCATATTCAACAGCCTCTGGTTTTCCCTGGGTGCCTTTATGCAACAAGGATGTGATATTTCCCCAAGGTTTGTGTCAAATCTTTTTACATTTGCATTTTATCTTCAACACTGAAGCATAAAATCATCCTTCGTTAATTTTCCTGGCAGTGTTTTCTTCAGGAAGCCTTTTTTCTTTTTTTTTTTTTTTTTTTAATAATAACCATGATAAGGGCAACAGATAATCTGTTTTGAATTTCAGTCATTACTATTATTTTACCAATGTCAATGTTCATAAACCACAAACAGCTCTCAGGAACAACAGGTACACACACAAGGAAAATTCCACTGAGTTGAATTCAGAGTAACTGTGTTGTTGCTAGTTTAATTCCATTGTATTACCTCTATGAAATGCAAAAAATCATGCTGAATATTTACCCTCCATCAAGGAATCTCCCATTTCTGTCTTTGTCAAGTTCTACAGTGCTGCTTTGCAAATATCACTATGAGAGACAATATTTGACCATCTGGATCTGAGAAGCCACTCTGTATTGCTAAGCTGTGCCTTACAGAGCACGTGCCTCAGATCTAATACATGATTCAAGTCCTGAATTTCTCAACCTTTTAAGATATTCTGAACTTTAGTAGGTGGTAACTATAGCTTCTTAATTAAACATTATGATCCAATCTTTCAAACTTAAATGCTTCATTTTAGCCATTTGCAGTGAAATTTTGAGTGTTCAGCATTGGCCTAACCCGTCTATTATTGAAGTTAGCAATAAAACTGGTACTGATTAAGAGTGGATGGACATTACTCCTCAACAGCCTTCTCATCAAATTACAGGTATTGGAAAGGAAAATGTTAAGTTTTTACTTAACAGAAATGTCTCTGTTACCACAAAATTCTTGCTTCTTAAATAAGAAAAATCTGAATGTTCAAATGATTGCAGTAGCTTGTAGAATGTTTCAAAAGTTTAGGTGACACAAGCATTTTAATTCTACAGCCAACATAATCCATGTACAAAGATTTTTGCAGGTTTCTTTTAAGAGGAAACAGAGAATGCTACTGATTTGCAGATACCATGCTGTATTTTTGTCTCCAAGAAGAGATTGCCTATGCAGTACTTTTGACAATTGTCTTTCCTATTTTAGGCATGTCCTGAAATAATGAACCCACTGAGATTACTGTTCAAGAGAATTCAAGCTTCTGTATATGTGTGATACACAATAGTACAGTGAACTTTGTACTGTAGACATTAAGATTTGAGAGTAAAAGCATTTATTAATCTCAAATCCAGATGATCTTCCTCCCATTGACTGTTACTTATTGACACATGGTCAACAATAATGGTGCCTTTGCTCTCTCTCTCTCTCTCTCTCTCTCTCTCTTTCTCTCTCTCTCTTTGTGGCTTAAGAGACAGGAAAAAGTGCATTATCTTATTCATGTTTAGATCCCTCTCAGGTCGCATTGTTGGAGGTGTCTGGTGGTTCTTCACGCTCATCATTATTTCATCCTACACTGCTAACCTCGCTGCTTTCTTGACTGTTGAGCGAATGGTCTCACCTATAGAAAGTGCAGAAGACCTTGCCAAACAAACTGAGATTGCTTATGGGACACTGGACTCAGGGTCAACCAAAGAGTTCTTCAGAGTAAGTTGGCATACCAATTAGAGCACCTCTCCCTACCAATTACTCTTATAAGATGCTTGGAAGTGTGAAATAATGTTGCTTTGCAACTAGATGTAATATAGTTTGTAATTCCTGCAATACTTTAGCTGTATTTTTATCCCCACAAGACCATTTGTTAGAGTTTTCAGTTGTTTTAATTTGTGGAAAGCTTATTGATCCTGTCACATAGGCAAAAGAGGTGCCTGGGGGGATACTGAAGCCAATGATAATTAAAGCAGCATTGTACTATTGATTCATCTCAAGCTACAGTACTGATGTGCAGCATTGAAAGCCTGTGATGGTAATATGGAGTCTTGCAGGTTTTGCTTCTGCTTATGGATTTGGCTGTGTGAGTTTTGCTTTAGGGTCTTTGGGGGGTGGGCAGGAAATGCATTTTTTAATATGCTGACTTTCAGATGGATAATAAAGAGAAAATTTAACTCGAGGGGATGTGGTTGGACCATTAGGAAATAGCCTAAATAGCCATTCGTTTGTCTGTGCTGTCTCTATTGATTACTTCATTTTCATTTGCTTTCCTGCGTTACTGTATGTAATACTCATCATTCGCCAGCTGGAAAACAGGGAGCCTGGGCATCACAAGGAGTACATGATAAGCAGTCCCTCCTGCTTTATTTCATGTGTCTAGCAGATGAAAGTTAAGGTCATCTGACTGAAGTGAGTTTAGTGTTTGAACACAGCCCTGAATAAATGCTGTGAGACAGTAATTCTTCCTTGAAAACTACACAGTTTAAGGTCTTTATTTATCTGAAATGTGAAGATTAAGACATTATTAGAAGTCAGGAAGATGGAGTGATAATTTCTTATTGCCTAATTGAAAGGAGATTGTTCTGTGTTAGGTACTCCCACGCACCTTAACTGTTTTTAATTTGGCCAAACTGAACTCAGTGAACCATTAACAAAATTTCGTGTGGGATTTGTGAACTAAGACAATATCAATTCAAGGGCAGCTTCTGAGTGACCCCCAAAAGCTTTGTAGTGAAATAACCTTTTTATTGTGACAGGTATACCCATAGAAGAGCTTGCCAATCTGTTCTATTAGCTGTAAAAAGATGACTTACAAGATATACTTAACAAACATGTTTGACCTTCACATCATGGAACTGATCCAGGAGTTCAGTTTAACCTAGTTTTCTGGCTTTCTTCTGTAGACACTGGAGAAAGAAAAGCAGCCCTATGCATTCTGTATGGCACGTGTGTTATGGTGAAATAAATCACACGTTAATGTATCTGCCTTGTGTGGACTCTAAAGGTATCCCACTCAAATGGCTAGAGTGCTTGGTACCTCATTTTTAATGAGTACAGTTCACTGACAAGTTTCTAACTACACCTGCCTTCTTCTATATCCAGGATGTTGGTATACACAATGTGACTCTACAGATGCTCTCTGGGAGCTTTATTTTATATCCCAAGTGGTAGAAACTCAGCTCATAGTCCCTAAAAGCCCTAATTTCCTACCAGATGTCTACAAAAATGATGGCATTATATTAGATATAGGAGGTTTTTTTCTGAGAATTGAAATATGTTCATACTGAGATGACCAGATTTCCTATTTTCTTGAAAAGAGTATAGTCCCTCATACTCATTATTTGTATTCACCTATGTTTAACCCACAGATTCTTCTTTAGTTCTTTTTGTGGAAATTTATTTAATTCTGGACATTCCAGTTTCAGTCCATCATAAGTTGAGGTGGTAACCACAGTATATGGGTACAAATAATACTTTCAACTAGAGTGAAGCTGTGTAATACTTAAAAACATGATGCTGATGACCAGGCAGATTTATGTAACTGGATTTATTAACTTGTTGCATTTTCAAGAGTATCCAGTGCTTGCAATTTGTTTTAGGTGATGATGCAAAAATTAATTCCCAAAGAAATAGTGAAGAACAAAGGAATGGAGTTGTTTTCTTAAGAGTTTCAGAACACTTGCACAAACCATTGTTTTGAAGTAATGAGGTCAAGTATTTTGATGCAGAAACAGTATTGGTCACAAAAATTTCATGATTCTTTTAAATCATCCTGTAAACACAGAAACTTTTTTGGTTTGAATCAATATGTAAGATCCCTTCTTAAAGAGAAGACCCAATAATGAAGTAACAATGTCTGTAAGGACAGCCTTTTCAGTCTTAAAGTGTTAAGGGAAGAAAAAAGAAAATCAATGCTCCTCTTTTAATTTTTTCCTTTCTTTCAGAATACAGAGGGAAACATTAAAAGTAACTGCAAATACTAAATATTATTGCATATGCAAAATTTGCAGCTTTATCAAGATTTGAACTATGTTGATCATTTTTTTAAAAAATGGTGCAGTTGAGGCCCTCTTATCAAATGATTTTTAATTTCTGTCTATTCTTAATGATATTGTATGTGGTATTTCTAAAAATACTTCTCACAAAACAGGGACAAAGATAAAATATCAACGGACAATATTTACCATAAACATTGTTTGCACAATACATAAATTAAGACCTAGCCTGAAACAATAGCACAAGAAGACTTGTGTGCCAAGTCTTTCATTTTGTGGTTTTGGAAGCAATCATCTTCATTTTTTGGTATTAGAATCATGTGTCAGTGGTGATTATCTGGCTGAAGATGAGCCTTCAGAATGTTTTCTCATCATTTGGTGATTTCTGATCAAAATGTCAGGAACTCTGAACACCTATTCAGTCTGCTTTGATCTAGACTGAAAACAGAAAAAGGAAAATCATTTTAAAGCCAACATAAAGAAAAAGAAGACTTTGGCACTGTTAGCTATTTACTCTTATTTTCTGGTTTAGATGCAATGAGAGTTGTATTTTCCAAGCAGCTTCCTCAAGAGGGAAAGTAGTCAGTTTTAGCAATCTTACTTAGCAAAGCCCAAAATGAAAACTGTACCAGCTTGGCTGACTGCAGGGGAAAGCTGCCATATTTCCTCATAAGATAACATGAAATATTTGTTGGTTCTCTCTTCAATTTTCACTCTGACTTGACACGTAGAAATTGAATATTAACAAATGAAATTTTGGGAAAGGAAAGTGTTCTTACTTAGATAAGTTTCTTCCTTCGAAAAGATACTTTGTTACACTTTCCATTTTTTTTTTCTCTTTTGATAGGCAAAGGAAATTAGATCCTAAAAAAAAAAAAATTCAAATATTTCAATGCAGCCTTTTTCAAATGATTTAGGATATTGTTTCCTCTTACTAATCGCGCCCTGTTTTATGTGCTGGATGACTTCAGTTTTAAATGAAAGTGACTATTATATGTTTACTTTATAAAGAATTCAATGTAAGGGATGTTAAGATGCAAGAAATGTTTGGAAGTGAAGGCAGAAAAAGGCAAGAAAATATTCTTAAAATTATGACTGATTCATTACTGCTTTCTTCCATTTTTTTCTTTCTGTAATTTAAATCAATGAAATTACATCAGTGTAAAAAAAGAATGCATTGGTGGCTTAGTTTATGCTTTCCTTCCAGCCACTATTATGTAAATGAAAAGTAGCTGTGACTAAAGTGGAAAGAAATGGTGACAAAGCAGGATATGACTATGGACATGCACAGCTGTTGTTGATTTAAATTTTATTATACTTGACAGAAAGCTAAAATTATGCATATAGGCAAACGAAAAAAAGCAAGGAGAATTTATGATGTTCTGCTATATGGTATTCTTATTGAATATTTCTGGTTAAATGCCACTCCTTTTCAAGATAAACTTATGTTCTTAGCAAATTATTTTCTAAGCAACAGTGCAATCATTCAGTAATTGGTAAAAAGAAGTGCTTCAGAGAAATTATTCTCACCTATACAAAGGCTCAGTTCCAGGCTTTTTGAAGCCATTGTCAATTCAAATAATATCTAGATTACAGGATTTGGAATTTGTTTAAATATTCTAGGGCCCTTTGTTTTGAGGCTTTATAATAATGGATATTTTCGTGGAGTGCTCACACAGTGTGGGAACAAGCTCATAGACCAAATCTTGCTTAGCTAGAAACTCCCGTTGACTCAAATAAAAGCTGATTTGAGCACTAGGTTGAAAAGTACTTCTTGCAGCATCCATAAGAGAAGACAAGTGCCATCTGTTATTATAAAAACACTGTGTAGTGTTTAGCTGACACACTGCTGGTTTGCATGTATATATTCCTATTGCTGGAGGAAGCAAAGGAGTTGTTGGGTGAATCTAATGAGCATGGGAAACTTCTCAGTTTTTTCTGACAGCATTTCCTTCATTTATTTTCATGTAAATTTGTATTTGTTTTTATTTTTTATTAATAACTTTTTTTTTGCCTGACTGTTCACCTGTAGTTACACCATGCATTCCCAGACAGGAAAATTTCCAACTAATGCACTCTAAGCCACGAATTCTTTCCTCATTCTTTGAGCAAGTGCATTTTTTACTCAGTTACTGGCTGTATCAGAATGTTTAAAATAAATCCACTGATACTGCATTTCTAAAATCATACCAAATTATTTAAGATAAATGCTTAGGGCATTCCACTGCCTTTAATAGCATATTTGGTCCAATTTGCTGTTTCCATCTTTTATTTTGAACCATATCTTCAAATATCATGTAGCCTTTCTGAATGTAAATTGAATGAATTCTGAACTCTGAATTACGAAAGCAGAAACTTAAACTATTTCAGATTTGATGGTGAAAGAAATGCTTGAAGATTCAGCTCAGTATTTATGGGGATATTATTTTACTGTTTCTCTTTACCATACAGGCTTATTGTGGATATCTATTTCATATGTAATTCCCTAAAACACAGTTTACAATACTTTGACTGTGTGAACTGCCTTTATCTAACAGTAAATTCAGCTTTGCCGGTTTTTTTGACTGCTAGAGGCTAGCTGAACTTAAAAATAATATCTCACATTATAGTATTGATACTGTTATTTCTTGTTTCTTTTAAAATAATCATGGAATTAAAATAAAATCCTTGTCCAACGTTTCCCCAACCTCCATTGTCTGAAAAATTAAATATGATTTATTTTATTTGAGCAGAGCCATTCTGAAATGTTACAACATTCTTTTGTTCTAACTTTTTTTGCTTTTCTCCAGAGATCAAAAATAGCAGTGTATGAAAAGATGTGGACCTACATGAAATCAGCTGAGCCATCAGTGTTCACTAGGACTACTGCCGAGGGAGTAGCTCGTGTCCGCAAATCCAAGGGCAAGTTTGCCTTCCTGCTGGAGTCCACCATGAATGAATACATTGAGCAACGAAAGCCATGCGACACCATGAAAGTGGGAGGAAATCTGGATTCGAAAGGCTATGGCGTAGCCACACCGAAGGGTTCTCCATTAAGGTGGGTGGAATAGTATAACAATATAAAATGTGTTGTTATAGTATTCCACCTTCCCTGATGTCCCTGATATAGCTCTTTTTGTTTTGTGTGTGAACATGGTATGTTATTTTTCTTTTCTTCCATTTCATTTTTTTTTTGATCAACAAAGGTAACCATTTCTAATTGCAATATGGATTTAGCAGCTCTAGTTGGCATATCTTTCAAGGCCATATAAAAACCAAACTGGTTGAACACTAGCTACTTGAAGTCAGCCTCGATAAAATTAACATCAGTTATTCTATTTCATCCGCTTTTTTCACCAAATTCAACCCTTTGTGGCAGTATTATGCCTACATTATCTGCATCAGTATCTACATCAATAATATGCCTACATTTTATGGTTTTTTTATTGATCCGGGCTGCTAATTTCTGAGTAAGAAGATGCTTGTAACATCTTTTTTTCAAATGTCCTCACTTAGAGGCAATTAGTCCTTCATTAAAGTAATTTCATTAAAGTACTTTTTGTTAAAGCACCTTCTTATTTAGAAAAATAAAGTTTGTGTTTCTAGCATTATGCATTTCAGTACTGCCTTCAAACTCACCAGTATTTTCTTTGTCATGGTATCAGATGCATTCAGTCGAGTAGGAGAGGTTTTGATTCAGAGATAGAATATCATTTGCTTTTCATTCAAATTGTTGGGGGACACGAGGTACTAGCTCTGTTTTAAAATTGGCAGTGTTTACCACTCTGATGTCTTTAAGGCAAACTAAACTTGCCTTTTTCCTCTAGTAGATTTTCCAATTTTCTTCAAATCAAAAGAATGACTAGCAAATCAAGGGAGTGTGGCCTGTGGAGTCTGACAGTGCATGTGGGTGGGGGAAAGGGAATGGCCTGCTGAAGCAGTCAGCACCCGACTTCTCACATTTGTGTTCATGATAAGGGATTACAATGTGAAATAGATTCACAAAGGGGAGGAATTAGGTTTAAGGGAGGAGTTGCAAATACAGATGGAGCCCTAGTTCTGGAGGAAATAACTAAGGAGGTATCTGTCTACATCTGTGACTGCAGAGGAGACATCATCACCACTATGCAGATAACTAGACTCACTCGTAACTCATCAGTTTGACTTGCACACAGTACCACAAACCTCAATAGCTGTAACTGTATTACAGGGTTGGTAATAGGAGTATCATCAGAATCATTCACATCCACAACAAAAGAAGATTTGTATGTGCAGGGGAAAATCAGACCAGTTATTTCAGAGATTGAATATGAATTTTTGGTCCTTAACATTCAGTACACCTTAGATTTAAAAACTGCCGTCTTCACTGCTGAATGAAGTAGTAAGAGAACATAAGAAGGTGAGAGAGGGAAGATGACAACAGTAAAATATTAATTATATAGAAAAACATGTCCAGAACTCATGGAGTTGTTGAAGATAGAAGGCAGCGATAATAGGAGAGGCTGACCTATTATCTGGGTATATTTTCAAAGCACTTGTGTTTTTTATTTTATAGTTCTGACAGATTGCTATCTCCTTCTCAGTGTTTCGGACAACATAAGAGTGGTAGGCAGCACTGCAGTTTAGTGGAGCTACTTTCCCGTAGTAAGGAAATGCCCATTGCTGACAGTCATGCTTTACTGTGCCAAAGCTAGGGCAGACTTTTTTAGGAGTCACTGTGGCTGCTGTCATATATGTCTTAGCAGTGGGCTGTTTGCTTTAAGCATGCCTTATGGTGTTCTTTAGTCCCTATCCCTTTTTCTGCAGTGTTCAATACCAATGACAAGAGACAGCCTGTTATAATGAGCACTAGCAGCCAGCAGAAGTTGATTTATGTCAGATTTGGGCTTGTTTTAGGTTTGTTCAGTTGGCTAGATAAAAATATCTAGGAGTAATGGAGATGGGGCATAAAGCAGTTAGAAGTAAGAGGACCTAGTAGGACTGTTTAATAAGAACAGAGAGGAAGAGCACAACCATGATTTTAAGGATCCAGTGTGAAATTCTGGTTCCATCCCATCTAAAGACCAAGCTCCCAAATGTTTCAGTGAGGCCACAGTTCAGTCTAACCCGGAGTCAGCAACTATCATGAGGGTGATGTGGTCAAAAGCATGTAATTTTTCTACATCCTGGCTTCAAATGTGGTTCCAAAAGAAGAATAGGGGAAATCCTATCAAAAATCAAAATCATACCCAATTGAAAATTAGACCAAATCTTCTTTCAAGCTGTCTCGACTGGCTGTCCGTGTCCATGCCCATGCCTTCCCTGAGCCTTTCTTTCACATGTGCTAAGCTGCTTGTTCTCCTGCTGCACCCCATTCCCTCTCCAGCCCCAGTGACAAACAAGCAGTGCTGCTTACCTACTAAAACATTAAGCACACACTTAATGTTCTGGATAAAAATAGCGAACAAGCAATACCTCACACTCATACCGCCTCTTCCATGTATGTGTATAGAGACTAGCACTCACTG
Organism: Chiroxiphia lanceolata; assembly: GCF_009829145.1. NCBI lineage: Eukaryota > Metazoa > Chordata > Aves > Passeriformes > Pipridae > Chiroxiphia > Chiroxiphia lanceolata. The sequence continues at coordinate 77,404,822 of NC_045638.1, read as the reverse complement.
AAGAGGGGAAAAGCTTCCTCCCCCTGTGCTTTTGAACAGAAAAGACCTGTAAATTTTAACTGCATGTTTCAGTATTTTCTGAAATGTTTAAATTGTAGAATATGGTGCTTTTGCTGTTTTGACTGCGTCGCACATGGTAGTGTTTCTGTCACTGATCATATGACTTATGTAACTACTGTCTGTGCAGATAATTGCAAATATTGAACATGCAGTTTTAAATCTATGAAGGGCAGGCTAGCTAAGCTCATTACATAAATTAATCAAGAGACATAATTTGCTATGGGAGTTGTAAATTCTATGTTTTATTTAATAATCATAATTTCCTGTTTCAGTTATATGTAGACCACAAATTGCTTGATGTAGTTCACAAATAATTGCAAGTAGCATATAAATGCTAAACATTCATAGTCTATTCTTGGTCTGTTCAGGACTAGGGAAAAGTAACAGTTTTTCCAAATGAATTGTTCATATTGAATTATTCATTAAACTGTTTGAACACCTATTTCATTAGGAGTATTTTAGTCTTAGTCCGCCTCCTACTTACAATGATAATAAATCAGGAGTTTTTTCCCTGAAAATGTAGTAACAGCTGAATAAAACTCATGTGAGTTGAGAACCAGGCCATGTATTTTCACAGATCTAACTGACAGAAAGTGGGATGATTCTTTCTGTAGCATAGGATTAGCGATGGTTCCTGCCATCACATCACCAATTTCATGTTCATTACAAAACACATACCCATTACTTCATTCATACAGATGAAATCCACCTGTCAGAGCGATCCAGGGACTGGTCTCTCTGTTGCTCATGACTGTACACATGAGCAGGGTCGTGGATTTTAATTTGAAACTCTTCCTTATTGGCTTCCATGCTACACTCCTGCAGTGTTCAACCAGTACCTATTGGCTAATTGACATGATTTATTCTCAGTGCTGGTGCAGTATTAGGATTCATGCATATCACTGGATGGAGGAGAATGGGAAATGCCTGATGTGCGCTTCTTTTATGCCCACTGGGCAGTACCACCTCACACATCATGTGTGTCTCCTTCTTTCCTTCCTTTTCAGTGATATTCATTCCTATATCATGCAAAAGACTGATGTGTTTGAGAAGGAATTTGTGATTGAGGGCAAAGGCTCTCATCACAAAAAAGACTGAGTTTCTTTCATGGCAGTATCCAACTGTTCTTACTGTTTCCTCCTCTTAAAACGGTAGGTATCCTTCCAAAGCTACTGTGTAGCATTCGGTGTGAATTAATGAGTTTTTTCTTCAAAGGTGGTGTTTTCAAAAGGTGGTTAAGAGAGTGCTGCTTGTCTGCTTAGCAAGACCTGCCTTTTTAAATGTGTTGTTTATTAGAAGATGTTCTTGTGGCCAGACTTCTGGCCATTGTGGATCACCCCTGGGTCATCTGCCTTGACAGTTGCAGTAATCTGTGTTTCTAGAGAGTGACACCTGGAGATCTTGTACTACACAAATCCTGTGCCTTGCATGCCTCTGCTTTTCTGTTTTAGATATGTAGGCATCATAAACAAGTTTGAATAGTGAAGAACACGAAAGAGTTCTCCACTCTAAGAGGAAATGAGAAAGGAATTAAGGGCAATGTTGTCTTACAGGTACACTGAAAACTTTTTCAACTTTTTGTACCTTGAAGCTGTTTGATGTAAAGGTGAATGACAGGTTGGGCTAAAAACTGAGGAGTTGTCTTTTTTTCTGTTACTGTTTTGACATTTGGCTGCCCTGTCCTGCAGCCAACAGTATGCAGCATGGATGAGTGAAACCTGCACAGGTCATAAGTGTCTAGTGAGACACTTTGAGCCCAGACAGATGAGAGTGGCAGGATTAGATCTAGACAAATAATAAAAAACCCGTTGTGAATAGATGCGTCAATGTATTTTAGAAATTGGTGATGTTTGTTTACCAACCTCATGAAATCCAGAGCTCTATTAAATTCCTTCTATTGGAACTAGATTGGAACTACACTTAATGTTTTTATATATATGAATCTGGGGTTCTATATTCCATTCAAGTCTCTATTCCTTTTATGTAGTAAAGGAATAACACCAGTTTGACTTTAGGAGGAATTTTTTATGTTCTGGAGAGGGAAGCAAAAAGGTCCACGTGGTCATATCGGCTGAGTTTTTGCAGTGTGACAACTGGTGATATGAACTGACTCTACGCTGCCTGAGGTGCTTGTTCTTTATCCATTCTTTACTGTGTTTAACATCAGGTGAGCAATGTGGGCAGTGCATCAGTGAAGCAGGTGTTGCAGATATAACTTTCTGATCATATAACCTCCATAACCTAGCATCTCTATCTCAGTGACTTCATCTAGTCCTTTTTTTCCTGAGGTAAATCTCAGGAAAATTTCCATTGTTTCATTGCTTCATTTTAATGTGGTACTACAGCTGGCGATGTTACTTTTGCTTTTCACAGATATATCCACTATGGTTCCTTAGAAATGTAGAGTCAAAAGAAAACTTATTTCAGTAATGCATGCTCACTCATACAAAATTTTGGCAGATCTTACCTAGGATGGGATATTCCTTTTTTTGTTTGTTTGTTTGGAAGTTATATTCCCTATTCTTTTTTTCACTGATCTGAAACAAGCTTGGGAAAATAACAATAAATCTGATAGTATAGTTTCTTCCAATGGGACAGTGAAACTTTTTATCAGGTGTTATCCTTGATGTTTTTGGAGACCAGAATATAGGAGTTTTTGTGGAAGGAATTCCCAGATCATCATTCACTGACAAATCTGTTTATTGTGAATTTAATATATTACTCTGAGATATATCCCAGTTCTCATTTTGCCCTGAATTTTTAGATCAGTGAGCTGGTAATTCACACCAAGCTCTGCAGGAAAACAGAATCATGACACAGTAGTCATCTATAAGGATAGATAAAAATGTTTCCCCCAAAACTTCTTGCATGCTTTGGTCTCTTATGCTTTTTATAAAACTGGATTTTTGTGTACAAAAGAATGGTTTTGATATTCACAGATTGCCTCTAAGTAAAAGAAAAACTAGGAAAAAATGTTTGAGCTGACCACCCAATTTTTTTAGAGTCAACATTTATTTACTACAGAGGACTTTTTCCACTGTTGTTTTTCAGTGGTTTTGTACTGCAGAAATCCATGAATCTTCACGGAAATAGACTTTTCCCACGAGTGAAGCTTCCTTGTACAAGTTACCTTGTATCATAAAGGAAGAATTTCCCTGGACCACCCTTTGGTGCACCCTGTGTTGTTCAGTTTTCAAAGGTCTTCATAGATTTTTTAATTTTTAACTAATATCGTTGATGTATCTGTCCTAGTTTGTTGTGTTTCTATGTATCTGGGCTGCATTCTTCACTCAGTTGTGTGCTCCTGTTTCTAGAAAGGTACAGAAACGGGCAAAGGTATATATCCTTAGGTTTTCATGATGAGGTCTGTGGCCTATGTGCTTTTGAGCATTGTTCTGGCAATTCAGAGAAGAATGGATTTTTTTTTTTTTTGTTTGATTTTTTTTTATATTTTTTTTTTTGATTTTTATTCCTTGCTGGTTAGCTGTCCTCTGGTTGGCAACACTGGTGTCCAAAGACCTCCCCAGATCATTCTGAAGACAAGCAACCTCCACAGTGAGGAGAGATGCAGAGGAAACAGGTTTGATTTTTTCATGTTTCACTTCTCCTGCCAGAATAGCTGGTCTTGCCCTTAATCAGTGTATTATCCACAGAGGCAATCATTTCAGCAAAGCACCTAGAAGCTACTTATTTATATATGTAGAGAAGATATATATAACTGGTGAATAATTGAGGTTTGACAATTGAAATGAGTGATATAAAATTACTGAGTTTGACTCTTACTCTTTTGAAGCAAGGGCCACTGGAGGAGAAAAAAATCCCTGCATAGTTGTGAGGTGGTCTGTTGATCTTTAAAAGAACAGATTTGAGTCAGCTTACCAAGATTTTACAAGGTCATTTCTTTCTGTGATACAAAATTATTTGAAAACTAAAAGGGATCTGTAACATTTTATACATATGTAAACATTATCCTGTTTGACTGATGGTGTAGATCATACTGTATGATTTTGCATAATTTTTTCCCTTCACTGTAGGCATAACAAGGCTTGACTTACCACCTCATTACCATTCAATCTCAGAACTTATAGCTGAGATTTTTCTCAAGCAGGTCAGATCCTTCAGAACTTGTTGGGTTTTCTATCAGCTAAAAATAACATTTAGTAGCTAAAAAGGCAGAGATGGGGTTGCTGCTTAGCAAGGAATATAAAAGTCAGAGGTCAAAAGAAGATCAGTGAAGAGAGAGCCTGATAATGAATGTTAGCAAGTTGTTCTTTCAGCTGAGGCTGGGAGGCATACTTAGTTTTGGTTATGTGAATTATTTCTGTCTAAAAACAGAGTATCTATTTTAAAAGTAAAAATAAAGCCTTGAGAACAGAGATTAGAATCCAAATTTGCTCTTTTTCCGAGTAATATCTATTGGATTAATTTAATAATTTTCAATCAAGATAAAGGTCTTTCCCATGGAAAAAAAATGCCTTAGAAAAAGAAGAAAATTTGCTGATGGCTAATGAGATCCATTGCAAGATGTGCAAGCAAATGTGTTTAGGTAAAATCTTCTACTTGAAAGAGTTTCACCCTTCCTTGAAATTTTTACATATAGAGGAAGTAAATTGCAGGATTTAAGTCACCAAGTTTCAGTGAAGAGCACTGCTGTTGAGATAATTTCTGATATTTGTATCTTTGGAAGAAAACAACCCATTAGTGTCCTCGATGAATTTTCTGTGGCCTGAGGGGAAAAAAAAATCACTATGTCTTTTAAGTACTTCAAAGAGCCATCTCTGACCTGCCTTGCCTCAGAGCCTATTTCTTCATTGCCACTAGCAGGAAGTTTTCACTCTCAGACTTCAGGGGTGATTCATAATTGAACAAAGCTCTCTGTGGATTGGAGAAAGCAGAAGTCACAGGAATTTGTTCTGCTGCTTCTTCTGTTTTCCTACACTACAAATGACACTAGAAGCAACTGATGGAAGGCAAAGCTCTTCGAAGAAGATCAGCTCCCACTTTGGTCACACAGTCACATTCCGGTGCCTTTCTGGTAGTATCATCCTGCTCCTTATTCCAGGGAAGGTCCTGGGATTTTAGAACAGTTTTGAAATTAGGTGCTTCTGAGCAGGAGAGAACAGCAGTAAACTGTTGCATAGAACAACAGGTTTTTATCTAAATACTTTAATGGCAATGGGTATTTTTAAATTAGCAGTATAATCAGTATAAAAGGTGAAATTACCATTCTGTTTTTTCAGCTTTACTATGGGCCACTCTGTGGAAGTCAGCACCAGGACAAGTTGAATAACAGACTTGTTTTCTGCAATCAGAAAGAAATGAAGGCATAAAAAAAATTACAGTTCTTTACTTGTTTTTCTGTTTCAGAAATATTTGAAAGCAAACAGGATAGGAGCTTCACAATATCAAAACTATCCAAATGAAATTTGTCAGGCTGTTTCTCTGACAAGTAAAAAAAGGCATATGTTTAAGTATAACCAATGAACTTCCCTCAAACTATCAGCGAAAGCCAGAATGTCTCAAAAGTACTGATACCATTGTTGTGCATATGTCTTACTGATTTTCTGGACATTTGCCAACATTTGATAAGCATTAATCCCCAGCATATACCAGTGGGATACAAAAAGGTTATGGTTGTTTCCAATCTATAGAATCTCTGAGAAACAAACGCCACTTCTTGGCATTTCACAAATAATTTCCTCCTGCCCTTTTCCCTGCCATTTCCCCAATCCCTTGTAAAGCATCTCAGCAGAGGGCAAGATGCAGCCCTTTATATTATAACAATGGAGCTTGTTATTATTTCTCTGTTTTCTTTTCATTACAACTCTCTGGCTGTTTACGTGTCAATTCCCAGGAAACTGCCTTTTGAAGTTGATGGTACAGTTCCTGACAAGTAAAAGGCCTATCCCACTAAGATAATAATTGTTCAGGTAAATTGTAGGTAGACTAAAGCAAGGAAGCAGGCCACTGAAAGGCATCTCAGCAACTCATAACAATACCTCCTGTGGAAATGACATTTGGGGAACAAATAGCACCTGAAAAACAGTTTGTAGTAAATCTGTGTGGTAGCTGCAAACTGCCCACTTCCAACTGACAGTGAGTACTAGATGGACTCCAAGAGACATAAAATGGCCATTTAGTCTTTAGGCAGCCTTGATTCTTGTGAGAAGTCCAGAAGTAGGGAGAAAAGTTTTTGTTTTCTTTCTCGCAGTTTCTTTGAGCTAAGAACAGTATCTCAGACTGGTACACTGAGTGACGGAGTAGGCATTATGGACTGAACATCCCAGAATGAAAGATGAAAAGACACTGACAGCATAAAACAAGATTCGGAAGTTTTAATATATAATTTAAGCTTCTGTGTGTCTTGGCAAAACAACTGTAAAATGCAGCTGTTTCCCATCATCAAAATGTTCTCAAGGTGCTCAGGTTCCAGATAAAAATGGCCATATGTGCATCTCACTGAACAGTACAAGTTTAAAGTATTGTTTGATAAAATGATGACTTGTGGTCAATCAGTAATTATTCCTCTTAACTGGTCTACTTTGTGTGTCGTAGGAGGTAGAGTGAAAACTAATGCTCTTATTCTCAACTATTCTTAGCTCAAATCTCTGTATTTTTATAATTCAGTGTTTTACTCCATTTTCTGCCTACCTTTCTCTGCTTCCCATTCCAACTAAGTCGCTGAGCGAGAACTTAAACATGAAAAAGGATTTAGTACCTATTTAACTATATCTTTTACCAACTCGCATGATGCTGAACAATGCTGTGTACTCTTTTGTTGAGTGAGACTCTCTTTTAACAGTTTTTGGCAGGATTGGCAGTTTTCTGTCAAGGTTTGGCTACGATTTTCCCAACAGTTTTTTATAGCCAAAAGTCAACTTTATAAAAGTTATCCAAGCTGACCTGATACAGAGACCTATTCTATTGTTATACTTCAGTTATTTCTTTCTGCTCTAAAAGAACACATAAAAATAATAATCTGCCTCCAGCACTCAAAGAAAATAGAGCTTTTTTATTATTTTTTCCCCCACACGTGGGTAAAAGTAATATGTGCACAGGAAGATCCAGATCCCTTGCATCTTCCATTACTAGCAGCAGGGCTGAATGAGGCCTGCAGGTGAGAGCAGACCTAACATCTGGCAGCCCATCTGTTACCTCCAGAATAGGTTTTCTCTGTATATAATTACACATCAGGCTCTTTCCAATTTGTTGCATATATGGTTCCATTTAGTGCAGCCCAAATTTGTAACTGTGTCTTTAGAGAGGCTTTTACATTTAGAATTAGATGTTTGGCTTCCTTGGTACGGATGCAGGCATCTGATTTTGAACACAGCAGCATTTTATGCTGTGTCATTTGTGTGATTCAGATCTATTTTGGATCTTAAAACTCTCGAGCCTACAGAAAAATTCATGGGATCTAGTTGTTTCCTACAGAATATCTCAACCTTTTCTAGATAACCCAAATCATCTATATTTCATGTACCTAAATGCAAACATTATAGGCATTTTTTGAGATTTTTACATTTTCAACCAAAATTTTGAATTTCAAGGTTTTCACAAAAGCCTCTTTCTGCTTGTAACAGAAAACATAAAGAGCCAGGTTTTAGTATAATACTCATTTCTTTATTGGTTTAAATAAAAAGATAATGTCCTGTGTGCAAAGCTGGGGGACCAACCCATGTTCCAATGCTCTGTACTTACTAAGATCCATCTCTTCATGTTTTAGTCAGTATATGATACTATTTTAATTATATTCTATACCTGCTAATGATATTTTTTCCTTTAAAACCACATGAACACTTGACAATTAGGTGTGATTTTACAGAGTTTAAATAATGCAAATTCAGGCTATGAAAGTGTAGTTGAAAGTGAACAGAAAGACATCACAGTTTCTTGAAGATTTAGGAATTTTTCCTAATCCAGTTAAATAAGCAAGCTGCTATTTTTGGCATCCTTTTTAGATAGTGGGTAATTACCCAAGTCAGTTTTCAATTAGAGTACTTTTAGTTCATTCAATTTGTAGGCCACAAGATATTGTGGCATCAGATAAAGTAATTGCACACATTCCGACTACATCTAGAGCACTGCATCCTTTTTTTTTTTTTTTGGCCTCCTCATTTAAGAAAAACATCAATAAATTGAACCAATTTCATGGAAGATGATCAAGATGGAGCTGGATATGGAGTTGGAGCTGCTCTGGTGAGAAGAGGCTGGGGATCTGGGCTTGTTCAGCCTGGAGAGATGGCTTTGGGGTCCTAACAACCCACAGTTTCTATGGGGGAGGTCTTCACGCAGATGGAACCGTACTCTTCACAGCAGTGTAGGGAAGGAAGGTAAGTGACAATGGACGTAAAATGAAGTGGGAGAAGTTCAGACTGGATGTAAGGAGAAACTGTTTCCCCTGAGTGCCTGAGGACAGTCTGACAGTGACACTATCTACCCAGACAGGTTGTGCAGGCTTCATTCTTGGAAGTTTACAAACCATGACTGGTTGAAGCCCTGAGCAGCTCGGTCTGACCTCAAGGCTGACCCTTGTGTGAGCAGGAGGTTGGACCAGACACCTCCTGAGGTGCTTTCCAGACCTCACTTTGCTATGATGCTTTTTTGACAATCATGGATATGAAAAGGATATCTTCAGCCATCACATTCAATCTTCTGGAGCTACAGGACTGTTTGGAAAGTTGTAGTATCTTATGAAGACTGATGTTCATGTTTTCTGCATGGTAGAAGGTCATCTCCCCAACTAGTACAAAAGCTACTTCTGACCTGGCTTTCCTAGCTTTAGTTGTGATTTCTGTGAACTAAAAGTCAAGCAGATTGTTCTCATCTGAATAAAGTTCTCATGCTGGAAAAGCAAAAGAGAGTGAAGTATCTGAACTCAGTGAAGTAAGTGACAGTGCCTCATATCTCTTCTTTGCCAGGGCAAAGGGAGCACCTAACTTCCTAAGCAGCTTTATACAGCTTCTGAGCATGGCCCTTGTGGAACTCCTGAGTGGGGTCAAAATATGGAAGAATTTGTTTGTAATAGGAGTTAAGGCACTCAGGTTGGCTGTCTCCCACTTTGGCAGGAAAAATTAGAAGCATCTTGTGGTTAAAGACACAGAAATGTAAGCTTAGCTCATCTCTAGGAAGTGCTTGCGACTGGAAGACCAGAAGGATAAATTCTTAATGAACAGTTGTCTGAAAAGTACCTTAAGATTTCTGAGAAACAATGAAGTATGGTTGGCTGAAGTCATGTCATACTTGTGAGCATAATTATGACCCTGCCAGATTTCCTGGGAGTCTTGGAGGAGATCAGTTCACCTTCTCACTTCAAGGTTCACCTTTATAAATCGAAGGTAGTGACCATTGCCTGTCAGCTTCAGAGGAATAGTGAGATTAATAGCATAGTGGATTTGTGCTGTGAATATCTGAAGTCCATTCTTTTCAGATGTTTGTATGAATTTTTAAAATCTATGGAGGTGTGTACCTCAGGACAAACACCATGGTAGATTTCTCAGTGTCTTGGTCAAAGAAACTGTCTTGGAGAGAAAGCAATACAGAAAGTGTAACTTCGACTAATGGCTTCTTAAACAGTCCTGTGGTCTATGACCACATGTTGTTTTGTGTTCCCTTTAGAAAGCAGTGGCAGAAATCTCCTCACCAGTGGACCCTACTCCATCTGGCCTTTTTTATTAAAAGTGGCATGTGGGTTTGTGTCCAGGACAACAGCAATTACGTTATTTGGATCTCCATACCACTGTTGAGATCTATTAGTACTTTCACTACCTTATTTTCTTTGTAGCGTGACTGCTTGTATTGAAACATGACTATTACTGTATTGCCATGGCTGTGCTTGGTCTGACTGGTCTGAGAGCTGCTATATTGCATTTCACAGAACAGTTTGGGTTGAAAGGAATACTAAGATTATCTAGTTCCAACTACCCTGCCATAGGAAGGGACACCTTTCACTAGACTAGGTGATCTACTGGATGAAATGAGTAGCACATAGTAAAGTTCTGGTGGAATCATTGTATCAGACTGGTGGCCTTTACCTTCCCCACTGTGAGCTGCGGTGTAGGGACACAGAGCTGTACAGAAGGGAACATGCTTCCGTGTTATGGGAAGGTGGAGATTTTGCTGCTGTGTACATGGCTTGTACCAATGGTGGCAACATTATATAGCTGGTTGCCAGAGGGATTAGACTGCCCTTGTGATCATTTCACCTGATCTTGGGCTGATGTTCAGCTGGCTTCGGGGCATTTTAATTATCAGAACACTGACTATTGGACCGACCATCTCATCTGGTTGCTGGCACCTGTTTATGTTTGTCTAAGCATATCAGATATTCCTCATTAACTTCTGCAATAATACTCAGACAGAAAGTCCTAGGAACTTTTCCAGCTATCCCCTTTTTGGCTGCTGACCAAATAAGGCTTTATTATGGCACAATTGTAATTGCTTCATTTGTATGGTATTGATCTGCCATTAGGCAAACACGAGCCGGCATTTCACTAAGCCACAAGTTATGCAGTGCTCTTTATTGTTGCATTGCAGTTGCAGCTACAGTTCCCACCTGGGAAATGGCTCCACTGTTTTTTCTTTCCATCTCTGGTTTCTGATTAAAGTAAGGAACTTCAAAATGCTTGCATCATAATTAGACCAAAGCTTAAGAACCATCTCTAGCTGAATCTTTCCATTTGTTGCCTTCCTTATAGTTCTTCTTTATGAAAAACATCTGTATGGGGTCAAAAGAAGCATGTATATAATGTTACAGAAATCTCTCATACCTCTTCTCAGTCTAAGTTCAGATCTAATAATAGTATGTCAGCTGTGGAGATCTTGTGAATTAGTAGTTTGTTTCTGGCAACCATAAAAACCAAGCATTTATCCTGATTTCTGGTTACCAATAGCTTTTGACATAGTGGCCATGTTTCATTAATAACTTTGTGGACATCAATGTCAGTGGATGAGTAACCTCAGAAGCAAATAACAGTGTTTCCCAGTTTTCTCATGTGGAGTTCCTTTCCTTACTAGGAAAAAATTAATGCATGAGCAGACTGCTTGTATTACAGCCATTTCAGCACTGTACAGAACGCTGATGGTATTTTGCTTTGCAGTCATTCCATGCTTCGTTCTCACTAAGGTGAGACTAGGATATGGTGGCTGAAAAGTCTAACCAGACAGGCAAAAGGTTGGTGCTCATTAGAAACAGAACCTAAGATAGTGGATTTGTCTCTAAAATAAAAACATAGACATTAATAGAACTGTAGAATCATAGAATAGCTTGGGAGAAAGGGACCTTTAACAATCATCTAGTCCAACTCTCCTGCAATGTGCAGGGACTGAGCAGGTTGCTCAGAGCTCAGTCCAACCTGACCTGGAATGTTCACAGGGATGAGGCACTTCTCTGGACAACCTGTTCAATGTTCCACCATTCTCATCATAAGAAATTTATTCCTTATACCTAGTCTAAGTCTACCTTCTTCTAGTCTAAATCTGCCCTCCTTTAATCAAAAGCCACTACTCCTTGTCTGGTTGCAACAGGCCATACTAAAACCTTTGTTGCCAATGTTTCTTATTAGCCTCCTTTAGGTATTGAAAGGCCTCAGTAAGGTCTCCCTGGAGCCTAGTCTTCTCCAAGCTGAACAACTCCATCCAACTCTCTCAGCCAGTCCTCATGGGAGAGCAAGCTCCATCCCTCTGAACATTTTTTTGGCCCCCCTCTGGACCCACTCCAGCAGGTCTCTCTGGTGCTGAAGACCCCACAACTGATGCAGTACTCATGGGAGCAGAGTGAGGGGCAGAATCACCTTCTTTGACCTGCTGGCCATGCTTTTTTTTAGGAATTCAACTGAATTTGGCTATTCCATGAATTCCTGGGAACAACAATGGTATTAATTTTGTTTTCCAAATGCAGCTGCTGGGAAGATGGCAGAAGTTTGTTTTTTCTCTCACCGTACTTGCCATAGATACCTATGTCTCATTCACCCTGAAAGTGGATAAGTGCAATTTCTCCTTTTCTGAGGACATTTCAGAAATATTAGCTAGGATAGAGGAATTCTATCACCTTTTATGGAGCATCATAAGCTGACAGTTGAGGCAGTTTATGTAAAAGGCTTTCAGAGATGCTCAGTTGAGTGCCTTTACTTGTAGAAGTCACCCCATTGTGACTCTTGATGTTTTTCTGCCATTTCTGAATCTTAAACTGACATCTTGCACTAATCAGTTGCTGTTGTGAGATCCTGATGCTTGCAAGAAGGAAAATACAGCAACAAGTCATAAGTAATAGAAAATAGGAGAAGATCACATCAAATATAGCTTCACTTACCCGTGTTATCATTGTGTGTTCATAAAGGTGAGATCAGCCTGGCATAAATGAAAATTGGAGAAGTCTGATTGTGAAATCTCTTCAAATATTGCCAAATTTGAACCAGGCTCCAAAAATACCAGATATGTTCAGTACTGCATTAAAATACTGGGTTTATTATCATACCCTGCTACCCACTGAATAGAGCACACATTTATATAGCACATTGAGATATATGGCTGCTTAGGAACCAGAAAACCTAATTTTTGCAGTTAGTCCAACAGGATATTTTATTTTACATGATTTGTAGTGAGATTTGGCAATGAGTTCTCGCTGCTTTTGGAGGTCACAGTAACATTTCTTCTGGGATAGGTGAGTCAGCCTAGGGCTGGGTCTTCATATGGATGAAAGCTGTGAAATGCTCAGTCAAATGTACAATATTTCTGCCACTGCTGGGACATGTTGAATGGGGTGAAAAATTAGAAGCTGCTGAAACAGCTGCCACCTGCTTTGTGCTGGAAGATTTTGATGTAGTAAAATCTTCCTCTGCGTAAGGTGGCCAGAGTCTGTGATCTCAATAGGCTGTCTAGTAATCCATCAGAGATGTCAAATGGATTGAGATAAATATAAAGAAGGAATAACTTTTTAAGTTACAAGGAAACACACCATATTTCTATTCAGTAAGCACTGAATTGCATTTGAAAAAGATTAATTTTCTTAGCCTCAATTTGGGTGGAAATAGTCACTTTGTGGCACTCAGAATCATAAATTTAAAATGCCTTACAAATATGGTTAAGATATTATGTAAAGGAAAATTTAAATCTACTGGCCAGGATCAGTAATGGTGAATAATGTTTTCAGTCCTGTTAAGCTGCCAATTTGAAAAACAATTAGATCATTTGTGCAGCATTTGGCTCTTTCTCGTGGATAGAGCGACATAAGGAGTTTGAACAGCATGTGCCTGGCTAACATAGCATAATGTCATTTCAAGAGGCTTGCACTAATGCAGTCTAGGTAGGAGAAGAGAGGGACAGAATGAGACCTGATAGATCTTCACTGCGGTGGCCCTCACCTCAAATTCTACTCTCTCATCCAACATGGATGGAACCTCTGCCTGGCACTGAACCACATGCTGTGCTTTGCCATGAAGCTCCTACATGTCTGTGCCAATACTGCCATTTTCTTTCAGCTGGGGGCCCCTAAACTTAGGAGTTAAGGGAGAAGCAGGTGAAACAGCATCCAAACACTGCTGCAACGAAACTGTGAGTCAAGGTCTGCTTCACCTAAGGTGTAAAAAGCAAAAGGCTTTATGCCAGCCATGCCAGACATGAATGTTACCCCAGCTGAAAGCATTAAGTATTTATAATATATATATTATAAAATATATATTATGTTGTAAAAATATGAAATTATATTTATATATTTAAACATTATCATTTTACACATTCCAAATTTTAAAATATTACTGTGTTTTCCACAATATCAAATGTATAAAAGCCACAAAGGTCTCAGGGTTCCTAATGTTTCTGAGGTGAGAGAGAGTTTTGAAGCAGTTGGCAGTGGGCCAAGCTTATCTTGAGAGCAATTCCTGCAGTGTGGAAACAGCATTACACTTTTGCTCAGACACTTTTGAAAAATCCCACTCAAACGAGGGATTTGCTGAGGATGGAGAGAGGCACTCCCACAGGTTGCCCAGCATTGTTGTAGATGCCCCATCCCTGGAAGTGTTCAAGTCCAGGCTGAATGGGGCTTTGATCAAAGTGGTCTAGTGGAAGGTTTCCCTGCCCAAGGCATGGGGGTCAAAACCAGATGATATTTAAGGTCCCTTCCAACCCAAACCATTCTATGATTCTATGATTTTAAGCCTTTAAAACATGTATTCTGAGTTGCAGGTGTTGGACTGCAGCAGCCTATTCACATAATCCTGCTTATGCTGGAACTAGCAAGAAAAATTTTGCTTTGATAAAAAAATATTGTACTGCTTGATGAGAACAAGACTAGGTAGTTGTTAGCAAAAATTAAAATAGCTCAGAGTTGGGAGAAACTAGCATTTCTGCTGCTGCTAAAGACCATCTACTGAACCAATATGAACAGTTACTCTAGGGACAATTTTATGTGTTTTTTATTTACAGCAAAGCTATGTATAAAACAGAGAAACAAGCTGAGTTGCATTCCCAGGTCAGCTGCTGTTGTTTTTGCACAAACAGAATACATATTTAATTGCTTGCACCAAGAAGTGTTTGCGTACTGTAATTGGAATATCTTGCTGCAAAACAGCTTTCAATATATATAAATATTTTAAACTACAGTCATCAGACCTCTAGCTGGTGTAAATTGTCAGAACCTCTTTGAATTCAAAGTAGCTATGGCAATTTTTAGCAGCAGTGGGTCTCCCATTAATTGGAACTCCTGCTGATCCTCAAGGTGTCAGTTTGGCTCATATTTGTTTACAAAGCTCAGCTTGAATAACTAAACTGTATACTTAGGATATACATAGAAGCTGTAAATACTCACTGCCCCTGGAAATTAAGCATCTTATTAGGATGGCTAAATGAAGAGTACTCTACTTACTTTAATAAGCCACAATTAAAAAGTATTTGAGCATTGCCTTAAATTTCCCATTTCTAAATAAATAATAATACATAAAAATTCTTGTAAAAAGACTTCATTCTTATTGTTTGCAGAATATTTTGACATGTTGCTCTGTAAGAGATGTTTTAAATGCAATTGTCCAGGGGATCTTTAAATAATGTTTTTAAATGCTTCTAATGTAGCACACAACCTGCTCAGAGGTTTTTTGCAGTACTTTGGCTTTCTACAGGCTAGTCAGTTCCTCAGGGGTACATGAATTTTGCAAGATGAAATTCAAGAGGCATCCACTGTCCTGGTGGTCCTCAGCTGGGCCTGAACATTCTCCTGAGATGGCTGGTCACACCCTGTCTTTGATAAGCCTTAACAGGAAGGCCTGAGAGACCCATTGCGAAAGAGCTAGTATTGTGAAGACTCACAACTTGAGTACTAGTAGTTCTTTCTTTATTTGTTTATAAATGCTGGACAAGCTGTGAAAGCTAGTCCCGAGGACTCTATCAGCTACATGTGAAAATTTTTAGATATGTTCTGTGCTTCAGTATTTGAATACAGTATTTTCATACAAGCAACTTTACAGCATGCAAACCTTTATAGATCCCAGTACAAATATTATCCCTGTAAGTTCTTGAATGTGTTTAAAAAAACCATGATTTCAAAGTTGGCCCGTTGTCATGAAAGTTTAGGTTACTTTTCATGTGAAAATGCTCTTGCTTTAGCTGTCTTTTTAAATATTTAGATTATTGATCCTTCAAGCCTTCTGAGTATACAGTGATGTAAGCTTTGGCTACATCTTCCTTTTTAACAGAGTGCTTGTTTCAGTCCTGATTTATTAAACATATTCAGCCAGTGCCATGCAGCTTTACACTTAATTTCTCTTGATGAATTGTCAAACACCCTTAAACTGCACTACATTTGTATCGTGTTACAATCTGCCATCAGTGCTTTTCAAAACAAGGATAAAATAAACAGCTCAGAAATTGGGCAGCATTTAATTTTTTGCTTGGTAAGGTTGCATTTTAATTTTTACCGTTAAAAATCATTTGAATGGGTTATATATACAAGCTGTAAAAATACACTCGCTTGTGTTTCACTAAGTGCATTTGAGACAGATCCTTGGCTGCATCCAGGAAGCTCTAGGTTGGGGGTCGAGGGGAGGCCCCTGGCAGCTGTGGCCTCCTCTTCCCAAGCTACCTGGGCTGCATACAGATTAGATCATAAGAGAATAACTGCAATTCACATCATTGAAATAAGGGCACTGAACTTGGCTTTGCCGAGCTCTTTCTGCCTTGTTCTGAGGGAGGATGCCCTCCGGCCTGCACCAGGAATGCCCAGGGGCTGGTCTGCATGATGGCTGCATCAACAGGTAGCTGCAGAGAGAGACATACAAAGTGCAAGGAAGAAAATTAGCTTTGAGTTGCTTGACACTCATCATCAATTGCCAACAGTGGCTGCCATCATTGGCTGTGGTATTATGGTCTTGGGAAAGCTTGTTTCTTCAGCGAACTTCTCCTGCCAATGCACCACCACATCTGTGGCTTTACTGTGCTGTAGTTTATTGTCTCCGCTTCTTTCCAGGCACTAATTATATAGGAGTATATATACAATAAACTTATATGACAATTTAGTCATGTATTTTACCATAAAAGAAGGGAAATCTCTGTATTTTGCCAGTCGGTCCATATCTCACATATGTATGGACCACCTAAGGATCTTTGACATTTAACGTTCAAGTAGTCTTTCTCTGAAGTTTGTTGCACATTCAGAGTACCTGAGGTTAAGCAGAGATAGTATCCCTCCACACCATGTGACTTTTAAGTGACTGAGCAATCTCTGAGGCTTTGAAATCCCTTGCAGGAGGGAATTCATGAAAAGCCTTATAGAGGATTGGGGTTTCTTCTCTGCTTCTACCTCAACAGCTGCAGCGGTGGCACCAGTGGTTCTAGGATGATGGGCTGTGCAATATGGCTGCAGCTTAAACAAAGCTGTCTCTGTGTATGTAGAGTCTCATTAGTGAGTCATGTTATTTTTGCACATCTTGCTCATTCATTATTGCAAGTGAACAAGATTCCCAGCACTAAGCAGTGAAACAACAGTGCCGCCATCTGTAAAGGTAATAGCACAATCGTGCTAAGAATCTGCCCAGGATACAGGAAAGTATTTTTGCTGTCTGACATTGCCAGTTACTCAGAATTTATGAGACTAATTCAGGAAAGGGATTCAGGAAAATGTAAAAGCTGTTTAAATAGCTAAGACATTTAAGTTTTCATGACAAAACTCTACCAGCTACCTAAAATATTGTTATTAAATGATTACAGCAGAGATTCTACCTTTGTTGTAATGAATACTTAGGGACCTGTCTGTGTCTTTATGCCATTTAGCATTCAAAAGCAGATATTGTGAGACCTTACTTCATGGAGGAGGTCTCTTTCACTATGTATGCTCAGGCCAAGTCTGAGTCCTTGGAATTGCATTTGGAGATGGTGCTGAACGGTGCAGATGGGAGGTGCTTTTCAACTATCCTGTGAACCACTGTGCATCCAGAGATTTTGGGAACTGAATAACTTAAACAAAAAAAGAGCTGTGGCTGAGACTCTGGATACGTATTCAGGTCTAATCAGGCTGGAGAGAGCCTTTTATGTCTGTTGTGTGTATTCAAGCTCTGGGCATTAGGCTGTTGAAAACAGGCTTAACTTACTGTGCAGAATGCATTTCATGTTTTAATTTCTGGTTTCTAAGGAATGGGGAGTTGCTGTGCTGAAATAGGCATTGAAAGTGTTGCATTAGGCAAAATCTGATCCCCTTTTCATGGTGTTCCGCTATGGTGTCTCAGATTTCCAGCAGTGCTTGTGATGTTGGCTGCAGTGGTCCCTGGTCTGGATTTCTGTCTCATTCCCTCATGGTGCAGGGACCTTTGTGTGTCTCTGTCAGCCTTGGAAATGCCCCCCCTGTGGTTGAGCACGTACATGAGCTGAGTATCACGGTGTTGTGTGCCATAGCACTGAGATCGTTTTTTGCATGCCTGCCTCTCTGCTTCTTATGGACTGAAGTCCAGCAGATGGGTCAACTGTTAACCATTGCTATGACCCAAACTCACTGGAAGTCAAAGCAGACCTCTCTGCCAGCTTCCCTGGGCTTTGGGCAAGCACCCTGCTGCAATTCTTTTGGGTAACAAGTGAGGTATCCCTGTTTGGAATCAGTGATGTTACTTTGCAGTGGACTGGATAGTCACACTGTCATCTGTCTGTGCAGTTTTATCTTTTGATAACTGTGGAAGACGTATCTGCAATCGGCACAGGTAGGCTCTTTAAAAAAAAAAAAAAAAGGAAGTGATACTACTTAATGTTTTAAACTGCTTACTACTATTTATGTATGGGGAGATGGACAGTAATTTTAAATAATAATGATTTAATTATCATCACTTTTTTCATACTGTAATTCTAAAGCAGCCTAAAAGTAGCTGTGATCCATACATGAAAATCACTGTCCATGCACCCAAGTACTTGTGAAGTGAGGTATCATGTAACAGAAGGGTTGCAGTTTTGTCTGAACTGGCTTGACTTACATCCAAGGACTACGTTTTCTTCTGAGTAATGGAAAAGGCAGGACTGTGCAGTGACACCAACGATTAAAGAGTCAAATATTAAAGCACTTGGCTGTTTTTTACTGTTAAACTTTTATTCTTGCAAGACTTCAGTTTCTTTATTGAGGAACAGGTTCTTCAGTAGGAGTTTTGCTTTAGTGTGGTATTGAGGATACATTCTAATTTTTAAAATGAAAAAAAGTTTCTGCCATGGATACTCAAGTTTCAAAATGCCTTCTCTATGGCAGAATGATGCACTTTCTAGGATGAGTAAGGGTGATCTAGCATGGCTCTGAGGTCTTGGTATATAGTTTTCAATGCAGTCATCACTGCACGTTTTAGGCTCTCAGTTATAACATTTTTCATGGCTAGGCTTTGCGAACGAAGATTTGGGAAAGGCTCTATCCATATTTGTTACAAGTTATACATATCTGTGGGAGATACAGCAGTGTTGAGCAAAGGTTCTCTGTGTTTTGCTGACCAGAAGGAAATTATTTATTTCCACATGTGGCGGTGAACCTGGATAACAACTCGACAAACAAAGCAGTGTGAAACTAACCTGGTTTTACATGGCCTACTAGACATGATGAGGACAATAATGTGTTATATTTATAAACAATACAGTTTAATTTCAGAGCGATGATTGCAGCTTAAATCCACATTTACTCCTTCATCCTTTTTATTTCCATTTCTCTATTGTGCTGTGAAACTGTCTATGGATATGGCTAATAACCCAGCTAAATAACCCTCTCATGAATGGGTTTCATTTACTTATTTATTACTCTAGGATTACTATCAACCAGCTGCAGCTTCTCTAAATGACTGTGGGAAAATTTTCCTTGATAATCTTTAACGCTTTGAAAGATACAATTGAACATTTGGCAAGTAAGAAAGCTCTTTCCCTTCAACATTAAAATTAAACAAGAAAACTTATATTAGTTGTCAAAAAAAAACCCCCACCTAGCTGGGTTTAATTCATCTTAGAATATCCAGATGAAAGGTCTAAATATTTCCAAGACATTAACTTGGAAAGCTTGAAAAAAAAGTTGTAAACTCTCAGGTACCATCTTCACCCCAGATAAGATAAAGATTGAAAAGAAAGAACTTTCTAAGAATTTTAGCATAAGGACTTTGTCTAGTTTGGTGAGCTTTAATGTTCACACTTGAGAGACTACATCTTAGAGGAAATAGTATGAGGATGCTTTTACAGATAGGCAGATTGATAGGGCTTCCCATCTACTTTAAAATCTGACTGAGATCAAGTGGTTTGTTGAATCGAGAGTTAGTGATATTCCTTGAGATATGTTTCATTTTTCATGGGAGTGATCACTCCTGCCTGCATCTGTGGCACTGTCAAAGCAGCTGTTTATGTTATTGCCACCCAGTGTGACAATTTGACATAGCATCACTAAATTAGACCTTGGTTTGGATCCTGTTGAAGGGAGCAGTTTTGACATTGACTTTGTAGACAGAAGGCTCCAGATACATATCTAAGCCATTTTCAGAATAAGTAATGTTGCTCAGCATCAAAGAAATAGTGTTTCTAGGATCATCTTTCATCTATGGCTCAGTCTCAATGTCCTTACAAAGGTAAAATTTATGTTTAGCTTATTGGAATTCTGTCTGTTAAGTGGCAAGGCTGACCACACAGCTACCTTTCTGAAAAGGGCAAACAGACCAAAAGCACAGGCTTTGTAATTAAAAGCTGACTATGAAAAATTTGTAGTAAATATGACTGGTTCAAAAGCAATTGCTTCCAAGAACAAAAGGGACAAATGAACAATTTCATTCCAGTTTTGCAATTGCTTCTCTCTCTCTGGAGTGTGAACCATAATTAGAGCATTTATACAAAATCACATTTGTCAGCCTGGCTGCTAAATTCCCCTTAAAGATTTATCCACAATAGCCTACAGTTCTCATTTTCACTTTCAGGGACAGACAAGCAATTACTTTATCTGTACTGGAAATCTCATATAAATCTAACTACACTGAAGCTAGGTGAAGTCAGATCTACACACAAGCAGTTTCCAAACTTCATGACCAGCCAGCAAAGATCTATCTTGCTTCTAGCGGGAGCTGTATGAAAAACTGTTACCAGAAGACAGTCCTGAAGCTGACATTTGTCCCACAGATGAGCCAATGTAGTAAAGAACACTCCACAAGCTGTGAAGTACCTGTCTTCCAGGAAGACATCTCACCTAATAAGTGAGAGAAAAATTTCCATTCTAAGTCCAGGAGGGACACCCAGGGACCAGAGTCCAGCTATCTCTAGAGAGGGTGAATCACAAGCCCCAGTGTCTTCTGGTGCCATATGATCTGATGAAGCTCTATCACCAGATGATCTCTCTTCCCAGCCCTTCTCCAAGTGCTTTGAAGGTGTTGCATCCTCTCATTATTGTTGAGGTGACGATGCCATTGGCATAGTTCTTGTCAAATCCCACTCAGTACTGATAGACAGATCTTGACAGCATTAAACAAATTTAGAGAGAGAAACTTCATCTTTCTCAACCACATATCATCCCCAAAGAGCAGTAGTTAAGCTGCTGACACCTCACAGATACTTTGGAGATGCATGGTGCTACTGCTTCATGTGCCTCTGCAGATCCACAAGCGAGCCTGGGCAGACACCCATCAGAAAGAGTGCACACATCTGATAGGCTTGGATGCACTAGGGACCTCTGTACATAAAAAATAGGAAGATTATTATGAATTAATTATGAATTATGAATAAATATTGATGTAGCTGTGTACCATTAGAATATGTGACTGTTGAGGGTCTTAGTAATACAGGTAGGAAGTTGTACACTGAAACAAGGACAAAGTTTCATCCAGAGGTAATGAAGGCTGCATACCTTGGCATATTAGTTGTCAACTGATTTTACAATGTTACATAGTGACTACAGTTCCTATCATAAATCCAGATGCCTTACATTTGAGTTTGTATGGTGATCTATACTGTCTACCCTCTGCCATCCAGTCACAATACTCTCTAGACACCTAAAGGAAAACCTCTGAGCATACACAGAAGCAACTGCATCCTAGGACCAGCTGTCTCCTATTTCTTAGCTGAGTTTCAGACCACTCCCAGCAGCCTTGATTTCACAGAAAAGCAGTGATTCTGTTCTTTAGCCTTCATGTTGGCAACACCCCTGTGCTCAGGTATTTCTCTCATCTGAAAAAAGAGCATTTAAACATGATACAGAGGACACCAGGATCACGGAAGCCCTTCCAGTCTGTTGTGCCCATGCCACTATGTTGCTAGCAAAGCAGAATTTGTCTGTCATCCAGTGGTAGCATAACATGTATAAACGCTCCATGGAAAAGTCCTCAGGATGTCCAACAACCTTCTTGTATCTCAGCATCCAGCTAATTGGCTGGCTGTGTTCTTCCTGGAGCTTGAGCTTCTGTTTGGCTGCAGTGTTCACAGATTTCCCAAGTGAGGATGCCCTCCGCTACCATCTTGCTCCTCTATACTGCAGGTGCCCTTTGGGCTGGGAGACAGTGTGCTATCCCAGAATAACAGGGCAGTCCCCAGAGTCACAACACTAAGCTAGACCCCAGGTCTTGCATTTCAGCCAAGCCTCTACTGTGCAAAGGGAGCAGGACTCTAGAGCCTGGATCCCAAATGTACAGATGTGCCTACAGCAGGGGGTAGATCTTCAGATAGACAGGACTCTTGGCACCTTTGTCCAGTGCTTTCTGTTGACTGGCTCTAGACAGCATCTTAGTCAGCATGTGAGCTGTTAGCGTTCCTCTTCAGCTCTTCCTCATACTGCCTGTTTCTGGAGCCCTGTCCCATATCTTGTGTGGGATCAGTCTGAAGTGCTGCATGTCAAAACTGTATGTGGCACAGTGACTGGCAGCGTCTAGCATAGGCAGTCTGGATCTTGCCTCTTTAGTACATGGGCAAACGTTTTCCCATCTGCTTGAAAAAACAGCCTAGGCTCACACTGAACATACTTTAAATATAGATTCAAATAAATCTGTGTAAATCAGTTATAATTCCAGGCAGAATTTTATCATCATTTTGCAAAAATAGTTTGGGTTGGTTGATAGAATTTTCATGTTAAAATCCAAGCTGTTCTGAAAATCATTTCTACACTGGAAACACATTTTTCACATTTGAAAGTAACCACAATTATTTGTGCTGCCAAGGGCTTTGAAATACAGAAATGAGAGGTTTATTTAGTGTGTGGATCAAGCTTATAAACAGCTTAAGTCCTCATTCCTTCTAACATCTTAACAGCTGTGCAGTTTCTTACAAAATATGTTTTATCGTTTCAAGAAATGCTGTTAACCTCGCAGTTTTAAAACTGAATGAACAAGGCCTCTTGGACAAATTGAAAAACAAATGGTGGTACGACAAAGGAGAATGTGGCAGCGGGGGAGGTGACTCCAAGGTTAGCCTCAATGTCACCAAAAGCGGGTAAACAGTATGTAAAGTAATTGGTGCATCTGCTGGGGTTTTACCTGCAACAAAACAGCTTCACCAGTAGCACAGCACTGCTGGTACCTGCAGCTGAAATCGAGGTGTATGCAATTACTGTCAAAGCAAAAATATTTGCATTTGTTTAAGCACCCCAAGGGGAACTCATTAACTGTCTCTGGGGTGAGATCTATCACCAGTTTTTGGAAACCTGTATCTTCTGAAATCGTGGTGACCCTTTTCCAAGCTTGCTCTTGTGAACAAGCAATGTGATACCTTCAGGAGCCTGCTCACCAGCTCAGATTTTTTTCTCACTGTATGGTACTACCCAAAATATTTTTCAGTGACAGTAGAGGAAAAAGGCAAAAATCAGTGTGAATACATCCGAGGAATAATTTGATGTACAGTGCAGGCTCAGGGATCCTTTATTGACTCAAACAATACTGGTACAAATTACAATTTTCATGAGTACCCAAAATAGGAAGACAAATTTCAGATAAAATATCTC
The DNA here is from genome assembly GCF_009829145.1 of Chiroxiphia lanceolata. Taxonomy (NCBI): domain Eukaryota; kingdom Metazoa; phylum Chordata; class Aves; order Passeriformes; family Pipridae; genus Chiroxiphia; species Chiroxiphia lanceolata. The sequence goes on along the minus strand of NC_045638.1, from coordinate 77,381,370 downwards.
CATACTGAGATTTCCTGATATCTTTCCAGCAAACTGAAATCCATGGTGATTCCCTAGGCATAATTTATCAGAATTTATCAGACAGGAATTTTAGGCTGCATGTTAGGCTGAGGTGTTGACAGCTTCTTATTCTTTCTGCATTCCCATATCTTCCATATGGCCAGTACCAGTACTTCCTTTCCTCCTCACAGCCTTGTTTGAGAAACTGTCTGGTGCTGAAAAGAAGCAAAAATGTGGGAGATGGTGAAGTGGGGAAGAATGAAGATATTAAAATTACCCCTTCCATGCCAGGCAGCATGTAATAATATTTATTTATGTGCTTGTGTGTGAACAATACATGAGAGAATGCTGCACAGAAAACTGTGCAGGCACAGAGCTAGTCGGATATAGATGATTACATTTGACTGATTTTTCATACACAGTTTATGTAGCTTTCTTTACAGTTGCCTACATATATTTTTTTTCTTACTATTTCTCTCCTTCTCTAGTCCTCCCGCTCTTTCATGCTGTGTCCTGGCCTCAGGGACCATCCCTTGGGCTGTTCTGCACTCACCCAGAACTGGTCTCCTAATCCTCTTCACTTTGCCTTCAATCCTGCTGCTCTACCTATTTTTCCCCACACCGCTCTGCTCGCCAGCAGTCACAGTTTCAAAAATGGTCTCTATTTTCTCCTCCAAAGCTCTTAGATATGTTAGATCTGATAGCACTTACCTGCAAGTGGATCAGACACCAACTTCTACTAAGAAAGTTGATAAGTGAACCATGGATCTACCACATTGTTACTATCAAATGCTCCACCTAAGCCTGAACTTTTGTATTTTTTGTATTATTTGTATTATTGGAGAGGGGTATTTATTTAATTTTTCTAAAATGTCAGAGGCAGAGAATCAAATCATTAAAATATCTCCATTTTCTTAGAATATGATTCGCACAAACCTGCTGTGATTCCAAGGTGAGATAAAAGCTAGGTAGGAAATTAAGGATGTTTTTAAATTACTTTCCCTGCCACAGGTGCTTTGAGTCATGAAGCAGGAAAAGGGGAGTAGCTCATGGTAGAGGGACAGACAGGGCTTCACCAGGGGAAATGTCTAGAAGTGCTGAAGGAGCAGGTTTGGTGTGGTGGCAAGTGACAGGAAAAGGAGTGAGGGTGAAGAGTAGAAAGGAAAGGCAAGGAGTGCAGTCCATGGAGAAAGAGGGGGCACCCATGAATGCAGGAGGGAGGAAGGAACACATTGCCAGTGGAAATAAACCATATATGACACAGGCAGTTCAGGATACAATAGAAAATGTAGTGGGAATGACAGCATTAGCAAAGGATGAAGAACACAGGATGGAGCTCAACCTGTAGTTCTAGGACTGTATACAGCCTACCGTGAGCATTCATCTGACCTCAGGCCCATTTCTTGCCACACGTTTTCCAAGGCATAGCTGCGTGAGTAGGCAGTACTAGTGCTCCTGGGAAGATCCAGGTTTGTCATGCACCTGCACTGCCCACATTCGGTAGAACCAGGCACATCATGCAGATGAGCAGGCGTTACCACGCTTCTCAAATTCTGCATTGCAGCAGCATCTGCTCTTAGGCTATAGACTATAGCCAGTCTGATTCCCCAAAGTATTAGTTAGCCATTTATCATCTATAAAATCAATTTCCTTGTTCAGGAACAGTTTTGATCAATAGAATTCAATAAGACCCTTTCTACTAAATTAATGGAGCTCTAAGTATTTTATTTTTTTTCCGCTAGCACTAGCATCATTAGTGGAATAACCAGGACACTATGCACTGTTGTTGTAAACCTGACAGCTACCAACAAGTCCTAAACTAAGTTCTTAAGCATCTGTAGCTAATACTTCTTTTCACTGTATAAATTTAAAAAGAACAAATCCTGAGCTTTGTTTGCAGCTCCAGTCCAAATTACAGGGTTTCCTACTATCATGAATGAGAATAAGAACATCCTTTTCTCTTGAAATACAGCACCGGAGGCTTGACTGATAACTATGTTGTTAGTATTTGTGATTCACTAGTCAGAATATGAGTCTAGACCCAGAATAACCAGACGACTACAGAAATGAGGGAGTTTATTGAGAGGTCATCAGTTCTCCAAAGGTTTGTATTGCTCTGTAAAACAAGATTGCTCCTACTTCCATTCTGTGCTCTTAAAAGGTCATCTCTAACCTCCTCGTTTATTGTTCCCTTTAAGGGACAATCTTCCAAAATTCAGAAAGACTGTTCAGAGAGCTGCCAGGTGTGAACCACCTGTGGTCTAGTGACCTCATTAATTAGTTCATGGTTGAAGATAAAACTGAGGTCTCCAAGTCATTTGAGTGCTTTTGAAAGTATTACTTCAGATCCTAACTGTATGCCATCATCGTTTCATGTAGTGCGTGGGAAGGTACTGAAAAACAGGTTTCACCACTCTGCTCCGTTTTTTTTATAAAAGTGTGAGTGGAAGGAAGCTATGCTGATGAAGATCTTCTCCAGGCTCTGCTGGCAGCCCTCAGAAGAACATGGGAGCCATTTTTTTTTCCTTCAGCGGATGAGACTGACCTTACACTTAATTAATGGCTCAGCCCTGAGTGGGTAATGAAAATGCTCCTAAAGCATAGTCATGATTGCATTTTAAATTCCCTGTCTACTAGAATTCTATATTGGTTTCACAATCACTCAGTATTGTGATTTAAATGCTCTAATTACCCATTTGTTGTCCTGAATGCAGCTAGCTCACAACTTCATTAATGCCCTTTTAAAGCTCTGTGATTTTGCTGATGTTGCTGGCTCAAGATCCAGCCTGAGGCTCTTACAAAACAGCCCTTCCAACAGCAAGTGATTGATGATAAGAGAGGAGGAAATGAGTAAGAAGCCAAGAGAGGAGGTAGACGGGCTAGGAACATGATGAAAAGGTAGAAAATCAGTGTCCCTGTGCCCAGGTTGGGCTGTGCCAACAGCGACTTCAGCACATGGGTGAAGAACAGGGTCTCCTGTGCTGTCACACAGCAGTTTTGCACTATGGCTACAGGGGGAAAATTCTTTTCCATAGGTAAAGGGTAGTTTTAGTTATTATTTCTCATATATTATCCTTACATGAATTTCAGGCAGATAGATCCTCTTTATATATAACAGCAGAGATTCAACAGCTGTGCATTGGAAAAACTACACTGATTTTCACAAACTGTGCTAGTTAAACTCTAGTTGAAAGTTTAGCCCAGTGTTAGTAATTCAGGAATGACTAAATAACTTGAACAAAACCCAAATATATAGTAATTTCCCATTGCTATATTAAGTATACAATACTGAACTTGATGGGAAATTTAATTAAAAATGCTGGATTTATCCCCTGGATATAACTTCAGTGAGTACATTACTCTTGTTCACATACACCAAGGCTTACTGATTTTTAGTTTCTGGCCCCTTTAGTATCAGTGGGACTATTCACCAACTGATTGTGTAATCAATGTAGTAACAAGCTGTAAGCAATTTGCCCTGAGAACCAAGGTGATCTGGGCATGCATCTCCCATGAGAGCTGTTGAAAATCTACTAAAATGAAAAACAAACGAAACAAAGCCTGAAGTACATTAAAATTCACTACACCTGCAATCACTTACTGTGATTGCAAAGAGATATTTATGTTGCTATTCTGAAAAGCATAAGCAAAAATCTTCCTTTTCCACTCTGCAGCCCCTTAGTCTGGGCTTCTCGTATTGGACAACATACCTTTCCCATCGCAGCTGACTGATTTAAATTAGGACAAAATCCTGTTTTGAAAGTGTAAAATATTTTAAAATATTTTGAATGCACAATTTTAAATTTTGCTTGGAGTGCTTCTCCCTCATCACAGCTGGGACTGTCTGAGGGCAGATGTGAAGAACACACCACACAGCCTTGCTAGCGGGTGAGAAAGTGAGGGGCAGATGACGGGCTTCCCTAAGCTTCTACAGTGCCTTCATTCAGAAAGTTTTGCAAAAAAATTTGTGGAGAGGAGAAACAAGGACCTGGCCTCAGTCACATCACTGGCTGTATTCCAGTGAAAAGTGGGAATTGCCTCATCCATGCTGGCCATTGCCATTGAGTTCTGTTATATAGTGAGGATAGCATGGGAATTTTAAGTGTGAAATTGATTGTTTTTCATAAAGGAAAACCTGAGAACTTCCTTGGAGAAACAATGCAGAAGGAACTGCAGTTGCAAAGAAGAAAAAAGTCCCTGCCTGATTCAGGCTTTATATGCCTAAACTGTTAATGCTGAAACAAAAAGAAGCAAAGGACAAGTGTCTGTTTTCTGACGTGTTCCCACCTTGCTGCTGGTCTTGATAGTTTATATCTAGTCCTAGTTATCATTTCAATCCATTTAATCTGCAACAACTCTACAGGCTTCTGATTTTCCAAGTGAGAACAGTACCTGTATGCTCCTTGTATTCGTCATAACCAGCCCTTTTACGCTGATGGGATTTAGAAACACTAAAATGTGGCTCAGTGCCAGTGCATGACATGTTACAGATGATAGCTAGCCAAATAATATATCTTATTTTGCATTTGTACTAGAAGCAAACAGAGGATCATGTTGACAGGCAACTTGCCAGCACCCCAAGCTGCTACCCACTCATTTCACAGCTGTGGGACTCTCATATTCCACTATCAACCTGCACAGCCTGCTGCCAAGAAGCCTGAAGGCAAAATATAAGTTTGAATACTGGAAAAGAGCGAGAAATGGGCATTTTCAGTTCTAGAAGCAGAGTATTCCATATGAATTAAATGTGTGGGGTTTGGAAAGCGGATGAAGCTCTTACTTTGCTTAGAGGGATCACTTGAGAGTACCTGAGAAATCTTCTCACACAAGTGTGTCTGGCAAAAGTAAAATTCCTCAAGAGTAAATGAGGAGACAGGCATCTGAACATCATCCTTTGTTAAAACTAATCTAAGCCCACCATTTGGAGGTACCTACCTTTTCCCCTTAACTACAGGGAGGCCGGTACAGACAGACAAAGCTTGGGGCATAATTTAGAGATGAAAAAATTCAGGTGAGGTGAATCCCCCCTTTAGGTACATACACAAGGAATAACCAGAATGTATGAAGAGACAGATCCCTAAAGCTGAGAATAGCTTACAGGGTTCAGAAGCGGTTATTTATGGTTTAAATATATATACAAACGTGCACAAATATATTAATACATAAGCACTTGGGGATTTCCAGTTAAAGCAGTTATAGAGTGCAACAAGCCCCTTTCTCTTCAATGGTAACTATCTTAGAAGATTCAGTTACACTATACTAATTAATGTTTGCACTGTTTATTTATTTATTAAGTCTTGAATTTGTGAGTTAACATTTTAGTAACGGATTATGTCATATTATGAGAGATTAATTTTCCCATAGGAATCTGCTGGCACACACAGGATCAGGTCCCATGTCATATACCATCACGAGAAGGCTATCTATCACATGCCATTTCTGTTTATCTGCCTGCTTCTCTGATATATGTTGTATTTGCATGCACACCTGCACATAAATAGATATCCATAGGCTACCACATTAAGAATTGGACAATGATTCAAAGTGGAAAGTACATCGAGTAAGTCTGGTAATAAATTTCATAGATTTTTAAAAAATAAACTGGTAGAACTGCATGAAGTGGGGCATTACTATAATACTCTGAGATTATTCACTGAGTTTAAGTAACTTCAGTGTAAATCCCAGGCACTTCATAACTTTGAGGCATCAAATTATGTTTAATTTCATTGTTTAACTCTATTATATCACCCACAGCAAATATCACCAGTAAAAGAAGCTACACTGATGTGAATAAGTGAGATTTAAGGAAAAACTTTGAATTTTAAAATAGTGTTGAAACAGGAAATGAAAATGAAAGCCTCACTGTCATGTTCTTAGCTGAAGATAAGGGTATCATTGTAGCTCTCCCTCTGAGTTCTTTGCATGCAGACCTGTCACAAGGCTGTGCCAAGTGTTTATGGGCAGCAAATTGCATGAAGCATCTTCTTTTCTTGCCAGGATAATTTTGAGGGCAGTAAATGAAATACCTATAGTCAAATCATATTATTAGTTTGTATGCATACAAACTAAGAATAGATTGAAAGCAAGGAACACAAATTAATGTTTCTTAAGTTGTATATCCACCTGTATTACATATATCTCTGAAGGGTATGTTGTTAATATGTCTAAGCCAATAGTTTTGGGTTCACAGTAATTGCATACTATTTATTTACAAATTTTCCCCAGCAGTATGTGCCTGTTACCTAAAGCGATGGAGCAGGTCCCGGTCATATGTCTGTCTCTAAACCTGGGCCAACAGTACATGACATAGCACCCACTGTGGCCTCTGCTCTGTCACTTTGCAATGCGATTCTATGTAGTTTTACTTGAATAACATAAAATAACATATATAATGTTATTTATGTTATTTTCCACGTGAAGAACTCCTGTAAACCTTGCCGTTTTGAAACTCAGTGAGGCAGGCGTCTTAGACAAGCTGAAAAACAAATGGTGGTACGATAAAGGTGAATGTGGACCCAAGGACTCTGGAAGTAAGGTCAGTCGCTACAGTTCGGGACCTACTATCGTGTTCACAAAGCGGTAGAGGAAGTAATAAACAAAATGACTTAGTAATAAAATAAGCAGCTGTAGACAGAACAAATCAGCTTTGGCCCATCTTGATGGGGGTCTCACTTTAATTTAAGGAAGCACTATTGCATTTTAAAGTCTTCAGTGATATATAAACATCATCCTACATGTTCAGAGCATCTCCTTGAAGAAATACAAGGCAGGTTTTTTGCATTTGGGAGAGGCAGACTGGATTAGTTGTTTCCTTCCTACCTGGAGGGGATGGACTTTTCCCATTGACTATTTCAGAAATGTCCCTTCACATCTTCTTTTGGAGGTGGCCTACCTCAGCATTTTTCTGAAAAGGAGAAATGCTGGCGGAAAGCATTGCCTTTCACTGCTGCCCAGGAAGATGGTGTCTGGTTGCCTTTCGGAATGGCCCTGGCTGCTTGAGGAGCTAAGGAGGACTTGAGCTTTGAAGTGAAAGACTTCAATAATTAATCACTTTCTACAGCTTCCAGTGTTCATCCTAATCCATTCCCAAACAGTAATACTGACAGCTCCAGGGAGTGGAGCCTCTTCTATTTCTCTCTGTTTGGGAACAGACCCAGAAGCAGGTATTTTCTGGTGGCTGGGAAGGACCACAGTCAGTTCCAGCCCTCAATTTGGAAAATCTGGCATTTTTTCACAGTGACTGACTCAGTGTCAGCCTGTGCAGCCACAGCTAAAATGAAAGAGTGACGGGGCCTGCTGCTTGCTGCCTGCACATCCTGAGAGTTACTCAGATAAAAGTAGCGTGGGAAGCAAGCTTTCAACACATTTTGCTTTTTCTGGCAAGTGCTTTGAAGAAAGGAGTGAAAACCAGTTAAGAGGATAACAGAGTACCCGTAAATGACAGCTGAGAAAGCCTCAACCCACCACCTACATTAGGGCAAATCTTTCTCAGTCCTGTTTCCTCTTTGTTTGCAAGCACAGTGTTAGCAATTGCCACCAGAGGAACAGCCATCTCCAACATATTCGGACTCCTCTTAGCCAGCTAAAAAGACAGACAAAGCAGAACACAGATATAAGCCCCAATCACCTCTGTACATCCATGGAAAATGTTACTGTGCTAATCTACTGATTACACAATAAATAGTGCCTCCTTAAATTAAATATCCAAATTTTTTGCATCTTCATAAGTTAAAATTTCATAGAGATTACAATCAGAATTTAAGTACTCTCCATACTTTAGCTAAAGATTATATAGTCTGCATAAGAATAAAGCTTTATAAGTATCTTAAGGCACACAATGTAGCATATGGAGTCAATCCTGAGAGAGTTCCTTGAGAACTATGCTAAAAATGCACAGGGATTTCAAGTCAAAAAAATGTGATTCATAACTCAGCAGTGAAGTATAGAGAAATGTAGAGTAGTAAATACATCCAAGAAGGCAATTGTTTGTAAAATTCTATATATTTAATAATTTGTTAAAGAAAGCTCTCACTGTTATCTAAATTATCAATAATGTGTAAAATTTTATAAATTGCTATTTAGAAGTATGCTGTTATTGAGCCTTAGTAGTCCATGGGCATGTTCCAGAACTGTATCTATAGTAAAAAGAACCAAAATGCAATAATAGGTAAGAGGCAAATATATCACAATGTGTATGGTACAGTGTGCACTGTCAGAGGAAGTGTTTGTTCAAAGAAAGAAATTAAGCCTCACATGTTATTTTCACCTGTCATTTAAGTATCAGAAGCTCAGTCTGGATCTTTTAACTTAACAGCAATGCCTACCACAAGTACACTTACTTGTTTTTGTAAAGATCAAGCAGAGTCTTGTCTGATATAAATGGATTTCTGGATTCCAAGGCTTCTGAAGAGCTTTACATAAATGCAGTTTCATATCAATGCTGAAATGTCCCTTAAAGAGAGCTAGACATGTCATTGCCTAATTCTCCACTTAATGGAAGCAATGCTTTGCAGTAAGCAAGCAATGACATCCTGATATGTTGGCAATAAACTTATAATACTTTTATGCCGACCAGGAAAACTAGTTGCTTAAAATATATTTTATAGATCCAGATAGGTCAAATTTTGGGAAAGTGTGTAGACAACTGTTGTTAAATTTCAGCTAAACAATGTTATTTATTTCCATTTCCAATGTTTTAATGTGTGGCTTGTGCTTCTGGGCATCTGTTTTCCAGGATTAACTGTGTCACTTCTGTTTTCCCAGGACAAGACGAGTGCCTTGAGTCTCAGCAACGTTGCTGGAGTCTTCTACATTCTGGTTGGAGGCTTGGGCTTGGCAATGCTGGTGGCTTTGATAGAGTTCTGTTACAAGTCCAGGGCAGAGGCGAAACGAATGAAGGTGGCAAAGAGTGCACAGACTTTTAACCCAACTTCCTCGCAGAATACCCAGAATTTAGCAACTTATAGAGAAGGTTACAACGTATATGGAACCGAAAGTATTAAAATTTAGGGGTAGGATTTAGGGCCTACTACAGCGAGTGGGTGATGCATCTTGTAACGCAGTGTTGTGACATGTCTGTCTAGTGGCGCTTGCTTCTGAACAGAGCTTTATATTTTGGAAAACTTCAGTGCAAAGTGGTTCAGTTCTTTTGGCTGCAGATGTACAGTATATTATTCTATGTTGCTAATAGACATCTGCATTGCAAGGAATTTTTAACATGAAAAATATGTTTTGAACAGCTCAAAGTTGTCGAATCAGTTGGAAGATGACAACTATTTGAAATTAGAAAGTATATATCCGGAGGGCCAGTGTTTAAGTGCTTGATTGGGTACTCTGTTTTGTCAAAGGTTTGCACTCTACTAGTGACAAATTGCTGCAAGCCTGTATCATTTGATGTTGGCCCTAACTGGAACTTCATTATAATCAAGATTTAGGATAGGCAATGTCACTGAACCATAGTTAACGTAATGGAAGAAAAGGCACTGTTACAAGAAGTCTAAATGTTGTTTTACCTTCTCTCCTTCCTCCCCTCCATGTCCCTTCAACCTCCCTTTGATACGTGTTTTATGCTAATTGTGCGGCACTTTTTTTTTCACAATATCCTGCTGCAGGTCAATCTTTGCCCACTCTTAAGAGTCACATAAAGTCACTAACCAGTGGATAGACCTTGATTATTGTCCTCAGCTTTCAATAACATACCCCTTACTTAGGTCAAGACTAGTGCATTTTAGATATTCACACAGTCATTTTAGAGGCTGAACAATTGATGCTGCCAAGCCGCATCCTGCATAGCTCTCCTGAGTAGGCATGCAGGGGTGGTTTACTAATGTACTTGCTTTCATCTGTACAGTGAGCATCTTGCCAACTAATGATTAGACAAATCAACACTCTGACCTTTGGAAATGGCACGTAGCAGCAAATTGAGCTTCTAAATATAACTTTTACATAGCTCCCAAGCTATATGGGCTGCTTTATACATGAATGTGCAGCTAGGACCCTACCCTGTTATGTTACCTAGAGCTCCCCTGCCCTTGCAAATAGCAAGCCACTGCTCTGTTAACAAAAAACTTGAGCTACATTTTCCTGAAATCACTGAGCCATCCTTATAGTGAAAGTAAGAAACAAAGATTTAGGGAAACAAGATGACGAATATAATACTTATGTTGCCACCTAGAAAAAAAAATTGTAGGAAACAACTGGAGATAAAATTATCATTTTTTATTTATTATTTATATAGCGCTGGAGTACACGGCGCTGTACAATAGGTGAAGTGTGCCAAACACATAACAGGTCCCTGTCCCGAGGAGCTTACAGCCTAAAGGCACAGCCGGTACAATACCGAACCATACAGTACAGAGCAAACACAGAGTGAGCAGAGAATGGTGTTTGAGCATGATAGCTGGAGCGCTGCGAGGAATAGGTGGGTTCTCGGGGGGCGAGGGAGGGGGCTTGTTGTACGCTGGCTGGGAAGTTGTCCCAAACATGCTGTTGCTGTGTAGTTTTCTTTTGTTCCTTGTTGTAGAAGAATCATGACCCTGGGTATATTTTAACCCTAACAGAGCTGCCAAATTTCCCCATGTAAAAAAAAAAAAAAAAAAAAAAAAAAAAATGTGATCCAGAGTAGGTGTCAGGAGGACTCTAAGGGTACAGGCCAGTGCTCATTACTATGAATTGGTAATCAAGACTTCAGATGCTTATATTAATCTCCCAAGTTCACTCCCTACTGTCAGGAATAGCGGTCTTAAAAAGAAGTAAACCTGTGCAAGTAACTGTGCAAAATGCAAATGAAGAGTGCTTTTTCCTTTACATTGTTTAGTGATGTGCTCATAACTGAGAGTGTCCCAAGGCTGGTATAAAAGTAAGAGTCGTAGAAAATATATTCCTTATCATGTTTACAGAATGCAATACATTCAAAACATAGTCTTAAAGAAAGCAAACAAAAGAATTAAGCTTTCATTCAAATACTGACCTGACCCGAACTGTCTGTGCACATTAAACATGGCATGACTTGACAATCCCCACAGTTCCCACACAGATCTGTGATTTAAGTGCAACACTATGATTATACTTGTAGAATTTTTTTAGCCTTAGTTTTTCTTATCATAAAAAAATAGACCTGAGTTTTATTTTTTAAGAAAATATCATTTTTAAGGAAAGATCGGCTTTCTTTAAAGCTTGAATTTCCATGGGACTTCTTGCAACATAGAGATTAATTTTTATAGGAAAAATACATTTAAAAGAACAGAAAAAAGATACAGGAATGTTGCATATTTTTAAATTGAAAATTCATGTTTGGGTCAGTCAAAACTTCTAGTAGTCACTTGAAAACATTTTAGGGTGCAGACTTTTAAAATTCACAAACAAATCACTAGGATTTTGAGCAAATATTTACAGACTTCTAAAATTCTTCATTCTGCTTATTTGATATAATATTTACCTGAAAAATTTCAGGTGGACTTCTTATAAAAATGCTTATACTCATATGTGGAAGACTGCCAAGGTCCAGCCATCCTCCCCTTGCCACAGAGGCAGTGAGGGGTACCTGTGTGCTGCACTCTGCACAGGATGACTATGCCATCTGTTGTTCATACATGTGCTAGTCATAAACTCCTGTTTAGCTGGGAGCAGTACAGAGCCCACAAAACTGGTTGCACATATTTCTGCAGAAATATGTCTGTCTTCTGCATTTTGAAACTTTCAATATGTTTATTTATCCAAGGAGTAAAGAGATCGTATTAGAACTAAAACTTGCTAATATGGAAAGATGCTTGGTGGTTCTAACCTGCATGAGTAACCAACATGCTGACTTTTTAAGCTAACATCAAATAGCTTTAATGGTATATGTTTTAAACTAATTTAAAATAGCTTAAATAATCCTCTATTAATATTCATTACCATGTTTTTGTTTTTATTTTAGTTTCAGCCAGTCAAACATGAGTTACTCCAGGGGAATTCACCTGCCTGCGAGGCAGCAGAAAATGAAGGGCTAGTCTGTATGTATGGGCTGGTCTATATGATAAAGGACTAATGTGTGGCATAGAGACATTCAAAAGGGATGATAGGCAGTTGCATCTGCTGAAGGCGGAGAAGGAAGTTTGCTTAAGGAGGGAACAAGCCCTTCCTATTCCCTGGGTCAGCAGTTTTCCGTTTTTGTGTATCCATAGTAAGCCCTTAGTATACAAGTGGAGCTGATGCCGAGAACAGTGCAGATCCTAACATCCCTCTCTCCAGCTGCTCTAGGGCAAAGCCCTATACTGAGTTCCTCACGCCAAACCCACAGACTTTTGAAGGGATTATCCCATTATCCAGCCAGCCACCACCACCTCCTCTCTATGGCTGCATCAGTGGGCCATGAAGCTCAGGAACCAGCTTCCAGCTCAGCTGTCTTCTCTTGCTCTCCTATCCCATGCTATTGTTTATAACTAATGACTGAAATTAATTACAAAACTACAAAAATCAATGAAAAACATTATTATTACAATTAACTACAAAAAAAGGTGAAGTGCTACAGGATGGCTCAGTAAATGTGTAGTGCAGTTATTTTAACTTGTATACTTTTAATTTCATAGTCAAGATAGAAAAATCCATTCAAAGTTCATCTTAGATATTTGTGCCAAAGACACCTTCATGTGATCCAAGTACTAGAGGAGTGTAAACAACAAAAGAACCCACACAGGCTAGGATATTTGTATTACATAGACTGAGGATATTAGTTTCCTAAATTCCCATCTCCCATTAGGAACAAGGCAGTCAGTGTTTTCACATGATTAATTCCACAACTAATTTAATCAAAACTAATGACAAATTTGAAAATACATTATCACTATTAACTGCATACAGTTACTGCTAAGAGACTTTCACAGTTTGGGTAATATTCACAGTACATACCAGGACTTTTCCCTCTAATCCCAGCTGCTCCGGAAACTGTTTCTGCAGCCAGGCCATAAATCTGAAATTGTAGCAGAACAATTAAGCAGAGTATTAGCCTGGCTTGTTACCTATAGCGTAGTTTAAAATACAAAGCAGAATCTTACCTGGTTGCTTGGCTTTATGGCACTGTCCCAAGTACAAGTTTGACCTGCTCTTCCTGGCTTTGTAATTGTCTGAGTTGTTTCTGTGGTGTGTTGCTGAGCTGTTGTTATCTCTGCCATGAGAGGAGAAGAGTTATTTTCTTGCAGTTTTTCTGCTCTTTTGTGGAAAGCTGCTGAGAAACTGTTATTCACGTTTAATTTTTTTTTTTTTTTGCGGGATCCTTTTTATTGTCTTTCTGTCCCAAGTGTGTTGTCAATGGCCAGAAAGCTATATAGACTGAGCTACTAAACCACAGTTACACACAACTCATATATCCCCTATAAATCTGTGCTCCCACTTAGATTTCCCAGTGGCAAACTCTGAATGGCCATGAACAGATAGCTGATCAACATAGTGGAGAGACTCTGGTACATAATGATGACTTTCTGTGAAATTTAGCACATCTGGAGTAAGCTGTCTCTTTTCCACCCAAGTTTGCTTTCTGATCTGGTTTGGACTCTCACCCTTCCCCCAAACTAAAGCCCCTTTGTTTTTCTTCTTGCCATCGACCAAAACATGTTCTGTGCACTTCTACAGAGAGTTACCAGTCCTCAACATCCATTTGCAACGGGACTCTAGACACGCACTACGTGGTTCTACACCACATTGCATTGTGTCTGTGCTTTGCAAATGCAGAGATTTTTATTTGCTGCTGGGAAGTAGTTTAAGTTTTTGGTACTATATAGGCCCAGGTTCCCACGCCCTCATTACCTCTGCTGCCCTTTTTGTATCTGGGTGTTGTTTGAGGTCAAGATATGTTTGTTAACAGTTCCTGTCACAAAGTACAGTGGCAGCAGGGAAACTTTTCAAAGGGTGACTTTGGGCATTGCAATTGACAATTACCAAAGTCAAGGTTTTTCTATATAAGGGGAATGCCATAATGCCCTCTGTAAACTGAGGCCTTTTCCCGAATTCAGATTACTTGTGAGGGCTGAAGCTTTTAGGGTAATTGATTTGGAAAATTACTTTTATATCCAAACCCCAGCTGTGCCACAACAGTCACTGTATTTTTGATAATTCCTTTTGAAAGAGATTCTGAGAGCAATACAACATTAGACTGGTGCATTTCCATAGAAGTGCACCAGAAGCAGTGGAAATGTTTGGGAGCTTTAAGGACTCTCCCTATCCCTATACACATGCACTCATATATAAAATGAACTTCACATATCAAACACCAGCTCAGAATTTCACTGCTGCCTGAGAAGGAGAAACTGGGCTCAGAGGGATAAAGTTTGAAATGCACTGATCAGTAATAAGGCAAATAAAAGGATATTATGATGTTTGTCATCCCTTTGCTCCTATGTGAATGCACCCTCCTGTCTCTGTTTTTTTCCAATTGGTATTTCAGACTGCATCCCTGCACACCGTGTACATGGGTTAGTTTCTTAGACTATAGCTTCTGCTGACTAGAAGTCAGATTTCCCCACTAATATCTTAACATGGTTATCTCTGAAATCTCTTTCAGTGTAGCGTAATTTGGGTGCCTGTTGTTTCAGGTGTCCTTGCTGCATTGTTTCAGCTTAGACACCTCCCATAATTTTAGTCATCTGGAAATCATTTACTCTAAACTAGTCATCTTGGCTTTTTCTGTTAACACATCAGAATGCTCTATTAGATTAGGTTACTAATTTTTGGGTGACTTAGCATAACTACAAATCTTTAAACAAATCCAGATTTTTTGCTTGAGTAACTTAGTCACTAAACAAGATATTTTATTCTGATTTATCTAAAAGTAAATATTTTAAAGTAAAAAAATTTAAACCTTCTTGTGGAAAACTTAGACAATGTAGAAAACTGTTTTTCCTTTCAATACATTAAACTTTCTTTGAAAGTTCTCACCTTCTCTAGTTGTAGGGAAATATATATATCTGAAGGAGATCTGAGGACAGTTCTCAGATTTCCTGATATTAAATATGTGCATGGTGAAAAGAAGTAATAATTTTTTTTTATGTGAACCATGGAATTGCCACAAAGATAGATGATCCGGCTATTGCAATTTTTAAACTGTTTTCAGTAGTTAGATTTTATGTTGACATTCCTAGTTGAAGGTCTAAGCCTATAAACACCTGTGCATGACTTTATTCACAGATGCAAATGCTGTCAGGTTCATAAAGGCCTTTTCACTGTATGTAAATATAGTTTGAAGAAGTTTAGATGAAGGTATTGCCTCATCAGTTAATTTCATTATCAAATTGAGATTTTATATTTAAATTAGTAATGATTTATTGTAATGAAATTTACCCTCAGAATTGCTAGTCTTTTTTCCTCAGTAGACTTAAATGCTATTTATTATTATTTATGATTATTACTATTTTTATATTTAATGTTAACATAAAAAATGCAGATGTCTAAAATTTAATATTTTGGTGTTTGCTGTGTTCTGGTTAGTTGAAGGATGGAAACATTATAACACTTTCCTCTTTTCTGCTTTTTCTTCAAACCCAGCTTACCTTTTCTGAAGCCATAAGAAACAAAGCCAGATTATCCATCACAGGGAGTGTGGGAGAAAACGGACGTGTATTGACTCCCGACTGCCCGAAGGCCGTGCATACTGGAACTGCAATTAGACAAAGTTCAGGATTGGCTGTAATTGCATCGGACCTACCATAAAAACCAAAAAAATAATTGAGTGCCTTAATTAAACTGTGTTGGTGACTGATGGGAACACAGCACAGACTGTAACGACATGGGAGTGTCATTGATGAACCAGTAATTTGGCTGAGAAAGGGAAGTACGTCCGAATGCGCCAGACATCATCAGCAACAATGTGTGCATGAGCTCAGCTCGGAAACCCAAACTCAGATTTTATATCAGGAAAATTCATAATTTAGTTTTGTTGGGGGGAGGGGGCTGGGAAGGGTGTATTAACAGCAACAAATTTCACTTGAGTGGACTTAAAACTAATAAGACTTGCCAATTTAGCGCATTAAACTGTGAAGAACATGCTCAGAAAGGACACCATTTTGGTCTTTGTCTTAAGAGAGAAAGAAAAATAGCTATAGAAGTCAATGAACATGCTAACCTGTGTCTCCAGAACATCAATATATACAATGGAAGAATACTCAGCTGTTCAGCTGTAGAAATGAATCACTAAACTGTGATAAAAAAAATAAATATGTAAATCCTGTGAAAAAAATAAAAGAAATTATTTACATTTTCTTTGGAAAAAGAGGAATATTGAAACATGCTTGCTTTTTAACTGATGTAAATTCAGTAGAGGACAACACAATTCTTTTTTCTAACCATCTTAGGGAAAAATCATTGCAATAATTGATATAAAATGCCATCACTGTAATAAAATTCAGAGAATTTTCTTTTTTTTATAAAAGTTGTTGGTCATCCTCTTGTTTGCTGTTACCTTCATTCTGTTCCATCATTCTGTGTTCAAAAGATTTGCATCTGTCTAATACAAGAAACAAAATGATAAAATGTTTAGAGTACTTCATCAGTCTGCAGTGTAGAATCAAAAGAGACTACGGGTCACTCATGTTACAGATATTATTTATAATCTTGTTCTGTGTAAGAAACTGTGGTTTTTGTACCCACCAAAAAGAATAAAACGACAAATGTTCTTATAATATTGACAGAGCTTGAGTTGTTTTCTGATCATTAGGGATGTCACTTGGAAAAAAAGAAAAGGTGGATTAGTACTTACAACAGGATGCAGTCTCTTATCAGCGAAAGTCTAAGTCCCTGCAGATTTTTTAAGTGCTTAAAGTCCATAGGGAGGAGGGACTCAAAGCAGCCAAAGTATTGTCTTGATTATTCACTAAATATTTTAGTTCTAATCACTAAAACCCTACCCAAGATGCTAGGGACCATTTAGTGTCTTCTGGTTAGGTCAAGGGACAGGATGCCAGGGAGCGGGAAAGTACAAATGACTCCTTCAGAGTGATGTGATAGATACAGCCTACTTGGTACCCAGCAACCTCAGTTTTCATCATCCAGCCTATCAGTAGCACACCAGGAAAAGACTAGCAGCCACCATTTGAATAAAAGCCAAATGTCGACAGGAGTAGGCATGTCTGTAGGTGCAAAGCTGCAGTAGGTTTGTTCTGTGAGGGTCATTCTCCTTGACCATACTAGACTTGGCAGTAATGTCCAAATCCAGCATATTGCCAGACCCCAGTCTGCAAATATGAGAAAACTTCGATTAATCATAGCTTCTAGTGCTCTCATGATTTTGCCAGGCTCATGAGGGGTCATGTTTCAATGGCTTACATTTCACCAAAGCCTTGTGCTGGTGCTTATCTCGACCCCCAGGGCTCTCACGAAGCAGAGTGTGGGCGCTGGATGGAGCCTAACGTTGCCCAGCAGTGACCGACTCTCAGCAACTGCCACAAAGGATGACCAAAGGCACTTCTGAGATGATACTTCTTCTGTGTGATACAGACAGCTACAAAGTAGAAAAGCAGACGTTAGTTTCAGTTGAGATATCAACGATATAAATACAAACTTCTTGCTTAAAATACTAGAGATCCTTTATAGTTACTGGGGGGAAATAACCAATGAGAGTGAATGACTTCACCTTAAAATAGACCTTAAAACATCAAACTGTTAATCATAGCAGCAATAGCCTAGATACTTCCACTGACCTTAGTTTAGGATGTGGGCGACCAGTTCTTATACAGAGCTTGACAGTGCAGGCAAATGTGAAAATAAGGTGACACTTACCCCTAAGGCACAATGACTAAAATGTGTGCCAGGGGTCTTAGAGAAAAAGACATGTAACACTACAATGAATCACTGTCACTAAACTTACTTCATATCTGTGTTTTACTAGCATGTTTAGCACATTCATGAGTTACCATGAACTGTTTTCTGTTTCTTTGACTGATAGATGAGTTGTCTGGATGATCTCATTTGAGTAAACCTGGAAGCCCTCTCTTAGACTCCATTTTACAGCTAAATTTAAAAAACAGCTTCTGGGTGAGTTGGGTTTGGGTTTGAGTTTTTTGGGTTTTGATGGTTGGGTTTTTTTAAGAAAAAGAAAGTGTTTGCCTCAATTTTTCATAAAGTAACATATTAGAGGCTGAACAGATTGAGAGACTGAATATGAAGAATACTGTCTATTTTGTTTTACTGTGTCTGTCTGTTTTTCCAGGAGCTTGTCTTCATCCTTTCCCTATCCAGGACTTGAGCAGGGCTGTCCTGGGATATTTTACTGTCTTCCAATGTTACTCCTCCTATATGCTCCCCTGTCTCTTTAACGCATTATATTTATTTTTCCCCTTCAGTAAACAGACCATTACTGCTGTTAGGAATATCACTCCATAGAGCTCATTATTAATTTCCTAAGTCAGGTTTCCACTTGGCAATGAGGCACCCAAGTCCTTTGAGATGTCTTGTCCTTTGCAAGTAACAACTGAGGATCCCCACCAAGAAGGATTCAGAATTGAGCAGTGTGAGCAATGCAGCCACTGAGCACCATGTCCATGGAGTGGTGTGACCCACCAAGGGCATGGGGCCAGTAGCCACAGCATGGACCTTCCAAGCATTTTCCTTGCCAAGGGAATGCTTTACTCAAAGAAAACGTGGTCAGATGAAGAAGAGAGTCCAACTTTGCTGATGCCTGTCATAATTAGATATATTAAAAAAAAAAAAAAGACAAAAAAAGAAAAAAGGAAACTAGATGGGAAAATGCTATAGCAGAGGGAGCTGACTACAGTTTACAGTTCAGATGGTTGAGAAAGCAATCTCAGGGTATTGGTTTGCTGTCTCCACAGTAACTTACTCTATTGTCTTATTTCAACACAGTAGATGTTGCATGACTGCTGTGACCACAGAGAGCAGTCCTGGGGAGAAGGACTTGGGGATGTTGGTGGATGAGAAGCTTAACATGTCTCAGTCATATGCGCTTGCATCC
Organism: Chiroxiphia lanceolata; assembly: GCF_009829145.1. Lineage (NCBI taxonomy): Eukaryota > Metazoa > Chordata > Aves > Passeriformes > Pipridae > Chiroxiphia > Chiroxiphia lanceolata. The sequence continues at coordinate 77,362,433 of NC_045638.1, read as the reverse complement.
CAAAAAGCCAGCTGCATCCTGGGCTGCATCAAAAGTACCATGGCCAGCAGGTCAAGGGAGGTGATTCTGCCTCTCTAGTCCACTCTCGTGAGAGCCCACCTGGAGTGCCACATCTAGCTCTGGAGTTCTCAGCATGGGAAAGGTGTGGACTTGTTAGAGCGAGTCCAGAGGAGATCCACTAAATTGATCCCAGGGCTGGAACACCTCTTGTGTGAAGACAGGCTGAGAGAGTTGGGGTTGTTCAGCCTGGTGAAGGGAAAGAATCCTGGGTTAGATCTAAAAGCCCTGGGCAGATGTCTCAGATGGCCTAAGGCATCTCAAATGGTACCAAGTGCCTGTGGGAGAGTAACTGAATTGTGTCCCCTAGTCTGTTCAGCTGAGTTGTTTTCAAGCCTCCATTGACTAGATCTCCATGGAGTATGAAAAGACCTTAGTCACATCATTTTCCTATAGATCTCTTAATTTATCTATCTTAATGATAAACTGGATAATACCTGTATGTTCTAAAATAATTTCAGTGTCAATGTAATTTTTGCCTAAAAGACCATGGAGAAAAAGACTCCAGGCCAATTTAGTGTATGAGACAAGATAAAGAGAGCAGGTCCTTTAATGAGTCTGTAGGCTTAGAGGAATACATACCACGTACTCGCCCTGAGATAGTGGTTCTATGATTTTATAATAAGGTCCATCCAATCCCAGTTTGTCCACCCCTGGTTCTGCCCCGTTCTGCCCCCCAACACACCCCTTCGGGAATTGGGTCTGGGGACGTTTGGGACCCCTTCTTCCTCATTTTCATCTTCTTCATAGCACGTACAGTTCTTGGAGTTCCTCCAAAGTTCTGGGCTTGAAGGTCGCTGTGTCTGTGTGATATCTTCTGGTCGAGGCGTCTGTGTGATATCTTCTGGTCGAGGCCTTAGGGTGTTTTTCTACAGTTCTACCTTGAAAAGAAGACTAAAAACACTAATGGGATTTTAGAGGGATTGATATGAAATGGGGTAGTAGGGTTGGGTATGTGTTAACATTCTGCTACAGGGTAAGGGATATAATACAGCTGCATTAAAATCTACATGCACTACACGTCTACTTCTAAAATCTATAAAAATTAAAAATTAAAAAAAAAAGCTCTGAGGCATCGTAATCAAAAGCAACTATTAACATTGAAACTCACAACAATATTAGACTCATCTGCAAAATAAGTGTCATCTGAGCTGGTGTGAATCACACTGTAAGACCAACCTGGTTTGACATTCACTGTTATATTAGGTTTTTTGTTATACACATTCAGCCCTCCCACACTGGTTGTGTATTCTATTAAACACCTATTAAAGTTAAAATCAGTACGGACTTGCTGGGTTGTTTGAGGACCTCTCATGCAAAATTAGTTTTATACCACCAATTGTTATTGCTGAATTTCACCTAGAGACTATCCCGGGAGCTGAATGTACATGTTCTGAATTGAATTTGCCTCAGTGCAATTGAGAGCAGAGTCTGGGGAAAGGAGTACAACTTTATACAACTGGTTGTAATCATTGCATGTGGTGAAGGAGGAGCGTGGTACCTGTTCACTTCTGTTCTGTTTCTTAGTTATTCTGTACTGCCTTCTGCTCTGAGAGGATGTTCAAACGAAGAGCAAATATTCTTTAATATTCAAAGTATAAGTAGACCTTCATCCATGACTAGAAAATTACATCAGAAGGGAACTCCTAAAGCTCTCAACCTGCAGAATTTACCTACCACACCAATGCTAAAAGTAAGAAAAGAAGGGCAGCCTGCAAGAAGCTGCAGAGATTTGTGGGAGACATGGATTAATTAACACTGTTACAACAAAATGTGTAATTGGCATGCAACAGCAAGTTTAACTTCAGCTGCAATGTCTAAGGTAAGAAGTCACCAGTGGAATTATAAAAAGAAATTTAGAGCCACTTCCTTTTCTAAATGAGAGGAGTGTCACAGATCTCAAATAACTTACTGATTTCCTAACAATTGCATTGAATGTAAGGTCAGGCAAGCTGAAACTAGTAAATAGGAAACATGGAATAATTTAGATTGCAAGGGATTTCTGGAGGTCATCTCCTTCAAACCTCCATTTAAAGTAGATTGAGCTTTGAAGTCGAATGCAATTTCAGTGTTTGACAGGTTTCTCAGTGTTAGTCTATCAAAATTTTAGCATCTCCAGCGTTGAGATTGCATAACCTCTCTGGGCAACCTCTTCAAAAATTCTGACCACCCTCAATTTCTTCCTGAAGGTAAAATTTTCCTAAAGTTTTTGTGGCTGTTCTGCATTGAGAGTATATTCAAAAGTAGCAACACATATCCCAAGCTGCTTACTTAAATGAAATTTGTGTAGCTGAGCTCAGTGTAACTGGACTGGTCAGTTAGGAGACTAAGGCACGCTATCATCACACTTGAGAGGAGCATGCACTGATGTCAGCCTTCCCTTATGGTTAAAACAAGGATTCATGCCCCTAGCTCCATCACCTTTCATTAGCACCAAACATTAAAAAGTTTTAAAGGCTGTACCCTGAATGTGTTTTTTAAGTGATATATCTCTAATAGGTCTAAAGACCTTCGACAAGGCTAAACTGTTGAAGCGGACTTTAAAGTGCTTTAAGATAAGTTATACATTTTGTTAAGCCCTTGAAAAATAATCATATTACTTTTCAAGTTATTGTATGTTTTAGCTATTCCTGTAAGGATTCCAGTGCTAAGGCCCTGATTCTACCTAGCCTTATGCTTGACACTAATTGTTTAAATCCATGCATAATGGATGTAAAAACACAACCACCAGTGTGGATGGGAAGATCTGATCTTGTGAGATTTTTAAACCCATTTTGGACTAACTGTGTAGAAATTGTGGAGAATTTGGAAGGCACAAGGCTTCAGCAGTTTAAATCCGGTAATTCTATTAAAAGAGTCTTTCTACACATTACAGTAGTCTTCGAGTCCATAAAAATATAACAGAGATAGTATCTTCCCTTCTTCTGCAGTGCCAAGATATATGAGATACTTTCTGTTCTTTGGTGAGCAGACTGCAAGACTGAAAAATTTAATGTTTTGCTTGTATTGTAAAAGGAACACTTATTTTACGGCTACCTACAATACTGTGAATTGCTGTAATTTCCCTGACATTTCTAAAACAACTATAAGAAAAAAAAATGCTTTTTTGGCTAAAGGACAGAATCAATATTCCACAAAAAATTCATCTATTAAAAGCTCCATCACAAAGATTAAGAAATAACTGCTGGAAAGCTTATAGTAAATGCAATAGCATTCTGAGAACATCTGATGATATTTGGGGTGACACTCCTTGACTTTAAACATTTCTAATTTAACTGTCTAGGAACTTGGAGGATTCAGTATGTATAACTGATTTTAGACAACTATTTGTGGGTGGGATAGTCATGCCCTAACAATCTTTTCTGAGTTTTGTTGGAGAAGACAACCTAGAATGACTCACTGAAATGTTGACATTTGCAGATGCCTACATTTGGCCAGATGACTCCTACTCAGGATGACCTAAGTCCAGCCATCACATAGTGAAATGGAGTGAGACTAGCATGATCACAGCATCAGTGAGACAGGGAGACAAGAAAGAAGTTGCTACCATCTCTTCCAAACTGTATGTTTATGACCTTCAGCTACAGAGTACCTGACGCCTAGAGGTTGGTTGTTTGCCACTCTATGTGTAAACACACAACTATGGACTCCCTACTGCTCTCATAGCTGCTATTTAGATAACACCAGCCCCTAGAGATGACTGCATTTCCTCAGCTCCAAAATATTATGTTGGTGGGCACATGTTTTATTAAAATTACCATTTAATCAATATAAGCCACTGGTGAGCTGGTGGGAACCCTGGTTACAACAGCAGCTGGATGCTCTGAATTCTCAAAGGAGAGGTGAGAGAAGGTGGGAACATATTTCCCTGTCAATAAATGTATCTTCAGCAAACCTCAGGCATGGCACTTTGGATCAAGAGGGCTGAAGGCAGGTCAGTGCAGCCTGAGGACCTCTGCAGGTACTACATACTAGGAAACTGCATTTAAATAGGCACATCTGCACCACAGCTTGAACTTGAACCTGCATCTCCTACAGCTCAAGTGAGTTAACTAACTATTGGTAATATAGAATTTGCCATATTCATATTAGTCTATTAATGCTTAATTATTCACACAAAGTGGAATGTCTACAGAAGAAAGACTAGCCAGAGCCTGAATGGTTTCCATTCTCAGCACTGGAACTATTCCATGGATCAGACCTAAAATGGTAACAAATGAATTGAAAATACATGAAAATGATATCATTTATATGAAGACTAGATATGAGTTCACTTTACTTCTTAATTTAGGGAATATTAAAACTCACTCTAATACAAAGCAACAAAACAAAGTCACTGTATGAAACACTGAATTGCGTCATTCTCAAAGAAAATGTACAAAAGTGCTTCCTTTTAAAACAAGCAATTATGAATAATATTAGAAAGAAATGCCTGCTGTTTCTCCAGAGACATTTCTGAGTACAAGGAAGCTGTAACAACCCTGAGGAAGGAGGCTGTCAGATAGGTTGAGTTACACTGATAACTGTGTCAGATTAAGTTAGGTTTGATATTTTGCAAGTGTGTGATCAGTCGCTGAGGGCTTTGAAGTGGAAAGCGTGATGCAGTCAAGTCTCAAGCTCCCGTAGAGCTCTTGAACAGGAGAGGAGGTTTCCTTCTTAAACACATGGGCACAACTTCTAACCTGTCTCCTCTTTCTCCCCATCAAACAGAATCCATTTCAGGCAAGAGAGTGCAGTTAAGGTCACTGCTTTCAGACAGGTTCCTCAGTGCTAAGAAGGCAAGAAGCTGATGTGGAAATGCACATGCTGCATCCTTCTCCTGCCATGTTATTTCGTCATGGCAGCATGAAAGAAGGCTGTAAGACATCTAAGCCATTAACAAGTACAGCTGATAGGATTTGGTCCATTATGCTGATCTACTTTCCCATGCATTCAGACCTGTCCACCTGATTACCATATCCTCTGTTAGGAACTGAAAACCAGGAGTCACTGTGGCATTAAATTAACGTAGGAAAAAAGAACTGACAAGCATGAACCCATTCTTTCTACTTAGGTCAAATTCTGTGGCATGTTTCTACAGATAAATCATTGGAGTCCTGACCCAAAGAGGAAATTGGCTGATGCTTCCACTCAGCATTGTTGTAATCGTGTTGTTTTCTGCAGGCCACTGAAGCTCTTGGGGACTGCGTGTGGTCAAACAGCATTAGCAATTTGTGGTTAACCTGAAAAAAGGTCTCTGGAGATTTTATTCCCACAGGCAACAGAGGCTTTTCATTTTCCAACAGAATAGTGAGAGTGAAGTTCACCCAAACCAGGCATACTGTCTCATTGTGTTATGAGTCTTAGTAACAGCCAATCTACAATCCACAGACAAGTCACTTTATGGGATGCTCATCTGGTCACTTGTGGATCAGCAAATTAGTGGAGCAGAAAGCCCTTTTCCCAGGTGCTTTGCTTCAGGTCCTGCTTCTGGTCCCATCCATTTTTCTTTTTCCTCCCTGCTGGGCCACTTTGGCCCTTTTCCCTGTCCGTGAGATTCCAGATTAGAATTCTGCCCTGTCAGGCATCAATGGGCTATAGCTAGGGAGGAGGAAAGGGATTGATGGAAATGGAAATTTGAATGGGCGAGCTGTGTACCTGCTCTACTTGTTAGTCTTTGGCTGCCTCTCCTCCCTTACAGCTCTCCTGCTGCCCCACACACTTTCTTCATTCTCTTTTCATATTTCAAGCCCCACTAGAGCTCTGGTCTCCAGCATTTTCCTGTCAGAGCTCCTTCTGTCAAAGCCTGGCTTGTCACTTGGTCATGAATTTCCTTCCCTGTCCCTACATCAAAACCCAAGGCTTTCTCCAACCCACTGGGGTTTCTTCCACTCTTTCAGCTCTTCTTTGTGTCAAGATGATAAAGGTTGTGATCCTGTCACAACTCAGCCCACCCTTTCGAGGCAATATAGTATCTCCAGTCCTTCATGACAGCTAACTTCAGACTAACTTCTAAACCTCAGACTGCATACAGTGGTGTTTCCAGGACTCTTCTCAACTGAATCATGTCCATCTTGAAGTCCCATACCAAAATCTTGCTCCAACTCAAGCCAGATGAGTCATCACAATTAAAGCACAAGGATTTCTTTTCAGTTTCATTGCAGACAGAATCCCTAAATTTTATATTTGTTTTATCTGCAGGAATAGGAGCATGTTGGTGCATTTTCTTTGTGAATTTTTTCAGTAAAGCTATTCAGACTTCATTCTGCACTCCTGAAGTGGATTGCTCCTACTTAAATATACAGGTTTACGTTTGTCCATCTTAAATTGCATTCAGTTTTTCTATACTATTTATCCAATATGCTAGCTTCATGTAAAACTTTTCAACATTTCATACAATATAGAAAATAATAATGGAGAAACAAAGGAAAAAGTATATTTTAATATTGAGAAAAATTATTTACTATGAAAAATTACAAGCTGGAATGCTATTAATATTTAGTACAATAATACTTCATTCAAAGGTTTTCTTATTAAAATGGTGATTTTCTGCAAAACATTGCAGAAAGACTGCATTTAAAATTGTCGCTTCAGAGTTATTTTCAAAATTATGGTAATTTAATGTTTTTGTGGCATTAGCAACAGATGATGTTGGGTTGTTATAGTGATAGAAGTGATGTGATGACTTTGTGGAACTAACTGACATTACAGTGACAGTTTGAGAACAGTTGCTTTGTTTATGAGCTTGCCTTTGAAGAAAAAGACAGATGAAGCTTTGCAAATCTAAAGTTTTCTGGGTATAAAAAGCCAAAACTTCCCTCTGACCAAATCTACAGCTGAAAGATAAATATTTCAACAGTACTTCCTCAGGCCCATTTACATTAATATCCATTAGGAAAATAAGATTTATACCCACACATTAAACTTGTAATAAGAGATAAACACCACAGTTTAGTAAAGCTGATAAATCTGAAGCGTTTCCCAGTAGCTGGAAAACAGAAGTAATTTCTGGGCAGAACAACTATTTTTTTCTTTCCTGGTTAAGTATGAAGTCATCAATTGGAAAACTTTATCTTCTGTTTTTAAATTACTGCTCTTGGATAAATGCCCAAATTAACTTTAAAAAATATTTATTCAGTAAAATGATGCTAGGACAAAAAAATTTCCCTTTCTAAAACATCCTTTCTTATATTCTTTGTCACAAGAAAGAAAAGGAAAGAAAAAGACTTGTATGTTTTCCAACTATGGTATTGAAATTTTTATAAAGAATCAGCACATGCTGCTGAGCAACATTTCAGTCAATCTGAAGACCAAAAAAAAAAAAAAAAAGAAAAGGAAAAATGCCAAACTACACAGTTCCATCTACCATTAATGTCCAGCAGAAAATGTGCAAATGAAATAGAAACAAAGAACTTTGGACAGTGCTTGGACAAGTCCCTGGAATGAGACACAGAAAGGCTAAATCTTTTGTGCTGAGCTGTTCCTAGTGGTCAAGCAGAAATCCAAACATATTAGAGCAAATCCAATGGAGGAAGACTGCTCCAAGGAAAAAGAGAGAACCTCCGGAAACACCAAGTCAAGAGCTGCGTACAAAGGCTTGAAGGGGACATACAGACACTGAAAGGACAAGATGCAGTGGATGGAAGTAGCAACAATAGAAATCCAAGTTACATATTTGTAAGCAAAATTTTTACAGAAAGGTTGGTTAAACGTGGAGACAGGCTCAGAGGTACTGTGGAGGCCCCATTCTCAGGGGTAATTAAAAGTTCCAGGACACAGTCCTGAGCAACCTGATCTAACACAGAGGTGGGGTGTCCTATCTCTGAGTGGGGCTTGGTACAGAAACTTGCAATAGCCTTGAGCATCTTGCTCAACTTAAATGCTATTCTGAACATATTTTTCAGTGGAGGACTGTTTCCTTCCTGCCACTGGCTCTGCAACATGAAACAGTATTGTTCCTGGACTAGACAACCTAGAATGAGATAGAAACAGTTTTGTGGCCAAGCAGCTCCTACATAGTGAATCAAAGAGAAAAAGGCAGCATGATTGGCTGACATGAGACTTTGGGGTCATTATAAAAGTACATTCCCTGAGTGCAGTTTTCTGCCTTTCAAACCCTTTGTGGCCTATGTGGCAGCAACGAGTCAGAAAGATGAAGGAAGTAACAAGTTTCCTGGGAGAGAAGGAACAGGTTGCTGAGGAGGACGTTCATGCTAAGCATGTGGTACAGCAGTGTGTTCTGGGAGATGATGTGGAGGGCGTGATTTAAGGTGCTGATCATACACAAAATTTAACAATCAACTGCACACCCACAGATTCTTATTTGTCCATCCCAACGGGGAACTGGCCTTCTTCACCAAGGATTATTTATATCCTTGGTAAAAGTACATTATCAAAAAGATGAGACCATACATTAAACCCTTGCTCTTTATAATGCCCTGCTTCCCCATAGCTTCTTTGCGCTATTTGCTCCTTTCATGAAGGTACCACATACTTTCCAGATCTCTTCTCTGTAAGACTCCCCATTTTGCAAGACCCATGTGTTGTTGCCTGGACTCCTGATGTCTATAGGCACACAGTTCCCTATATATGGGAAAGAGGGATACTTTCATCTCTAAAATTAGAGCTTTAAGGAAAAACATAGAGCCAAAGGAATGAGGAGAGCAGCTATAGCCAAGTCCCTGCAGAGAAGGAGATGTGTGATACAAGCAGTACTGGGGTGGTTATCTTTGCTGATGGGAATAATCATTTGTAGCAGAATAAATGCAAACTATTTCAAGTGAATCATAGAATCACTTAGGTTGGGAAAGACCTTTAAGATCGGTGAGTCCAACTGTAAATATAACCCTGCCAAGTCCACCACTAAACCATGAAGCCCAAGGGGTTGCTGTTTTCTGGTGTTTATTTTGGAAACAGATAACATAACAGCAAGATTGCAAGGAGACAAGGAGCATTTACCGGCATACAATATAATTTATACCATATAAAGACAACAGAGAAAACACTGATGGTAATACATACACCCACACTGGGGGCTGTGTGGGCTGGTCATTTGGTTTCACAAGCTAATTTTTGTGTGGTGCATGCTGAGCCCCATCTCGCAATACCCACCTACCACCTGGGGTGTTTATCTTCTTGAGGCACTCAAGACTGTGATCATTTATCAGCACAGACAATTTGGGCAATCCCTTGCTCTTTTCAGAGACTCACAGGTCTACCACTGAGAAGGGAAAATTAGAAGAATCTCATCGGAGAGCACCTCCTGTGCTGGTGCTGGTGCTGGGCTTCAAATGCCACTCAGAATTGACTTAAAGATGTTGAGTGAAAGAAAATCTAGATCCCTTGGTGTTTTGTTATAAGTTTTCAGGGGTAATACATGGCTTTTTACAAGGTTAAACACAGCTTTTTTCTGCATGTAGGAATGCAATTCTGTTGTTTTGCCTTCACGTACTAGAACACTCTATGCTTTGAAATCTCCTATACAGATATTTCTAGACTTTAATCAAGCTATGTTGTCATGACATGTTATCTCAGATAAATTAAATTGACTTATTATTTAAATATCTTTTTGTACAGAAAGGTTTTTTTTTGATGTGGAGCCACTCTCATGTCCTTGGGCCATGTCAGCACAACGCTTTAGTCAGCCCTATTTTATACTCTTAAAAGCTTTGTCAAGCTGAGACCAGTTTGGCAGGAAGTAGGGAAACGTCACTGCAGCTCTGTGAGACCCATTCAGATGCGTGCACTTGAAGAGAGAAAACTCTGCCTTGCCTGTATTCAGCTGTGGATCTGCTTGCTTCTCTCTTTGAGAACGTGGCAGGTTTGCTGTCCCAGCAGCAATCCAAATGAAAAGGTACCCCCATCTGCTGCTACCTTTCCCTCAGAAACCTGTCAATGAGGGCACCACCCAGACTCCACCACAGCCACCAGTTTTGGATGGACACTCAGGGAAGAGAAGGATGAAGCCGGGTTTCCACCTGGGACCCCAGGAGAGGTTTTCCCCCCAGAGCTGATCCTGGAGCAACACAACTGGCCAAATCCCAGGGCAGCCACAGACTGCTGGAGAGAGGACAAGGTGGGATGAGAGCCCAACCACACTCAGCAGTGAGTTATTATCACATGCTGCACTGAACATGTGGTGCCTTTTTCCCTGCCTACTCCTCGTGGGCCTACAACCTTGTTCTGTTAATTTCAGTGGGAAATGTGATGAGTAGGTGAATATGTCCTCTAAATTGGTATTTCAAGCAGAAAAGATTAATTTATGTATATTTGATAATTGGTGATGTGTTTCTTAATTTGATTTTTTTTTTGATGATTTCCTATATACCCACACATATACAAACACAAAATAAAGGATAAAAAGTTTTTTGGCTGCTGTGCTTTCTATACACTAGAAGCATAGTACATAAGGGATTGGTGGGTTGGGTTTGGGTTTTGGGTTTTTTTGTCAAATACATGAGAACTACTAAAACTTACCAAACAGCCTCTCTTTGAAACTAAAATTTCTTGTATAACCCTGGGAAAAATATTGCACAGGCACTAGCAGGCTGACCCCAGACCACACCAGCAAGTCTTGACATTGGCCTTTATTTACAGAGAAAATTACATTTGTTATCATTCTCCTTCAGTCTTTTCAGCCTCATTTGTGCTTCTGGAAATAACTGCCTGGTAGTTTGGTGACAAACCTGTCTGTCCATTTGTAACCCTCTTGGGCAAGTTTGGTGATGTTGTCAAACTTGGGTGCTGATGTATGGGAAGCCACTGAAGGGGTGTGTGCTGAGAATTGATTTGAGTGCTTCTTTCTGCTGCTGACATAAATATTCTCGACTTTTGCAAACCTGTTTGTCCCTGAAGATCCCCATCACCTATGAAACAGCATCTCTCAGGATTGCAAAGATGGACAGTAGTTCCATTGGAGGTCAAATGTCAATAAGGAACAAGCTAAAAATGCTAAATCTAAAAACTTCGGAGGTATTTGGTTTTAGTTCTCACAAATACCTTGTTTTAAACAGATATTAAATGAAATTTGAACAAGTTCCTACCATTTTTCCTCCCTTTGCTCTGACCCTATTATTTCCCTTCCTTCTCTAGCAAAAAAGATAAATCTGTATATTGGGCAAAAATTGTCCAGGCAGCCATTGTACCTGAGGTTTGGGAAGTCTAAACAGGACACTTCAGTTCTACTCCTTGTGTTACTACACTGGTTTAAAAAAGAATTTAAAATTTCTGTTTGAATTCCAGGTTGATTGAATATGATGAAGCAGACATAAGTCTAGAAAAAATATCTCCAACAAAAATGCAGGATTAATAAGATCAGTGTGAAATTTACATTAGAAAAAAACAAAGACACTGACAGAAAAGAAGCTTGATGGGAAGATACGGGTTTACCTGAAAATATAGTCTCAAAGCTCCCCATTTGTATCTGTTTGATTTCTGGTATACATTTTTAGCTAAAAAATTAAAATTAACTCTAAACAATGCCATTAGAAACATGAATGGTAAATACATATATACATAAACTGTACCTGTTACAAATCTGGACCTGCTTACTCTTCTCAGACACTCATCTCCACAGAGTCCCATAGCCCAGGCCTTTGACAAGAAATATTCTATGCAACTAACCTGAGCAGCTCCATCCCGCCCTTCCAGTTCTGTAATTTCCTTGGGTGCATCACTGATTGTCTGAAAGTCACACCACAAAAGTTCACCATTAATTTTAGAGGAATGATTTCAGACTAAAATCCATTTGTCTCAGTATCATACAATCAGTTTAAATAACCCAGTACTGTCACTTCTTAACAATGGAACTTGCTTCGTCCTTTCTTTTTTTCTGTCTCAAAGAGGTGCTATTTTTTTTTTTCCTTAGGAGGCTTTGAATCGGTGCCCTTGATGTCCTCTTGGTCACTAGATAGGAAAAGTGCTTTAAATTTCCTTAGGAGTTACTAGCGTTGTTAATTTGGTCTCTTCCTGAGAGTATCTATGAATTCTCCGTCTTTGCTCTCCACACTTTTCTTCTCTAGTTCCACTTACAGAAGCACAGTGATGGTGGGGAGGCTGTGCAGCAGATGGCAAATGCCCTGCCACAGGACCTGGACCACCTGTGTCACACTGGACAAGACTAATTAGGGAAAACAACAAACTCCTTCCCTCCCCCTGATGAATATTGCCCAACCCAAAAAGTTACGTGTGTCAGATTTGTAGCACGCACCTCAGTAAGTGCACACCCGTACATGTGACAAGTGTTCAACTGCATCCCCCATGGGCTGAGGGGCAGCTCTTATCCTAGGGACCATGGGGTCCATCTCCATCAGAACCTTTATTCTCCTAAACCTCCTTTGGGTTCTATGCACACATGCACACACACACATACACATTGCTGTTCAGGTGTCCATCAGCTGAAGGGCAGTAGAGACACTGTTGAGCTTCCCTTGATGCAGGCAACAGTGAGGAAATTAGCACAGTGCTTCCCAGGAGAAGGGCCACGGCCCCTGACACCATCAGTGCCATGCAGAAGGTTCTGCTGACCCCAAGGGATGGTGGCAGATCATGTCTGGAGGTTGCTCCACTCCCTTTGGCAGTGTCAGAGCTGGTTCAGGAGGAGGCTTTTCAAAGTCTGCTCCACTTGCACTATTTTTGTTTTTCCCCTAACCTCTTTCTGAACTCTTGGATGAAAAGCTCTGAACTGTAGCTCACAGAGATCAATTTCTTTTCCAAAACACTTTTTTTCTACAGGAAATAACTCCGTTCTACAAAAAGAATAAATATATTAACTACTCAGACTTAACAATGCTCATATATCAAAAGAGCCAGTGTGAAGAGGGCACAAGGGACTTATTTTCTGAATGAATTTGCTCATCCTGAATAAAAGCTGGCATCTTCTAATAGGCTGAATTTTCTTTTCTGGCAAACAGTCCAACTAAACTGACAAGCTTTGGAGTACAGCCTCTTAAATAAACAGCCTTGTCTTCTTCTTGCAGAAACATTGCAATTATTATAAACACTGCAGATGGGAAAACAATTTGAAGGAAGGGAAACTGGCAGGCTCCAGGAGGAGGAGCTGGCACATGCCCTTTGATTCACAGGAAGGGTCCTTTTGTGATAAAAATTAAGTAGAGCAAGTATTTGTGTTCATTTCTGCCTCTGAAAGAACTGATTCCAGAAAATATTTTGTTACCAGGATGATCTATGACAAAAAAAATTAGATTACCTACATCGTATATATAAGGTCAGCTATAAATCAGTTCCTAGAAAAGTATGTGACAATGCATATTTGACTTGACAGAAATGCTGTTTCTTCATTGTGAGACAGCTCAGAGGTTGATGATAACCCTTAGCTTGTCCTTTAAGAGTAAGAGCTTCCCTGGATACCATTTTGGATTAGTCCACACTTTTTTCTCTATATTTCTGAGCCAAAAGATCTCTCCAGTCCCAAATTGTAAGAGAAACAGTGCTAGTTCTTTTAGCTATAGCCTGCTCTGAATGATTTAGTCTGCTCTTAGTGCATTATTGCACCAGCCACCAGCCCTAGAGTGGATGATGTGCCAGTGCTCTGGAAGATACCTGCAGGGAGATATGCATGTCTAAAAGCAACTGTACCCCTGCCCACACCCTGTGCAGGTCTTGAAAAGCAGCACCCATACAGTAAAAACCAAAAACAGAGATTTTTTTTTTTTTAATGTTTTCATTAGATTGGTCCATTATTGTCTCCTGCCCTTAGGCCTGAGATTTTTTTTTCTCTGCTAAAAGCAATATGAAAGAATAATAACCCTTACCTATGGATTTTATTCCTTTCTGTCTTTTGTGCAATTCTTTAAGATTTTGGGCATTTGGAAGTGGACAGTCACAGCTCAGTGGGATGTTGAACCTCTTCTCCTCCCCCAGCTGCTCAGACTTGGCACAGACTGGTCCCTGGGATGCCAGGGTTACTGGACTCTCATACTCTCCATAGGTCTGTGCTGCCCCCAGCCACCATCTTGGTTTCACCCCCTGGCTCTCAGGTTCTCTCCAGAAATCCTGTGGCATGTTTCTCAGGGAGGGATCACCAAGCAGCCCTGTTCTGCAAGTGCTCAAGGCATCGGTGGGCTAAAGAGTTGTTCTTGTCCGGTATATCCGAACCTAGGCATGGTAAAATTAACAATTGATTTTTTCACCTCTGTATATTCAATTTCCCCACTTTTTTCTGCTGTGTTTTTCCTTTCTTAATGGCTATTTTGATGCAATAGTGCAAAAACATACATACCAGAAGTGAAGCGACTGATCAGTCAATCTGTCTTCATAGCATTTCTCCTGAATCCTCTTGGGTGGAGCAGTTTGCTCTGCACGTAAGCAACATGAAGTCTTTCAGCTAAAAGATCTTTGTGTTAGTATCAGCATGTGTATAAAATAGTAGTGAAGGTTCCATTTAAAAGTCAATTGAATACCTGAATCGACAGAAAAGTATATTGGTCCTGGAGAGACAAAAGAAGTGAGGTGCTATTCAGTTCTGCAGCTGCCACCATTCTGGGCTTTCACCCATGTCCCTGGTATTCACCTGCTGACTCTACCTCTGTTCTCCAATTCCAGATCTGTTGCTTTTGTGTTGTTCTTTTATTATTACAGCTGGCCTTCCTTGCATGTCAGTTTTGCTCATCTGCCATGTAGGGGATGCTGGAGGGAACTGCTCTAAAGGAAAACTCAAAGTAATGCTGTATTGTTTCTTGCTGAGGAAGGGGAAGAGGCAGCGGAGCCAGGCAGGCAGCCTCCGTCCACCCAGAATGCTCTGTCTGATGCCTAGTTTCCCCAATTCCTTCTCTCTCTACTTTTTAAGTATCATAGTTAACTCCTTTCAGCTGTTTTAATATCCATTGTCACAGCAGTGTGTACTACCTGCTTTACTAGACTGGTCCTCCTGTTGGCCTCTGTCCTTGAACTGTCTCTGACTAAATGCTGAACCTCAGACCTTTCCCAAAGTTTTGGATACAAAATGACCTTGACAGATTTTTCAGACACATTCACCTCCTTTGCTTTGGTGAGATGACCAAACCCCCTCAGGGTACTGGAGAGTGGGTTTCTGAAGTGTTTTAACTCTTATTTCTGACTAGTGGGGTCTCACTGCTAGTCCTTGGAGGAAGGATGATATACAAAAAGGACGGTAGATAGGAAGTCAGATGGGAAAGTCCGACATGTGGCCCTGAGCAAAAGTCAAAGAGCAATGAAGACAAGGGAATTTTATAACAGAAATAGGAATATTTTCTATTTATGTTCAAAACTTTGGAATAGGTTTTGCCCTCATAGAGTGCAATTCTATAAAATACGCAAGAACATGAACATTGCTTTATTGAACCAAAGCAAGTCTGTCTGGCCAGAAATTCTGTCCCTGAAATTGGGTCCTATCAGATCCTTCTCAGAAAAGTGTAAACATGCCCCAATAGGATCAAGCTTTTCTCTGCTGTAACCTCAGGGTACTAGGATGTCCCTTGTCCCTAAAGGCTATAGCACTCTCCACTCTTACTCACCTGGCGTGGCTGTCCTGGCTGTCTTTGTGACCCATGTTGCACTCTTGCACCCCACACTTGCAATTCCTCCCTTGTTAGAAAAAGGTACTACCTATATCCTATGACTGTTTGAAAATTGGCCGCCACTTCAGAAAATTGTTTGGCTCTAAACACTTCTATGACTGAGCTGAAAACCTTTGGAAATTTTTTTTTTACAGGTTTAGTACTGAGTAGTAATAGTAAGTAAGATCATCATATCATTTCACATAACCCTTGGAATAGTTATTAGAAGCAGGTAATGGTTTTCTCCAGTACATTAAACAGGTGACTAAAAGATTTGCAATCCATTAACAGATTAACACACAATAGCTTTCCGTGGAACAATGTCTAATTTATATCCTTCCTGTTTTCCAAACCAAAACTTTAGAAAATGCTTTTCAAACTTCAATTCTCTCTTTTAAGTTCTCATTTGTGTAATCTCTACCTATCTCGGTGAGATAAATATTAGTCTCAAAAGCAGTATCTGAGTAGCTAGATTGACAGAGGAACAAAATTAAAAATTTGCTTCTTTCTTTAACTCTTATACACTCTGTGATGGGGCTATCCATCACAAGTGAGCTATCTCAGGATTGATCACAAGTCTGGCACAATGTAATTACTGAACCAAAAGCATTGTATTATATAGCATGAAATGAAATAGCAGCTTTGCCTTCCACATTATGAACCCGTTGACTAATGATGGAGTGTTGCAATTAGAAAATATGGAAGTAGCAAGACAAGGTATTTCACAGTCTACTAATGTATAGAATAAAACTACTGATAGTGAGAAGCAGGGAAATTAAAAACAATAAAACTGGAACAGAAAATAACAATGGTACTCTTAATAATCTGTAAAAGGAGAGGATGGAAGTGTCCTCTAAAGTAGGTCAAGTTTAAAAGGATTATGTGCAGTGTCTGAAAAGGGCTTCTTCTGGTCTTGTGCCGGTGGACCTATTTTTTTTCTAGTATGTTTTGTGATGGCTGAGAACTGTTGCATTCATTGGCACAGTAAGCATTACCTAGCATCAGAAGACTTTGCTTTATGAGACCAGGAAGGAAAAATGAGCTACCTCAGCCCCATTGCCCTTCCTGACTCCCATTGGATGCTGCATGAGTGGCAAATGGTTAGATCGTTGTGCCGCTGCTAGATCGCCTGGTGATACCAAGCCAAAAGCGCTGGTGGTGTAGCTAGTGGTTTGAAAAAATCATCGTTTTGATACAAATTGACTAAAAAAAAAAAAAAAAGAATGAGAGGAAAAGCTGAAGTACTATAAGTTGCTCCAAGTCCTTATGGAAGGCGTTCTTCCCTGCCTCTTCCTGTTTGCTTGGAGCAAGCATCTTCAAAGAAGTTGATTATCTGAAAACAAACAAAGGGCGGGTATTTATTATAAAATGCAATATTTTTTATTTTTTTCTCTCTTTAGTTAAAAAAAACCCAAACAAATCTGGATTAAAATCTTTCTATAGTCCTAATACCAGCTACAAGCATTCTGAATCCTTGATGTAAAACACCACTGCATGTAGTAGCATTTTTTGATACTCTCTGGATCAAATTCACTAATTGATTTCAGCAATAATGGAGAAAAATCAGTCTTTCCTCCTCCCTCTTCTCCCACCTAGCACTTCTGTCAAGGCTCCTGATTGACATGGAGTAGAATTTTTGAGGGTATTTTTGTGTTTGTCAAATATCAGCCCTAGGTCTGACTCCGTCTCCTTGGAGAACTCCATGCCTTTCTGAGGGGAGCTTCTGCGGGAGGATGAGCCAGAGAGGTAGCTGATATCACTGATGCTTTTTTGTGGCAACTGCATCAACAGTTCTGTGAAAAGTTGAAGAAATATGAGTTGCTAGCTTCTGTTCCCACTTGCAAGGGGGATTTCAGAAACCCTTACTCTCCTGGCTGATGCCTCCCTTAATAGTAAAGACACCTTGAGGTGATGACAATACTAATGCTTAGTCTGAGAGCTTATGAAATCCTAAACATCTCTTATTTGTCTTAATGATAATTTAATAATTTATCTTAATAAATTATTTTATACCTTGTGTACACATTGCTTGCAGTATCTCTTTACATACAATGCAAGTTGCTCAAAATGTCTCAGAAATAACAAGACTACTTACTCAAGGGAAAGAAGTTGCCTTTGAATCCTACTGTGCTTTGTCAGCTGTGTCCTGTTGGGAGTACGGCTGCTGTTCATCCTGGGCTGTTCTTGGTGACTGCATTTACAACTTTACCCTATGATCTCCTCTGGCTGTCGGTAGAACAATGTTAAGCATTAGCCAGCCTGTCTCCAAACTGCATTGTGAAAACACCTGGATGCACACTGCTTCTCTTCATTAATGTCTTAGCCAGGTACAAATTGGTGGGACCCATGGTTAATAACAGACAGTGAGAAACTCTCTGAGGCAGATTTTATTTTACCTTTGTTATTTAGCCTTCTGACTCTAAAATTACAGGCTAGAAACCTCTTCATAGAGTAGTGGACATAATGGCATTTACAAAGGTCTCAGCATGTGTTCCCACCGCAGGACCAGAAATCAGATGGCACACATGGAGTCTGTGAACTGCCGCCTTTGGCAGCAGCTGAGAAGCTGCATGTTGGACCTCAGGCCACTCACCTTCCCTGTTCATAAATTCCCATGGGGGTCACAGAGCCATGAGATTTGACATCAGTGCACCAGAAAAAACCTCAATAAAGTAGCTTAAAATGAAAATGGGATACTTCTCTATCACCAGTTTCACCTGCCTCCCCTCTTACCAGATGTTTGATCTTCACTCCTCTCCTTTTTTTTCTCCAAATACTTTCCTCTTCCTTCAATAGGTGTGGTTTCCCCCTTGTCTTTAACCTCTTCCCAGTCTGGAGAAGTCACTCACTACTTAAAATCACAGGCCCTTATTTTAAGCAGGACTACAAATCTCTCTCTCTCTAGCAGAGAAATGAGTTTATTTGTATGTCCTATCTTCGGTAACATTTACATGGTTGAAATCTTGCCCTTAGGCTTTGCTGTCAGGATCCTATGAGAATCAAGCAATTGAGGTTTAAGAGATTGCAGATTAGTATTTAAAGATACGACATTTAAATTCAAATTATCAGAAAATGACTGCATTTTCATTATTTAAAAAGTAAGCTATAAAATTGATGTATAAAACTCTGTAATTTTCTCTAAATTTTATGATGAAACCGTATTTTCAATGATTTATCAGGATGCTTAATTTCATCATTCAGTATTTTCCAAGAGGTTTTCTGTAACCAAAGGATGCATCATTTCCCTAGGAGGCTGAATAGTTGTTAGAAAATAATTGCTTATATACTGCACTATTAACATTTGGAGAAGTGCTCAAATTTCTGAAACAATTCAGGATTCAGAAATGGTTCAAGTTTATCTATATATTTTTCCCCGTAACCTTTAATGCTCTTGGGGTGTAACTCTGAAGGTGTCCAATGTAACATACAAACCATTATTCTAATGAATAAGTCATACAGTTGGAGTAAAACATGAAGACAGAAGTACTGGAATCAAACAGCAGCTCAACCACCTGTCGAAACAGAAGCCAGATTCCACATTTGCTCCTTCCAGGTCAGATACTTCTTACAGAGAAGACCGTAGGAAGGTTCTCTCTGTCCTGGTCTGGTATTTCTGGTCACTGCCTCTTGCAGAGCTGGCTATGATGCCCCTTGTTCCTACCCACCTTGTTTGGCAGTGAGAATAGTTATCTAGAAAACTGTTCACCCCAGGATACAGCAATCATAAAATACATGTTACCCCACTATCTTGGTCAATGCTCTACACATTAGAAAATCCTGACAAATCTCCTGAATTCTGCTTCTCTAGTATTTTGAAAGGAAAAGATAAGTAATTTCTCCAAATCACAGAAAGTTATTTTTAGTATCAATTTGCTTGATATGTATCAGGGAGCTAAAACTTTGTCACTTTCATTCAGTGTATTAGATTTCCATGGCAAGGTCTTGGTAGCAGGAGGTGCTACAGTGAGAAGCTGCCAGAAGTTTCCCTCACATCCGACAGAGCCAATGCCAGCTGGCTCCAACACGGACCCACCACTGGCCAACGCTGTGTCCATTGGCAACAGGGGTAGTAACTGGGATAACGCTATTTAGAAATGGGAAAAAGCTACCAGAGAGAGGAGGGACAACATGTAGACACCAAGGGCAGTAAAGGAGAAGGAGCAGCAAGTGCTGCAGGCACTGGAGCAGAGATTCCCCTGCAGCCTGTGGTGAGGCAGATGTGCCCCTGCAGCCCATAGAGGCACACGATAAAGCAGAGATTCAACTGGAGCCTGTGGAGGAACTCCAAAACAGAGCAGATAAAAGCACCTTAAGGAGGTTGTGACCCCGTGGGAAGCCCACACTGGAGCAGGCTCCTGGCAGGACCTGTGGCTCCATGCAGAAGGGAGCCCACTCTGGAACAGGTTTGCTGGTAGGACCCTGCAGGGGACCCACACTACAGCAGCCTGTTCCTAAAGGACTGGACCCTGTGGAAGGGATCCATACAGGAGCAATTCATGAAGAACTGTAGCCTGTGGGAAGGACTCATGTCAGAAAAATTCGTGGAGGACTATCTCTTGTGGGAGGGACCCCATGCTGGAGTAGGGGGAAGACTGTGGAGTCCTCCCCCTGAGGAGAAAGGAGTAGCAGAGACAGGATGTGATGAACTGACCACAGCCCCCATTCCCCTGGACTGCTCGGGGGGAGGAGGTACAGAAAATCAGGTTAAGGCCCAGGAAGAAGGGAAGGCTGTGGAAAAGATGCTTAAAGATTTGGTTTTATTTCTCATTACCCTACTCTTATTTGATTGGTAATAAGCTAATTTCCCCAAGATGAATCTGTTTAGCCTGTGACAGTAATTGAGGAGTGCTCTCTCCCTGTGTTTATCGCAACCCAGAAGCATTTTGTTATATTTTCTCGACCCTGCCCAGCTCAGGAGGGGAGAGATAGAGCAGTTCTGGGGGGGCACCTGGCATCAAGCCACCATCAGTCAACCACATTCAGGAATAAAAATTTCAGATACACTTCCCCCTGGGGCATTTCTATCGAGCTGGTTGGTGTCTCCTTCCCTTTTCCTTTCTCAAGTAAGTGCTGGTTGATTTAATTTCAACTCTGAGGGGTCTCATCTCTCTGATTTACTACACAGAGAATACAGGTACCAGCAACTTCGGGGTGCTGCAGTGCTGAGTACCCAGCTTTCTCTTCAAATGTAGCCTTCTCCCTCTGTTAAGAAAGACAGTCTCAAGAGCTATTTTGGAGTGTAGTAGTCAAATTTATTTCCACTGTAGAAGCACACTTGTTTCAGTAATAAAAAAATAACATTTTCTTTGCAGAATAAGAGTAAACCTGTAGTGGTATAAATATATTTACTTGCACAAGAATTCACGTAAGTCACTCAACACATATTTAGACTTAGTATTCTCATAGTCCTAAGTTTCAAATGGAGTCAACAAAAGATAGCTACTTGGAGAAAGATGAGAAATGTGAAGTCTGGCTCAGTTTGGATTTAAACATATATGAAATAATGGAAAGCTTCCTTCCTTGATGGTTTTTTTGTTAAATGAATACGTTTCTTATGAAAAATATAGACAGCCTTCAGCACGGATTATTTCTGTCTGTCTAATTAAAATATACTATATGGTGTCAGTCACAGAAGCCTCTTCTGGCTGCCTTGCAGACATGACCTCAGTGCTGGCCAGGTAGAACCAGCAACGAGCATGTTCGTGTTCAAGCTCAGTGCTCCTTAGCCTCTGCTCAGCCTGTGTGTCTCCACTCCTGAGACTCCCATCACCAGCTACTGTCTTTCAACGAACAAACCAGGTATAGCAATTTCCTTCAGCAGGTCATCACAGACTCACCAGACAGCATGCCTGATCAATCAGTAAATCCCTGTGCTACACTAAGACAGGTGCTATATTCCATATAGCATTATTAAGGACCTGGTGAAACCAAATGTCTAGCTTATAGTAGGTATGGTTGATGTGTAACTTTATCTAGTATGAATACTTAATGCAAAAGAAACAATATTATATTCTGCACTCTCATTCAGTTCAAGCCATGGAACAACAGTAAAAACAACTGCAACAAATTTAACTTGCACTTTAACTTCTATAAAACTCTTCAACTCTTTTTCCAATTGTGGGGGCAGGAAAAAAAAAAACAAAACAAAAAAGGGGAAACTAAGTTTAATGAATCAATCTCATCATGACTCTGTATTACTCTGTTCTGCCTAAAATATACTTCGTTACCATATGGGCAATTGTCAGCACCATGTCCTCACAACATATGTTGATTTATTCTGATCTTTCCTTACTGTTACTACAGTGAAAAACAGCATAAGGTTCAGCCCTGATTCTCCCCAACATGTCTACAAGAGGAGGACACCAAACTAATACAGCACAATACTGGAGACAAGAGAACATAACACTTAGTTCTGATACACTGAAAAGCAATTTCACACATTAGCTCACTTATGCAGGCACACTGACATATTGAGCACCATTTTTTTTCAGTTTAACATAATGTTCAACTCTGAACAGAAAAATGTTTAGCCTCTAGGACAGTTTCAGTATTAAGAAAAGAACTACGTCTATTTTAGAAACATCAAAACACTAACATTGACACTTTAGTTGAGAAGTTCACTGCAAGTGACCCTCTCTCTGAATTCGAAGGCGCTCCTTCTCCACTTGCAAGCGTTCCTTCTCAATCTGAAGCTTCTCTGACTCAAACTTGAGAAACTGCAGCCTCTCTTTCTCTAACTGTAAACGTTCTTTTTCAAGTTTTAACTTTTCAGTTTCTAGATCCAGAGGCTGCATGATGGGTTTTTCTGTTTGGGTGAGGTCATTTTCCAGGGCAGGTTTTTCGGACTGCAGAGTCTCCAGCCTGAGCTTCTCCCATTCAATCTGAAGTCGCTCCTTCTCAATCTGAAGCCTCTCGCGCTCCAAGTCAACGTGCCGCAACCGTTCCTTTTCAATTTGCAGGCGTTCCTTCTCCACTTGCAACCTTTCGGCTTCAATGTCTAGTCGCTGTTTCTCCAGATCCAGCTTTTGCTTCTCCAGATTTATAAGCAAATGAGAATCTTCATAGGCTAGCCTAGCTTGAGCAGAGCTTAGATTTCCAAACTCTTCAATGTGGGGGAAGTCTGGTAGGTCATTTTCCTTTTTCGAATCTGGCAAAACTGATGACAATATTTCTTCTTCTTCCTCAATAGGAAACTGCAGAGGAACATGACAGAAAAGAATTACACTCCAGTCTTTATGCCGGAATAAATGTGTTACAAACGACTGAAAAGAACATATTGTGTTTTTTCATCTTTAAAGCTACTCAGAACTGTTTAACTCGCATGTTATGAAATAACCATTTTAAATCAGAAAATTTTTCTATCATTACACAGGTAGAGAAACACACTTTATCTGCAAGTTAATACCTGGTAATGAAAAATGCAAAATCAGCTTGTCAGTGGACATGCAAGAACATACAGAAAACATGGTACAGTTATTACAGATCATTCAGAACCACTGATAGAAAAATGGATCTACGAGACCATATGTTGTTCTTACTTTTCATAGACCTGACTGACATTTAGGGAAGCCACTAGGAATTTTTTGTGACTAATTATTTATCAGAGCAGATGGATTCATAGGCTATGTGGTATGTAAACTAACCCAACCTTCACTAACTTAAGGATTCCATTTTTTATGAAACA
The DNA here is from genome assembly GCF_009829145.1 of Chiroxiphia lanceolata. Classification (NCBI taxonomy): domain Eukaryota; kingdom Metazoa; phylum Chordata; class Aves; order Passeriformes; family Pipridae; genus Chiroxiphia; species Chiroxiphia lanceolata. The sequence continues at coordinate 77,339,177 of NC_045638.1, read as the reverse complement.
TTTAACACTGACATTTTTCACATGCTCTTAACCCTTCCAACTCCATTAAGTGGGTCTATACACAGGACTTTAACCGTTCTGTGTTACCACATTTGCTGTAAAGCTATTTATGATGCAGATGATGAGATGGTTAGGATCACTGCTCTCAGTAGAAGACAGACACTGTTCTTCAGCACTGTCTGACAGTAGTCTCACTACCATTTAACAGCTTCTGCTGATTTCTTCCCAGCACATATACTGACTGAGCTAAGACAGGAGCTGCTTCCCCACCCTTCTCACTTGAGAAAAAAAAAAAAAAAACTGTTTGAATACCCCTTTTTTAAATGAGAACTATATATTTGTAGAGGCACAGCAAAACTATCCCAACATTTGACTTGACTCCAGCTGGCTGCCTTCCCCAGGACAGTCACAGTACTACTAGGAGTAACAACCTATCTAGAGAATCCACAACTGCTTGTCAAATTCACACTAAAATTCTGAAAGAGAAGAATGGCCAACTGACTTATTCAAGTAATGGTTTCATCTCCTGTGGGTTCATTTTAAGATCATGCAAACAGTATTCTACTTCTTTCTGTATTCTATTTCTTTCTGTATCTGCAGGTAACACATACTTCCATTTGTTAAAGAAGTGCACTTTTCTTCTCCATTCATCCATCCAGACAGCCTGAATATTACAATACCCAGTTTCTTTCAAGAGCATATTTTCATTCTATTGACTGAACTAATTCTTATCTGTGGCTCATACAAATGGAAAATACATGTGTGAAGACATATTCCAGCTTTAGGTATATCAATTCAATAATCAACATCCAAGACCTACACCCAATTCCAAGCTGCTAGATTTGAATACCATCTCTCTGAAATATATTTGTTTCTACAGTTCCTTTAATTCACACATTCAGAAAAAAACCAGAAACAGACACTATTAAAAAACATAGCAGCCTTATGCTGAAATGAAACAAAGGCCATATTGCACACAGCTAATGCATGTCAGTCACTCACTTCGAAATTCTGCGGATCCTCCTCTTCCTCTTCTACTTTGATTTCCGTTAAAGATCCACCGGCTTCTCTGAAGTCAGTGATATTTTGCCATTCAAAACTAGATTCAATTGCAAATCCCATTTTCTCATCCATGTCTTCATTGAGAGAGTCATCTAAATTGGATGAAGGAAGGTGAAACCCAGCACCTACTACTTTGATGTTTGCATTCAGACGTTTTCTCTTCATGAGTGCTCTCCAGTCAAGGTATCGCCTTTTCACTTCTGTCCCTGTTCTTTGCTCTCCTTCACCTACAGCATTGACACACTCTGCTATTTCCTCCCAAGCTTTCCGTTTCATCTCATTAATTGTTGTATTAAGTTGCTTTGAAAAGAGTACTTCTCTCCTTTTTCTGATTTCCTTAAGGAGAGTTTGAGTTTCCTGAACACTAAAATTGCTTTTCCTTTTTCTTTTTAATTGTTTCATCTTTTCCAGCTTTAACCTAATAATTTCACCACAGTAGACCACAGAGATGATCTGACACTAGTCAGCTATTAATATAAATAAATTTAGAAGCCAATGAAAGCAGAGCTCAGTTCTCGTGAAGTGAATTTTCTCTTCACTTGTAGTATTTTTCTATTTGTCAGGCTTCCTAAGAGAAAAAGAGCAAACAACATAAATCTCCAAGGTATACACCATATATTTTCATTTAGCAACTTGACTCCTAAGTCATCATTTAAGGAATACGTATTTTGAGCTGACTGTTCATTTGATAAAAGAAAACCATTTTCTTAGACTCTGAATATAAAGTAGCCATAGATACCTTCTCTAATGTCCTATGAATTACACAACCATTAATATATCCATGTCATGAACTGTTATAGTTGATTTGATATTTCCATTACAAAAATACAGCTATTTTCCTTCAACTCTTAAGAGTTTTGCCAGTCGGGATTTGCTTAGGACTGAAATTTGACATACACATTTCAGTTTGAATACTACATTATTTCCAAAAGAAGCTGAAATTGTTATATCATTACTTCAAAAACATCAAGTGTGTAGGAGACTGAAATTTCTGAGACACATTTTAAATGAGACACCATTTCCATAAAAAAGTAGATTAATACGGAAAATGGAAATTTTAGAAGCTCTTCTGACTTAATCAGAAATAAAATAACTGAAGCAATCCTGTTTAATGTCATAAAATTACTAGCTCAAACAAATGTCATGCACGAGAGATGTTTTAACAGCAAATAGATTTAAGAATAAGTCACTATATGTAGCTCTGTCCTTCTTACACTGCAAAACATGTCAGATGCGATGGCAGCTTTAAAGTTCATTCAGTTCTCTGCCCGCAGCAACAGCTGGTCCTGTCCCTGATGCTGAAGAGAACACTAAACCCCATAAATACACCTGACAGATTGTGTGAAACTCTGTACAGAGATGGACAGTCTGAGGGGGGGGAGAAAACAGGGGACTATTAATGCAGTAATGAACATCACTGCAGTAACATCATAGATTGTATTACAAAAAACCAAACCAAAAAACAAACAGCCCCCCAAAACAACCAAAACCTGAAAGCAGAAACTGAGAATCAAAAATGGTTCATGGTCACAGATTGCTTGGTAATGGGTCCAATTTAGGATTATTTTGAACAATCATTTGTACCATCTACCACTGCACACAGTGGTTTTAGAAGGTTTAGAAGGCTTTAAACCAAGCAGGCCAGGGACTTACCATACAGTCCATACAGTTTCAAGAAGCTGTGTTTGTTCACTGTTCATGCAGTATAGACATTTGTCCACCTGAAGGTAAATGGCTTGCAAACTATATATTCAATTGCTACCGACTGATGGACTTAACTCTTAAACCCCTACCCCACCCCCTCCCCGAGCTACACAGGATTCTTAACTTACTAAGCATTTTTTCTCCTGTTATTCTCCCTAAACTTGGTTAAAACATACACATCAGCACAACACAACAACTCTCCATTTGGGGGATAATGTAGTGTAGATATTGTTATTCATCTCATATGCATGACTGACTGTCAGTAAGTGGCTCACTTGCAATTTTCCATGTCAAGCAACATCTTTCCATACCCAACATGCAAGCATGCTGCCATCAAGTATTTTTTAAAATGCTGCATTTAGAAAACTGCTTTACTACTTTTCCTCATTACAGTACCGTTCTCACTGTCAAGCCACTTACTTCCAATGATTACTAGCTAGCAAATATGCAAAACCAAGTCCCAAGAGGAAATCAATTGCATAGCATGAGCATGTATTAGCATACACCAGTCCCCAGTTCTCCTGTGCAGCTACCCAGCACTTTGGACTCCTCAGACTCAAGCAGGAAGCTGCATGTTGCTGTTTGGGATGTGCAAAATATTCTACCCTTCCGAAAATAAAATTCTAGTTGGTTTTGAGAAAAGGGAATTGTTTAAAAAAATAATGTAATGTAGTGCTTTAATGCAGACCCCTAACTTGACATGACCAGTAGTGAAAAAAATGTTGGCAATTTAGAAAATCAGATTCATACCAGAACACAGCACTGTAACTGCTAAAATTACATAACTTTTTTCTGAGACCTTTTATCCGATCTTTAAGCATATCCATTAACCTTGATTATTATAAGCTTATCACAAAAAGATATCAAGAAAGCAGAATCATATTTACTCCTCTGTCAGTAAATCAATTTATTTGGTACTTGCTGAGCTGTTCAAACACAAATTACAGCAGTAGTGCTTTACTGTTATTATTGTAACTGAATTTCTTGACTTATGCATGAAATTCTAAGTTTATCTTGTGTAAAGTCTTTGGCTGTGGGGTTTTTTTAAACCTTCTGATAAGTCGCTGAGGAAGTAAATTCTTCAGGAAAGTTACCTGCACACAGAACAAATTTAGAACACTTTTATAATCTTCACCATTTACAAGGCAATTATTCTGGACTGATAAATATATAGTGATTGCTGGTTACTGGGGAATGATCAAGTACTTGTATCTTCATACTGGCTTTAGAAACACATACATTTGCACTTACCAGTTTTCAAGGTGGGGAGTGTGTGTGAAAGATACAGAGGTATCCATCCTGAGTTGGTCTTCCAGGTATAAAGAACCACATAGAGTACTCAGGTACAACATGAGTTTCACAAGAACGACAGCATTTCTGACTTGTCGCTACCAGGACATTAAACCTCTGTTTATAAGGTCACACTTATCTCCACTGAAATCAGTAGAATTTCAGGTTTGGTTTTAAGTAATACTTAAGCAAACACTCAAGTACTTTGCTGCCTATGGGAAAATGGGTCAAACTTTCCTAAGTACTCGCCAGTTGGGTACATCAAACTAAACTCCTGAAAGTACCAGTAGATGCTTAATTTTCTCTTAAGATACTTAAACAGCAGACTTTTCATCTCAAGGTATACAGTGGCTAAGTCCTTTACTTAGTCCCAGCTACGTGAAAAAGGTTCTGGTCATTCCCAATAACAGGGAACCACAAGATTTTAGAGACTCATATGGTATCTCGAGTTACCCTGGCCCTCCCTAAATTTCTCAAAGTTAGTACAGCAGGCCAGTATGGGCACAAACACAGGGGGAAAAAAAAAACCACCTCGGTTTTCAAATCAAATTTTCATCATCTTCTAAATATAGTTCTACATGAACACAGAAAATGCAGACAGGCAAGCTTTGTCCTTAGCCCCAGAGAAGGCTGAGAGTTAAAACACACAAATGTCAGGTTACCCTGTGGGTCAGCCTCACTGCTCCTTGTGCCAGTGCTTTCCACCACCTGACTGATTTCCCTAGCCACTCTTCGTGAAGTGTCTAATCTTGGTTTTGGATTTTATGCTATAAGCCAAGGACATGACCTTTAAGAACTACAATAATAACTTGGAAACTACTGGCATCCAATTCCTTTATTAGGTAAAGTTTTATTTTAGACTTTTTTTAACTTTTGCTTGAACAGGTCTAATACAAGCCCTGAATTTCCCAGTGAAACATCAGCAAAACCTATCTGTTTTAAAACCCATAACTACTAACTTCCAATAGCAAAGGACATTTTGCCTTTTCTAACTCTTTCCTTTTTAAAAGCACATGGCCTCATTAAGGACGATTCCCATCTTACTAATATAAATGGGTGTTAGCGAATTGTTTTAACAGTGTACTTATTCCCAGGGATGGCTCAAATCCACTGTGGCACTGTGTACCTTTCTGATATATTAACTATAAAGCCTTATTATCTAACTAAACCTAAGGTTTGGGATATTCAATTTTCTGACACTGCTAGATGGTCTTGTCAGAGACTGAAATGTTTAATTTTTTTTGCATTCTAGGAGACTTTTGCAGGCTTTTGACTTGCATTTCGGATGGACAATTGGGCCCATTCCTCCCTCCAGTAAAGAGCCAAGTTTGCAGGTTTTTGACTTGCGTTATACCTCTGACAAGCAATCGGGCCCCTCCCTCCCTCCAGAGCTGAAGGTGTGAAGACCTGAAAAGGCAGGACCTCTGATGGCCCATAACAACCCATCCCCCCCTCTGCCAATCTAAAAAAAAGGTGGGAACCAGGCCAGACACAGAAACTGTGCAGGGCCCAGGGAGAGGTTGGAGGCTCGAGGCATGGCCTGTGACACTGACCATGGGTATAATAACTCATAACTTCTTGGAGTGTGGGGGCTTCCCTCCTTCACCCCCAGCAGAACAAGGCCACCACTTCAGCTGATAGACATGGAAGCTGCAACTACCAAGTGTCATCGCTGGACCCCATGGGTGGTGACTATATACATCTGTCCATTCTCAGTTTTTATTTCCCTTACTCTCCCTTAGCCTTATCCTGTCTTTCCTTTCTCTCCCTTATGCATTTTCCCCCCAGGGGTTATCCCTATGATATATGATATCGATGACAACAGTCAAAATGCTAACATACCTGTTAAAACAAAATTGTTAAAATAAACCCTACCTATATATGTTTTCAGACACCGATTATTCAGTGTCGTTCCACTCTAATCCACCCCAAGGGAATTATTGATAAGAACCTGGGTTACTACTCTCCCCTTTTTCTGGGGTGGGTCGTAACATTTTCCAGGATATTACTCTTTAATGCAGAAAAATGAACTATTAGATGCTCAAAGTACAAAAGAAACAGGAATGGCAATAATCTAGGATTTGTACACATTCTAGATAGCTACCCTACAACCACTTTGAAAAGCTTGAATTACAAAAACATGACATACAGCACTGTCCTGGTTTCAGCTGGGATAGTGTTAATTTTCTTCCTAGTAGCTGGGACAGTGCTGTGTTTTGGATTTAGTGTGACAAAGATGTTGATAACACATTGATGTGTTGGTTGTTGCTAAGCAGTGCTTAGGCTAAGTCAAGGACTTCTCAGTTTCCTGTGCTCTGCCACTAAGGAGAAGTACAAGAAGCTGGGGGGAAACTGCAAATGCAAACTGCATATCTTTACAGTTTGTGCAGAAATGCAAAGTGATGACTAGAAAAAAAAACCAAAACCAAACAATTCTGATTATAATAAAGATTTCAAAGGTCTTCCAGAAAAGATGGCAACATGGAGCTACAAGTTTCAGAGTCCTGTCAGGCCAGAAGCAGCCCAATGTCACAAAGGTCCTCACCGCTGGACTAAAGAAACAGAAACTATTTGTCAGAGTTGAAATGAAACAAGTATTGTAAAACTAAGCTGCAAACTCCCTAAGCAGGCAGAACATACACATACTGAATATCTTTGACATACTTAACGGCAGAGGCATCCACATTCTGCCTCTGTCTTTTCTGTCTCCTCTGTTCACACCTTATTGTCTAAGTGCTAGACCAACAAAAAAAATTAACCAACGCCCCCCAAAATAAACAAGGAAACAAAGAAAAACATCCTTGCATTCACCAGGACCGAAGGACTGCTGCTAGCATCAACAGTCTTAGAATTATTCTTTAGGAAAATCATGACTTTTTTAAACATGATGTCTTGATAGTCCCTTTATTTTTTTTTTCTTTAACTTTCAGGGCTTATGCTTGAATAAAAAAAACAAAGTTTAAATTAGGAGGACCTGCTACTTCTAAGTTTTTTTAAACAGATTCGAGAGTCTGAGTATCTTTGGATACTACAACCTGGGGATTTCTAGAAAACTTCGTATGTGATTCCCAACAGATGGCTACGTTGACTTGGCGCAACTTAGGGTTTTGTACAGAGAGGCTGAGTGCTGGACAACACATCCCCCCCTGCAAAAAGTGCGCGGTTTGCACAAACGAAAAGGCACGCAGGGAAGGGAACCAACACCACCTAAAAGGACCATTTAACGAAGCTGAGAGGAGAGAGGCACAGAGAATGGGAGGCAGCTGTGGATTCAGGCTAATGAATCCAGAGACTCATCAGGCTGACGTTCCCCTTCCTCTGAACCAGTCACGGCCACGAACGGCATAAAACCCCCTCCCCGGCGGGGGGCGCGTTTCGGAGGGACCGGTGCGGGCACAGCCCCGGGTGAGGCGCCAGCTCCAGCCCGGTCCCACCCGAGCGCTGCGGGGAGTGAGGCGGCAACAAAAGAAGGCGGGGGCACGGCTGCCCCAGCCACTGAACCCTGGGGAGCAGCCGGGCCCGCGGCTCCCACCGCAACCCAGGGTCCCTCCGGACGGCACGGCCGCGCGACCCTCCCGGGAGCAGGAGGAAGAGGAGCGGAGCCTCCCCGCGGGGAGAGAAGGCGGAGGACAATCGCCTTGCCGCCCCCAGGGGCTCAGAGCGGCGGAGCCGCACCGCTCTACCCCTACCGAAGGTGCCAGGGGGTGCCCGCACACCGCAGAGGCAGCGGCCGCCCCATCCCCGCCCGGTGCCGCCGCCCGCACCGCCCGGTCCCCGAGGGACGTACTCCCCGCTCACCTGCGCCTGGCGCTCCCCTCCGGGCCGCCGGCCCTTTAACGGCCACTGCCCTCCCATTGGGCAACTCACCTGTCTGTCAGTCTTCTCCGCGCGCCTATTGGCCGATCGTGCCCGCCGCTCTCCCCGCCCCGCCCCGTCGTGACGCGTCGGGCGGGTCGGGATCCCCCCACGTCCCTCCGCCCGCGGGGCCGCGCCGCGCGCCGCACCCGGACAGCCATTGGCTATAGACGCCGTCTGTCTTCCGCAGACCGGCTGGTGATTGGCTGCGAGAGGTCGCGGCCCGCCTCTCCCCTCAGTTAGAGACCCTCCGCGGGGTCACGGCGAAGTCAGGTGGACTGGGTTGGTGTTTTGTACGCTCCGTCTGAGGGCGTGGCACAGCGAGGGGCTGGCACGGTGGGGGACGGGGCCTCTCCGCGGGATGTGCAAGGGAAGGAGGGGGGGCGGGTTTGCCGTGCAGAACCATGTGTGCGGCTGGTTTATGATGCTGCAATAGAGAGCGAACGTGCAGCAGCCGGTGGTTCATCCCGAACTGCGCGGTTTGTGATTCAAATAGAGAAATAACATTTCTATAGGTACTGTAATTAAAGAAGTGAAAATGTTTCGGAAGTGCTGCATATGTAAGGCGCCACGTCACTGATGTGGGTGAATATACACGAAAAAGGCTTCTGTGGAGCTTTCTGGTTTGGGGCTTCTCTGCCACACAAGATGTGTCTGGTCCTTGCCCTCTGTGTTGGATCCCGTTGCCTTGGTCACGTAACCTTCGTGCAGGCTTAAGGCACTACTTTTTGTCTAAAGTTTACTGCCTTTATTCTGCCTGCTCTGATGCGTGCATGTATTATTTTGCATGTTTGTTAACAATTACTTTCCTCAGTCCTTTCAAATCCAAATATGGGCTGTAATGAGTATTTGGACTTGTTTACTTTCACTGGAAAGATAGGTTATTTCCTTAATAAAGCTTCAAGTGATCAAAATTGTGACGAAACTATGAATCTCCTTTAAGATGGCATTTTCCAGTTTGTCAACAGTTCTGGTATTGAACTTTCTGCAAAATATTTCACAGAAACTAAAGGCTATGAACTTATCAGTTTACTTACAGGTAGTAGTAGTTTTGCTGCCTTACTTGCCCATTGTGTACCGAAAATAATAGAAAATTAAAAAGGAAAACAGTAAGGAACAGGGTAGCAAGCCTATGCTACATTGCTGGCATATATAATACAGGGATATTTCTTACTGAGGCCTATGTATGAACTAGGTTTTCATTTACATTATTATCAGTATTTTGTCAGTGCTCAGAAATGAGATTCAAGTGTGCCCTAAAGGTCTTGCAAGCTACTTCAAACTAGATTCAGGTGCAAGTAGATGGAAAAATGATGGAAAGTGGAAGTCATTAACAATCTGAACCTCTGCCACTTTGCAAAAATAATTAGTCCTAATTACACCTCATAAAGTGTCCTTTTATTGCAAAGCACAAAACCACTAAATATGATTAGTATCCATTAGAATAATTTTCACTAGGAAGCATATGATTTCCTAGAGTACCTATGCACATAATTCTAAACAGCTCTATTTTCTCTCTCTATTGTTACTCCACTATTATGGAGACTGTTGATCACTGGTGAAAAATCTTGGTGTATGCTAGCTTCCTCCAACAAAAATCCTTGGACTTCCTTCATTCATGTAGGATATGTCTTGAATCTATGTATAATTTATGTGTACTTTATTCAATTACTTGCTTTTGATGACAGTAGGAGAAGCCCCACCATATGGCTTATAGTTCAGATGTGAATTGTTCAAGTCCATGGTTCTGTAGAACAATTCATACCCAATTGTCTTCTCATTGTCCCCAGGGTTACACAATTAGAGCTCTCAAATTTGATCTGTTTATTCCTTCGTTGTTCAATATAAGCTTTTAACATTGTGAACGCTGTTGGAACACTTTGGAGGTATCTCCAAATGGCTTTTTCTAGCTGTGGGGCAAAGGCCTTGGAGCACTGGAAGATAATTTGTATTACTGTAAGTCTATTTTATCTATACAGAGGTTTGAGGCTTACAGAATTTTAAGTTTTGGAAGAATGCAAGACAACCTAGGGCTCCCTCACTTTGTATTGATGCCATTTCTGCACCCTTTGCATGTGAATTTTAGACTAAGTAGCTTATATTTTCCTTTTATTCCATACTTCTAATAGTATGGAAGTCTATTTCAGTAAAACTAAATACCTAATCATTTGCAATACTTAAACTGTTAAAAAGCCCCTGTATTATCAATCTGAGCTGTATGGATCTAATAAAAAAAACAAACAAACAAACCCAGTTTAAATGAGTACCTTACAATGCTAAACTTGGAACTTTTCAGCACGGGAACAACAACTTATGCAAATGATACACAAATACAAGGTCCAAGGATAATCACAAAACCCCCTCACTGCAGTTTTCATGCATGCTAACTGCATTTTTGCTTATAATCTAACATTCAAAATGTTCTCCAGTTGGAAAAAAAAAGGGGAGGGGAAAAAAAAAGGAGCTAACCACCTTAGAAACACTGCAGATTCTTAGTATTTTGAAACTGACTGAAAAATCAGACTTGAGAAGGATTTGGTTGCTCAGTGCTTTTATTCACAAAAGAACAAACATCTTGGCAAACATGTAGTATCATACTTTCCACATATCAGCAGAGCCCAGGCAGCAGCAAAATGTTAGTGATCTCTATGCTTTATTGGATGTTAGAAGGAAAAAAAAGTAAATTGAGCATAGTGGTCAACTATAAATAATGTGAAATATACCCTTGTTTACAGGCTGTTTTAATTAAAATAGATCTTATGCTGCCTCCTGTTGGTCACCTACAAACAGAAACATCTACAATTATACTCCACATTACAAATTGCAGTCAGCATGTTCTACAGCCTATACTTTGCCTACTACCTAATACTAACCAGAGGAGGTAAACAGCTTTCTTCATGGAGTAATACCATAAATAAATCTGACCTGTTAAATCTACTCCATTTAGTGCATATAATAAATTTTTAACAAGAATAAACTGACTTACTAAAAATGTATTTTGAATATAGAAAACCAAAAATTAGTAAATAAATAATAATCATCAGGTCTGTGCAAACATAATCAACATCTGAATAACTGATATTTATTTTAACAATTAAACCAGTGTGATAACATTATCAAAGTGCTAAATGTTTTGATAGCATTCTTTAAAAATTAAGATTATCCAATATAATCATCACTGGATATTAAAATCCCACATATAATATATATTATCTCCATGTATATTATACTGGTCATGCCTATAACGTGTTCTGTGACATAAAATAGAATACTATTAGAAATGTTTTGGTTACATCGTTTAAGTGCAAATAGTAATTATAACTTTACATGCAATTTGTTTTAAACATCTTACTCTATTTCAGTGAGAACACTGGTAATCATTAGTCATCAACTATTTTTTAAGGAAGGTACTTTTTCATAAAGTACTGTGAGCTTTGAAAAGTCAGAAAAGATATAGAAAAACTCGCTCTGTACTGACTTTCTGACCTTTTTTAAATTGCATAACAGCTGTGTAAAGTAGAATGAAAAATCTATTTGATCCAGACCTACAGCAGTTATTCATGCAAATAATCCATATTAGTCAGTGTAGCTGAGTTCATTGAGATTTCTTACATCTTTAGCAATCAATCACAGGGTTTGGAATATAGGCTTTTAATTCTATCAGAAAGCCTTATTTTTAACCATAACTTTCTAACACAGCTTCTTCTGCATTCCATTCTGCTACCAGATTTAATACTTTGTCTGCGGAATTGTAGCAAATGACCTTCTTTCCTTTTGTGAGATCTGTAATACAGGCTTCCCTGCCTAACTGAAGAAAATCAGTCTTATTTCACAGTAACTTTTCTGTAAGCAATGCTACAAAGTAATTGACACTACTACACTATTTCCTGATCACTGAGTAAAAAAGCTCAACTCCACATCATGTGAAATCCATGAATGATCTGTCAAACTGGGAACTGACATTAGTTCCTGTGCAAGTGTAGCGTAGAATATTAAAGAAGCATGTCTATTTTCCAAATTAAGCTTCATTCAGTTTTCACTATCCACACTAATTTATATCATATGTCATTGCTCTGTCTGATGTCCTATGCTAGAGTATTATATATAGAGCAAGTAGCTGGATGGAAGACTGCCAAAAAAAGCTGCTGTAACAAAAAACTTAGGGGAAAGAGTATCACCTGAATTACTGACTGACTCACTCGCTGTTTATGTGATCCAGCAATTTGGTCATGACAGTGGCAATTAAAAAACCCTTGCAATTGTCTAGTCTCTTCCAATTTGCATAGCTATTTATACCCCTGTACTATGGGTATAGTATGTTACTTCTGTCATTGCATAAACTCCATTCTCACAATACTCAGGTATAAAACCAACACAAATAAACAAGCAAAAGAGAACTGGGCCTTATATTCTGATGTGACAAGCTGCAATAATTAATGGTCAATGAAGTCTCTAAGCTATGCTGAGTAGCTTTTATTAATACTAACACTACTCTTCTCCTGTGTGTCTTATTTTTCTCCTAGAGTTTCAGTAAGCAGGAATAGTATTCTTCCTCTCTCTACTCAATACTACTCAATACATTTGCTTTGTACTAATAAAAAGTTGTGTTCCAATATAAAAATATTTACATTTCCATAAGATGATTGTAGAGGTTACCTAGCTAATTGTAGTTACAATATGATTTGGAGATTCACTATGCAAAAAAGCAAAATAAATGTGGAAGTTGCCTGAAATATTGTAACAAGCAGCTATTTACTTCTACAGAACTGACACACATCTTAATACAAATGAATTATTGAGTGGAAGGGTTCTTCTCTATTATTATGTTCCCCAAATCGGAATAATTTTAATTTATGTACTTATGAAAACAGTTATAATGAACGTTATGTAAATTTATAAAGGTATCTGATAACAAATTATAGAATTAATCCCAGAATTCCATTGTTTACTGTTTAAAACAGAAGTATGTTCTAGGCAATATTAAGCTTTAAGCATTAATATTGAGCTTGAGTTTTGCAAAAAGTACATGCAGTAGTGATGTGATAATGAACTTGGCACAGTCGTCTCAAGTCATGAAAGATGTTTCAGATGCCTCACTAAACTTTATTAATTTTTAAACTGCTTGGAAAAGGTATGCTTAGATGTTTAAAACCATTCTGTCTGGCATAGGATAACCTTACTGCTTACATGATATTTATAAGGAACATAAGGGCTCTCAGTGTCTTATTTGAGTACCTAGTACAAAAAGAAAATTCTCAGGCTGTAGAAGATTACAAATGAATTTATGAAAGCTAGCTAATTTCACTGTTCTCCTGTCAGAAAGAGGGCCCCCTTTGTAAGCATGAGATCAAATTTACTTCACGATGTATGCCTAGATTAATATTAATACTAAAAGTCCATTACAATTTTAACATTATAATAGATGACTACTGAAAGTTTATCAGGCAATATATTATGTAGTGTTTACTGTGTAATATTTTAACACTTAAAATGACCATGAAGTACAAGTGTTTTAATTCATTTAAACCACTCCAGAAGATCTTTCACCTCAGAAATACTATTTACTTTGACTTTTAATACAGGTGTAGTTTTGTAACTTTGTATTTGATGTATGACAAGATACAAACTTCTCCCATAGTTAACCAAAGCAACAACTGCAATTTATTTTACAGCTTGCTGCTATAAGCAGCCTGGTGACTGCTTGGTAGGTAGCATTGGAGACTTCAGAGCTGGAAGACTTCTGTTAGAAAACATCCTGAAGGGTTTTTTCTTTAGTTAACAACATGACCGAAACAAAGATATCACATGAACCATCCATCCTGTAGAAATCTTGCCCACTCTGCAGTATGTTATTGAAGTTTATCTTGCTACAGGTAACGGGATGGAAACAGAAAACAGAGCTACTACTAAGGCACAAGGATGGAGAAAAACGGGTAAAACTGAAGAGCTGAAGTAAGATGATAGCAATTATCAGTCTCTTCAAGTTAGATACCTGGTTTTAATGCTGTGAAGGTCACTTTGGCTCTTGCCCTTGCTAAGGTCATTCTGATAAGATAAAGTTGACAATTAATTCCTCTTACAGTTTTATGAATATAAAAAATCTAAATAAAACAACAACTAATGTAGATTTTTTTTTAAACTTAAGTTACATAGGGGAAACAGTATCACAGTCAATTTTCTCATTTAGCAATTTGTCTACTGGGACAACTGTGAATATTATAGAAATAATGGCACATATTACACAATGAATTCGTCATGACTATTCTTTTTTGAAAAGTAACATAATTTTCAAAATTATTAATTACAGAGAAGAGTTGTATACAAAATTAATACTTTGTATGTAATAACTAGCATGAATGACATGTTAATGGACTCTTCCAAAAGCAATCCTACAACATACAATTTAAACTGAAGATTTAAACAAACAGGTACATATTTCTCCATCTGTAAATGAATACTTAAAAATCTGATCTAAAACTTGTGCATTTAAATAGATTCTGTTGATTCAGGAGTTTCAAAATTCTCCAGAGCAAATTGTCAGTACAGGTGACCAGGGGTCCCTATATTTATTAAACTGAATGACCTGACAGTAAAACTCAGTTAAGGCTCTTGGCATTGGTGAAACTTCTTCCCACTCAGACCTACTACTATGGTAGACTTGGACTTCATCTGTGATTTCTTCTGGAGCATAATCACCACCTAGTATATAAATTTTGTCTTCTGTCCCAACTGCCCCTGCATTAAAGCCAGCGCATTCAAAAGATCCTTCCCCTTTCCAAACACAGGTTTCTGGGCAAAAACTGTAGACCTTGTAAGTGGAGAGATCACATATGTACAATGTGCAGTTCACTGGAACAGCTTTGATTAGAGTTGCATGGAAAAACTGCCCAAATTCTGCTACAAGCTCAGACCACTGATCAGTCATGGCATTATACTTAAAGAAACAGTCAAGAGATGGATTAAAGGCATCAGTAATCTCTACTTCTGAGCCAAGGACATAAATTATGTTCTGACATGCACTTGCTTCTGGATAGTAGATACCTCTTGGTAATTGACTTACAGATTTCCAGTCTTTGGAAAGAGGATTATAGGATTCCACATCCAAAAGACTTCGAGTTTCTTGAGCTCCTCTGGTCTTTCCACCTATTACAAAGAGCTGATTTAAGGTTACAACAGATGTGTGCATTGTCCTTGGTTTTTTCATAGCTGACACTATGGAGAATTCATTGCTGACTGGGCAGTAGCACCAGGTTTGGTCAGTGGCATCATGAAACGGTTCAGCAATATGAAGCCTGACGGTCCTGTAACAATTCCCCTTGCATCCTCCAGTTATAAATATTTTTTCTCCATAGCTAGATAAACTTGACCCTGGCAGATCAATCATGTGTGTATGTGGTAGTTCCTTCCATTTATCTGTTTTGATGTTGTAGCAGAATGTATGTCTGTTTTCTCCATCTTCATCAGTTTTATGAACAAATATATATTTTTCTGTTGTTGAAGGACGTGCATCTGGAAACAGTCCACTGAAGTTTTGCACACTTTTAACTGCATCACTGATTATTACTGAGCAATTAGCACTCTTAAGTAAGTGTTCTTCAGAATGCAGAAAGTCCTGCAAAGTCTTTTCAGGTAACTGGTGTAGTCTCACTTTTTTAATTAAATTAGGCAGGTATTTCTGCCGTGTTTCTAAGTTGTGTTTGGTCCACTGGAGGACAGCTTTCAACACTGATTCTTCCTCAGGGACATTTAGCTCATCAGCCTCAAGACATTTTTGTAATATTTCAAAATTCATCTCCAAAAAATCACTTGACCTGAGCAGCAATGAAAAGTGGTGCTGTACAAAATCTAGCGCATGATCAAACAAGCGGATGGACCCATAACTTTCTGATAGAGAAAGCAACTGTAGGCAATTCACAAGATCAATACTTTTTATTAGAAAGTCACTGCAAGCTTTGGAAAGGAGTGAAACTTGAAGAAATGATGACAGTTGGAAGAGCATTTCCACATTATCATTTGTTATCTCTGTTTTTCCTGTGTAAGCGTAATCAAGAAAAGCTTTCACTGCCTTAGGTGATAGATTACTAATAGTAACATTGCCATCATCTCGTTCTTTCATATTAACTTCAAACATGGCTCTGCAAATAAAATATAGAAGATATACACACGAATTAAAGACTTAGCAAGCAGCAGAGGAGTATAATAAGGTGGGCTGATCTAAAATACGTCTGAAGTATGGAAGTTCTTGTAAGAAAGAACAATGCATTTACTTGGTATGTTTGAAGAGAAAAGGAGTGGTGATAAGAACATATTCAAAGTGGTGGCTTAAAAAAATGATAGCTGCACCTGCATTTTGTATGGATTTTCACAGAGAGCAATGAAGTCTGCAGCTCTTAGTGTGAGAGAAAATGTGAAATTGTTCAGGATAGCATCAGTTTCAACAGCTTAGGAAAGAAAAGGCTAATTTAAAAAATACAGAGTAAAAAAAGGCCCATGATTTAGGTCATGCACTGTGGTTGAATACATAAAATTAAGTGAAAAAAAGCCTTCCAAATTGCAGCCTGAGCAAATGGCAGGATGGATGATGGGCGCATTCCTTGGAAATAAAAAGTATATGAGGGGTGAATAAGGAGAAAAAACATGAGGAAACTTAATTCTTGCTTTAGAGTTAACAGAGAGAGGTTTTGACATAGGATTGCATGACACAATGAAACTGTGCAGAAAGTAGATTGTGACTGAATACAATGACAATTGAAATTGTGGAATGAATTATTGATAAGTACGTCTGTGGAAATTTTATTACAACTTTAACTATTTTATTCTAAATATGTAATAACATTTAACTATTTCACACAATCTAACGTGGCAAGATAAATTAACTAAAGTTTTTCAAGCGGGAAAGTGCTGACAACAGAATAGTGCTGCAATATCCCTTGCCCTACCCTAAGCATCAGGGCTTCTGAATTTGACAAAAGATGATAGTGGAGGAAGATTCAAATAAATAACCAGATGCTAAGTATAGAATCTGGATTATTAACATATCATGGATACTTCATGTTAAAAAGAAAGTATTATAGTTCAGTTATACAAGTATCTCTATGGTATGGGATTTTTGCATCCTTTTCTGAAACCAAAGAGAAAAAACCCCAAACTGTGTATAGCATCTTCTTTGGGAAGTAAACGTCTGGTAAAGCAGGAAGATGTTTGACTTCCTGAGCAAGAACATAAAATTACAGTGAGACACCCATGTCCCAAAGACCTTTTTGCATACTAAATGATGACACTTAGAATCCTTTCCTCATTAACCCAAGAGCTATGATAGAAATCTCTAATTACACAGTAAAATAGCAATGGAACAATACCAGTAGGAGAGCAATATAGGCAAAGGCCTCGACTGACAGGTAACAAGTAAGGATCAAAATATTGCTGAATCTTGGGTTTACACAAGGAACCAAAAATTAGGAGAAGTCCAAAGGCCAAGGAAGACAAAAGGTGTTCTGTTTTAAAACATATCTAGTGGACTTAAGTACTTTTTCCTCCTTGAAGTTAAAAAATGGGCCTTGCAATCAAGGATGACTTATGAATCTGATAGCTGCTATTATCAACTCTTTGCAGTAGGGAGAGATCTTTCCTAGCAAATTTTCATCTGAAGAGCCTGTAGGTAGTGAAAAGGACACATACGTTACCATGTGCATAAGTTCAGTTCTAAAAATTACCACTGGAAGCTATTTCAACCTAATATTTCTTTCTACCAGAGCATCTTTGTGCTGGCAAGCAGTGAAGAAATAAATGCAAGTAGTTCTTTGTGTCAGAGGAAAACAAAATGTGCTGCTACAGGGGAGAAATTGCTCATTTCATCTGATTTCTCCTTTTTTTTCCAATAATTCTAAGCATATGTCTAGCTATCTTCTGTCAGATATGGCAGACTCCCATAGAACATGGGATATTCCAGGACATTTGAAAATAACACTTGTCACCTATGTATGGGCAACTGAATTGAGGTCATTAACTCATTTCCAGGAGCCCATTTTTTCATTGTTAGAGTATTAGCTTTGTTTTATTTAACACTGTATTCAGAAACAGACTTTCAGTGTGGAATCGCAAGTTTGAGACTCACTTATAAAAAGGCTAGCAAGGTTCTTCATAAATTAATATTCTGTATGTGAATGATCTAGCTGTTCCTTGAGAACATATAGCTTTAAGCACCAGAAGGAAGATCACAGATACATTTCATGCTGAAAGGCTGAAATCTGTAGTTTAGAAAAAGTACATCTGTTTAAATACATCTGTCTTAATTGAAGACAATCTATAGACCAACCATTCATCTTAGACAAATAAAATGCAGTCTCATTCCAAAACCGTGTACAATTCATCCACAATTGCTCAATGGATGTATTTATAACCAACGTGTTATGTTTCACTATATATGTGTCAAAGTACATAGACTGTTCAGTACAAAGTCAAACAATATCCTTGCAGACCTTTAAGTACTGATACAGACAACACGTAACTCTTAAATATACATAACTTGTGTCAGTTCTACCCAAGAGCAGAACCACACACTTATGGTATGAAGCTTGTATTTCAGAGTAGGGACTGCTGTCTGAATTCACAGAGTCCTCATGGCACTTTGGAAATACAAACAGATGCACCTGGTGTATCCTTAAAATGATGTTTGAATGCTTTGCTCAAAACTCTGCACACGTATGTAAGTTGTGATTTTTTGGGGGGGGGGGAATTATATTTCTTTCCTCTCCCTCCACAGAACTTAGAATCTATTTCCTGCAAACTCATGCCAAATTTGGGTTTACCTGAAAAAATCACTGCATGCTGCCAGTACACAACGATGACAGGGAATTATTTCATCTTTCACGACAATTTTAAAATCAAAAAATATATTTTGTTCTCTGAACTTTTGTAGTACTTTTAGAATCTGTTGTCCATGACCTTCAGCCACTAAGGAATTGATTTTATTTTCAGGAACAGAAATCCCATTGCAAATAGGTCTGCTAATGTAATCCCGTTGATTGGCCATGTTTTCTTCAATCTATTCCTGAAATGAAAAACAAGTAATTGATTCTACAGTCTTATTATTAAAAAAAAAACAAGCAAAATCAATAGACCATAAAATAAACAAAAAAGTTCCCAATGTTGAATTTAGTTTGTAAGTCCTATGCACAGTTAGAAATTTGTGTTATAAGTGACTTTTACACAATACTCCTTTGTAAAATATATACACACAGCATATTTTGAAAAGTAAAATATCTGCCACTTATCAAGGAACAACTCTACAAATAATACCCACCTGTAGGAATTTTTCCAGTAAAGTCCACAGGAAGCACATCAAGGACTGTGATAAAATTTTTAATGGGCATTTAAGAGAAAGACTATTCCTAGGCTTACCCTCAAAAAACCCCAAACTCTTACAATTTAATGTACAATGAAGTCGGAAAAGAAAACTTTCTTGCATATTTTAGATTCCAAAAGGCTCATCTTTCTACAGCTTGCAGTGGAAGGGAGATACAGGCTACTAGACTGCTTCCTAAGTGAATTCCCGTGAGGCACTCCGGACTGAAATAACAGAATACAAACGAACACCAACAGCCTGGCCGAATCACAGGATTGCTGGGGCTTACCAAATAAGGTCACTTAGAGACAGTTTGGTGACAGTACATCTTTGAGTGTTTAGTCAACTGAAACTGATTTTGTCTTGGAGCTCTGGTCTTGCTAGGCAGCTGTATGTTTGCCCACTTCATTTACAGTGGTGTAAATTAACTGGCTTCAGAACCCATTTAAACTTAAGACAGTGCAGTCTCCCTTTCAGCAGCCATGTTTTGGTTCTGGTGAAAATCCCCATCCTGAAGTGTACTTTTTCTATGGTAAGTTGGCTTTAACTGTTTTTTACAGTGAAAATATTTCACTCCACTTTGTCAACATAAAGAAGCTTTAAACATGAGTATGTTTTATTTACACATATTTAAGAGCTATTTATACGCTGCAGATGCATAAACTGCCCTTACTGCAAATCTGAGCCAAGGCTGCCTATTCTAAAGCTTAAAGAAGCATTGCAAGTTTTATTCCAGGATTTTACTTCCACAGTTCCAATTAAAATTAGCAACAGATAATGGCCCACCTGAATTGACAAGGGGATAAAAAAATTCCAAGCCAAGCTCAGAACCCATAAAAATACCGGGTTTGGTTTTTAATTTCATGAAAAGGCTTATGTGATAACATGATACATTCAGAGCAAACTAAAGCATCAGGCAGTCTTCCTCATGGGAGATACTTTCACAGCAGACTGATCTATACTTTATCTAGTCAGGTAGCTCCAACCACAAATAGACCTCCATGTCTCCTGGAATAGAAGAGATCCAGTGATCTTGCTGCCAGCACTGGCACCCGTGCAGCAGGCATCTTCTCCTTCCCATGGCCAGACAATCTCACGTATTCACTCTTTCCATTCTAAGCCTGAGGAACTAGGAAAATACAGAAGAACAAGACCACCATTTATTCTGATAATGTATGGCCTCATAAACCCCAACTTCAATAAATCATGAAGTAACATTTCTTCTAAACAAAACCTTTTCACAAAGTTCTGGAACTGAAAATAGATAGTAGGCATCTTTCTCCTTTTTTATGTAATTTCTATGACAAGCTTCAACCTACAACTTTTTTTTCAGTAGGTAAAATTACCAATTTCAGTAATATTTATCTTTGTATAATGAACACAGCAACATCTACTGTCATCAAGTCCATCTCTGCTATTTTAGGCAAAAAAACATCATATAATCACTTTCATAAAAGCAGTCTAAGTTCCAGAAAGTTTTCTTTTACCACACTATTACCACAAAAAAGACTATCCCAGTACACTGGTGTCGAGACTAAAAACTTCTTAATTACACAATCAATTTATTAATGCTTACATATATTTGTTCTTCTGTTAAATTGTAATTTGACTTAATTTTCTGTTGTATATTTCTTCACTCTTTTAATTATCAAGAGCATTGATATCTTCTCTCAACTTTCATTAGAGTGAATAATTGTCAAATTTTCCAAGGTCCACTTATAAGACTGAATTTTTGTTTTTCCTTCCTATTTCTTGCAGTTTTCTCTTCATCCACTCCAGTTTGATCTTAAATTTTCTTCACTGATATCAGATTTGTTGTACAATATTATGGTTAAGATCTCATCATTGTCTCACTACTCCAGTTTGCAGGACATCTAGTGCATCCTAATTCTAATCTCTAATAGCAGTGTCTCATTGTTTTATTAAAAGCAAAATTCAGCAGTGTATCTTTAATATTTTTGTCCACTATTAAGTAATGGAGTAATGAATATCGTGCTATGACTTAGCCTAATTCACCCTTGCCTCCATTAAGAAAATACATATTAAAAAAATTCAATTCTCATCTTTTGTGTAGCCAATTCCTGATTTATATGATAATTTTGGTACTAATTTACCACTCTACTGAATCTGTTAATGATTTTAGAGCCCTTCAAACTATCTTAACAATTCAGCTAAAACTTGGTATGTTAAATGAGGCCAACTAGCATTTATAATTATTTCATACTTTCTTCTACAAAGCTATATGAATTAATCAGTAGAAGTTTTTTAATAAATATTTAATCAAGTTACTGACAAAAGGGTAGAAAACATAGAGGGTGCAGACATATGTTGCATAGGTCTGTAGCTCAGGAAAGTTGGGCTACAAGCCTCCTTTTATTTGCTCTATTAACTCCACAGGATTCCAATTTCAAAGCCTGTCTTTATATGGATTACCACAAACCAAACTCCAGTAGGTGGTCCATTAGAGTTGGGAACTCCTACTTTTGTTTCTTAGCATATGG
This sequence comes from Chiroxiphia lanceolata, assembly GCF_009829145.1. Classification (NCBI taxonomy): domain Eukaryota; kingdom Metazoa; phylum Chordata; class Aves; order Passeriformes; family Pipridae; genus Chiroxiphia; species Chiroxiphia lanceolata. The sequence goes on along the minus strand of NC_045638.1, from coordinate 77,317,421 downwards.
CTGTGCTGTAGAGCAACCATCCTTCTAGCATCTCCTGTAACATGACACATGGAACCCTGAGCACTGCTGTACGTGACCCAATCACACACCACTTGACAAAGCTCCCCTGCTCACATCCTGGATGTTTACACATCTTACACTCACAAATGCCCCATTAGCTATTAGCCTGGTTTTCTAAAACAAAGAAACCCCAAAGAGAATCCAGAACAATTCCAAAGCTAAACTCCCTTAAAGTTAATACACTTGCCCTAAGGTTTTTTTTTGCTTGAAAGCCATCTCAAACAAGGGGCTAGTTGACCATTACAGTGAAATGCCATAAAAACTTCACAGTTATTAAGGTCAACCCCATATAATACACGATTGGGGGACATATATGTACCTCTCAGAGCTATCTGTGCAGATCTCCAGTTGAGGGGCAGGGCATTCTGCATGCCTGAAAGCCAAGTAGCAAGCAGCGGCCAGCCTATGTGTGGCCACAGAGCAGCATTACGAACAGTAAGCTCATTTTGTTCATTATGGTGGATGAAATCAGGGACCACCTGGGAGCTCTAAGGGAAGAGTACTCTTACAGTCTGTCACAGAATCCACTATAAGGACCCAAACCTCGTTAGTTCTGCTGTTTACAAGACTCCTCTGTTTTAGAATCATAAAATGGTTTGGGTTGGAAGGGACCTTAAAGATATCTAGTTCCAACTCCTTGCCCGATTTAACACTGTCCTCTTCCCAAGACGATAAGGGACAGAGGAGTCTGGGACACAATGAGCTCGTTGTCACAGATGCCAGGTAACCACACTGAGAACTCTGATAAGTCCATAGTCGTGATATGAGATATACACACATTCCTCTTAGTCGTATCTAAGCTATTGGTAAAAAGCTACAAGAAGATGTTTAACTGATGTCAACACCACGTGAACAGCTGCCAAAATCACTCACTGATTTTCTAGAGGAATTGTTTTACTTCACCAGTGCTAATGATCCCTTTCCAAAGATAGTTAAAGACATAAATTTTTGATGATTTTCTTTTAGTTGGCACCATCAACAATCCTTCTTAAATGTTCTTACAATTCTGTACGTAGAAGAAATTGAAATGAGTCATTTATTTGCTTATACTTTACCTTTGGCAAGTCCAGGTGCCCTTTTGAGTATCAGTTTAACCTGGATATATGTTTAACCCTAGATTATACTGAGAGACTGCAAATACAGCATGTTAAATTCGTATAGCAGACCAAAAACATCCAGGACAGACCTTTTCAGAATATCTCATACAGCATACACTAAAATCATAATCACTGCAATCCACCTCCTAGAAATGGTGTTCACATCCATTCCACCCAATTTGAAAGAGCAAAACAAACAGAATTGTGAAACGGACTTTGAGCAGAGATGAACTTTTGTTTGCAAATGGTCTGATCAGAACATATAATGTCCATATATTCATAAACGCTTCTGCTGAGATCTTGCTAAACCAACAATCAAAATAGCCTTAGCTGCTACAGCTGATAGATAAAATGGTTACAGAAGTTTAAATGTGCTGATGAAGTTGAGAATGGTGGAAGATGTACAATTAATTCTTAGTGAATAACCAAGGAAAATTTATTAAAAAGGGAGAATGTGTGTAATAAGAATGGAGCACAAACACCTGGATAAGGGTACAGAAAGACACCAGAAAAGGCTTAGACCAAACTGCTTGATCACTTTATAATAGTAAGATAAAAATATACGTACAAATACGTGTGACTTTTAAAAAGCCTAGGGGATGTTGTTTTATGAAAGTATTGAGTATACATAAGTATCACACATAGCTAAGTCATCACCTTATCAGAAAAAACACATTATGGCTGTTCCTGCCTGACAATAAACACATCCAAACACTTGTAACAGGACTGAAGCTCGACACTGTTTCCAGCATGAAGGACACCAAACTTACATGAGGTGTATAGCTACTCAGAAAGCTATACTGCTCTACCAACATAGCTGGCAATAACAGTCTAAACTCAACAACCTTTTTTTGGTACTTTGGTATTTACAAACAATTGTAAAACAATCCGTCTGCTTCATCTGACAGCACAATGCAGATGTGCTACGACACCCTTTCACAATTAAAAAAAAATAGTTCTTAATACTTCTTAGCAGGTATGAGAAATAAATTGTTCTTCAGTGGAACATTACGTTTGTCACTTGGCCTTCTCCCAACTTGGATAGTATGTCTTACTGGATAACAGGATTTTAAAAAATAGTTAAGAGCTGATATTTTACACCATGATTTATGTACCTATGAAGAAGGAAGAGCAATGAAGATGAAGAAACTGTATACATTTCTCTAGAGAAGTTTCAGATTTTTTTTCATACAAAATTTAATTGTACATTAATTTATGTTTTGAAAAGGCCAAGGTCAGCATTTTAAAATCTAATATTAAAAATAAGTATTATATTATTAAGTCAACTACATATCCATTAAGATGATTTGCTATTTTCACTCCTTATCCATTCAAAAGGGGATAAATTAATAATTTGTTAACGAGTTTTAAAGACATCGCTCTGCACTACACATCTAATTTAACATTCACCAAGGTGAGTATGAGTGGAACAGATATCTGAAGGAGTTGGTGACAATTCTAATTGCTGACTAAAAAGACAGGAGTGGTTTAAAATGTAACTAAACTATAAATACTGAGTAAAAAGTTCTGTACTTTTATATTGTATTAATGTTTTGACTGTCACTAACTGTCTAAGATTGAAAACACTAACAGAATTCCAGGTTCTAGTCTGGAAATTTCAATGCAACTGAGACTCACAGCTTCTTCATAAATAACTGAACTTCAATGAAAAATAATATTCAGTCAATCATTTTTAGACAATCAAAAAAAATGCATGTGACATTCTGAGGCATTTAATCCACAAAAGTGGCATTTATCAATAATACATATTGAGATAGTATTCTCAGACTGAAAGGTGACATAGAGACTTTAAAGCTTTGTGTTCTTTAGAAGTGATTGAAAAAAGACCCAACATGGAAAAAACCCCAGCACGATACCAGTAGGAAGAAATGAAATGTCACTGGTCCCTGGAAGCATTCCAAAAGTGGGAGACTCCTACTCTGCAGGCAGGGATCGTTAAATGCATCTTCTCTCACAAACACATGAATCCATTAAGATAAAGCAATAATCACTTATAAGAACTAAAACTGACTGGATTTTATCCTAAAGCTAAGTTTCTCAAAGTCATCACGTTCCTTTGCAAATTATTTTCTTAGCTAAAAAAGATCAAGAACTGTAATTTTAATTTTCAGAAAAAAACCCTGGAATTAAAATGCCATGCTACATTTCTAATTCTGGCAAAAATAACAACTGCAAGCTCCGGAAAAGGAAATCACAATGCTTGAAATGTAAGCTACAGTTTGATATTGGTGAATAGCATTTTCCTAGATTTTTTTTCTTGACAGTGTTAAATCCTTTTCTGCTGTCACTTAACTTTTTCTCTGTCTTTGGATACTATAGATTATGCCATCAATTGCTTAACGAAGTCATGACGAAAAATGGGAATAATATTTTGAAATATGATAATTACCCTTGATGAAACATATATGTTTCCTTGATGAAACATAGCTCTACACAAATGCTACTTTTGTGTTTAAAATGTTTTGCAAAGAGCAACATATACTCAGTTATAAATATGACGTATTTTAGGCAAAAAGACTTTCTGGCCCATGTAGAAATAGCACTTTTCCCCCATGACCAGGGAGCTGTGAATTCTAAACAACAGCAACAATAAAAGAAGGATTCTAAGAAATACCCGCAATAATATAATTTTCAATACTTTTGCATCATTTGTACATGGTCAGTATAGAACGGTTGAAGCGTTAAGTATTTCTAAAGGCAAGCAGCAAGAAGAAGGGTTATAAATTTTCAAACAGGCCCTAAATTTTTAGCCATGGTCCAACTTCAGAACCAAAGGGCAAACGAATTTATTACCTTCTGAGGATTTACAGATGGCCTGTAATTGAGAGCACGTGGGAACCCAGTTCTGACAACCATTAGAGCTCTTAGCGCTCTCACCGAGCACCGGATAGAAGAGGCTTTTGTTCGGACAGATCTTTTGAAGCCAGAACCCAACCAGGGTGATGCAGCGCGTTGCACCTGTTGTGGGGACAATCTGCTCCTCTTTTCTGGGCAGCGAGGCCAGGGCAGGCAGAGGCCACCCCGGTGCGACCGCTCTGCCAGGGGCTGGGACGGCTCTCCAGCAGGATGGATGTGCTGATGGCACCATCTCAGCCGGATGCGCCGATGGCAGCGATGGGACACCGGGGGCATCACTTGCCATTGACCGGTCACGGTGCCATCAAGAACCAACGTCCCCCGCCCCCACGGCATAAACGCGTCCCTGTCTCGCGCAAAGCCGGGTGCAGTCAGAAGCTACAGGGCAACTACGCTCCTTCTGCCCCGGCCGGGGTTACCGGCCACCCCCAAACTCCTCACCCCCGGCCGCCATGGCCCCCGCCCCGCCCGCAGGGGGAGGGCGGTGCCGCCAGCGCCACCACTGCGCATGCCCAGGCCGCCCGCGCGTGCGCCCCGCGGCGGCTCCGTTCATTCTAAGGGAGGACTAATTCTGGCAGGAGGCGCGGGATGGGGCAGAGGATTTCCTTGCTCTCAAAGCGCGACCGCGGGGCCCAGTCGCGGGGTCTGGCGGCCTACAGCACTGCCACCGCTCCGTAGCCGGCCAAGCGCCAGTCCCCCCTGAGCGCTCCCTCCGAGCAGCGCGCACCCACCTGCAGCCAACATCCGTAGCTCACCGACCGCTCTGGCCCACCCTCCGCTGCAGTCGCACCAACAGATTGGAGCCTTCTGGTGTCATTCTGTCGCTCCTTGCGCTCGGAATGGCTCCGCCGGCCGTCAATCCAGGGCAGAGCCCGCCCATCTCCGCGAGCTGGTTCCTCCCTGACGGCACCACGGGTGTAGCTCCGCCGCAGGCACCGCCTTTCCCCTGATAGGCCGGTACCTGGCGCATTCCCCTGTCACTCATGGGGTGCTCTGACATCGGACTGGTCGTGGTGCCTCGGGGGCGGGGCCTTCCGTCCCTCCCGCACGCCGATAGGCTCCCGCCGAGTTCGAGGGGTGGGTCGTGGCGGGGCCGGGTGCGCCGGGGCTGTGAAGGGCCATGGGCAGCGTGCGCTGGGCTTTCCCCTGCGGGGCCTGGCGCCCCCGACGCCGTGAGTGGCTGCTGGCCGCGCAGCTGGTGCAGCCCGAGGAGAAGGACCGCATCGGCCAGTTTGTCTTTGCTCGCGATGCTAAAGCCGCCTTGGTACATGGGGGCACGGGGACGCGGCTGTCTCTCTGCAGGTTGGGCATTGCCCAGATGTCTGACTTCTCGTAGGAAAACGTGCTCTACAAGGGCATTTCGGGGAAGTAATGCATCGTAAAGTACAAAGCTTGATGCGTAAAGTATGCAGCTCTGCTTTGCCGCGGAGCAAAAAGAGATGTTTGCAGTCTGCTGTCAGTAGTTACTGTGAAAGACTTCATAAGTTCTGTGTCGGGGTGTCAAGTTAGGAGACAAAATCAGCGTACCCTGAGAGACTGTACCTAAGACAGCAGTGTAGTGTGTAAGAGAATAAAGCTATTCTACACGATTCAGATTTTAAATCTCGCATAAGGATGTGTTAGTAATACAGACCTGCTAATTTGTGTGTAAGAAGTTACCCATCACTTTCAACTGCTCAGTATTTCATTTAGCGCCCAAGTAATGGAGTGACTGTACTGCAAGGAAGGCTTGAGACAGTTACCTTTCAGGGTGGTGTAAAAATATTTATTGTGCCGTGAAGTATCCTAAGCAAGTAAACAAGGTAGGGAAAGGAACTGTTTTTGTGATTCTTCTAGGCTGGGACTGCTTTTGGGTCTTATGTTGCCTCTGTGCTAATAGTGATAATAAATGTATTTGATACTCAGGTCTGGTGAACTCGTGCTTTGTAGACACAGGCTTTTATAAAAGGGGGAAATTTAAATTATTCAGCTAAAATACGCTCTTACTTTGTATCAGCAATAATAAAGCCATATTTTTCAGGCAGGTGGTTTTCTAGCAAGCAGGGATATTTTGCAGATAGCATAATAGTTCTGTATGAATCACTTCCATTTTATTTCATAGGCTGGTCGCCTGCTGATGCGGAAATTAATTGCAGAAAAGATGTGCATACCTTGGAATGAAGTACACTTGCAAAGGACATCGAAAGGAAAACCTTTCCTGGCCAATACCGTAGTCAGTATCAATTCGAATTACAACTTCAATATCTCTCATCAAGGAGATTATGCAGTCCTTGCAGCTGAGCCTGAGCTTCAAGTGGGCATTGATATAATGAAGACTAATTTACCAGGTAATGCATTATTCTGACCAGAACAGATTTTGTAGTGTTTGAGTACTGAACATTTTCACATTTCCCAAAGAACTAATCTGTGTCCTAGAAATTTAGTGTAATTAGAAAAGAGAGTGTGCATGTATGGTGTATTTGGGTTTTTTTTAATTGTTAAATGCCTTCCTCATTGTTTATTTCTGTTATGACAAATATAAATCTATTTCCCATTTAGAAAAGCAGGACCCTGGAAAAGTAAAGTCATGAATTGTGCTATGATACTGGCAGGATCAGCATCTGCAGATATGTTAATTATGGATTTTTCCATCTCTTAGGTAGAAGCAGGGATGACTTTCCAACTAGTGACAGTGGGAAAATTTTTTTTCTTAGTAGAATCACCTGAAACTCCTTTTTTATTGCTATGCTATGAATATTTAACACTGACTTTACCAGTATTGTTTTCTCTGATAGTTCCACTGAGTGGTGCTCTTGTTCTGCAGTTGCTGAGTACATTAGATTTCAGAGGGTGAATCCCCTATAAATCTCTTTCTCTGGAACAGCTACAAGGACAAAGACTATGTGCAAAGTACATTACAGTAGGTTTGTTTGGTTATTTTTCAAATACTTATTTAAATACAAAGTACTTTGTTTTGTGATGTTATCCAACAGAATCTTGATTGAGGTCTCCACTGTTCTAGTTCTTGTATTCCTTTATTGCTCCACCAGTGTAGATGCAAAATCTGCAGTGCAGATATACAAGAGAGTATCATGCAGCTGAAAATTTTGAGAATTCTGCTATTTAATTGTGTGCTAGTACGTAACAAGGAGTCCTGGTGCACGTAAATATTTTATGTCACTACTTAATCCATGCTATCTGTTTTTGTTTTACTTGTGAACAATAAGAAGCCTCCTCTTTCCATATTACTTCTGCTTCATTATTAAAATGTGAAAAATGAAACTACTAGAAGGTGCAGACTTCTTCAAAGGTGAAGGTGGACTACAAGAGAAACTATTCTTAGCACTGCAAATAGAGACAGTTCTACAAAAGTTCCTCACCTTTTTTCAAGATGATAAAAGTTTATCACTTTTTTCCTTTTATTCAGATACTGAACTAAATACTGTAGTGATGGTAGAAAATATCCTCTTTAGGTGTTTAGCTTCCTTAGGTATTGTATGCTTTTGCCTTTTCATTATCTGGCATGTAATTGTTGTAGATTTAAATCAGTCTTTCAGTTTACTTGTTTTTGAATAATTACTGAGAACAGTGATTATTTTCTTCTCTTTAGATCAGTTGAAGAGGGACTCTTGAGTCATTTGGGAACAGGCACACTGTAGTACTGTAGGTTTATTAGTAGAAGTATTTGTGCACATTTTTTGGCCAGAGAATTAATGCATGTGAAATTATTTTAAGCCTTTCACCAAAGGAAAGGAGAAGGTTTCTCACAGTGCTACTACTTCCTGTGGAAAAACTCAGCTTGTGTTTGATTTTTAACTTATGGAAAAGAAATTTTGCAACAAGTGTCAACAGTGGTTTAAGTGGGATGTTGATTTACCAGTCACTTAAACTTTGCAAAGTAGAACATTTTCAGAGACTTAGGAAATAATTATAGCTTAATAAAAATTGCCTAGAGCACTTAAAAAAAGTTTGGATTCTTAGGTTCAAGAGCTTTCTTGCTGTGCAAGTGAATTTCTCTTCAGTAATGCAATTTTTTAGCTTAGACGGATTGCAAAGGTAAATAAACTAACAATTCGTTCTCTGTGTTTCATAATCAGCCTGCAATTTTTCTTACCTATCACATTATAGTTACTTTGATCTGGACATGTCTAATCTCAATGTTCTTCCAGAATTAAGTATTTTACGGCAATAAAAATCAACTTTTCTCATTAATATTTTAGTTTTATGTTAGGCTTGCATATTAAAAGACACAAAACAGTAAATTTTCTGTATGTGAATTTTACAGAAAAATTCATTTGATCTAAAAATACTCCATGAAATGCTCTTTTAAGGAAGTAGTCTGTTATGTGCAAACACCTCATTGACACTACTTTTTTCTGAGGCAAATAAATATAAACAGAACTTGACTAATTTTTCTCTTTTTATTCTCATTATTTCATCATTGAGGTGAGGTAATGCAAGAGATGATAGAGGTCCTCAAATGAGAGATGTGTCAGACATGAATTGGGATATCTAAGTACCACACAAAGGAGCTAAATACCATGCTTCAGTCTAGCTAAGGGAGGAAAACTCTCTCTCCCTCTCTCCCTCTCTCCCTCTCTCCCTCTCTCCCTCTCTCCCTCTCTCCCTCTCTCCCTCTCTCCCTCTCTCCCTCTCTCCCTCTCTCCCTCTCTCCCTCTCTCCCTCTCTCCCTCTCTCCCTCTCTCCCTCTCTCCCTCTCTCCCTCTCTCCCTCTCTCCCTCTCTCCCTCTCTCCCTCTCTCCCTCTCTCCAGACAGTTAAAAGCTTTATACTGTTTGTTATGGTAGCCATAAGCTAAAGTGAGAGTTAGGCACACCTACATCATAGTTAACATACTTGGCATGTCTTTTAGGTAGCAGCCATGCTCAAGTTTTGAACTTGCAATGCTTTTCTAGTTGCTACTTTTCAGTTTTTTCAATAGGAATTTCCTAACCTAGGAAGAAGTGCCAAAGCAGATTGTTCTTTGGAGTGCTTTTGCCCTTACTGTGCCTTAACTTTACCTTAAACCAAATTTTATCTGGTTTTGTTTTTATTGTTGTATTTCAGTAAATCTCATAGTGGCAATCAGCATCTAATCTTTTGCTGCAAGACATAATCACCAGATTCTTAGTGAATGCTACAGCTTTAGATGCACTGTTTGGGATGAAGAATTCAACAAAGGATTCGGTTTAAATGTTACTTCTAATTGTTCAAAGAAGTCAGAATTTATAAATATGTAAGCACATAATTTTTTGATGTGAAGGAGTGTTAAAACAGCTGATATTGTTGTGGAGCTAAAGAATCATAGTGGTCATATACACTTACACTGAGTAAACAGGGAGGCATTTCTTTGTTCTTGTTCTGTTTGAAACTGGGAAGAAACAGCCATCTTAAGCATACTCTTAAAGAATACCTATTATTTTATAGCAGTTTCATTATTGTCCTTTATTTGGTCACATTTCTAACGCTGTTTTAACCTGAAATTACATCATTTTGTAATGAGGCACCAATGCTTGATAAACTGTGAAAGAAAAATATGTTATTCTGATTAAATCTCCTCTTTAAGGAAAAATAATTTTTTTTTTTTTCTGAAGAAACCATCTTAATCCTTTGTGAGTCTTTCTTTAATAAAAAAGCATAAAACCATTTGGATTAAAATATAAACAATAGCAAAATGTGGAACAGTAAAAATTAGCATGTGTAGAGTATATATGTTTAAAATAAGGAATAAATTAGCAATAAAGAAAGCAAAAAATTTAAAACCAGGTGATTTTAGTAAAAATAAGAGGTGGAACAAAGAGCAAATATAAGAATGCTTGTCTGATTGTTTTTGGGTTTTGGTGTTGTGGGGTTTTTTTCCCTTCTGCACGCTGAATTTAAAATAATCACAGTTTATTCCTTAACTGGTCTTTTGGGAAATTAAGTTATACATTCACAATGAGGTGTTAAATAGAATAGAATTTATTTTTTTAAGAGAACTTAAAGTATGTCTCAGCCTGCACTAATGACAGTTATCTTTGGCTTTCCAAATTACGAAAGTCTAGCAGAAAAATGTGACATGAGGGCTAAAGTTAAGTAATTACTATGTAGGTATTAAAAATGTGCTTTTTGAGGAGTTTTTTGCTAGCGCTACCCATTTCCAATAGCTTCAGCTCTACAGGTACATATTTTGTTGCAAGAGTTGAAAAATAGAAAATGTCTTTGTTCTGTGTAGTCAAAAGCTTATTTGGATGTCATCTCTGCAAGTATTACAGTTTGGAGCTCATATTGATTTCAAGGTTGGGAGACAATGTTTTAGAGACAGACTTGAGATTTTTAAACTGACTTATGAAATGGTAGAAACTTATCTTAAATATTTCACATCTTTCCTCAGTAACTGTAAAAAAAAATAGCCTCAGCTGCATTTCCCTGATGTATTTCCTTCCTAAGAAAAATTATGATTTTCAGCAGGGCAAATGATGTTATATTTCCTCAATAAAGATGACAGGTTGCTGTTGTCACATCAGGCTTTCAGGAAAGTTTAGGACCAGGAGACTTCTGCTACTTCCATGAGTAACTGTTTGCTTGCCATTTATTGGGTTGGTGCTGTGAATTCTAGGTGTTCATGGCTGTTATGTGCTATGTTGCATTTTAATGGAAAATCCAATTTTGTAGGGCATTAAAACATTATTACTTGTCCTGTTTGTTCATCGGACTTGTTGGGTTTTGTATTAAATATGTATATCTTCCTTTTGTTCTTCCCTAGTAGAAACCAATTTAATAAAAGTAAAGCAAACACTTAGAGATTGTATCCACAAGACTAGACATAACTGATAGAGGTGAATGGGCTGTTGAAGTTCATCAGTTTTTCAACTGTGGGCCATCCTCTGCTTTTGCCATGTTGCAGCACATTTATCTTCCTCTTATATCTTTGCTTCTGGGTGGATAAAAGATGGCTCCTGCAGTGGCAAAGTTGATTTGTGTGTTGGTAGGGGAAAGGATGTGGGGAACTGCTTGTCAATGACTAGCTGACTGCTGTCTCTTCTCAGTGGAATGACCAAACAAAGCAAAACATGTTGGATTTAGCTGTCAAGTGGGACAGTCTTTGAGCTGCTGGCAAGCCAAACAAATGGGTTTATAAGATTTGAGGGTTTTGTTTTGGTTTGGTTTGTTTTTTTTAAAGAATGTGCTTAGTGGTCACTTTCACTGTTACTGATTGATTCCCAGATTTAAAACACTAATACCTTTTCTGTCATCTTGTGGGATTTTTTGGACTTTGTTTTGAAGGGGGAAATGGGGGAGGGATAGTATACAAACAGAGGTGGGGGAGTTTTAAGTGTGAAAATGATAAGGGACATTTTTACTTCATCTGGCAGTGAGATTTGTGTTCTGGGACAGGATTCTGTGCAGTGTCCCAATTTCTGCCATTACAAGGAACTCGGTTGTTCAGTGGATTCATTACTGCAGTAGGATATCATGGTGTAGAAGGACATAGTCCTAGAATATGGGATTTCTCATCAGACTTCTTCAGAGAAACCAGCTCAGTTTGAATCAGCTTGTGCTTTCTAAGGTCGCAGAGCCTTCCCAGGAGGGAAACAAACTGCATTAGTCAGATCAAGGAGGTGTTAGAAAGTGTGGATCATGTAGTGAAATTTATATGAAAGATGAAGATGACTTAGGTACTGAGAATTGGCTTCCCCCTCCCAGTTTTGTCGAGTATAACATTTTATATAACAAGTACCAAATGGATTCCAGTGCACCCTCGTGTACTGTGGTGATACTGTTTTTTTAAAGATGAGACTGCTCTCCCTGTAATGACACTTTCACTGAAGCACCTACCTTTTCCTACTTGATAAACTGAAAGGAAAATTTGATACTGTGATTAAATATAATTTTTTTTTTGCTTTGTCTGTTTTTTTGGAATAATAAATTGTATTGGGTGGTAGGGTTTCTTTAAAATGTTAATTTTTAAGCAAAGGATTAATTACCAAAGGTTTTGGTCACTGTAATCTTTCTGAATGTATAGAAAGGCCCTTAGTATGTTACGGCATAAAACGTAATATCTGAGAGTTCTGGTAGTACTACTGTACTGTAAGGTTATAGATGCTCAGAGATATATATGTGGGAGCTCTTGCACTAGCAACGTTTTTGTTGTCTTTGAAGGAGTATCAGAAGATGTAGTTAGGAAAATGTTATGTTCCTAAATGTCTGTAACTTTTAAAGACATCTGAGCATGTTTGACTTTTTTGATTTTTCCAATTACGTCTGTAGTTGGGTCCTCACAACTTGCTTTATAAAACTACATTTTTATGTTTATTTAGATTTTGGAATTTTGTGCATATTTTTAGTGTGATGCATCACAAGTGTTGGAAGGAAGAAGAGTTCCTGTGTTCTGACAGTGAAATGATTACTTTAACTGTTTGATATGTTCTGTAATGGAAAACTCATTAAATGCCATTTTCATGGGGTAATTTACCTTTTTGCTGAAATATTCTAGCTACCCAGAGCTCTGTTAGTTGTGGAAAGCCCGTAAGCAGGTAAAAGGTATAATCATTGACAAAGGCAAGTTAAGAATAGGTTTCTTATATTATTACTGCTCATTACTATTTTTGCTATTACTGTTTAGTTATAAGTACGTTTCATTAAAAGAATTTGGGGTTCCTGAATTATCTTAGTGATTAAGACCCTCTGTATTTTAAACACTTTTATTTTCTCTCCTCAGAAGCAAGCTAAAACCGTGAGCTTGCACCCAGGTGTGTTTATGTCTACAAGCTCTTCAATGGCAAGTGTATGTTACACTTGAATGTTTGGAATAGAAAGAGCATGTAAAAAAAGTATACTGGAGTCTGAACGAAATTTGAGAGCATCTGGCTTTTTTTTAGTATATTTTCAGAACAAATGACAGAAAGCATAAATATGTTGTGGATCATACACTACTTGTCTGTAAATTGATCAGATATGAGGTATCCAGTTAACAACTTGTGATTTTCGTCATGGTTTTTTTATCCAAGTCATAGCTGTGTCAAAACAGTCATTTCTCCAGTGAAGTTTTGGAGGTAGGGGTATCTAAGCCATTTTGACACTGTTTTCTTTGGTTTGGCATTGAGTATCAAGGCAGCTTGCTTAAATGTTCATCACTGCTGTTAGACTCCACTACAGTAATATGATTGAAACCTTAGCAGTTTCTCTAATATTGAAAAGACTTAATAATTCTAACTGCAGAGAAAATATCAAACATTATCAACTTGTTTCAGTCTCTTTATGACTTTTCCGTTTTTACAATCTGGGAAATGTTGAGTAGTTCATAGGAAGCAATATCAAATTTTCAGCCATTTTAAAGTTAATGCTGTTTCTCTGAGGTACACCAAGGTAGTACATGTCAATAGTTACATGACGAGAATGAATGTTTAACATACATATCATTTGGAGAATTGCAGGGTATTGGTAGGAAGTGTAGAGGTCAGAGAATATAAATCCAATTTCCAGTTCACAGTAAAACTGCATGAGCTAGTAGGTTGCAAAAACATGCTTTGTTAATATTCTATCTGGTTCTTCTAAGTCAGTGATTTAGCTACTTAATTATTTGCCCTGTGTTGTCAGTTTCAAACACCTCTACCAGGGTTAGTGGGTATTAAAAGGCAATTAGGGCTTGGGCATCTGTTGCAGAAAAAATGTTTTCTCTGTATCAGTTCACTTTGATTTCCTTTAGAGATAGTAAAATAAGATCAAATATGGCTTGTGTCTACACCAAAAGTACTGCCAGACCAGGAGTCCAGGGCTTGAAACATTCATCTGATACAGTTTGTTAGTTTGCAAGATTCATAGCTAGCCTGTGTGTTTCCTGTTGTTAAGTAGATTGATCTGTTCCTGCTTCAGTTCTTCATTTTGCTAGGTGGTACGTGTCACACTGCCACTTTGCCTATTTACCATCTGAAAGTAAAACAGGTATTGATTAGATATGAGTTCTTGATCACTGACCTGTTTCTTCTATGCAGTTTGAGGCAGTGAGGAGGCTGTTAGAGTTCTGGGGGGTTGTACTGTATTTTTTGGTTTGAGTGCTTGTTTGGGTTTGTTTTTCTTTGTTTGATTTGTTTTTTCAGGGGGTTAGTGGATCAATGAAGTGGCAGTGGTAGCTTTTAGATCTCAATTTCCATAGTTTGGGATATAGATCACAGTATAAGCTAGATAGTTTTTGACACTAACAATTTGAACCAGTTGTGACCCAAACACTTTGAAAACTGTAAACCTGGTAAAAACCGAATTGGAGACAATCTACTCTTTTCACTATTTTTGAGAAGGCATGTCATGATTTTGATAACTTTGGGTACAAGTTCGTACCCTGCCTTTAAATGTACATTGTATTACCAAAGCAGACCTGTGATTGATCTGATGTTTGTTAACAGTGTAAACAAAATAGTATGAAGATTTCTATATTAGCCCCCTGAATAGCAATCTTTACTGTTTAATAGCGTCATAATTTACATGGATCTTATTTCTAATTGTCTTTTATCCTCCTACAAACGCAACTTGTTTGGCTTCTTTAGCAGGTAGAGAAATGGGGGAAATTACCCTGTATTTATGTGCTATTTCTAAAACACATATGAATACAGAACTAGAGAGCATAGTATGTTTTGTTACTTTTCACTCCTGCATCTTTTTAAAATCAGTCTTTTATATCTGATCTAAGGTTTTGCTGTTCTAAAGGGAAAATGCAAAGCAGATTTTTTTTGCTCAATCTTTAAAAAAAATTGATAAAATACCCAGTTGTCATTGCAGTAGAAAAGATGGCATTATGTATTCCAGTGTAAATAGTTATTGCAAAAAAATCGAAAATGCACACACATACACACATATGAACATGCTCATTTATCTGTATATAACATGTTTACTTTCCAGGCTTAATATTGGATTCTTTTTCCTGTATCACTCCATATTACCCCTCCTCACTCTTCCTGAAATTTTCCCAAGTATTGTGTGCTTTTAATTTAATGAAGAAACTTAACTTTTGGGTTAGATTTTTTTGTTTTTTAATGCATAGAAGGCAATTTTTGAAAGACTACTCAGCTTATATTCTTAGAGATCTAATGTGCTTAAAAGTTTATTAACAGGGAATAATAGGTAAGCAATCGCCTTCACAACTGTGTTAATTTTACATTTAACTTTTCTGAGAACTACTTTCCCAGAACTACTTTCATTTCAGATGTGCATTAGGATGTGATAGGAGTGTGAGGCTTAAGTGTTTGTGGATTAAAGAAATTGAATGAAAATATGATTTGCTCTCAAGGATAAACCTTCTAGCTTGTCTTGTGAATATCAAAGTAATTTGGACACCAGCTGTAGGAGTTGGTCAGAGATTTGCTGTGTGACATTTCTCTGTTGGTTAGTGTTCTCTAAAAAGTAAGTTAATGAGTGTTATGGGAAGGAGGCAGTGCTAAACATTCCAGGGAAAAAGTACTTTTTAAAATTAGGCCACTGAATAGCTAAACCATCCAGTCAATTCTGTCTAATGCAAATGAAAGTACAGGTTTGTATTTCTTAGGCAATTAGATACTGGGAGAAATTTTTGTTGGTTAACTGAATATTATGAAAGGAAGCCGTAGTATGTTTTGGTTACATTTATTAGAGTTCTCTTCAGCAAGATGATCCAATGTAAAAACAAAAACTGCTTCCAGTATTCAGAGCACACATACTCAAGTGTGAAGTTTACAGTAGGTTAGAAAAATGCTTTTAGAATATTAGCTCTTATAATCAAATGCAAAAAAAAAATCCACAACAGTTTGTGTGAAGGTAAGAAAAGAAGTGAATTATAAAAGCATGTACAAATGAAAATGTGTTTTAAAATCAGCAAAGGCAATAAAATTGTGCTCAGCATT
This sequence comes from Chiroxiphia lanceolata, assembly GCF_009829145.1. Taxonomy (NCBI): domain Eukaryota; kingdom Metazoa; phylum Chordata; class Aves; order Passeriformes; family Pipridae; genus Chiroxiphia; species Chiroxiphia lanceolata. The sequence continues at coordinate 77,301,557 of NC_045638.1, read as the reverse complement.
TAAAAGAGTTTGTTTCTCAGTTTGTATTGAAAAAAAGCTATGTAGATTTTGAAGAGTTCTGTTTCTTGGCATGGGTAAGTAAGAAGTATTTATTTAGGACATGAGTTTATTTTCTGAAACAAGTTGATAAATAGGAGGTACTTTAGAAATATAAATTTAAAACCAAGTGAATAATTGCTGTACGGGAGTTGTTCCCATTCTTTGAAAGAAAGTTTTTGTAACCTGTGGCAAGTACATTTGAGGCAGTTTTTTTGTTGTTGTTTTGGGGTTTTTTTTTAAATCAAACTAGAAGCAAAATAGCATTTGAGTGGAAACTTTCTGCTGCTTCTAGTTTTGTCTCCATCATACCTGCCAGGTATGATTACATATGACATGGTAAAATTGAGGGGGTTTAGTGAAGGGACCACCAAGGTGATTAGAGGGTTGGGGAACTTGACCTATGTAGAAATGCTGATGGAGCTGTGTTTGTTTGACCTGAGGAGGGGAAAGTTCTTAGGAGGGGAATCTAACCACAGTATGCCTGAAAGGTAACTGTAAAGATGATTTACATAGTTGTCTTCATGAGCATGAACAGTAACAGGGCAAAAGGCAACATCCTCAGGTTGATTCAGGGGGAATTACATCTCTATAGAACAGTTCTTCACCATGAGAACAGTAAAGCACTGGACTAAGTTCCCCAGAGAAGAGGTGAAGTACTCTGATTGACAGGGCCCTGGGTAACCCAGCATAAGGCTCTGGTTTTCAACAGAAGGTCAGACCAGGTGATCTCCGAAGATCTCTTTCAACCTAAATTTTCCTCATAATTCTGTGAATCTTTCTCTGATACTGAAGCGAAGATGGAGAAGTGGACTAGGCAGGCTGCAGTACTGCTTGTAATTTCTGGAGAATAGTAGTCCTAGGTCCTCTAATCTGATCCATTCCTCAGAGCAAAGCAACTGTTTTGCAGTAAGGAGACAGGAGGGGAGTGCACTTAAGGACAAAGTGGTGCCTGAGCTTTTCAGAGGAAGAATATGACAAATGGCTGAAGTGGATGGGAAAGTACTATGTAAGTCTGAACAAAGTGTGAAGAAGGGTAGGTGAACAGTTGAAGAAACCTTTCAAAAAAAGAAGTCAAATAATGAGGGGAAAAAAACCCAGTAGCATATGGGTTTGATATACACTTAGTGTACTAAACAGTTAAAATCTCAAACGTATTCACTATGTGTGATAAAGTTTAGATGGCAGGACTGACAATGCAGGAGCCTTTATATGCCTCTGGGTGCTGAAGGTAGTGTGGATAGTCTTGGATGGTTTTCTCAGATAGTGTGAATAGCCCTGGATTATTGAAAGCAGGAGAGCTCTCTGAAAATGATGAAGGAGGAAAGGTACATCAGGACATTTTGGAATGTTTTATAGTTTGAATCACAAGAAGAGGCTGGAGCCTTACCACTGTTGTCTTACATACTCCAGAAAAGAAGAGAATAGAAAAAAAAAGTGGATTGTTTGGAACAGGTATTAACACAGTTATTTGATTCTAAAATCACAATTACTGAGGCCATGTTACTGAGAACACAGCTGCGTTGAGCAGGACATGTCTCAATGAAGGACCACTGCCTCCCTAAGATCTTGTTGTATGGTGGACTTGCCACTGGCTGCCGCAAGAGAGGAGCCCCGAAGAAAAGATACAAGGACTCCCTGAAACAACATCTCAGCCTTGGCCATATTGATCACCATAACTGGTCTATTCTGGCCTCCAGTCGGGAGGCCTGGAGACACACCATCTGTAACGCTGCTGATGCTTTTCAGAAAGCACGCAGGATCACCCTTGAGGAGAAAAGACAATGCAGAAAGAATCGTGCCTTGCAGAATGTACCTCCTAAGGAGTCTTTCTGCTGTGCCTTTTGCAAACAGACATACCTGTCTTGTATTGGCCTTTTCAGCCACCAACGTGCTTGCAACAAATGTGGGTAGAGCCCTCCCCAAATCTTCATTCGCGAAGCCTGGCCATGATGATGATGATTCTAAAATGGACCATATAAACACAGATGAAAGAAAATACATTTCTCCAAGTTCAACAAATCTTTTTGTGATTTTTCATTGTTTCAGGGAAGTGGGATTGTGTAAGTAGATGGATATGGCATTTGTCTTGGTAATTCATCAAAGCATGCTTAGCACTGTGGTTGCTTTTCTCTCCCCAGAGAGAAAAGTTAGTTCTGCCCTTAGATTGTTCTGAATCATTCCATTAGCTGACTACTGCAACTGTAAACAAAATTTCAGTCTTAAGATGTTTTCTTCACTTTATAAATGCAATTGAGGGCATCTCTGAAATGTCACTGCTATGTCTTGTGTGATATCTGTGTCAGGTAACACTTTGCAATGTGATTTGGAAATTGTGAGAAAACCTGAATGTTCAGATCAATGATTACCGCTGTCAATACCTGTTTTTATTTAGTGCTTAGATATCTATAGAAGGCAACCACTTTATAGAGAAGGGTTAATACCCTTATCTTTGATTTAAGATGGCAAACATTAGCGTAGGGAAAGAAAGTGCCTTGCCAATAGTCAACTCACAGAATTACTGGCACAGGTGTAATTAGAATCTACCCCTTTTTTAAGCCATTATCTAGTGATGGGTTCTTAAAAGTAGCATGGTATTAGGAGGGCTGGCTGTTTTTTAGATTAAATATGACTATTTTTTTTAATAAGAAAATTGAAACAAATTTTTGATAAGTTATGCAATAAGTGGAACTGTCTCTATCCAGACTTTTATTATCCCTACTAAAGAAAATAGATTGTTTTCTGCCATTGTCTCTTTAGCCAACAGTAAGCCCAATTGGACAGATTGCATGGTATGCTAATTAATATAGGCTCTTGGGTGACTAGCCAAGCATGTAATGAGGTCCATAACTCCCAGTGTATTATAGAAATGCCATTGATCAACATAACCACACATTCTGTAGTGTCTTCTACACTAGGGGGGAAAAGTGAGATAGCCCCTGAGGAAGCTTAAATTTAATCTAAGGGATTTGAAGGTTTAGTGGTTTGAGGCTGGGTTTTTTAGGGGGGATTTTTCTTTTTCCTTGGTATATATCTTACTGTTATTATGGCCACCCCTCTACCCCCATTTTCCTTGCAGAATAAATCCAATCCAAAAGGCTTAATATGGATGTGATGACTTTGGGAGACTGTATTCTACAAGTGCTTAAAAAAGGGTTTCTTTTGTATCACAGCATCCTAGGGCAGAAGGCAGAATTGATGAATTTTGACAAACAGCATGCTGTTTTATAAAATATTACTAGATCAAGCTGTGATATGCCAGAGACTGTATATACTACTTTTGTAGCTAATATAATATTTTTATATATATGTAAAATCAGAACAGGTAAAATACTTTACTTCTTAGAGAATGCTGGAAATACATAATTTCACATTTTTATACAGCAGTTCTGCTACTGAAATGGGTTTTTTTCGTACTATGTCCTGAAACATCATCAGCTTGCTGCTTTGAGGCTATATAAATTCAAGTTGTAGAGCAGAGTTGGTTCATAAATTTTTTCTTATGAGTTTTTTCTACTGCAATAACAAGAGGTAATCCATTTGCTTATTATTGCTACTCTATTAAAATTTCTGTAAATATTTCTGTCTAATTTATAGGTAGTAGCTCAGTTCCAAATTTCTTTCACATCATGAAGCGACAGTTTACTGAGACAGAGTGGGATGTAATCAAGTCTATGAGTAATGAATGGATGCAGCTGGATATGTTTTATCGGCATTGGGTAATACTTTTTTCCCTATTTATACTCTGCAAACATGCACATTTTTTTGATATAATTTATTATTTTCATCGTAGTAAAAATGTTACTTTTTATAGTTGCATAGAATCATAAAATGGTTTAGGTTGGAAAAGACCTCTAAGATCATCAAATCCACTGCTAAACCATGTCCCTAAATACCACCTCTACCCATCTTTTAAAGAACTCCAGGGATGATGACTCAACCACTTCTCTGAGCATCCTGTCCCAGTGCTTCAAAACCTATTCAGGGAAGAAGATTTTCCTAATATCCAATCTAAGTCTCCTGGTGCTACTTGATACCATTTCATGTGAAGATAAAAATAATTTTGATATTTTAATGATTTTTTTTTAATATCAGAATAACTTTGATAACCGTAGTACAGCTGACATTTCTAGGATTTATTACTAGTTTTAAACACAAAGCTAGAACAAGGTAGACTGTTCATATCTGTATGTACCACTGGATAATTCCAGTTTCATGTTTATTGTAATGCAGAAAGTTAGGCTGGGTATTAACAATGTTGATAACTTTTTCTCTTGATAATTGCATCAGTCTGCCCTCACATTTAGAGTAGTATAAGTCTTAAATTTATTTTGTCTACCATTTGTAGTCAGATGTAATGTTTATAGAACAGTTTGAAAACAACCATTATGAATAAAATACACTTATTGTGTCTTTTAGGCCTTAAAGGAAAGCTTCTTAAAGGCTATTGGAGTTGGAATTGGCTTTAACTTGCAAAGAATTGAGTTTAATGTATCCCCATTGCAGCTGGAAGTAGGACAGGTGTATAAGGAGACAAAAATGCTTCTGGATGGAGAAAAAGAAGAGGAGTGGACATTTGAGGTAAGAAGTACGTTTTCACTAGTGATAAACAGTCTTGACTCCCTGTGGTTCCATTGCATATTTGATTTTTTTTTTTTAGTTGCCACTTCACACCTTTACTCTCTGTAAACCCAGTGAGCGTGTATCAGTCAAAACTTAGGTTATAAAACTGCAGCAATTTAAGGTATTTTTAATGACTGCAAAAACACCCCATAGATATATTCATTGTAATAGGTTTTTATTTTTCCTGTTCCTGGAATATGTTTCTTGCACTCTATGAAATTCATTCTAGGGTCTGCAGGAAATCCACTGAAACATATTCAGACCTATCTTCTTGAACAGTGTCTAAGACTTTAAAGGTCTTCATCAGTTGGTCTAGAATAGGCCTAGTGATTAAGCAACTCCATTAGTGTTTAGGTTAGATGTTTGAAATGGAGGAGGTGTCTTCAGTTCCACTGGGTTCTTATTTCTTGTCCCTACAAAAATGTGTTTTTGTGAACTTGAAGTAGGTGCTGTCTGTGGGAGTGGACAGATGAAAAAACTTACTTTTGCGTAATTGGAACATCAGTTTGGGTTCAGTCTTCTGTCTGAGTGTTGGGGTTTGGGCTTTTGTTTTTCTTCTTCAAAGTTATTGAGGCTTATCACTAAAACATTTATCCTGTTAGATTTGATAGGAAATTACTGGTATAATCTAAGGTAGTTTAAAGGATATATAGAGAAACAACTGATAGGGTCATAGTTTAGTGCTGGACATGGCAGTGCTGGGTTAACAGTTGGACTTGCTGATCTTAAAGGTATTTTCCAGCCTAAATGATTCTGATTCTATACAATGACCTCAAATTATTTAATTACCCTAAGAAACCGAGCTTTAAAAACAATTCACAATGCCATTTCTCTATGTCCCAGAGGCATGTTCATTTAACCGCTTCAAGGAGGAAATGGAAAAAACAGAAAGTGCACTTTTCAGCAAGAGTATTCAGTTTCAAATACACATTTACATTTTGAAAATATGTATGTTGTTGGAGACAACTGTTCCAGTAGAGCTGTCTAAATGATAGATTTCTTCTGTACACTTGTTTTGTTTAGTATACAAACTACGTGTACCCTATGCATGTGGTATAAAAGAATGAATGTGCCAGTAATGTTTAACTTGTACTCCAGGTTTATCTCTTCACAGCTCATTCCATTCAGCATTCCAATCCGCTTTGGGGTTTGCATTATTTTACAAGTCTATCCATACTAAATCAGCCCTCTTACTCAATTTCTATATAGTATGGCAATATCAGTATGTCATGAAATTCACTAGTTGGAATTATATACTGGGAAAAGAAAATCTTGGGAAAGACTGTGACACATCTTGTACTAGAATGCTTTCTGTATTATTGCGGTGTAGCTCTTTAGGTTGATTTCTAGAACTCCTAATTTTGGTCTTTGACAACATGCCTGTGGTTGATTGACTCAAATAGCATGATGATGATGCAGATAGCTCCCTGTAATACTTAAATGCTTTCTAATTATTTGATTTTTCCTTAGTACTTAGTAATTACTGCTGGAAGATTCATATAACTTTTGTTTGAGGAATGTCTCCACTTCTACACTTGCCCTCCTGCTTCCCAAGAGCAAAGCCTTATAATGAGGCAAATTATAGTGTTTCAGAGAAAGGGCTTAATTTCAAGTTTCATTTAAATACAAGCTCAATTGGGATGTGATTTTATTTAAATATCAACATTTATTAAAATGAAAAAAAAAAAAATCAGTTTCGAATCCCCAGCCTAAAATTAAGCATCACTTTACTTTTTTGTCTTTTCTCAAGTTTCTTTTAATGTTGTGTCCATTTTCTTACTCAGAAAAAAGTCCTTTTCTGATTCTCTATTTGCCCTTGAGCCAGATTCTTGAAATAACTTGTTAATCGAAAACACTAAGTTTTGAGAAATCTGAGAGTCACCAAGGAACAGACATTAAGAGTCACTTGTAAGATTGCATATTACTGATACAGTATTTTCATTGGGTTCCCTCTTGTACTGAGTTTGCTTGAGGGAGCTTTTCTATCAAATAAAAAAAAATAGTGATGTCACTTTTACTTTTCAGATCTGCCTATATCTTTATGATAGGAGATGATCAAAGAGAGCTAGACACTGTTTAAAATTAAAATTTTTCCATGTTTTGGATTGTCTCTTTTCAGTTTTAGACAATCTGATTTACCAAAAACGGAAGGGAGAAACAAAGGGGATTTTATCCATTTAAATTACACAATATATTCTGAAATCTCCTTCAGAAAGTATTATATGGTTTGAAGCTGGCTCCCTGCCAAGTCTCCAAACCTCACCACAAGAAGTCCCCCCGCAAACCTCAAGGAGAAGAGGAAAAAAAACAAGAGAACCGAATTGAGAGACAGCTAAAGCAATATATATAAATATATTTACACTTATATTACAGTTATATATAATTGAAATATATGTACAATTTCAAAAGGAAAAGGGAAGGGAGAAGGGAAAAAAGAACACAAACAAAATAAAATATACACAATCAATAGCCCAAGATCTAGCAACTAAAAGAATTAGCAAAAGAATATCTTACTACTCTCCTTGATGGAATGATTTACCTTTAGGCACTTGTTTGCAAACAGTACTCTAGAGATTGCTACGCAGATTCCCTTCAAAACTGTTTCGGAAGGAGTAGGAGAAAAAATACTGTAAAATTTCATTTTGTAACATCAGTTTAGTTTTAAGATATGTCTACTATGTGTATTAAATATGCTTTAATCATATAGACAGTGTATGCTTTCCTCATTTTAAAAAGGTGAATTTTTTTAGCAATAATTAAAAGATAACTAGCCCAGTGAAGAGTGATAACAGTATTTGTGTCAGGGTTTTAATTTAGGATGGAGTCATTATGATGATGATGGTTATAATGGGTAATTCTGTATGCTCCATTTATTTCCACTGAAAAAAAATAAAGATTTGTCCTGGTTTCATCTCAAATAGAGTTAATTTTATTCCTAGTAGCCAGCATAGTACTGTGTTTTGAATTTAGGATGAGAACAGTGTTGATAACACACTGACACACTAAGTCAAGAACTCTTTAGTTCCTCATAATGCTCTGCCAGTGAGGAGGCTCTGTGGTGTTAGCTGCCTGCTGGGTTAAACCACGACAAGAATGAAGTAGTAGTTAATTTCAGTAAACGTGAAAGAAATTGATTGAAAACAATTATGACAAGTTTTATAATTTAAAGATATAAACATAAATTTTGTATATATATATATATATATATATATATATATGTCTTATATGTGGAAACATATACTGACACAGGAACAGGTTGCCCAGAGGAGTTATGGATGTCCCATCCCTAAAAGTGTTTAAGGCCAGGTTGAATGGGACCCTGAGCAACCTGGTCTAGTGGAAGGTGTCCCTGCCCATGGCATGGGTGTTGGAGCGAGATGATCTTTAAAGTCCCTTCCAATGTAAGACATTCTGTGGAAAAAAAAATAAAAATCCTAATTACTGAGTCGCAAATGTTAAATGTATTCGTGACTCTTTCCATCCCAGTTGTGTACAGTTGTTAAGGAAGAATGACTGGAGAGCATTTTCAGAAATCTATATTGAAGAAGAATCTTAAATGAGATACAAAACATTTCTGTTTTGGTACCTACCTCAATTTTGGATACAACTAGCTTATGAAGGAAGCACACATTTTATCCTAAATCTTGCTCTGGGATTAAGAGTCGCTTGGCATCACTGCTGCTTCACAAATAATTGTTTGCATTTTTTCACAACAAATATTTGCTTGGTTTGTTTATATGCAAATACATTACTTCCAGAACATGAATTTCAAAGAGAGATTACCTGGGTCAATTTGAAACATATTTAGTAATTGCTAGTGTGCAACTGTAGTTAGCATCTTTCACCTTCAGTAAGAGAAATTAATCCTGTTGCATTATCAGGAATAAATAGGAATAGAAAGTTTTATTTCTAAGACTAGCTAATCCGCCTGGATTCACGCAGCTATCAGTTCTGCTGTCTGGGAAGGTACAGTTTCCTCATAAGCTGTCTGTTGTTGAGTGAATTCATAATGATTTGAATCCCAGACACATCATTCCACCAAGTCTTTGAAATGAGATCATTATAAGTCTCGGTTGCCTGTAGCTTGAACAGCTCTAGTAACACTTTTGTTCTGTGCAGATAAAAACAATTTTTCCTCCATTATATGTTTTCTGGTTTATAGAGAGGAATCTTAACAAAACGAACTCTCTACCTCGAAGGAATTCTGTACGATTGTCCTCTTTTTGTTTTCTCATCTATTTCCATTTAAGATATTAATTTTATAAGCTGGTATAGCAATATCTCCAGGGAGGCAAGCTGATCTGCTGTTTCAGTATGTTTCATTAACTCTGTAGCTTAAGGTTTTTGCTGGCCACTAGTAGACACATGAAGGACATGGTTTATTGTGTTCTACTGCAAGGTGCTGAAAATTCTTTCATGACCACAGAGGATACGGGAAATAAATGAGCTGGAACCTTTTAAATTCACTGTTCATTGAGCAGGGTCTCTTCAGGGAATGGTCTGTCTAAAGAGTCACTGCCTGTTAAACACAGTTTTGAACTGAGAAAACATTATTAACAATGTGTAAAATACTATCTATAATATGTTTTTAGTTACTTAAATAAGAAGTAATACGTAAGTTGACTTCACAAAAGGAAAATTCAGTGTGTGTAACTTAAAGCCATAACACAGTTGTTTGTAGACTTCTGACTACAGGTGTAAGCCAGTGCTGAATGTGCTGTACTGTATCCTCTGTTCTGATCTGTCTTTAACCTCTTGAACAAGAAAAAAAGAAAAAAAATTGAAAGAAGGGGGGAAATGAAATGATAAAAAGCCCAATGTAGTAATTTTTCCATCTAGACAAACACAAAACACTACTAGCCTAGAACTATATAAATGATTTAGGAACACCTGACTAAGCATCTAATTTTCATAGTCTTTTTTATTTTCGATGAAGTTACAGAAATGCGCACACTGTGTATGAATGGTTATATTTCATCAAACCTCCAAAGTAGCATTCTTTATTTTCATTTATTTTCAGTTTTGTTCCCTAGTAAAGGAACGGAAAACCCAGTAAAATACTTCATAGTGAATACATCTGTAGCTCTTGCAGTCATGGGAAATACTGCTTATGCTGTAGGTTTGGTAGTGTTTCTTGTGATCACTAAACATTTTTCCTAATCTAGACAGAATTGAAACAGTCATTTTCTTACTAGCACTTTGCAGGAAGGTAAAACAACATGAGCTCAATGTTTTGTGTTCAAGTATGTGAGGGTTAAAAAGTTCACAGCTAAAGCTGTCAAACAGGCACAGTTTTGGTGCTGAAGAGATCAAAGTAAAAACACAGCTCTACTTCCTCACCACCACCTCTCTGCCAAGGCTCCCATGTTTGCCAGAACAGTCTCCCAACTTTGCAGCTGTACTGCTGCTACACATGACTGGAGCAGCTGCTGTCTTGGCTGAGCTGGGCTGAGTAGATTTGAGCTGAGTATCTTGGCACTTTTTTATATATGGGGCTGTTTGGGAATCATGGAAATGGTATCCTGGCAACTGAAATATTAGAAATTTCTATATAGTAGTTGAACTGTAGAGAAGCCTAATGCAGACTGACAGCATTGTTTTAAAAGACATTTTACTTAGATTAAAAGGGGAAAAAACAGGGCAACCAACAACCTGTCAGAGGAAATAGGAGGACATCATGATATGTGCTTTATATTATAATATAGTGCAGGTAGAATGTTTCCCAAGGAAGCCAAAACTGGCAATTCAGTCTTACATCCCAGGAGAATATTTCAATGACTAGCTGATTTTCAGATTAATGGCGATATCTAAATCGTTCACTTTTCTAGGTAAAATTCTTGTTATTCTTGATTTCTGTCTTAGAAAGTCTGTGAAGAAATTATTTGAAAACTTTTGGATAAAAGAGCAAGGAAAATTTTATTTCCTCCCCTTACATATTTTTAAAAAAGCCACTGGAATTATGATGACTATAAAATAAGCATTATTCAGTAAGAGTATATAAAAGGGTTTGGGGTTTTTTTTTCTGAAATTATTTGTTTAGGGTGAATTCTTAGCCTTTGTTAGAGGAAAACACTTTCAAGTAAAACTATTAAGTAAGTAAAAACTCTATCACTAAATATATAGTTTGGTATCTAAAAATGTTGAGAAAAACTGATTTGTATTTACACATATCAGTGCTCAGACTGTGTGCCAGGAATTTAAAATTGTGCTCTTACCTGCTGTCTGAAGCCAAGAGTAAGAGAGTCATTGGTTTAAGTTTACAGTTAAATCGTTGTTTTTCAGAATACCTTCCAGGAGTTCAGTTCATCTCATTGGAAAATGGATAGCTAAGATGGGTTATATGGTTTGTCACTTAGAAGGGACCAGTAAAGGAATGCTCAGGTCACAAACTTGAATATAAATATCTACAAATGGGTGAGGTGATGGTAACCTATAGTAACCAGTTCAGCCCTGCTAACTTTTTAATGTATTAGCATCACTGAGCTCTCCAACAAGACTGGTAAAAACTACTATTGTTTTTTGAATGTTTTTATTTTAAATTATGGTCTGCTATTGTTCTGAACCATGATCTAAACATTTATATAGTCTTTGCTGAAAACAGAGTAAAGAAAATGCATTTCCATTGCCGTTTTTTATCTTTACTAGGAAACCCGGTTTGATGACCATCATCATGTTGCAGTGGCACTCGGGAAACAGACGGGATTTGTGCAAAAGGATTCTGATGTAAGAAATTATGAAACAGTTTCAGGTCTTGTTAATCATCTGAACATAAACTTATTCTTATGCTGTAGCTAAAAATGTGTTATCTCAGATTTAGGGCCAAGGAAAATGCTTATCTTAAGCACAGTTTTAACCAGAACCAAGCGGTATTACTGAGCTGTTTCCTGTAGTTATGTTGTGTCTATTTCAGGAAGGAGAAATGCTTTCAGAGGACAGCAACAGACAATGTCATATCTGGAATGCAGTGATCAGTGTATTCATTCAAGAGAAGATTAAGTGATTTTTGTCACAGTCTGCTAGTACTCATGTGGGAAAGATGGTCTTCACAGAGGAAAATGGAGACAGTGAACCAATCTGAACTTGCTAAACTTGTATGACACCTCACCAAGCTGATTTTAATGGGGGACTGTCAGTGCGTGTATCCCGGAGCAGATCCATTGCTCAAACACCATTATGACAAGATAACCCTTGAGACAAGCAACAACAACCAACAGATGTTAGTCAGCAGTGTTAGTCTTCATTCCAACAGCAGTGTTAGTCTTCATTCCATGTGATGTCTATTGAGAGAAGGAACAAAGCTACTTAAAAGCTTTTCAGGATTTTCTGTGCAATTTAGCAAAGATCTCAGTCATAAAAGAGCAATAAAAGTCAAAATTAAGGGAGAGACAGACTGGCAAGTTGTAGCTGAAATAGCCAGACAATCAGAAAAGAAAAGTGTGACAAATTACCAGACTTTTTCTGTGGTGTTTTAGTTGCTCACAAGAAAATGGGTTAGTTGTTTTCTGTTATTTAGATACAAAGGTTCTACCAGGAACTAGAAAAAACGTAGTGTAGGAATGGATAAAAGTATAAAAGTGGTAATGCACACATCTGTCATGGTAATAAAGTCTGTCTGTGTTCATGAATAACACAAAGAGGCAGACCTTTTAACTAGTATTGGGTAGGTTAAAAAGAAAAAAGAGGTATAAACTGCCTTTGTGGTTTTACTGTGTTAAATCAGTGTACAAATACTATTTTAAGAAAATACATTCATTCTGCTAGACAGGACGTATTTAAGTTCCCAGTAGGATGGCATATCATTCTTCTGACAGGAATACTGATAGATGCAGTCTGAGATGAAAAGAAGATAGCCATTATTTATAAAGACAGCTACCTAAGTATTCTACAAAAATCCAGGATTTTTAAGTGTTGACCTTCATCACCACTGTCACATACCTTGAAGTTATCATAGGAAGAATAGTAATGATATCAAGAATTATGATGAAAAATCTTTGAATCAAGAGAAGTCTCAAAGGCGTACTTGTCCACTGACTAAATTTCTGATGGCCTGAATTTCATTATCTCAGTTCACTGAAAAAAGGTCGTTTTAAGCAGGACTACTGAGCATCCTATGACTCCCCAAGATAAAAATTAAGTGAAAATTTATATACTATTGCATTGTACCTTTTTAGGCCTCCTTCTAACAGGAACATGAAGGAAATGAATATTACCTTCTCTCTATGTAACAGAACTGTAAAAAATGATTTTGTTTTAAATGTCTTGCTAGATGTGTTGAGAGAAAAAGTTGTTCATCCTTGTTAAATACGTGCAATTGTTCCAGGATGTCAGTGTTTGAGTTTGTTCCCCCCCTGCATTCACAGGAATAATTCATTATGTCCTGTTTGCAGAACATGTACGTTCAACTTTCTTCCTGTACTGATAGCAAGTACCTACAATTCGCAGGAAAGACCAGTTGTTACATTAATGTCCTATAGTGAAAAATCTCTAGTGTCAAGAATCTTTACAAAGTGTCTGGTAGTGACTGCTATATGCTTTAAGAAACAGAACATGTATCTGCACTGTTTACTGAGATCTAGACAGTTAATCTGTGGCAAATCTCAATGAAAGAGGGCTGAATTTATTACTCTTTATAATTCCTATGTCTGGTAGTGACTGCTATATGCTTTAAGAAACAGAACATGTATCTGCACTGTTTACTGAGATCTAGACAGTTAATCTGTGGCAAATCTCAATGAAAGAGGGCTGAATTTATTACTCTTTATAATTCCTATGTAGGCTATAAAATATCTTTTTGTCTGTCGCTTGCTAAATTTCACAAGATTTGAGATGAATTCAGTCAGAACACACTTGCCTTCAGACAAGCATGAGCTGAAGTTCAAACTAGATCTGTTAACATCATCTTAGCTCTGAGCCTTAGTTCATGTTTGCTATGCATCTGTGATGTCACTTGCATGGCTCTAGGCACAGTTCCTTCAGCTTTACCTCATCTCCAAAATGTCAGATGAACAGGAATGTCTCAACACTATGTCATTTGTGTAAGGACATAAAGTGACAGCCAGCTCAGTAACTTCTGGTTTCAGTCTGTATTGACAACTTAGAGTTTTTCTGTGCTGTAACAACAAGCAAAACCCATTTTGTTGTCTCTGCATTTATTCCTAGCAGTAGCTTACTGCTCAAACACTGAAATGGAGAGTAGACCTTTTTTGCTCTTTTACCTGTTTACTGACCCACCTTCATTGATGTGACAGAAAGGGACAACAAAATCCTCAAAATAGACCTTAGATGGGATCATCTGCAGCACTGGTACACGAGCAAGAAGAGGCCTGCAAAGTACAATTATGAACAAATTCCCCAACCTTTCTCCAGGAACTCAACATGCTGGGGTCCCTTTACGGTGCCTGTACACTAGTCCAAACAGTATGAGGAATAAAGTATCATCTCTGGAAAGGTGGCAGAGCAGCTAATTCTGGAAACCAGTTCCGGACACAGCAAGGACAAAGAAATCATGAGGACTGGTCAGCATAGCTTCACCAGGAGAAAGTCGTGGTTAGTAAACTTCTGCAATGAAATGACCGGCCTGATAGGTGAGGAGAGAGCAGTGGATATTGTCTACCTGTGTTTCAGTACTTTCTACCTCTGGCACTGTCTCTCAGAAGATCCTCCTGGAGTAAATGTTGGTATGTGTACTGGGTGAGCAGGCAGTAGGTGTATTGAAAACGGGCTGAACAGTTGGGGCCATAATGATAGTGGTAGAAGGTGTGGTTGGAGGCCAATAACTAACCCAGTGATCAAAACTGGGTCCAATCCCATTTAACATCTTCATTAATGAAACTGGATGATGGTGCAGTGCTTCCTCAGCAGGTTTGCTGGTGTCACCAAATGGGGACGAGTGGCTGATACGCCAGTGGGTCATACTGCCACACCAGAGGGACTTGGATAGGCTTAGGCTGCATCAGACATGAGTCAGTTTGTGTGATGTACAGAGTACTCCCACTGCAGAGGAGCCCTGCTAAATTTTATCAAATATTAAACATTAAGAATATGTTGTTTGAGCAAATGCCAATTTAGAAGAATCAACCGTATTTATGTTGGATTCATGCAAGCTGTACTATTTACCCTGCTGTCTGGGAACAACTTCACTTGGAGAAGGCATATACAGCAGGCTGCACAGTAACATGTGCTCAAAAAAAACCCTAGATCTTTTTTTCTTTGAAACATGATTTTTCTCGGAGTGATGAAACTAACATGGAAACCATGACACTCATCTCCAATATCTCGGTCTGCATTTAATGTGGATTTAACATGGGGAATGGCGGGTCGGTTGTGACTGCTTTAGTTCTTAAGTAGCGTTTGAGTTTGAGAGGCATGCACAACCATGAGGATTACTGGTATTAAAAGGAGTATGAATAGGCACACCTCTAGTGGAATGAATCCTCATGTAATTGTCTCAAATAATCATATCTGGTGGAGAATGAAGTACAATCTGTTTGATGGTGATCTTTGTCTTTCTTTTTTACTGGACTTAAACACTCTGTTGTACTCACAGCGTTCTATAGCCCTCGTTCTGTCAGTTTTGTGAACTTGATTGTGAAGGAAAAACTTGATTTTTCTATGTGGCCTGTCAAATGCTTCTATTAGTTAACGCTAGCCTAAATTAGGGGCAGTGACACTAATCTCAAATGCAGAATATTTCCTTTCTTCTTCAGTAAGCAGTGTGTAATTTAAATTGGACAGAGAATTTTACAGGAAGGAAATTAATGCTTATTGATTCGTGTTATGCTAATATGTTTCTCCTTTAGGTACGTTCCATGGAGCCTAACCCACCACAGTTTACGTTACTGACTTTTGAAGATTTAGTGGCATCTGGTATTCCAGTTGCACCTGAGGATTCTGCATATTGGGACAATTTTTGTTCAAAGCAGGAGAGTCCAGTGCAACAGAGTTCACATTCAAGATAAGAATGCTTATAAGAGAAAGAAAATTGTTGAAGATTTTGTACTGTTATTCTACATAATTCCAAGTATGGGAATAAGTGCATGTATGTAGATGAAGTGTGGTTTTCATCATTTAAATTAACAACCTGATTTTCACCTTTTCAAAATTGATGCTTTATCAGAATCTTAAGGAAGATACAAGTTTCCTTGCTTAAGGAATTCTGAGTGAAAAGCCTAAGCTGGCCACATGCTTTTTTGCAGCTCCTTGACGGTGGCTCTCACACTTTGATAAATATCCATGCTAGGAACAGAAAGCAGACCTACAATAATGTTGTTCATTAGTCAACAAGTGTTTTGTATATAAAAATGTGTTTCCATACTTCATTTGTGCTGAAGCTTAAATTATGATACTGCTTTTTCTCTTATAAATATAATGGGTTTATTCTCAGATGAATGAATAAAACCAGAAAACTGGTACAAATGAACTGCAAATATGGGGTGAGATGAATAGAGAAATTTCAGATCTAGATTTCTGGGGATAAAGGAATAAATTTCATATTAGAGATTAGTTATTTCTGCATATAATCAGTGTCTCCAACCAGAATTTTTCTGTCATTGTATTAAAAGTATTAATGAAATTATTTATAATACCGTGCTTGCATCCAAGGAGAGGACAAACCAATTTTATTAAATTAGAAAATTGCACTTGGTTTGCTTGCCAGGAATATGATAGTTTTCAGAACTGTATCTAAATAGAAATGTTACAAAACCAAAGGTGTTTGTTTTGGTTAGTTTTCCATGAAGTAAAATCAATAGTTTCCAGTGATTCAGACAGAATCATGTAGAAGATTGCAGTTACTCACATTATGATTTTTTCCAAGTCTTTAATTTACACCGAACTGTTTGAAAAGTAAGACTAATCTCCTTTTTAATCTTAGATAGCAATGAGATTGGTTGATGGGAATGACTTGTGAAAAGCCACTTGAGTCATGTTGTTTCATGCAGTGCAAATGGACAGAATTGTTACACTTCCTTTTACTGCTGTGAGAAAGAGCAGCTGGATAGTTGTGGAATTACCAGCTAAAAGCATGCTACTAAAAGACAAGCAGGACATTCCGACTGCTTATGAATATGAATGATCCTTCTTGAAGTCATCAGAAATTTTCCTGGGCATCTGTGGTGTGGAGGCATATCTTGAAACAAGTGCTGTTTGTGTGTACAGATAAATTAATCTCACAGTTCTAAGATTAATGTTTGGGGTTTTTTTGTATTTCACCATCACACTTTTCACTGTTATAAGCATAATTGAGCCCTATATCCAGACATGGCCATAACACTGACTTCCTTGCATTTCCTCACAATACGGTCTTAATGGCTACAGAGTTCCTCTGCTGTTTTAGAAATACTGGTCCAGCACAGCTCCAGCTTCTCGCACTAGTTCAGGTTCTTGGCCCTGTCCAGTGCAGGTGAGCTGACCTTCGCTGTCTCCCATCATTCTCCTGCAAGAAGTGTACCAGTTACATGTAGAAGCTTTCAGGCCTTTATGTTCTCCAGAGCTCCATTCCTTCATCTGTTTTGTTTTCTAGATACTGTCCTTGGCATGACCATACTACATACCTGGGTCCTAGAGAGTAAGAAGCTGCAAAATCGCAAGCTCTGCGCTACATGAGCCTTTTCCAGCAGGGTCTTGGCTAGGTAGTCTTTTTCACTGTGGAACAGGATTGCCCAGCCTTCCTGTTTCTCAAAGTAGAGATTTAGATCAGATCTGCTGGCCTAGACTGTGTATCAACCCACTGTTTTCTGAGAAGAACTTGTTGATGGTCTCTGATCTAAAAATAGTTTTAAAAGTTTTGGTCTTCAGTGAAAAGGCTGTCCAAAGGGAATAAATGTGGTTTAGTTTGGACCCTGAGATTAGTTCAGTCTGGTTAGAACATGGTGCTGACAACACCATGGTTGCGGGTTCAGTCCCTGCTGTACAGGCCATTCACTCTATGATCCTACTGAGAATATTGTGTGCCTCTGTGATTATATTACCGTGTTCAGACCTTTTTGTATCTTGCATCAAAATTGTCAGTGTGGATTAGGAACTTCAGGGGGCAAAACTGTGTTCAAGACAATTTGCAGTGATGTGACAAGAGACCGGTGCCGTTTGATATGAAAATCTGTAACTTTGAAAAGTGGATCATGAGAATTCACTCCTAGCCTTTTACAGAATCTGTAAACTTACACAAGATGCATATTGTTACTACCTTATGGGATCAAATGCACTGATGTGCTGTCTTAGACAAGAAATCATAGATGCTGCAACAGAAGTAGTGTATATATGATTGTAATATACATATTTTTGGTAAAATCCAGGCAACAGCTCAACTTTAAACAACCATCTTGACCCAAGACACTGCAATAAAGCAATGATCTGCAAAGAAGATAGAAAGGAAAAGATAGTTATACAAGTCAGAATAGACTGCCTCTTCGTTGGAGCTTTACAAGATTATGGTACTGCATTTAACAAAGAAGATGAGTGGTTCTCGGTTCAGAATTGATACAACCAAGTCTAAAAGAGCCTGTACTCCTTAACTGCCTGTCCTCCTTAACTGCTGGCTAATTCTGCAGGTGTCTAGACATCGTGATACATGCTTCATTATCCTCCAGAATACAGATAGTTTGGGAATAAATTCTGAATTCTCAAGAGAGAAAACAATTCAAAAATGTTTTGTTTTTTCTTCAAAAAGTCACTTTTTGTAAGATATTATATTCTTGTGGTGTACATGCAGTTTTCTATGACCAGATGCTAAATATGAATCCTGTTTCTTCTAAGATTGAGTATAGTTTCTTTACTGAAATAAAAAGTGGGTTATTTTGTGTTTGTGTTGTCTATTTGTGGTTATGTTTTTTTATCTTGCTGTTATTTAGATCCAGACATAGGGGAGATTACTGAAACACTTGTCTTGCAGTCCTTTGCTATTTTGGAAACAATTCATAGGACAAAACTGTATATTCTTAATAACATCCTTTGGATGAATCATGATTCAGAGGTCTGGATTAGCTGTCCACTCCTTGGCTCCTACAATTTTAATTCCATAACATGCAACGCAGTTTCTTGGCATAACTCTGACAGAATTCTATGTTGGAGTGAGTATCTCATCATTTGGTCAAAATTGCAGTAGTGTGAAGCTTAATGCTCGTAAGGAAGATACACATTTTCAAGTACAAGGCTACAGTGCTGCACAGTGTTGCTTACACGTGTAAGGAGATACCTGAAGATTTGGTTTTTAATTATGACGTAGAACACAAAGGTTCTTTAGGTTGTAGTAGGAGCTTCACACAGAAAAAGAACTTTTACTTGCACAGTGATGTAAACAGGAAGAAAATGGGTATTTCAGCTGAAATGCATGTTTTGTTCTCCAACATGTAGAGTACTTAAAAGGTTGGCCAAACTTCCTTTTTAGAAACATCCTAGGGATTTAGGTGTGCCTGTTGACATCTGGAGCAGGCTTTGGGCGGAAAGCTAACACCAAGACTCCCAGCAGATGCAATTCCAGACCTATAGGCAGTGCCAGAACTTAGACAGATGGAGCTTTGGTAAATAGTAATGTTCTTACAAATGGCAGAGCTCTAAAGAATTTGGTTGAGGGTTTATTTCAGGTTCATGTTTTTAGGCTTTCAGTGTTGTAGATGTACAAATGTCTCACTTTGAATTTGGTAGTTACCTCATAAACTTATTCAGGCATTTAAGTCTAGTCAGATATTCAGTAAGGGCACTGAGATTTTCATTGCAAACTTGCCTTTTTTGTTAAAACGCCTGAGTTAGCCGGTGCATCAATTTCATCCTGTTTCTGTGTGTGTTGGTGTGCCTTGTGCTGTGCCCTCAGTACCACAGGACCTGTAACACATCTGGGGTTCCTTTTGCTGCAACAACTTTCAGTGGGGCTAGTCCCAGTGTGATGAAAATTCCTGCTGGCAGGTTGGTGATGCTGAGCTGAGAAGAAAATGTTTCGGTTCTATTACCAAACCCTAGTAAATTAAAGGAAAATATGAATATGGGAGTTATATGTTAAGACTTTAATGTTGTACTGCAAATAATAAGTAGTAAATCGAAAAGGCAAAGTGTGTTAATGCTAACTTTTAGCTCACAGAAAGAAGTTCTTAGTTCTGCTTTGCTCTAAAGTCTCAAAGCAGCTGAAATTATTTCAATCCGTTTAACTCGGTTTCTTTTTTTCACCTCAAGGTTGAATAGTAGTATCCATATTACACACTTCAGAGTCCCTGTTAAGATTTTCCAACTATCTTGTGAGTTTCCCTTGTCGCAGTAGCTTAATGTTTCCAGCCTTGGTTCATTGTTCTAAAAAATTTCTTTCCTTTAATCTTGAAATAGGTTGAAGTTGACTTAAGTAACCAGTTACACACACTTAATCCATGTGAATCTGTAATGAGAGACAGAAAGAAGGAACTTAGCCTACCCCTGAATTTACATACAAGTCAGCCACTTGCCCATTCTCCTGCTTGACCACGCCGTGTGTGTCCAGCACCCTGTGTGCCTGTGGAGCATGTTAGCTGTCCAGGCCTCTTCGTAGCCCTTTTCATTGCTAAGTGATGGCAAAGGCTGAAGTTGGATGATGAGTCTCAGAAGTTTTCATAAAAACATATCAGCAGAAGCAAGGGCAGTGCTTCACCCAAAACCTGCTGCTGCTGCTTGAACAGCCAGTGATTACTTGGTTGTTCAGTGTGACCCTGCTTTGGTCAAAGGAGTGGAGTATATACTCCTGCTGAAATGGCTCTTAAGCAGCCTCATTGTTTCTTGAATTACCTCACTCAGCTGAATAACATCACTACTTGATGTCACTGAATATTAAACTAATTAAACTATTGCATGACTGATACTTAGTTTTGGTTTTTTTTTTTCTCAGCTTTAGGAGCATAGTTTTCAGTAATTTATCATGGCTACCCTCAGGTTAGTGGATTCTCAGCCTGTGTATCTGTTGATTGTAAAGTGTACTTCTCATCCTAATTGACAGCTTTTGTGACAGGCACAGTGAACTGCTTACTCAATGAGGTCACTGGTCTCTTTGTAAGAGAAATGGAATTTTCCTGCAGGTATTCAGTTCAAACACTGTCTTATGAATAAAGTAGTATTCTCAGCAAGCAGTGTTTACTACCTGCATAAAAGCATTTTGTTAATCTTGTGACAGTTATGTTGTCTACAATTAATTAGCTGCCTGTACAACATTAGGAAAATAGATTAATTTTTTATAGTAAAACTGTGTGTGGATAGAGGTTGTACTTCAGTTTTGTACTTGTACATACCACAATTAAAATTATCATGTGAGTGAAAACAGCTTATTACAAAGAGAGTGATACTTCTGATATCATTGTTTCTGCCTAATAGTCTGTTAGGATCTTCAGATGATTTGCCTTGTTAATTTAGAATGTTTTCCCCAGAGTGCAGTAGGATATATATTTGCATTTCAACAAGGGCAGTCAGGCACTCCTGCTTGCAGAAATCAGTGTTATCTCTTGGTGACCTTTCAGGATAAAACCAGAAAATAGCAAATTGCTCATTGCAGTGGAAGCACATTGATTTCAGTTGGATTTGGTAAAGGCAGACATGCTGGCCATACAGGTATGTAACATTGGTCATGTAAATGCCTTTAAGTAATCAGAAAATAAGTTTATCTTCCGAGGCTAGTGTTCAGTTAAGGAAGAAAGTAATATCAGATAAAGGCAGTAATTTGTCCTAGAGTGAAGGGCTGCTGAAGTAGTGAAGACTTCTTGTATGTGCTAGGAATTCTAAAACAGATCTGATTTATTTATTTATAGAATTCAATTTGGGGACTTCTGAAGGCATGTGATAGAATAATATGTTTTTGGTTTGGTTTTCTTTTTTTGGAGTGACAGGAGTTTGAGTTATTGAGTTTGTATAAACAGACTTTTAAAAGGCAAATAAAAATTCAGTTGTATTAAAATTTAAATGTGTTGATGCCAATATATCTGTTTGCTGTGTTGCTATGGACTTGTAGCATGCACATACATACACACATACACGTATGCACGTATAATATACACACACACACACTATACACAAAATCAGCCTTAAAAGAACTAGAAACCAACCCCATCTTTATTAACTCTGTAACCAAGAAGTACAAGAAAAGTGCTTCAAGAGTAAGTAATACAAATGGTACAAATACTTTGGGCTGATGCAAAAGAAAATTTGTAGCCCAGCAGCTGAGAAATAAAAAGAAGTGCCTTGAACAAATAGGAGAAGGAGCAGATTAAGACATAACTTTTTTATCTGTTGGAAGCTTTTTTTAAAATATATGAATAAAAAAACTGAAAATAAGTGAATATAGGTAAATCCACTTTTTTTTCCTATCTTTTTTCTTTGTCTTTTAATGATTGGTACTTTGTATGAAGGAAGTCAATAACAGAAACCAAAGAAACAAGACTGCATTTGTTCTAGTCCATAGTTCTTTTCTAGTTCAGCATTCAGTGGGATGGGAAAATCTGTGGTATGTATGTTTGAAGAGCCCAGATGCAATTGTGTCAGAAAACAAATGCTTCTGAGAAGGAGAAATTCTTGAAACTGTGGATTGGCAAGTAGAAAAACACCTGTTAATTAGAACATCAGGGCACATTGGAGTCAAATAACTGCCGTGTTCTGCTTTGAAGAGATAGTTTTGTGGTCTCAGTATAAAGCACAATATCAGAAACGTTGCCAACATCTTCTCCAGGCAATACAAGTCCTGTAGGACTTAGACAAAATTTCTCTTATGTCTGTAAAATAACATTATTGGTAAGAGAATGATAAAGAGCATAAGTGTTAACAAAAGCTGAATCAAAACTCCTTTGGATTCTTCCATCCTGAGGTGCAGAGCGTGTTAGCTTTTATATGCCTGCTAGAGATGATTCCCCAGCTCTAGGGAATCCAAGTTCTACCATAAGACAGTGAGTCAGATATTTGTCCATTACAGTGTGCAGGTCTTCCCCCCTGGGCTTCAGGAGGGTCTCTGAGAGCTCTGATAATTCAAGGGCTTGGTAAGAAGTGTGAGTCAGGCCAAGCACTGCAAACAGAGTCTAGCACCTGAGCTAGAATCAAACAAGATTTTGGAAGAGGAAGCTTTAATTCTAAAGGTAAGTACAAGGGCAGCTAAAGTCCAATTCTATATCGAGCAGTTTACAGTGGTATTTGTGGCGAAAACTATTGTTACAAGATTTATAGATTCTAAGATAAGACTCCAGTCTGTCTGCTTTTCCTTAACATAAAGCAAAGCATGCACTTTTCATTACCAGCAGTACAGGACAATGGCACATTGGGGAAGTAAAAATTAAGAAGTCTTCCAATTCTGGTGGTAAAATATTTTTCTCCATTCCTCTAGCTTCCAAAATGCAACATTTCTGTATCTCTAAATAGATTTTCTTGTCATTATTATATAGGACTTTCTGTTTATTTTGTAGATCTAAAATAGCCTTCCTTCTATTTTAATCAAGGAAGTGCATGTGGTTATGTTTTAACTGGATGCCAGCTAATATTAAAGTGTCATTTAGAATTAGTCTCTGCCTGCTGGCTGTATTTCTGTGCAATCATAATAAAATCACATCTTGATGCCCCTGTTTCCCCTCTGTCTGCATATCATCAGCTGAAACTGCAAACCCGTTTTGAGAAAGAAACTGTCTCCCAATACTTAGTAAAATAGAGGCTCAGTCCCAGCTGGAGCCTCTTTGCATTACTCTTACATAAATAATGCAGGAATAATTGAATCCCAATGATGACAAACCTAATAAACCAACAGCAGCTCAAATGATGTTGTTGTTGTTGTATGTGGGAGATCACCCAGAGTCACTGTGCTGATACAAGAAAGACTTGGATGTTTGTCTGCTGATGCACTAAAGAGATGAGCAGAGACCTTGGGTGGCTCCTGTGAGTGGAGATGTCATTGCCACCTTGGCGTGTTGTGTCTCTCTGTCTGAACCAGAGGTAGGTTTCAGTTGAAAATTCCAGCTGGTTTCATGCCTTCCTGCTCCTTCATTTGAATTAATAACTCTGTAATAGAATTACAGAATATCTGTGCCAGTAATGTTTATACAACAGGCAGCGTGCCAAAGGCTTGACAATATCATAACTTAATTAAATGTGAGCATATGTATGAACAAAAAGATAATTCAGTTGTGCTTAGGGTATATGGCCTCTGTTTGCCAGGCTTTCCTGTTTAACCAACAAGTTCTTGGCCAGGATATTTTTATCTTCTGCAGGCCAAGGTCTCATGTGATGCTGGTTACATCCCAAGCCAGTTCACAAGTCCTTTATAGGCACAGCACACTCTTCCAGCACTGTCCTCCTCCTGTTCATATTCTTTTACCCCTTCCAGTTTAATTTCCTTCTATGAATGCACACCTTCTATGGGTTATGAATGAATAATGATTTATTCCCTCTATGGAGGACCGTGTCTGAGTCCGTCTTGCACTGGAGATTGTCCTTCTCTTGTCTACAAAGCCATTCTGAGCAATGGACTTCCATTGTGAATCCAGTGTGAATCTGGATATTCCACCCCCCCTTTTATAATATCCCTTTTCTCTTTCTCTATTCCTTTTTCCAACTGATACACTTTCCTCTTCTTCAATCTAAAGCGTCTTCTGTTTTTCCTGATAAATCCACATTTTACTTACCAGGTTGCTTCCTCTTTCTCTTTTCTGCTACACAGTCCTTGGATCTCACACTGCTGTGTGCTACCTATGGAGCTGGGGAAGGTGCATCCAGTTAGACCACCTCAAGCTACCCTGTGACACTGTTTTCAGGCAGAAGTACAGTCACTCAGGTTCTTGCAGACATGATGCCCACTCTTTTTGAACAGCAGAGTTACAGTGGGGTTATGTTGCTACTTTAGTTCAATAAACATATGTAATTTATCTTTCTGAGAGAGGACCTGAGATTATAATGAGATGAGGAAAGTGTATGGATTTATGCCACATGAGTCTGACTGGAATTGTTTTCCTCTTTACATGGGAACTGCATCAAGTCATCAGTGCATTTGCTTCCTCTCATGTAAAATGGTGTGATACATTTCTATTATCCAGTGGTTTGATTTGTTTAGTGCCTCAGAGCCCTTGGATTCAAGCTTTTAAAGAGATGAAAAAATTCCGAAAAATTGTTATTCCAGTTGTGTCTATGGGTTTTGGAAAGACATCAATGGATTTTGGAGGCTTTAGTAGCTTAATGTTCAAGCAGAAATCAGCATAATCCACTGTGAAGGTTCCTGAGTGCATCCACGCATACTTACCACCAGCAGAATAGAGTTTAACTATAGACTATGCCTGCATGGATACTGCTTTCTTTACCTCTGGCAGTGCGGGTAGAGCCAAAGAGCCAACTACACAGCCACTGGAAGCCCTCTGTGGTGCACTGTGGTTCTGCTGCTTCTTTGGACCTTCCAGCCTGGCATCGAGTCAATTCAGACAAAAATGTTCAAATTTGATGGAAATGGTGAAATCACACACAAGGTATTTATACCTCCTCATTGAGATGGTAGATCCTAGCCAAAAGACTGCAAAAAAACAGATACCCCACCAAAAGAGTTCAAAAAATAGGTAGCCCAACTGTGCAGCAAGTCAAGAAAGAGTACTGGTTTCCCAAGGTATATGAGAACACTCTGATTGCAACAGCAACTTTTGATGAGATCATTTCATATAAGGGGTGCATAAAGTGTAATTTTTAGTCTTAAGGTATTTAGAAGTTTTTCAGGATAGAATAATTTCTCATAGGTATCAAAATGTAGTAGATAGCTGGAGACCACACTGCTAAGCTGTAGGAATTGGATAAATGTTCATTTAATGTGACAAGTGAATAGTTTTATGTTAGTTTAATGCTTTCAAAAGATTGTTTTATATTGTAGTTGGTTATCAGTGATTTATGTTTTACAGCACAGGAACAGAAACAGTGACTAGCTTAATTATGCATAAAAAGTAAAATAATAATTTTATTATTTTCTGCATTGCATAATAAGTTGTCTATCATTTCCTCATGAGAGAATTATAAATACTTCTATATATTTGAACACATTTTCCAATAAATATAAGCTGAGACTTTGCTTCTCTTCAATCTTTGTCCATTCAACAGAATTATGAGGTCCAAGGTACTTATTATGTCATCTGTGATAGAGAATTGTGTATCTGGATATTGACCTTCTGGCAACTGACTTGTATTGGACAATGAACAAAGATGTAATCAAAGCAGCACTTAAACTTGACATAAAACTGGTTTGCTGCTTCTCTTCCACTAAATATGTAAGATCTGCATGGAAGCATAAGAAAGGAAAAAGATTGTGATTGTGGGAATAACATGAAGCAATCTAGGAAACTATTTTTGAAGTTTTAAATTACCAGCCAGTTTTGATAGATTTTAAATATTGTGGGGCAGCTTCAAAAAGATCTCAGGAACTGCCATGTCTAAAAGGCAGATGTATGAACCTGTGGAGGAAATCTACAACCCAGAAACCTTTAAATAGCATTCTCAATAGCAGAAATTTTGAGCCCACATGGAGATAAGCTGTGAAAGAAGAAGCAGTATCTTCTCATGCCTGCAGGATGGACAACAGGGCAATGTATGAGCTGAAGTTCCAGCATTATGGGTGACAAAGCCCAGCAGGCAGAGACCCTAGACTTTTTATGCCTGCAACCACTTGAGAAATAAGGGCAACAGACACAGAACATCCCAAGGTACATTGGGCACCCACTAAATCTCATTAACTGTTTTAGTTAATGGGATGATGGTTTTGAAATTCTGAATTATGTTAATTTGGTATGTTTTTAAATTATGTTTTTAAATTCTTAATGTTATGTCTGACCAAGGAAGGAAAATGTAATAAACTCTGTCTTTACTGAACTCTGGTAAGAGCTGAGCAGTGTATTATGCAGAGACCATGCTGCATGGTGGCATCTAGAGAGAAACAGACCTCAGACTCCTTGCAATGTCTCAAGGCCTCTACAGCAATGGAGGCAAAATTCAATTTTTGATGAAAGCAAAATAATGAGAATGCACTGGCTCTGCTAGAAAATACATCATTGCCACCCTTTGCTTCCCTCCCTTTATTCTGCTATATGTCTGATGTAAAGACACTACCTTCAGATCTTCTCCCCCTATTTCAGGGGTGGGGCACGGGCAGTCGCTGGGTGAGGACTGAGCTGGATATGCAGCAGCATGGCCCAGCTCTCACTGGAACTGGGGAGGTCATTAGATGGAATCACACAAAAATGGTGTCTACCCCTGCCTCTCTGGTAGCAATGACGGCTGACTTACCTACCTATGCCTGAAGGCAGCTGGAATTTGTGTGATCACTGAGCAGTGCTACAGCCAGGCAGGCAGAAACATCTGGAAAACTTGATATGCATTTGGGATCAAGAGCTTGTGTTGGCAATGATGGTGGACCATTTTTGCAAATGCCTTACTGTCCTACATTTACAGGATCAGCATCCAGGTTAGCCTGTGGTTAGTCCTACCTGAATGCAACAAAGAGAATTAGAGCAGGCAGAGAGATGTGAAACAAGCAAGAGAGTTTGCAATTGATGCATCCATGTAATTGTTCTGTAGTCACTGATTGAAAGATGGGCCAGGAAAGAGTCAGACCCATGTGTGTGAGCTGCAGTACTATAAGGGAGCAAATGAGATTTTCTCCTCTTTGGTTCCAGGCACAGTAAGTCTCCAGAAAAGATTCAGACAGCAGAGTTCACTCATCAGCTTCCTTTTTTACCCTCTCTGTGAGTTGTCTCAGCAGTTGCAAAAAGGAGAAACAATTTTAAAACTGAACCAAGGCTTATGCTTTAGTTTTGGTTTTGGACTCACACAGGCTTATCCTCTCCCTATGTCAGATATAATCATAAAAATGTTAGAGAAGCTCAAGTAGTGTTTCAGAATGCTTTCTGGAGAAAAGCCTTTCCCAGTTTCTTTTCTCTGTTCTGTATATTATATTCCATATATATGATTACTTTTTGATTTCTGGGTTTTTTCCATGATTTTATTTTGTTTAAAAAATTGCGTCGTTTCAGTTTGAGCAGAACAGTTGTCTTCCCCAGCTTTCATTAGTTCAATGTCATATATTTTATTCTTAAATTTGAAACAACTTACAGCATATGATAAAGGAATAAGAAGAACTATTTGAATAAATCAGCCTGGGCTGAACAGCCTTTAAAATGATCCTAAATGCCAATATAAGTTAACCCTTAAATTGTCTCTATAATGTAGTTATTATTTTAAATCTTGCAGGAGAACACATTTGTGGTGCTATTGCCATACAGCTTGCAAATTTTGAAGGATGTAAATGAGACTGATTTGCCCTGGATCAACAAAGGCAGGTGTACGGACAGACCTCTCTGCCACTAGAGTATGTCCAGCTCAGAGGCTCCCAGTGGAGCCTGAGTACTGAGTTCCCAGGAGTACTGAGTTCTGATTTCCCAAGGATCTGGAGCTATGCCTAGGAAGAGCAGAAGCTCTATCCACTCACTGAAGCTCTGGGTAGGTCTTTTGTGCGCTGTATTTAACTTTGTGTTTCAAATTTACTATCAAGTCAGATCTTCTGTACAAGTACAATTGTGTCGAAATCCACCAGCCTATTTCCATCAGCTCATAGAAGACCACTCACGAGCTGAGCTGTTACCTTGAGTTTGCTAAACTGTTGAGTTAGCAGTTGTAGGTGTCTGTGCCATGGCTATAAAATAATTTCCAACACTACTCATTTCACTTCCTAAAAAAATCTTTATATCTTTAGTTAAATAGTAACAGCTAAATAATGGTCAAAGCACCAGTTTAAATGCTTTATATTCTCATTGTCTCCATGCCATCATGCACCATTTAATATTCACCATTTTGTGGTGCAGTGAGACATTCTGCTTTGTTCTTGAGGGCTGTTCCCCTTGTCTCAGTGCTTGCTGTAAACCTGACAGGTTTTATTTTCTTTCTTAAATAAATAAATGCTGTGAGCCACACTGTTAGCAGGCCCAAATCAGTTTAATTCCACAGAACTTTGCAGATTAAAAGCAGTTTATAGTTTGGCCCAGTATTCTTGAAATAATGATCCCATTCAAAATCCGCACCCTGCCTGATGTTTTCAAGGCTGGCCTTGATTTGAGGGTAGAAATACAAGATGTCTATTGCAAATCTTATGATGCATAGAAAATAACTATTTAAACTAAGTGGAGCACAGCTTTTACAACTAGAAGCCATATATGAATTGTGAGAATCGCTACTATTTAAGATGTGTTTATAATGTTTATTTAAATGCAAATGAGAACATTGCTGCTCATATATATGTTTATCATTTTGTTTCACTTAGGGAAAGAGCTTTGATAAACTTTCTGAAAAGAATGCTTAAAACTTTTTAAAATAAAACTTCTATCAGTGGAAGAAACAGATGTGGGGGTGTTTTTAAGTGAAAACTGTTTGTTCAAAAAACCTGCTGAAATTTTCAGCAAACGTTTTCTGTATTAGGTATTTAGAGCAAGCCCTGTACCTTGGTATATTTCAAAATAATAAATAAAGCTAAATCAATAAATGTTCATCCAGTTTGCCCCTTTGTGCTATAAAAGAAAGGCCTCCTTCATCATATTTGTGATTCATATGCTTGCCCTACTCTCCCCTTTTGACTAACGCAATTCATCAAGCAAAGGTTGTATTTGTCATAATTCAGAAGAATATAAGTGCAATGAGATGCTGCCCCTAAAAGATACAGAGCACACGATTAAATCAAACAGAAAGCGTATGTTGCCTAGGCCTCCTCTAGAGAAGTCTGTGGGCTTTTGAGGACTCAGTTTTCATCTGGCTCAGTTCCCTTCACTGACCTACCCATCGTGGCTCCAATGCTGGTACCCAGGAGGGGGACATTGAGTAGCAGAGGACAGGGCATGTGAAGTAAGGGCAGGCTGAGATGATCTCACTCTGCAAAAGAATCAGGTCTCAGAGGTTGCTCTCACTTCTCTAGGGCACAGCAGTCTCCTCCTCACCTCCCTAGGAACACGAAAGTCTTTTCAGCTGACAATCTTCCTCGTGAGACCTTCAATTCCTCTATGCGGAACATTCTCAATCACAGCCACTCACCGTTACTTCATTTATCTTGTGCAGGTCCCCTTATGGCAAAAAGGCCCATTTTTAAAGCCCAGCTTTTATTTCATCACAAAGCAATGGTGAGATATCCCTGCCTCTTACCTCATCACTTACATCTTCTCATGTCACAAAAGGAATACTAGTGGAGAAGAGGGTTCATGTTAAAGCCACACAGTTAATGTGGGATGAGTTGGTGTCTTGCGTTCCACATGGGCAACACAAATGGCACCTGAATTCAAGAGCTGGAGATGCTCCTTACCATCTGTGTACCTGCTGAGCCCAGGAGTAGGCGGTGACCACTGTGCCCCCAGCCTGCTCTGTGGCTTATGGGAAACAACCAGCTACAAGCGAAGCTGAGGGATTAAACCCATGCTTTAACTGTTAGTCATTGTATGCCAGAACTACAAGGTACTTTTCTGGCAGTGGATTTCGGGGGTTTTTTCTTGGTGCTGAGGCACAAACTTCAGAGAGGAGGAAGGTTTTAACCATGTGCTTGAGATGTAAGTGACATGCCCTTATGTTCAGCACTGCTGAACGTGAGTGTCTTTCGCGAAGGACACATATGATTAAATAGGGTCTATTGGTTCTCAGCACTGGGGGGCCTCAGTTGGGCTTTAAATGCTATAATCTGTGGTGTCCAACATGAGAACAGTGGCTGTGACTTGCTGTCTGCTTTCCTCACAGATACAGTGGAAGGTTAATTACTTGGCCTGAGTTATTGGTATTTGGGGCTGAATGAGAACAAAAGGACTTCTTTCATACAACTTGATCAATTTTCCAAATTGATACTCCAAGTTGTGTTTTCACAGGGTTCAAGCAACATCTGGGAGTTTCTCCTGAGTATTTCCCGTTCCCCATCTATCACTCCTTACCCTAAAATCGCACACTCTCACTTGGCACTCAGCTGTCAATCAGCCTCCCAAGTTACTCTGCCATTTTCATGCAGCTCAGTTTCTAACCATCTTAACATGCAATGTGTGTTTTGAGCAAAGGCCCCTCTCATTTCTTGGAAGCACTTGTCTGCTTTTTGGTGAACGCTGATATTTTTGGTTTCAGGAGTCTCCATCCAGCCTCCTGGGTAAAAAAATTTAACAGTGACTTACCTAAATAGGGCAATGCCTTCTTTTCTGTGCAATTAACAATTAAGAGCATGTTAAATGTGTAAAAACCTTAACAACAGTAACCAGTTGGGAAAACAGTCATTTCAAAATTAATTCTAAATGAAAGTGTGTAAGTGGTTTGCAGTACATTAAAATTTATCATGTCATACTATCCATTATGAAAAAAACCCTCAAAACCAGTTTGAGAAATGGATACCATTGGTATTTTAAGATGCAATGTTATGGCTTTTGCTTTGCACAATGCTGCATTGGTGACAGCTCAGAGAATTACTTCAAGAATGCAATTTTATTTATGTCAATGACAATTGCTTTGGAAAGAGTACATTCAGTGAGAATGCCAACTTTTATCCAGCTAAACATGGATGCAGCACTAGTGCTGGTATAGGGAGTGGGTATTTATTTTGCAGTCTGTCCACAGCACAGATATTGTGCAGGCTGCAGGAATACCTCCTGCAGTGCTCCTCTGAGGTGTCTGCAACTGAGGAGTCTTCCACAGAGAAATTATAGTATTTTTTTTTGTCTTTATTTCTGTAACCTATTTTTGAAGTCTACCTAAAAATGGCAGGAAAGCAGAATAGTAAATAGAAGGCTAATAACAGAAATAGGAGACTAATAATTTCTAATATTTCCTGAAAAACTGCTTGTCTAAGTAACTAAAACCATTGTAAGTCATTATGAAACCCAATGGCCAAGTGTTGCTGTGGAGATAACATTTCCTAAAAATTTTATGTAGCGGTTTTCCATTAATTTTTAAACTATCATTATGTAACTACTTCAATTTTCAAGACTCAATGAACAGAGAGATCTCTGAAACTCGTTGCTTTTCTCTATTCAATCCTCATACAGCTAAATCTGTTGGAATAAAAACCATCTAAGAATGTATAAACTAGATAGGGGGTGATGTTTTCTTTCCAATTAAATTCCGAGGAATTTTTTAGTAAGTCACTTCAGCATTTTTAGGTGAAATTGCAGAGGTTAGTATGTGCTGTTAAGATAGAGCTTGTGAAAAAATTGTTTCTTGATAATTATTTAGAATCTGTTAGCTACAACCTGCACCATCAAAAAGGTAACAGTTTCTGTTTACAGTATGAATTTTGATTTCTATAACATTATTGACAACTTCTTACAAGCACTAAAAAAAAATAATAATTTGAGAGTGTCAGCAACTGAAGCCAAAAAGCAGGATCAAGACAATCCAGAGATTTACATGTTTCTCAGAAATAATTGCTCTTCCTTGAGCAAGCAAAGGTCACTTCAAAAAGTATGAGATGTTGCAATAAGAGAATTTTAAAAAGAAATTAAAACCAGGTGTGAAATCTTATGGAAAATAGCATAAGATGGAAACCAACTGAATTTGCTGAGTTATAAACAACTTCTCCAACTGGCAGTATGACAGATGAATGGTTGTGCCACTTGAATCAGCATGGAAATTCTGCAGCACTTTCTGCCAGATCTGAAACGGGGCAGGCTGCTAGTTAGCTCTGTGTAGCATTTCAAAATTGTAGAAAAGAAATGAAATCCCCAAAATAAATCCCCAATATGAAAAGTTGTGCACTTGGATGTGGATTTTGCCATCTGGAGAAGAACGGCTCTCAACAGCGAGATGATGCCTACAAAACAAGCCAGAGGATGTAGTCTGGCTGCTGCTTGAGTTCAGAGGCAATCTAAAAGTGAACAAGAGACCCAAGGGCAGCATCCAGGTTACAAAGTTTCTGCAACTTTTCATGAAAAAAGCTGCTTAAATTAATGAATATTGAATAAGTACCATACACATACGGAAGAAAAAGACCACCTCTCTCCAGAAACACTTACGGTCCAAGCATCGAGCCAAAAATAGAAAATGGAAAAGAGCAGAGAGGTGGAAATGATGGGGGTTTTTCTGATACATTAGCAGTTTCTGATAGGAACACCAGCACAGGAAATACATGGGCTCACTATGAAGTTTCCAAGGGGAAAAATAAGGAAAGATGAACCCTTTGTATGTTGATGGCTCTACATGCAGGGCTAGTGCCCAGTCTCCTGCTCCACAGTGCTGGCCAGCTCATCCCTTGGCTACTGAGAGGAGCCCCAGTCACTGCCTGGGAAAAGCGCTGAGGAAGTGAAATTATAAGAGATTGAAAAGTTGTGATTCATTGTGTGGGAAAGCAGGGAGAAAGGCTTGGATTTTCCCTATGGAGCTCCCTACTTAGGCAGGATAGTGTTGCAGCCACTGACATGCTTCTCTGTTTAAACCAGCACCACAAGCAGATTATTTTGATCCCAACACCATGCTCAGAGACCCAGACTATAAATTCTTTTTCATTTGTTAAGCTCTCCTTCACTTTGTCTGTCAGTTAACCTTGAGACAAATCTTACTTTCATCCCTTCCCTTCTCCAGAGTACTCCAGTGCAGTTAAAAAGAACTGAAAATGGGGAGAGGGTTTCTTTCTAACATTCACTGTCTTTAACAGTGATTTATCTCTCCTTTTCATAGTTTTTTGACTGCTCCTTTGCCAACATCATTCTCTTAGCAGCTTTTGATTCCAACTAGCATCATGACACAGAATGAGATGCTATTTGTCATTAAGGTAAAAATATCAAAATATCTGTTTGTTTGAGGGAAATAGTGCCTTTTTTTTTTTTTTTTTTTTTTTTTTTTACTATTAGATAATCACCTATAGGATGATATAACAGTTAAATACTCTTTTTTTTCACAGTTTGAAAAAACACTCCAGTCCATAGACCCTACTACCTGGTCATGAATGTGTGTGAAACACAAGGGGGTTTTGTATCTAAATCAGAGGACTTTGTGCTGCTGACTACAAATCTCTCAGACAGTTTTCACAGTCCACCTCACAGTCCATTTGTCTAGTATGACATCTGTGTGTCTATGAGGGTGTTATGTGAGACAGTGTTGAAAGTCTTGGTGAAACTGAGACAGACGACATCAACTGCTCTCTCCCCAGCTACAGAGCCTGTCTTTTCATTGCAGAAGGCTATCAGATTGGTCAACTCCATATTTGTAAATCCATGCTGAATACTCCCTATCACCACCTTGTCCTTCATGTGCCTGGAAGTGGTTTTCAGGAGGATTTGCTCCATTACCTTCCCAGAGATTAAGGTGAGTTTAATCAGACATAACAAACTGTACTGAGTTTAATCAGTCTGTAGTTCCCCAAAACCTCCTTCATGCTCTTCTTGAAGGCAAAAGTGTAATTTGCTTTCCTCCAGTCCTCAGAAACCTGTCCCAAACAGCACAGTTTCTCTGATATAGTCAAGAGTGTTCTTGAATTACACTGACCAACTCTCTCAACCCTGTGGGTGCTTCCTATAAGATTGATCCCATGAACTTATGTATGTTTAGTTTGTTAAGTGTTTCCTAACTGGATTCCTCTCTGCTAAAGGCTGGTGGTTCTTGGTCCCATGATTCCCATGATTCTCAGGATTTCCTGATGACATATTGTACCAGTAAGGTCTGAGGTGAAGTTATTGAGTACCTCAGCTTTTTCCTTGTTCTCTGGAGGTGGGCCACATTTCCTCTCACCTTTCTTTTACTCATGATGCAGCCTTAGAAGCCCTTCTTGTTTCCTTTCCCACCTCTCATCCTCATCATATTCCACTGTGTCCAGGTTACCATTGGCCACCTTTGCAGTCAGGACTCACTGCTGGCCCATGTCCTGCTCGCTGCCCAACAGGATCCCCAGAGCCTTTGCTACAGAGCAATCCTCAGCCTGTATTGTTGCAGGTATTTTTCCTTCCTACAGGCAGGACTCAGCATTCCTACTTGTTGAATCTCATGACTCATTCATCCAGCCTGACTCAGTCCCTCTGGACGGCAGCCCCTTCTTTGAGACTCCCTCCAGTTTGGCAACATCTGCAAGCACAATGAGAGTGCATTCAGTCACCTCCTCCAGCCTCTGACAAAGATGTTGAGCAGATAGGTCCCAGTGGAAACTGCTGTGGGGCTCCCCTTGGACCACTCTGTACTGCTCTGCTCTTGGAAAATCTAGTCAGTTTATTACCAAAGGCAATCAAGTTGGTCAGGCAGAGTTTATCCTCAGCAAATCTATGCCACCTGTTTCCAACCAGCTGCTTCTTGTGCTCAGAAATGCTCTATAACAAGCTTCACTCGGGGAGGAAGTTTTCAAATGAGGCTGAGTGACCTGCAATTCCCCACATTGTCCTTTTAACCTCCTTTGAAGTTGGGTGCATCCTTTGCCATTTTTTTTTTTACTAATTTACACTTTTGACTGAAGGGACAGGTTACAAGGGAA
This sequence comes from Chiroxiphia lanceolata, assembly GCF_009829145.1. Classification (NCBI taxonomy): domain Eukaryota; kingdom Metazoa; phylum Chordata; class Aves; order Passeriformes; family Pipridae; genus Chiroxiphia; species Chiroxiphia lanceolata. The sequence goes on along the minus strand of NC_045638.1, from coordinate 77,266,504 downwards.
GCATATCTGCAGCATATCTGCTGTCTGCAGCAGACTTTTTTTGCATCATCTCTTTTATCTGGAGTAACACATGCTCTTCTAGGACACAAGTCTTATCAGCTTATTAAAGGTGTTTGACATACTAAGATGAACTGCTGGCTAAAGTGCCACTTGTCTCCACTAACAGTGGGATTCAGGGGAACAAGCTCCACTGTGAAGATGTGAAAGGAAATCTCAGCACTTCAGACAGTGTTTGCTCCCTTTACAACTAACTGCCTTGACACAGTCTGGCACTGAGGTGGTGAGTGTCAGCAGCATGACCTGACCTCATGAGCACTAGGCAAGTGTCACAGTGAGACCATTGGCTCCAAGCAAGTCCTATTTCTCCCATCAGCTGCAAGTGGACAGTGACTGGGATGGCAGATAGTGCTAATGCACAGGCAAGCATCATCATCAGAGGTGAGATTTCTTAACTCTTACTTTTCAAAGGATTCTATCACTTCAGAGTATCCCTCTTGATATCCATCAATGAGAAAAAAAAAAGATTGATTGTTGAAAATTTAGAGAACAAATCCAGGAGGGTTTGGTCACATAGGGAGCAAACTAAAACCTTTATTTTGATTCTCCTTTTTACCAGCAGAATATGTGATTTCTAATTGGTAGCATCTGCAGCAAATCCCAAAGACTATAAGCCTACACCAAGGATTAGCATTTGTTGCTTTTTCCCCACATGCTACTGAAAAATATGGCCCTTTATCAAAGGCACTGTACCTAAGACATTCAGCTAGAGGTTGTTTTCTGGTACTGATACCATTAGGAAATAATGTAAACCTTGTTTTTCTCCTAAAACTCTGAAGAAATAATTTAATACTTTAGAATAACAGTAAATAGCCATAGATGATGTGGAGGTCACAGACCTCTGTGTATTATTGTGGGTATTTTGTGAATTACCTATATTTCAGCTGTCTATAAATCCCCATATGGATTCTTCTCACAGCTAATATTTTCAAGAAAATCCATTTGGTTAAAGTAAGAATTAAGCCTTCCAGAAACTATATACAAATAAACAATTCCTTCTAGCAACAGTTTGCAGATGAAAGTTGCAGATGTAGGGACTGTGCAGGGAGTTTCTCCTTTTTGGAATGTCTCAGGTGTGTACTAAGGCCACACTGGTGACTGTCACTCAGCTGTATGGTTAGCCTTCCATCCATATGTCCTTTGTGAAAGGCAATATTTAATTGTCTGCTTGAGCCAGATCTGTTTCTGCAGAACTGGCTTTTCAGTCCACTTTCTTGGATAGTATGTGATGTGCTGTCTTGTCACCTTACCTTATTTTTTGAAGATTAGGATCTGAGCAAATAGTGACTTTCTGTATTAAAGGTTTTTAAATCTATTGTTTTATTGTATCTTCCATTTACTTTCAAGGCTGCTGTGAGCATTAATTAAACAATATTTGAAATGTCACTACAAAATATGATTATAGAAGCAGCTGATTTTCCTGCAAAATTAGCAGAAGGGATAAAACCCTGAACTTGAAGAAATCTGCTTTAGCAACTCTAATTTATACATTTTGAAATTTACCTTATGAAATCATAATGAACTATAGTTAATGTACTGTGTGTATCCTAACATTTTCTTAATATCTTCCACAGTTCTTAATTTTCAGGTTTCAGAACAGAAGAACTTTGGCATATTTTGCTGTGGATTTTCGAGACAGCCAGGAAATAGATCTTTCTGAACATTGAAAGCAGTCGTCGCTTCCCTGTTGGAACAGGTTCTCTCCATGTACAGAATTGTAAATACCGCTGACACAAACACAGACATTTTCAGTCTGCAACATTTGCTCAGAGAATTAGAGCAAAATCAGCTGTTCAAACTCTGGATCTGAAATTCTCTAAGTCAACTGGGCACTGACTAAAAACCATTTATAATGTGATCTGACCCTGACTAGAATATACAATGTTTAAATGGAGGGAGAATAAAAAATATACTTCCAACTGAGTTGAACTTTGCAGAAATGTGAATATTTATGCAAATATGCTGAGTCAGTGATTTTCTAACTTACAGTCCCATCTGTGATAAAGCAATGCAAAGTGTTTGTACCAGCCTCAGGGGCAAAACCTCTCAAACACCTGGTACAGTCTGGATGGTGGCATTTCAGTTGAATGGTGCCATGCAAAGTATTTTAATTTTGTCCCACAAAGAAAGGCTGCTCGTCCAGTTCCTTCTCCCACCAACATTTTCTCTGAAACTCAGTCTTTTCTTTTAACTGGAATTAAGGCCATTATTGTCTACAGCAGGGGGGGAAAAGCGTCATGTGTTTGGACTGAACTGTCATTCATTCCACCCTAAAAGATGTTCACCCTTCGATCCATCTCCTGTGGCACAGCCCATAAGGGAGCCCCTATGGCAGCACTGCAAAAATTTTGCACTTTCTTGTTTCATAACAGTGGAATTCATGTGCCAGTTGTGAGGTGCTTAGAGGAATTCTCCTTGCCTTCCTCTCCCAACTTCTCTGCTATTAGGGCCCAGCAGGCAGTAGGTAATGTAGCACACCTTCCTTCTTTGCCCTTAACAGTCTGGTGCTGTTCTTAGATGGAAGACTGAGTAGAAAGAAAATCCCAGTCCCAAGTCTTCTCTCGCTCCCTATGAACACAGATGCTTTTAAACCTCTGTAGGTGCCTTTCCTAATGCAAATACATTCACAGGTCCTTTTGAGTGTAATAGATTAAAAATGAAAAGAGAAGTTTGGAATGGAACTGCCAACCTGAATTTGTTGTTGTCAGTATGTTGCATAGCAGCCTGGATGACAGATTGCTTTTATGATCATGTTTCAGTTGAAGTTTTGTTTTACAATACAAAACATGCAGGCTTGATTTCTTAGTAAATTTTTTTCTTGCTTACCAGTTTCTGTAGCAGTATATCATCACATGCTTCCTTGGAAGGAACATTGCAACATGAAGTATTTGTTTGCAGTAGATTATCAGAAATGTGGTTCAGCCAGAGCTTAAAAAAAGAAAAAGGAGAATAAATTACAAGTCTCATGTGATACAATAACTTAACTCACTTTAGCACTTTGGTTTTATATAAGGATGGCAGGGGGATAAATTAAAACTGTGCAGGTAGTCCTGCTCTTCCTAAGGCTTGACTTCAAGTGCTTTATTCTCCTGAGATAGTTCCTTCAACCCATCTTTTTTTGTGCATAGCATATGTAAGTATTTGTATAATAGCCTGCCTCTTCATGTACAAACAGTAGCTACGGTTTTGAAAATTTCAGGTAATAGGAGGAGAAGAGGCTTTTTAAAAGCCTGACATAAAAGTAATGCAGTGCAGGAGAATGGTAAATGGAAAGAGAAGCAGCAGTATAAGAATATTGGCAGTCAAAGCCTGTAATGCATAACCTTTGGGCCAGCAGCTTGGCATGCACAGCCAGTCTGGCATTAGCATTGCCTCAAGGGAGGCCTTGGTTTGTTTGACCTTGAAAGTCTCACTCTTTGAACAAGCAGAAAATGGGATAATACTGAGGTAATACCTTCTCTCCTGAGGGACGTGCCATTTATTAGCAGTTTTTACATGTTGCTATTTTGTTTATCATGGAAAATAGCCTTAGAAAGAGCTGGTACCTCAGCTCCCTGAACACATTATGTTAAGGGACTGTGGGACCATCAAGTCAGGAGAAGCTGATCACAAAAACTAAGGAAGAGAGTATTGCATTAAAGGCACAGCTGATACTAAACTGAGCAGATCTTCTGCAAACATGCTGTAGTGAGGAGTGAGGGTAGATTGCCTCCCTGACATACCCCAGCTGCAAGAATCCTGGTGTCCTGCCCAGGCAGGTCAGCATCACTGGACTGGTCACTCCAGCTCTGCCCCAAGGCCAGAGACTCTGAAGGGTTTTCTGGTTTAATGGTTCTCTGTCAGAAAGTGCCACTTCAATGAGACTGAAGTGTATAGTCAGTTTTGACATAATTCAGCTTTGAAACAAGTTTTGGTTTGACTTTGAAAAAAACCCACTGTTTGTTTTGAAGGTGGCAAATAAAACATTTCATCTGTGATGCTTTGTTTTACCACTTTTGAATTATTTTTAATTCTATAGTGCTTTCTGGCTTCCAATTTTTTGTCTCAGTGTTGTATATATAACTAAATGAGACATGAAACAAAATCAGTGATAGCTTAAAAATAATATTTAACAGGAATTTTCACAAATTTGTCTTTAATTTTAAGGAGGAATCATAATCATCTAGAACCTGATTCATGAATGCTGTGCTTCAGATTTTCTTTTGTACATTTCAGCTTTAACTCTGATGCTTGAAATAGGAACCTCTCTTAGTACAACACCTTCACACATCTGTACAGTCAGTGCTCAGTACTCTAGGAAGCAGTGCATGGATATGCAGAAGTATATTTTTCATTGAAAATGCCAGCTGCTCGTGGGAGCAATGCAAGGCCATTCTGCTCAGCTAATATAAACTGCACTCTTAGAATATTAACTACAAATTCTTCAGAATACTGTGAACTCCAGGGAAACATATATGAAAATTAAAGGAGCAGCATATGTAATATTGTAAGTAGACATAAGGTGGGCAGGTACTCTGAAACTACAACAGCCCAGTCACCCAATAAATTTATGCAGAAATGAAAATTTTGATAATGCAGTGCAGCTGACTGGGTTAATACCACCATTAAGTGATGTTCTGAGTACATTGGTACAGTAATTTGCCATTAAGAAGCAAGCAATCTGTTTTCCTTACAGGAAAAAATTGAGTATGACAACACCAGTAAGGCACATTTAGAAAAGGCTTTTTCAAAGGAATCTGACAGCCATCCATTTTCCAATTAAAAGCTGAACCGACTGTCTGGTTTTCTTCTATTTGTTTCAAAATCCCAGAAAAAAATGTACTTGTTTTCATCACATACCCAAGTACTAGCATGTTTGGAGCATTTAAATTAACTCCGTGGATTATGAAGATTATACGAAATGGCAATCTGAAGCAATTATCCTTCCAGAACATGTGGTTAAATTTGTAATCTTCCTCTGATGATAAAGCATGTCCAAGTTCCTGCCCTACTCCAGGGTACACAGAGTCTGTCACCAGGTTCAGCGTTGCCTCAAATGGAAATCCTCCTGGCAGGGTGCTTTGCATCATGTGAGTTTTGCCATATGGGTCACTAGAGAAGAGATAAGCCAGGAAAAGTGATGTTTTAAACTGAGCCTGAAATAAAGCTTGACATGGACATAGGAAAATTCTTGTATGCTTCCAAACTGGAAAGCCACTGGCGAAAGAATTACTGAGCAGAAGTTATTGCCCTGGGACAGAAGTGTCCGAACCACAGTGGTATAGCACTTACAAGTTTATATGACAATACACAATACATCTTCCTAGACTCTTGATTATGATATAGGCAAATGACCAGGTTGTAAAATACAATTTATTCACAGTTTATTCAAATAAGAATAGGTGAACTGATGTGTTCATCTCTTCAAATGTCCAAACCATGCTAAGTTATCTTTGGCCCTTCAATCATATGAAAAATACATTTCACATATTTGAAAATTGCTACACTCCTACTCCAGACCTGCACTTTCAAGGTAAAAGAAGGCAATAAAAAGAGCTCAAAAATGCATTTTTAAAAGGATAAATCTTTTCTTCATTTAAGTAGTGCATGGAGGGCAAATGTGAAGGCAATATCTGTCACCCATTCCAGCACTGATCCATTGATCTTTGCACAATTCAAATTGTAGCCCTCCAAATTAATCAGTGAAAGTCTTTTGATGTGGAAAAGTGCAAGGCAATTTTCAAGGCAGACTTGAGGTGGATGAACCGTTCTCCAGACCTATGTTACAGTATAGAATAAAACAAAAAAATATATTTTAATATAGGATAAACTGTCAGAGAAAAGTAGTGATTTCAGCGTAAGAGCTTGTTATCTCATTACTGCTCAGTAAAAGAATAAGCATGAGAGTATATACACAGCAAAGTTTGTAAGTACTTTGTCATTGAAGTCATTCTTTAGATTTACCTACCAGTGAGCATTGCGGTGCACACAAAACTGTTCCCCTGGTTGCCTAGATTGGGAACCTGTGAAGCATGTTGCCTCTACCAGTGCTCAGCTCCCAAAGGTTTCTTTTCTCTGAAAAAAAGGACTTGGGGGTAGGGGGGGGCAATAGGAGATTATGAATCACACAGTTGGGTAGCCCCATGGTGGAATCATGGTGTGCACTCATATTCAAGAATTCAGAAGGCCATTTCCTCTCCTCTGTCTAGATTTTGCTATTAATGTATGAAGGACTAAATTAGCCAAATAACACTTGAAAATCTAGCTTAGAAGGTGCCAGGATCAATGTTTAAAACTACTTGTATCAGAAAAAAAATAATTGGAAGTATCACTAGTGAATTAAATTCATGGTTTTCAACTAGTTCTGACAGTTTTTGACAAAGTGCAGAAGAGATTTAACTTCCTATAAATCTCAAGGAGTTTCCTTTAATTTTATACACTTGCCTTCATCTTGAGCAAGCTAACTTAGTTGAAATTTTCAGTGGAGGACACCAAATGATGGAAAAGCTACCATTTTCCCAGGTGCCTTAATCACCATCTCATCTTTTCATGGTGTGTATGATTTTATTGCCCACATCAAGCTTCACTGTTCCTCTTTTGCATGTTTTCTCCACTAGACATTTGATACCTACTTTGAGATTATGGATTAAAATCATTCAGTAATGATGGGCTTTTTTCTGATCCCTGTGAGCATCTAATAGGCATGTTTATACACCACAAGCAGTTTAGGTGACCTTGTTTATCATATTCTTTCAGTCAAACATAATTTTTTTTTCTGCTTTCAAATTTCATTGTGATGTTGGTTTGGAAAAGCAATATACATTCTTTTTGCTCTAGCAGTTCAAGGTGTTTTCAAACCTTTGTATAAAGACATACTGTTTGACATAGATGTTTATTATTCATTTCTACTCTTAAAATATTTAAACTGAAATGACACTACTCAGAAATATTACATCTAGGATAATAGCTATTTCCCAGCACTGAACCAAAAAAGTTTGTAATTGGTGTTTGCATTAGAGTTACCCTCCAATTAAGTGCATGTAAAACTAGTAATAACAGAAAAAAAAGATTGGGCTTGTTTATAATTTTTTAATCAAGAGGTCTATTAACCTGTTCTATCCAAGACTTCCCAAATAAGGCTTAAACACATTCACAAAGTGTGAGTAGACATTTATACCAGCTCCAATTCAGAAGAGTACCATAACAATGTCATAAAATGTCTAACATTACTAAGAGTAGGTTTTGAAAATGCTAAAAAAATTCGATCTCCTGATGTTGAATTGTGTTCTTCAAGAGCTGGATTTCAATGCTTGGTTCCTTTTGTCAAAACTGCTCAGATTTGCCATTCCTCTGAGGAGCATACTCCCACACACTAGCAGCCTTGGGTGTCATGGTCATTTGGGTGCCAGCCAATCTTTGGATGGTGTGACTTGGATATGTCTTAAATATATTGACGAAATAACAAGCCTAAATTTCAACAGAAGAGTTTTTGGATTGAAAAGGATTTCGTGTGCAGTCAAGAGGTAAAAATGCTGGGAAATAAGCTACTAGCCATATTGTCACAGCTGCACAATAATGCAATATTGATTTTAAACTTAAGTAGTTTTGACATATAGGACAGTCATGAGGAAAACATGTCTCTGCCTAGTAGACCTAATTCAGATAAAATTGGATTCAATGCAAATCTTTGCATCAAACTGATAAAGAGTTTTGGAAGTCAAATATGCTACCCACAGCACGTGCACTAATGCTCATTTTTCAGTATTAGAACAGAAAATGCAAGAATAATAGAAATACTAATTTCTGAATGCTTTATGTACTTGAAATCATAAATCCTCTGCAGACTTTGAACAATTGTCTTGAGCATCTCTTTGTCAGAGAGCAGAAGTGGGCTGCTTCATGGGAGAAGTTGATTTGGGAGCTGAGGGTGACAGCCACATTAGCAGGGCAGTCATGTCACCACCAAGGTACAATCCCCCATGGCACTCAAATAAGAAGAGCAGAGCAAGTGCTGTGTCCATAACCAGAGTCTACCACAGCCCAGAAATTGCAAACTTTCAGAAACCTGGAAACTTTAAGAGGTCCTTACCGGCCCATGCTCACTATGCTATTAAGCAAATGCAATAAGTCAAATTATTTTCTGATATCCCTCTGTTGAACATTGAATTATTCCATTGGAGGAAGTCATCCTCGAACAGATATTACAAAAGTGAAGATCATTTTGATAACCTGTCCAGCTAGGTTTCAGTGAAGAAAAAACAACTATAAACAAATTATGTTGATGTGCTGTTTAGCAAAAGCTATACATCTCAACTTTGCAGCATGCACAGACCTGATTTTTCTCATTGGTGTTCTGATTAAAGGATTTTACAAAAACATTGCTTTGGAGCTGTCTATTCTTAGCAAGATGTTTTGGCAATACACAACAAATATCTGCAAAAAGATGGAAAGGCAACAGCATCTTAGGGCACTCTGTTCTGCCACTCACATTAGCCTCCTGCACCTTGATTAGCCACTGCCTTTTTACTCATCAATCACCCTTATAGTCAACAGATGCCTTAGTCTTCCAGCATATTTTACTTTGAATTCTGACATGAGAGGTACGGTTGAATACTGCTGAAAACTGTGCTAATGAATCCAGCAAAATGACTGTCAATAACTTTTTGGTTTTGGTCAGCGCTAACATTTAAATACCATTTAAATGTGAGTTACATCTGGTCTTTGGTGTGAAGCTAGCTCAAGTGTCAGACTTTTAGGAACATATGTAAAAAATAAATCTTGTAATGCACTTTTGTATAACAATCTGTCTCAGCCTGGGTTGCACATTCTCATATACTTCTGCAACTCAGCTTCAGAACTCTATTCATCTCATGTTATTTGTCATAGAGAGCTGATTGATATGTGGTTATGTTTCATTCTGTTTAACATATGAAAATATTTCTGTCTTAACAGTTGCTGGTGTTAAGCACATGTGTTCATCCCAGGGATGCAACTCATTAATTACTAAGAAAGATCCAGGCTATCCTTTGTCTGCCATTTGCAGTTTTTGAAATAATTCCTGTGATGTAAGAGATGGAGCACAGATAGTCTGGAGTCAGGTTGGTGACTCCAACCTCCTCATCAGGATTAAGAAAAAGATTCAGCAGTCCTACAATCTAGAGTGAAGACCCTTCAGCAGGACCAGCTGAACAAGTTACAAGCTGACCAGTTTGCAATCAGCTTGCAACCAATCTTTACAGGACTGGCCACTGTGTCTTTCAGAGGTGGAAAAAGAGATGTGAATAAAGTCAGAAAGCCCACTGTTAGGAGTGATGGCAGTTCCTCAGCATGACTAAACACACAGGGAGATGCTGATGGACTTGACAAGAGGAATGTGTTTGTTGAATGGCTGGGCTCCCTAGAAGACAGAATTCTGCAACTCTTTTTCTATAACTGTTCGTTCTTGCAAAACTTCTGAAGAAGCCACAATGATGGGCAATTCTGCTTCCATCATTACCTGTGTGACCATCATTCATGGGTTACTAATATGCTTTCTGCCTCTGATGGATCCTAATGAGACCAGGACTTATTGTATGCCCACCTCTAAGGATTCCTTTTTGGTGAATACTTCTAGTGAAAAAAGTTCCAAACTTCTTAAGTCTGAACATTTTTTGAAGTTAATACACTTGAGCTAACTTTGGGGTTTTTCTAGTTTGGAGAGAGGGAGTCTGAGGGGCAACCTCATCTTGCTTCGTAGCTTCCTGAGGAGGGGAAGTGGAGAGGGAGGTGCTGAGCTCTTCTCCTTATTATCCAGTCATAGGATGTGTGGGAATGATTCAAAGCTGCAGCAGGGGAGGTTCAGACTGGACATTAGGAAACATTTCTTTACCAAGAGGGTGATCAAACACTGGAACAGCCTTCCTGAAGAGGTTGTCAATGCCCAAGCCTGCCAATGTTTAAGAGGTTTTAAGAGACAAGTCCCTTAATGCCCTAATGCTTTAACTTTTGGTCAACCCTGAAGTGTTCAGGCAGTCTTTTATAGGTCCATTCCAACTGAAATATCCTTCCTGTCCTGTCCTGTCCTGTCCTGTCCTGTCCTGTCCTGTCCTGTCCTCTTCTCTCCTCTCCTCTTCTTGTTGGACTCTATTCAGTTGCCTGTTGGTGTTCCCTGGTGTTCCCTGGTCCACCAGCTGTGGACCTGGGTGGAGGAACCCTGTTTCCTGTTCACCGAGGTGGGGACAGCATGAACAGACACTCTGTCCTTTTCTACCTCCAAGACACACTAGGGAAAGGAAAAGGGTAGATGTGGTAAACTCTTCTGGCAATGGCAACTCCATTTTAGGGGCAATTCAGTAGCAGGGGCATGTTTACAAAGATGTGTTGTGCAGGACATGAGCAATAAAGTCATTGCTGCATCATGGTGATGGACCTACTGTTTCTTACGTGGCCACTGATTCAATGCATCTAAAATGTTTTCCAGGAATGTGATATATTCTGGGCAGGAAAGGCTGACAGGGAATTTACATTTTAAAAATTAAATTGGATAATTTTTTCTCTATAATCTAATAATTTTATATAGTTTATTAATGATAATCTGATCAAAAGGTATGACATTCACTATTGAAACTGTTCACTGTATTCCAGTCTGAATTTGATTTACTTCAAATTCAAGCCATTTTACATTGTTATGCTTTTAACTGCCAGATTAAAGAGTCCACTAATGTATTTGTGTACTCTGCTAGAAAAGCAACTAGAGAACCAATTTGAAGATCAAAGAGGATTAGACAGATACAGTTGCTTAATTCAACCATTTGAGTTTGTTTATCATTAAAACATATATTGCTTTGATTTAGACACTGCAGTTTTAATCACTGTTGATTTTCAGCTCTTAGAATTAAACTTGATCAGTATTTTCCATTATAGGAAATTATTTCTTATTTAGAATAAACTCAAGATCAGCAGTGCTATGACTAAATTTTGCAGGAAGCATCACTATGTTTCCTTTCAGAGAACAAAACAACCTCTAGGCTGTAAGAATTTTTCTTACACAGAAAAGATAATTGCTTACAAATAATGCTTCAGGGAGCCTGTGAAGACTTGTAGCACGAAGCTGCAATCTTTATACTAAAAAAATCACTTCTTATTCCTGCAGTAGCTTAATAGCAGCATGTCAGATAACATTGTCAGAGCTTATAACTGGCACTGTTACCTTTAGACCCCAATGAGCATGCCAATGAGGTAATGCATGCTCACAAAAATGAAATGATGGGGAAAAAATCCAAAACTATCAAATCAGTCTGGGTAGTTTCAGAAGTTTGGTTAGGTAATTGGATGAATTGTTATTTGTGCCCCATTCCCTACTCTTGAGTGTGTTAAAGTGCACTGCCTTTTATTGCATGGAAATGAATACTTCCCTAATTTCTGGTGGCCATAACAAGGATAGCTGACACAATCACAGAAAATATCAAAGGTCTGTGACTCGCTCCACTCCAACCCAGATGGTAAGAGGCTGAAATACAGTCTCTTGGCACTGATGGGCAAAGGGAACTCCACGGCATTTGTACCCACCCAACTATGGTTACAGAACAAGCCAGACTAAGGCACATGAAACAATCATGGTCCTACATTGGTGCAGTCTTAAAAACATCAAACATTGCAAGAGCAGTGTAAAACATAATGTAGCACAGCCCCAAATTACTTTTTTGAAAGCCTGAATGTTAAAACCACAGTTTTAACAAGTAGTTATGTCCAAGCGTAATCAAAGCCAGATTTCCCATTATGGAAGATCTCAGCACAGAGTGCTGGTTGTAAATATGGCCTCCTAAGGTAAAATTGGATAATGCCTTTTCTAATCTGCTATCACAGCTTCAGAGGCTGCTCTGACCTGCAAAAGTCAGCTGCAATGCATGTGCTTGTCCAACATGGCCATGGGGTGGTCACTGTATTGTGCTTAGATGGTCCTATGAGCAGCATGGTGCAAGCTGTTCTGCCAACTGCATGATGTCAGGTGTACCACTTAACACCTTGTTGCAGAGGCTTGTAGGCCCCTGCAAGTCTGAGGAGGGCTGACTTGAGAGGATCTGACAATACTGTCCACAGCTGCCATTTGGACTTGTAATTCAATGTTTATCATTTTCCCTGGAGCATCCTTTCCAGGACCCACATAATGATACGGGATTCTGCACTGTAGAGGCTGAGTATAGTGAGATTTAAGGGTATTTTCTCAAACTCCTCTGTGCTATATCTTCTGGTAGCATCATGTGGCAGACCTCCAAGGACTTTTGTATGGCTCTGCTGACTTTGAACCACCCAAGGATTAAATATCTTAGCCAAGGGAGTCCCTGCTGGGTCCCACAGGCTGCAGTTGCGGTAAGCTCCCTTCTGAAGTAGCTGATTTACAGCCCAGCTCCCTGGACATCTTTGCATAGAGGAGCTTCCTTCTTCTTCCTCCTCCCTGTGTCTCTGAAACTTCCTGGAGTCCTTATGAAAACAGGCTGGCAATGATCCTTGTTTTGAGAAACATGCAAAGGCTTTCACAGCAGCTTCCTTTGCAAAGGTAAAAATGAAAGAGTAATTATCAGGAAAACAAAGGCACGACTAGTGCTATATTTGGCAAGAGAAGTGATGAATAGTAAGGGCTTCTTAAGGTAATCGGTCAGAAAAAGAAGAAAAAAAGGGGATTTGATAACAAATGTCATGGAGAAGGCTGATGTTCTCAACAACTTTTTGGCCTCAGTTTTCACTGATAATTGCTCTGCCCACATCTTTCATATCCCTGAATCTCCAAAAAGAAAAAAACTAAGTGCATATTCAACTGAAGTGTAGCTCACGCAATAGAAAAGTCTTCTTGATCAGGTGGACCAGAGATGATTAAAGTTGGAAAGCAGAAGAACATAAGATTAAAATTATTTTAGTAGTAGTTTCAGCAACTTCCTACAAGAGGTTTTTCCTCCAGGCATCTAAATAGCAACAGGTATTCCCAGAAGAACCTTGCTTCTCAGCATGCATAAATCATCAAAACACGCGATGAGAAGGAAAGAAAGAAAGCAAAAAAGAAGAGGGAGCAGGTAAGGAACAAACCTCAAAACCAACTTCCTCTGCTTGAACCCCCAACCCAAAAGAATAGAAAAGACCTCAGGCAAAAGAAGCCAAGTGAGTCCTAGGAAGTTGAATAGCTATATGGGAAATCTTGTAGCAAAAGCAGTTCTACTGGTTTCAGGAGAAGTCATTTCTTCCTGCAGTGCTTCAAGAACAGAAGAAAAAGCTTTTGGTAAATGACAGTTCATCATCTGTCTCTTCAGTTTCCAGATGTGGAAAGAGTTGTCATTTTCATCTTCCCCATGAGCTCAAGGCTACTAGGAGGACGAGGAGGAGAAGGGGGAAAGTTAGGTAACACAAATAAAGGTTTCAAAACTTAAATCATCATGATGTCCCTTTGTTCCTGAAAACTTCAGACAAAGGAAGTAAGAGAAGTCTTCTAGCAACACCCTCTGTTCATAACTATATAGGTGCAAACACGCAACACAGCAGAATGGGCAAGGGAATAGCTCATCAGCAGAGTTTGCATATGGAGAGCCCTTCCTGTTGCATGGTACTGGATTTCAGCTTCACCTCAGGTTTGGTGCTATCTGCAAACTTGCTGAGGGGGACATTCGATCCTCTCCTTTTGATCATTGATAGAGATGTTAAACAGGGCAGATCTCTGTGTTATTCCCCTTGTTCTTGGCCTCCAGGTGGAGTACAACCCATTAAACACTGCTCTCTAACTATTAAAACCATCTGCTTACCCCCCTTCCAGACCCTCATGTCCCCACATACATATAAGGATATTGTGGGACACACTGCTCTCCTTTCATGCAGAAACCCAGTTACTTTATTACAGAGGCTACTAGTTCAGGTGGGTTCCATCTCTCCCTGCTTATTCTATATCCTCAAAGAAGGTCCTGTGGTTTTAAAAGCCCTGTCAACAAAACAGTCCCTGTTGACAATGGAACTGGCTGTGGAGCTGCAGAATCTGTCACCTTGTCACTATGCCCTTTCTCTTCTCTGGAAGGACCAAGGAGAAATCACCTGGAATCCCATGGTCTTGACCATCTTCCCCAGAACCATGTAGTCACTCCAAACACACTCCAGCTCTTCCTGGCCATGTTGGTGCCCATTTGGAGGAGCAGTGGGGGTTATAGTCAAAGGATTTCATGAACCTCAGCAGTCCTTCTCTCGGCCTGTACACCTTAGGGAAGCCCTTTTCCACACCTCTGGCTGGCATAGTTGTGACATTGCCTCTTTCCCATAGGAAAAATTACTGTAAAGAAGTCATCTGTATAATGATACTTCTCCCCTGGTGCAGACTAGACTAGCATTTAGTCTGCACCATTTTTCGTATTGACTGCCAGTTCTCCAAAGATACTGGAAGTATAATTTTTGGGTTGGGTTGGATTGGGTTGTTGGTTTGGTTTTTTTTTTGGGGGGGGGGGCATTTTTCCCTTTTTTTCTGAATTTTCTGAATTTTCGTTGCCTAAGTTACTGGTTTTTTCAGGTGAAATAACAAGTCCACATGATCTGGATGGCTGATCACATGGCACATATTTCAAACTTGCAACAGTACTTTACAGCTCCCATAAATTCAGTACACACCTTGAATAAATAAAAATTACAAAACCTGAAAAGAATATTCTCAGAACCGTTCAGCAAAGAGAAAAACCATCTGAATTCAAACAAAAGAATCACAACAGAAGTTCATACAGCTCTACCAGGGAGAGCACTGCATCATTTTCCCTGCTCTCTGATCTAACTCGTGTGTTGGTCTGCCAGTCTGTCTTCTAGAGTGAGCTGTGCTGCCTCGTTACCATGTCTCCAGGAATTTGCCACAGCAGGATTTCAATAAGATTACTAGGAGAAGATCCATCTTTATCCTTGAGAAAATATCTTCTGTTGTTCACCAGCTGCAAAATTTTCATCACTGAATTAGATCAACAGCAGAAGGAGATTATTTCTTGCCTATGTAAGAAATGTACTCCTGTACCCTGATTATGCTTTTAACTCATGGCAAGAAAGGTATTTTTTTCTCTTAAATGACCTTAATACTGAAACTTGCCTAGATTCTCTTTTTAGGATAGCAGTGTAGCCATCCTTAAGGGTTGAAGACCATATACCAGCTCTTTGTTCGCTCTCAAGTCAGTTGAAAAACAGTCAGACACTTCTGTAGTGCAAACTTTTCAGCAGAGGATCCTGTTTGTCAAGGTGTGAGACTGGTGTTAGTCAGGGAAAATGAACTCTCCTTCCTTTATCTGGGACTGTGAGGGCAGTTTTGTTTCTGGAACAACGTGGATCAATTGTAAGGGTTAATATCTCTCAGTTGTGCTCAGACTCCTCCTGAGACTCTGCAGGAGTGCGGACCCATTAGGGCAGAATAATCCTAAATGATTGCCACCCCTTCTTCTCAAAACTGAATAGCTCCAAAAGCATTAATTCATCTTTAAAGACTGCAAAAATCTGCCTGACCTTGGAGCAAATGCCTCTGTACTGGATGGATGGGAAAGGTAAATTTAGTCCCCAAGTCTCTTTGCAGTTCTGACTCTTTTACCTTATTGCATGTTTCTGCCTTCATTAAAGCTAATAAGCTCAAGACAGCATAAGGGCATATGAAATTTAGTATGTAATTTGTAAATAGTTGCAATCATTATTAAATATGCTGAACAAAAAGTATTTAAATGGAACTCTTACAGGTAGATCAGAGACCAACAGAGAACTGCAAACTTACACAGCCAGCTGGCCATGTTTGCCAGGAAGGAAAAACAGTAGCTGAGAAGTATTCTTCAGACAGCATCCTCATTACAAAATTCTATGTGAAGACCTCAGAGATAGATCTTTTTTGGCTGTTTTTTACCTATGTTCATTTTGGCTATGTGAGCAGGAGGAAAATCTCAAGGAACAAGGAGCCACCTCAGCACCCACTGTACAGGGGCACAGTCTTGTTTCAGGATCTTAGTCTAGTTTTACACCATTTATAGTATCACTCTGTTTATAATTCCACTGGGAATATTACAGGATGAAATAAAGAATTAACTGGGATTATTCCTGATTTATACCAGACGATGTCAGAGCAAACTCTCTAACTGCTTATTATAATGCACGCTAATTGTAATTTTTTAATACTACTTAATGCTCTGAAATCTTTGTTTGCAGGGACTGACACAGACCAAAGGTATAGGGTGCTAAGTACTTTCCATAGACAAAGTCCTTAACAAACTTCTGAAACCTCTCCAGCTTTGCCAGGGTGTCCAGCTTGTTTGGAGAAGAGTCCTTTTTTTATATTGTTTTTATTTTTGGCTGTTTGCTTTGGTAATTTCAAGTCTTCTTTAATATTAATTTATTAGTAATATTAACATTATTAATCATATCACTATTATTATATTAGCAATTTTCTTTTCAGTCTTCATGTCTGGGTTTCCTCTGCTGATCAGAAGGCATCTGTGATATGAAGTGAGGTTCTGCCCAGCATCAATACTTCCAGGTAAAAATAAAAGCTGGTGACATCTGTTCATCACTATCTGGTGTGTGCTAAACGCCTTTCTGACCTTGCTGGGCAAACACTCATTTTTATTGCGCTCCTCCTGGAGTCATTGACTGACCAATTTTGTGAGAGCAAGGCAGCATCCTGCTGTCTGTACTGTCTTCAGTTGGGTTCTCAGTGCTGTACAGCTCAGGCTGTACCCCCTTTGAAGAATAAGGATTAAGACAACTTCTAGTAGTTTGCTCTGAACATATTAGCATTTTTATTGCACAAATGAAGTGGTTATTTTGGTTTGTTTTGGTTTGGGGGTTTTTTTGCTACAGAAGGGTTTCACTAACACTGAGTCAATATAATGTACACTCATTTTTAGAATTGGATGACATAAAATGGAAGGTCTGGGTCACAGAAAGTCCTAAGAAGGGCTTGATAACAGCACTTCAAAGGGAGAAAAGTTTTCTCTTCGGAAGGGGAAAGTTTTAAAATATATACCTGACCTTTAAGTATCTTCGAACAATATTATTATGCATAATCTGTCATTCTTTACCCTTTATGCTTCCGACGGGATATTTTTTGACAGAATGTATCCCTTTTTCAGTGCAATCTACATTTTCAAAGTTCAGTGGCACATTAACATTTGCAGAAAGTTTAATCAAAGTTTGAATGCCAGAATCACTGTGGGATTAATTAATTAATATTTTGAAAGCACTTTGTAGAAGAAAAGTGCAAAAGAAAAATATGCTTTCCTATTTCTGATGAAAATTAAATTTCCATCGTGCAGATTTTCAATTTAACTTAGTGCCAAAAAGTCCCAATACAGGACTCAGTTCAGTCATGTTTTTGCATTCAGACTTGTTCAGTAGAGTGCTCAAACACATCTGTAGGCTGTCCTGAGTTAGGACTATACTAGACAAAGAGAACAGCATACAGAAATTCTCCTCCTGGACCAGTAAAGCCAACAGCAACAGAACAAGAGATATTGAACTTTCATTATGAAACTTTCATAAATGCATGGTCTTGTCACTTAGTACCCCGCTACTGATTGAAGAATGGAACCAAGTCAGCTCTGAGACTCTTTCCACACAGTCCTCCAGGACAGGACAGGCCAAGCAAGAAAACATAGGTTGGGTTTATTGGACAGCAGCAGATTCTCACTGGCGGGACCCCATAATGGAGCATGACTCCAGAAGACATTAGACTGAGTTTAGCCCCGGTACTCGGATCAGTTAAGAAATACAATCTTATTTGGTTTGGTTTGGTTTGGTTTGGTTTGATTTAGTTTTCACCCCAAAAGATTCAGCCATTAGTTAGTTTATGAATAAACTTTTCATTTGATAGTATGTTTTTCAATTCTGTTGCACAATGAGTCAGATCTGGACTAAATCAAAAGCATGGAATTAAGAATTGCAGTATCTAAATGTGAGAACCTAAAGAAAGACTGTGTCCCACATAATCACTGCAGACAGCTCTGAAAGCCTTCAGAGGGCAATTTAGACCTATTAACTAAGTAGCTACCTGTCTTTGCTGACTGTGTGGTAAATTCAACTTCCCACTGCTGCTACAGAGCCAAGGAAGCCCTCCAAAGCAGTCAGAAGCAAATGTCATCTCCAAATGAAGATACTCACCCAAGATAAGGGTGGTCCAAGATCTGAGATGTTGTTTTCTAGGAAATGGTTGTGCATTACTAGTAAAAATAAAGTCATGGTCCTGGGAACAAATTCCTTCAGGTTTACTCCTTCCTAAGTAGGTGAGCTTGCTATGGGTGCAGTCAGCCAGCCTCCTGTGTCCTGTGCTGTCACCCTGCTGCAGTAGAAGAGGAGCACAGGGCATTAAGGATGAGGTTATTATGAAAAAGGGAGGTACTGTGACAACATCCTGGGTTGAAATCAGTGCAGTGGTATGAAGTTAAGGTGTCTAAGTTCTCTGTGCTCCCTGGGAAGTCATGTGGAATTTATATAAGGGGGGGATTTGGTCACCCTAGTTCTGGATATTTTTAAGTAAATACATGCATTAACTTCATGGGTATCTCAGACACCAGGGTTAAATGAATGAGTTCTTTATGTTCCTGGAGAGCTAGCTGGTGCTATTAAATAGGATTGTGTTGGAGAGCTCCCAAAACAAGGCAATGCTTTTGGAATTTTCTAGGAAGGTACAAACTGATGTTTTGAATTTGGTGTTTGGTATGTCTGCATTACCATCCAGGCTAGTTATTGTTTATCCTGCTTCATCCCCACTATAAGTTTGATTCTTCCTTTTGGTACAACAGTAGTTCTTACTGTCTGATTAAGCTGCATGAAATAATCTTCTCTGAGGTGGAGCACGTAATTGTCTGATTCATTTTGTACTAATGAGAAGGAAATGAAGAGAAGGAGCATTGAAACACATGGCTAAAAGTTTTGATAGTGGGCGTGCCAAATGGTAGAAACGCACGGGATAATCAGTTCCATAATATCAAGTGGATAAGCACTAAATGAAACTCAAAAGCTGTTCTATTGGCCAAATAGGCATTACATGTGCTTCTGTCTCCAGAGTCAAAGAAGCTTTCTGCACGAAATAAACTAAGTTAGAGGAAAGTTAGTAAGAAAAAAATACCTGGAAGGAACAACAGTCCCATTTTTCCCTTGGCTAGTTTGGATGGGCTGATGAAAATTTCCTCTCAAAGCCCTGATGATGGCAGGGAGGGACCAACCTGCATTAGGGGAGGGGAAAAAGCCCTCAAAGTGAGGATTAACAGAACAGAAATGTATACTCTTTGTGTTTAAAGCTCTTGTCCTAAATAGTTGTCCTTTGCCTTAGGTGTCTGGTTTGTTAGCTCTATGAGAGCAGAGGACCAGCACCTACACCATAATTACTAGGGGATAATGGACAGGAGGAATCATAAGTGCCTGAGATCAGGAGAAGAGCACAGGATCCATCCCAGAGGGGTCAGAGCTGGAGGAGATACACTTGTCCTGAGTGGCTTCAGAAAGCTTTAGAAGGAAGATATTGCTGTTTCCATTTTAACTTGACTTGTGAAAAGAGCTCTTGAATCTATTGAATGAAGCATAAAAAGATGTGGTGACTGGAAACTGAAATTCAGGCTATAAATAAAGTACTTTTTTTCAGAGGGAGGGTAGCTGTTGATCACACAGGTCCCCGATATGCCTGGTGCAGTCTCCACCACTGATGCAACGGTCTGTTGGGAAGCTGTGAAGTGAATTCAGAGAAGGTCTCTCTTCTGCAGGGTGTCACACTAAACAATTTGTTCTTTTATTAGCTAGAACTTCAATTTCCATTTCCCAAAGTCTTGACAAGAGATTGTTAGTAATGCCTCCCTCAGGTCTTCTCTTTGCAATTTCCTTCCGTTGCTGTTCGCAAACCATTTGAAGAGTCGCCTGGACAATAAACTCTGTGGTGGAGGTTTTTGAATATTCCCTCAGAGGTTTTTGAATCTTTCTCTGTATAAATCTCAGTATTTTTTTTTTTATAAAATGACTGTCCTAGATTCTTAATTACCTTGGAATTCCTCAGCATTTACTTTTAAGTTCCAGGCAGTTCATAAGTGTTCAGTATTAGAGAGTGTTTCATCCTTCAATATCTGGCAACAAAAATGAGCTACTAGAGAAACTTTCAGTTTAGCTTTTGACTTTCTTTTCCTTCTCTTTAGTCACTACCTCTAAGGAACTCTTCCAGAAAATATGTTTCTTACTGCAGTAATAAAACAAGTAAAACACTGCTGCAACTTAATAGTGGCCAATAAGGAATGAGTGTTTCAATGTGTTCTTCACACTCTGGTATTGTTCTTAACCTTTAGAAAAATCAACCTACCTGCAATTATGCATAGCAAATCATATAAGCCTGAAGACCTAGACTAATGACTTGCCTACCAAGGATCTCCAAAGGGATCTGTATTCTTGCTCTCAGTCTCTGTTGCGGTACATTAAGAACTGAATTCCTTACAGCCATCAGTCCACCATTAGGTTTTCATTCATGCTGGTAATCTCCCTGAAATAGAAAATGTGAAAGTTAAAAAAAGAGGGAGAAAGAAAGACTAAATCTTTTATGACATAGTAAGTAAGCATGACTACTACAGTTTTTACCAGTGCCTCATGCATTGCATTGCATTGAAATAACCACTAAAAACTGAGTTTATCAGAAGACACTGCATAAAATTAATAAAGAAGAGACTCAAGAGCTTGTGAAGATATTCTTTCAAGAGGATGTTTGGGGAACCGAGTTTGAAATTTGTGGCTACATTTTGCATTTGCATTTATGATATAAATATATTGCCAACTTAGTGCATCTGGATTTTTTTGTCCATCAAAGCTAAATTTAAGCATTCTACTTGTTGAAATAACAGTAGCATCTTATGTGCAGTGCAAGATGCCAGAACTGGAGCCTTTTGCAGATTGCACATGCTGAACCTCACTATGACCTGTTCACACCATTGCAGTTCTGCAATACAGAGGATTACACAGGAGAAACTGCCTTAATACCCAGCCTGCCAGTGGCTAAATTCCTTTGCAAAAGGAGTTATCTGTAGTTCTATTAAAAAAACCACAAACAGTTCTAACAAAAAACATGAGTATGACAAAGATTTCCCTAGTTTAGGTCTTCAATTTTTTATTTTTTTTCATTTTTGAATATTGCATACAAAAGAATAGAAGGGAAAGAATTCATTATAAACAATATTTGAGATTGTCAGACTAAAAAATATATCATACAGGATAAGTCTATATGTTATTTGTCCGTCCTGTTGTGATTCTCCAAGCTGCAGCTAAAATGGCTGGCTTGGAGATTGTCTTGTGGATTTTGAAAGACAAAGCAGATTATCAACTCAGCAGAAAAAATCTTTTTCAAGAGAGGAAAAACACTGTGTTTGTTTAGAGTTAAGCGCAGCAGAAACATCCATCCTTACTTCTGAGACAGCTTAGATTTACTTGTGAAAGGTACATTTTGAGAAAAATAAGAACAAGCAGAATGTGAACGGACTAAATATTCAGGTATTTCTGACCAAGAAGAAAAGCTGGTTAACCTACACCTTCATCTCACTTCCTATCTGCTCTCATAGGATCAGACTGCAACCATCTTTGCAAGTTGTCAAGGACAAGCATTCTGTCAGGTTTTGATAAAATAAGAGAAGATTGAGATGAAGCCATCTGACACATAGCATATATCACTATATTTCTTCTGAGTCACATTGGACATCTTCAGATCTGCAAAAGAAGACTGTGCAAGAAGAATATTCACACCTGAAAATATGAAACAATTATTTATTGGCAAACAAACACAAAAAATATCTGGGATTCAAGGACCCTGGTGATACTCACCATTCCACAAGGCATCCCAGAGCCTTTGCTGGTAGGGCAGGAGTTGAAGGGTTGGCCTCTACAGCTGCTGGGCTCAGTCCTCAATAGCGCTGCCTTGCCATCTCTCATTGACACAAAACCTCTCAACACCGATGACCAGGCATTTCAGTACAGTGATCCAGCTGGACAAGTCCCGTGATCGAGGGAGGTTGCAGAGGGGCATACAGAGGGAGGGGTTACCTATGGAGCGTGGAATAGCAGTGAGATGGCTACAGAGCCACGGTCCTCAGCTCCTCTCCCTGTCCTTTTCTCTGGATAAATCCATATGTAGCATACCTTGCAGAGGCAACTCTGTGAACTTTACTATTACATTATTAAAATTCATGTTTTCTGGTTATGACATAACTGCAGTATTATAGCAAGCATTAAAATGTTTATTTAAATGCAACAATCCTTGCAGTATCTGGTTTCCCAAACTATGAGACCAGAAGCATACTGAACCTGAAAAACAGAGCAGGAGAAGTGTTAGAGTTATATATAACCATATCAGTTCTGATAACGGGAGGCAAACCTCCTTCTCCTCACTAGATTGGTTGTACTTTCATACTCTTCAGACATTTTATGAAGAGGTGGAGCTCTCACTTGCTCTTACTTGGGACCCAACAGTAAAAAACATAGCCTCCTACAAAGTGCTACATTCCATTACCAGAGCTTTTCCTACTGTAGCTCCCTAAGACACCATATTGTGGTAGTTGGTACATCAAATGAGGCTGCCAGAAATTAGTCTCAAATCAAAAGAGAGACTCTTCTTGCAGATGGTGTTGCAGTTGAGGGGCAGAATTCCTCACCACAAGTCATGGACGGTAAAATCTTACATGGCTTCAAGGAGAGGCTTGAGAATTTCATAGAAGAGAAATGCACCAGGAGTTGCTAATTTCATGGAAACAACTCCCAGTTCAGGAGGTGCCTGAAGGGCAGATGGTAATGGGTTGGGAGAATCATCAGAAAAATACCATATGTATTTGTTCTAATCCCATACAGTGCCCCAAGCTTTTTGACCACTACTGGAAAGCAGATGATTTGACCCACTGTAGATATTCTTATGTAAGATAAGCAAAAACATGTGTACATGTACATGTGATTAATGGCAAAGTGTGAATTGTATTGTTACATATGCTCTGCTTTTCTTTCACATGAACTTTTTAAAAATGGTGGAATAAATTAGATTGCAAAGGAAACATTTATACAAAGCATAGAATAGGAGGTGTAGACCATTAGGATGTTCAAGGTTTTGGTCTCTGTGCCTATTGTCAAGATTTGAAACGGCTTTTTCTACACCTTTTTATGCCAGACCAGCACTGCAGTCTCTCTTTGTGCTCTTATTAAAGTCAACTTCTTGTTTAATTGTAGATAAAGTTGATGCCCAATCTGATTCAGTTCAAGCAGCACAGATAAAAGCTGTCAAAAGTCTCAGATCTGGGCCTGTCATTCTGAGGCAGCTCTGATGTGGTTTTTTATTGCCCCTACCCCCTGCAACCTTCAGAGGCACAGGGAAATAGCATGCTGCTGCTTGGCTCTGCCAGTCTGGCTCCTAAAATCTGACCTTGACAGGGAGAGAAAAGGAAAACTAAAAACTATGCCAATCACCAATACTGGGATAAATTGAATCAAAAGACAAAGATGTAAGTGAATACAATGCATATGAACTTGCCAACAGAACTCAAATCTAAAAAAAGGTGGGGGCCAAAAGTTGACAAAACCCATTAAAACAGCAATTCTAAGACAGGTGCCCCTGCTGTGTATGTGGCATGTGATGAAGAGGTATATAAAAATCCTGTGAACAGTCCTCAGATGCCTGTCAAACAATGAATCTTCCCATGGTGAAAAAGAAATTGCTTAAAAATAGATTTAGGTAAAGAAAATAATGAAATGTTTGGAAATTTATTTAATGAGACAGTTTCTGAAGTACAGCACAAAACAAAGATTATATAAAGGATGTCAAGATAATAAATTGTACTCAAATTCTTCTCACACTTCTGAGTCATTTAACCTGCTGTCCTTTAGAGCTGTCACTTGAACAAAAGCAACTGAAAT
Source organism: Chiroxiphia lanceolata (assembly GCF_009829145.1). Classification (NCBI taxonomy): domain Eukaryota; kingdom Metazoa; phylum Chordata; class Aves; order Passeriformes; family Pipridae; genus Chiroxiphia; species Chiroxiphia lanceolata. The sequence continues at coordinate 77,242,597 of NC_045638.1, read as the reverse complement.
GAACTAATTTGGTAACTTATCTCATTTGTCTTTCTTTGGGAAGCATTCCTTTTCTCCATAAGTCTCTAACAGCAGGCTAAAAGGAGAGACAACAAGAAAGACAACTAGGTTTTTTCCATGAGCTGAAATTTTGAGAAATCTATTCCGGGCACAGTTGTTGTGTACACCACATGTATTTGATATTCCACTCATAATTTAAAGGAAAGTCATGGAAATTATTTCTCTTATGGGAGAATCCAATTTGAGAATCCAACAACACAACTACAACACAACAAGAATATAGCACAACAACGTTATGAAAGAATGCCCAAACTGGCCTGGCTACCAGAAGTCATCCAGCTGCCTTAGAATGACTCCTCCTTGAAGCATCACTGACGAATTGAGGAGCAAGTTGTTTCATCTTTGGGTGCCTCCACCCCCTGTGCACAAATAATGCAATTATTTGCTGACCTCTGACCACTGAGTCTGGAAATGTGTTGAGGCTGTCAGTACTCTCTTACTGTGTGCACAATGGCATTGAAGTCTCAGCAGGAGGCTCCTAGTGCTATGTAACACAAACAGATAATAATAATAGCTAACATGTCTAATGAGTGATTGCTTCACAGGCATAGGGAGCCTGCCAGGCTCATCCATCCCTGTGTGCCTGTCTGAATAGATGTGTACCTATTAACTCATCCATCAGGTTATCTTTCTCTTACATTCTTGAAGAATCCATGATTGTATCTCATTTTTCAGATAATTATTTGCTGTTCTTTTCTTAGCAATCGCCTGGATTAGGACAGACACTTAAAAGGAATTTAGTAGGCTTCCTTCATTACCCAGCCTGGGTACACTCATGCTTCCAGCATTCTGAAAAAGTTTAACAGATTGAGGCATGTATGAAAGTTGCATGAAGACCTGAACTTCAATGGGATTTTCAGAGCAGATGTCATTGTGTCAAACTCTCCAACAGATGAGTAGACCTGGAGCTCAACACGATAGATTTACTTCAGAATAGAACTGAAAACGGGATTGTATGTGGGACAAAGATCTAGCATCTGGACTAAGGTGCTCTGAAATGTAGTATACACTAAACCAATCAAAATGAAATTAGTGGAGATTTTAAGAACTCACAGAAATATATAGAGGATTGTTTGACAACACTATCATCCACAGAAAGGGCTAGGGAAAACTAAGCAACAATATTCTCAAATGATGTTGCCATAACTCAGTGTTTTAACATGAAACAAGAAATGTAAAGCTTTAGCTTTGGTAGTCAGGCTATTCTGAGGCATCTCCACTGTCTTTCCCTCTGTCTCTTTCTTTTTGGCATTTCTGAATGTTTCACATTTTCCATAAGGCTGTGGAGAAAAATCATTGGATTATAATTCTCAAATTATTGATTTATTATTATTTATTAATCTCTTCAGTTTAAATAGAAGCTGGCAGATTTTCTGAGCCAGGACCATAATTTTTGAATACTTAGAAACTTTCCCATGAAGCTGATCTTTTTTTATAATTTTGACAGAAACCATAGAGCTCTGGAGTACAGCTGAAGTGTACTAAACCACTCAAGTCTATTTGCACACAAACAGTTAAAACTTGCTAAGAAAAAAAAGAAAGTTAGTCAAAACAGAAAACAAGGGGAGAGCTAGTATGAACACAGATAGATTAACATACATGTCAATATATATATGGGATTCTCCCATTTTATTATTATGGACAGTAGTGCAAAATTAGATACCCAAAGCAGTAAAAAAAAAAAAAAAAAAAGTTGATTTGCTGAAAAATTAGGTAATACAAAAAAGAAAAACTATCTTTTAGGGAAGAATTAATTTCCCCTAATTTAAACCATTTAAAACTTTAACTGTTTAAACTTTAAGCATCTTGTTTCATTATAATTACCTAGTTTCCTGTTAGTTGGTGGAAAGAAACATATTACAGCCAAATTTATTTCATCTCATATATCTTGAACAATGCTTTGGGTTGATTACTTTGAGAAGCTCTGGTCTCTCTTTTCACTGTAAGGGAATTTGAACAGTCTGCCTTATACTAGGCATACATACTTTGGACAATTAATATTAGTTGAGATGAATTTCACTCTCACAGGAGGGAAATTATAGAAAAAAACCCACCAATACAGTTTTAAGAATAATGAAAATAAGAAAGACAAGTCAAAGATATAAAGTTATATAAAACCTTTTTTTTTGCAATTTTTAAATGGTATTTGAAGACTTTTAGAAAGCCTGTGTTTTAACATCCTAGTAATGTAGACAGGATTTTTCTCTGAAGAATTTCTAGAATGTCAGCTTTTCTCTCTTGCATGTGGTGAATTTAGGCATTTTTAGGTTAACTGATTCATTAAAATTTGGAAGTCCAAGTCAGGTGTTTAAGTTTGAAGGATGAATTAGATTGCACAGCTTTGAAACAAATTTTGAAGAAAAAAATGATGAAACACACAGTGATACATAAACTTAAATTATGTTAAGCAATTCTGAATTTTCTTTAAAAAATAAAATTACTTCTTAAATTAAATATAGAAGGCATTTTACATTAAGAATATCACAGTGTGACTGAAGAACAAGAGAGCTAATTGTAATGTGGGTAATATATTAGTGTAACTAACTGAAAGTAGGAGGAGAACTGCACAAAGACAAAATGAAAATGGTGTTCTCCAGAGGATAAGTCACCATAGAAAGGCAACAGTGAGGATCCTAAAAAATTACTCATAAGAGTAATTTATTAATATTTTCATTAATTTTCTTAGCGCAAAACCAAGTCTGTGATGACAAAACTTTCTTCTAGCATGACTTTGTCAATAAGTAGTCAGGTCAGGAAGAACAGCATGATGTTGGGGACTGCAGTGGTGAAAATGGGATTAAATTTAATGGTGTATAAAATGGAAGACTGTGTGCTTAAGGACTCATAAGAAGATTTCTGCAGTAATAAGGAATTCATCAGCTGAAGCTGAATGAGGCATAGAAATGGTGTTATGTGAGCACAGGTATCTTCTGAGATACCACAGAGAAGTGGGGGAAAAAAAAGTAAAGGTATTCCTAAGACATTCTGGGAGAAGTACTTCCAGCAGAGGCTACTCGCCTATTTTACCTGCATGGCAGACTGAAGTTCAATGCAGGTAAAAAAAATGTTGACAGCTTTTCTGAGAAATATTAATGGGTTTTGTGGCTTTTGTGAGACTTCTGGTATTCTGGAAATGCCTGTGTTCACCCCTTGGCAGTGCTGAAGGAAGATGTGGCGTATGCTACGGGATGAACACATATTTAAACCAAAGCACAGTATTACAGGGAGGAAAAAAAGCCAAAAAAAGCCCACATGGATATATACTGAGCAGGAATGCATTTAGACTCAAAATAATAAAAGTTAAAAAAAATCCTTATCATTATTACACACAATTAATGAGACTTTCAACAGAAGTCATCTAACTAGTTTCAAGGTAGAGCTCAATTGCTTTCTGAGAAAGATAATGCAATGATGATATAATCCAAGCAAGGGACTGAACTCACTGAACTTACTTCCAGTTGTCTGTCGCAAACACATGCACTGCTTACAGAAAATAGTGCAGAACGACCAGTTTAGGAGTAACAGGCTGTTTTCCAGAACATTTTATTACGAGATTTTTAAAGATTCTATGAGAAAAAGAAGAGTGTCTTTATTTCCATCTGTGGAGGAATAAAATGAGGCATACACAGATAAAATGTCTTTCCTTAGTCACCCACCAGGTATAGAAGATAGAATAAGTTTCTTTAATTCCTGTATAGATGCAGTACAGTGACTTTCTACAGCTGAAAATTAGTGTGAAAGGAGATGTTTGGGTTTTTTTATTAAAAATAGCTATTTGTAAGCAACAAGCTTATAATTAGAAACAGGTACATACCATGGCAATTTTCCTTTTGGAGATTAATATAAAAGAGTAGGGCTGTTTCCTAAGAAATTGTGCATTTTTACATTTGGGTATGCCTCCAGGTGTGAAACAGTGTTATTTGGAAAGCAATAAATTAACAGATCTCTATGTTCCTCAATTCAAATAGGAAAGTGCAATCTTGCAGCTAACTTGCTTTCAAACTTGAGTTAATTCTTAGTGTGGTCCTGCCCATGGGCAAACCAAGTAACTCTGTGTCTTGCTCTGAGCTGACTCCCATCTGATACCTGGGTTATCTGCCCTGGATACTCCCAAATATGAAGGTCTAGAGAATGGGGCCATATGTAAACACTGCCTTAAGATCATCCCAGACCATAATGACTCTTCTTTTGTTCACCTGACTTTGGCTTTTTTTTGCAGGATAAATTCAAATTATTCAAACAATCTGTTCTAATACTGATTTTTCAAAAGTTTGTTTTAGCGTGCTAGATTGACAGTGAAAAATGGAAACACTAGTCACAAGATGAACAGATGATATTTACTCTGAATTTGTTGTGTAGACGTGCTGTCTGTTCAGATTAGCTGGATTGTAATTGCCTCTAATTCAGTTTCATCTATGTTTTCAAAATTGTATTCATTCTGATAGACTATTCCATCATTTTCAGTGACAGACTTACGTAAAAGTATTTCTCTTCAACCAAACAAATTGAACTTTGTGATAAATTACTTTATTGCTTTTTCAACAAGAAGATGTCAAGTATAAAGGAGATTATCCAGTAGGGTATATATGTATTAGGTACTGCTCAGTGGCTCTCACACTTGATAAATTTGCAGATTTAGAAAATAATACATTTTACTGAATATAAGCAAAATGTTTCCAAATATAACAAAGCATTGATCTGCAGCCTGAAGTGTTTAAATTATTTTTACAGCTCTGAGATATGAAATATAAAGTGTGCATATAATTGATACAGGAAGATTGGATTAGATCAGAAAAAAATCTTGTCTTTTTAACTGCATTAATTCTTTGATATGAATAAACCAAGTGAATTAATAATGAAGTAATTTCAATACTGTTGTTGCTTTATCCTTCAACAGTTTTATCTGGACAATTGCTGGATTTTCAGGTACATTAATTTTCCATTTATTTGGCTTTAAACCCTTCACAGTCTCTGAGGAATGTCACCTAGCTGGCAAAAGAATAAAAAAAAAAATCAAAAATAATGTTTAACATATCAAATATCCTAGAATTCCTCAGGCACCTGGATTGCTAACCTTAACTTCAGCCTATAGTAAATTTCCAGAATAAAGTGAATGTAGCCCTGGAAAGCATACAAGGCCCTGGAAAACCTAGCAAAGAAATAAATTCAGTTCCCTGTCCTATCTACAGGAGAAAATTACTGTCCTGGTTGCAAGCTTTGCCTGACGTGAGGGTTAGAAATGAAGAATGTAGCAGTCCTGATAGGTATTAGCTTACTGGATATTAATTGTGCCCTATGGATAGAAAGAGGGGTTTTTCTCTGTGTTATATTGTGTTCTAGAGTGGGGAATGATTCCCTATGTTTCTGGACATATTGTGTTACGATGAGCACTGTGGTTATTTCTGAGCAATTTCGTGCTACAGGAAGCTAGAGGACTAAGGATGTTGAATAACTTTTAGAGGCAAGAAGGGATAGGTAACACCATTTACGTGGCACTCCATGATCTTTTACAGTGATGCAGTACTCGTACCGGGAACTTAATCGTTCTGGGTTAGGGCTAAGGAAAGTCCAGGCGAGTAGCAGACTGGGGGCCTCAAACTGAGCGTCTGACAGGAAAAGGCCTGCGTCATTCTTTCTCTTTCAATGTTATATGACCTCTTCCAATGCCCATGGTACTCTGGCTTCAGAGCATATCAGAGTAGCGTCAGGCAGTTATCACTGAGAAGTCTCATCTAGGGAGCTAATACATTGCCTCTCCCATCGTTGATTGACTGGAAAGACAAGAACCAAGGCTGTTGTAAGAGACCATGGAATACCAGCTAAAAAGAACAATTCCTTGCCTGAAAAGCTGAATAATATTTTTAAGCCACTGGTCTCTTAGCCCATGATCTTAAATGTATTGCACTTTTGTGACATTCTATCCAGATTTTGTGTCAGTTTTTTGCTTGTTTTCCCTTTAACATTAGCTTAAATGTTTGATTGCATCTAAACTGCATCGTATCTATTATTTATACAAGAACAAAGGCAGTAATTTTGTTTTCAAAATTTGATCAGAAACAGTAAATTTCATAGGGAATTTTCAACCAAAATTAAAACATATTTGAATGCAAAATAAACACACACAATCAATTATGTACTTAAGGAATATGCAAGTATCTTGGATTTTATATTCAAATGCTGTCACAATGCTGAGCCCTTCTTATAAATATACAATGATAATTGTGCCTGTGAACATCTTGCATTTCACCAGTATTCCAAAATGGAAAATATCAGCACTCAGGAAAACTGTTATGAATTTATAACTCTGCCTATAAAACTTCAAGTCTGTGAACAAATAAATGGAGCTTGTATTCAGAATCCATAATTTTGCCAAAAGATTTTTCTTGGAAAGCAGATTTTTACACATTTTCACCAGGTACCTTCAAGCAGAGAATGAGGCTTCTTATTTCTTTGACCCTAAAAAATTGTAGCTTTCCACTTGGCTTCACAGCCCCATCAAAATTCACAAATAATCTTTATGTAGCTACTTATTTTTAAAAGGTGTACCTGGTAGTGATTTACAGTTCATCCCACAGTCAGCAGGCAGCAGTCCCTGACCAGTGGTATTCCTGTATCTGTTCCAGGATACAGGAGGACCCTAGTACCAAGGAGCATCCTAAAATTAACCTTTAGAATTCATATTATTATCTGGATTATTATTTCATATTTCTATAAATAGCTATTAGTCCAAAGCCAAACCTACATAAACCCAATAAGAAGGATAACAAAATCTTTTCATTCCTAAGTGCTATATTTAATTATAAATGTAGTGGGAAGTTTTTTGACTAGCATACTGGATTTCTGTGTCTGTCATATTTTAGCTAGATTGTTTCAAATCCAGTATTAGAGCCAAATGGTCTTCCTCTGTATGTTTGAGAAAGCTCTTAGACTTCTTTTACATGAGGACAAAGGGTGTTTTAGACTGCTTACTTGCCTGTATGATCCTGGGCTTTGTCAAGCTGTCTCAGAAAAGACAGCTCTTCTGTAAGAAGTAAAAAAAGGGTGTTTTCCCCAGCACAAGTCTGGTGTTCACTGAAGACAATAAAGCCCTCTCTGTGCAGCCTTAGGATCATACGGAAGCACCTATTTCTTACCTCCACCTCCTTCACCCTGGTAGGGAAGGTTAATTAACCACCAAGATGTGGCTCTGCCCGCAGTTCTTCAAGAAGGTTGTGTTGAAGTCTGGCCAGCAGATCTCACTGTCTTGGGCACTGGGGTGTACTCTGCATCTGCTGCTGTGCCAAGTAACTTCTGTGTCATCACAGGCTAGTACAGGTTTGCATTGTTCCACCTTTACTGAAAAAGAGCCAGACAAAACCGGCTTATATCTTCATAAAACTGGCATAATGGAGTAGCTAAGCAGGCTGGTTAACTCTCAGGCTAGTTAACTCTTGTGTGACCAAACAACTCTTTACTAATAAGTATTCCAGACGAAGGAACTTCATGGCATAGTAATAACAGTAAATGAAGATATCTGAAAGAAGCAATGGTACCAAGTGCAGTTTACTCCAAAAGATGAAATGAGCAGTATGGTCTCCACAAGGACGTACTTCCAGGGGATTGTGAGCAGCACTGGGACCCATGCAGGGAGTGAGCAGCAAAATCACCCTTGGTTGGAGTAACCAGCTCAGAAAGGTATGCCAGCAAATAGAGGTCACATCTCAACAGCATGGACTCAGGTATATGAAATGAGACGTTCAATTTTGACATTTTGGTCATAGAAACAATTTAAGTGAACATGCTCAAAATGTTTGAGCATGAAATGTTGGAAGAAAGTAGAGGAAAGAGGTAACAAATGAGATCTTCTGGCTGGGGTGGTTGTGCCTGTTGTGAGGACAGAAATTACCACACAGCACCTCTAGATAAAATGCTGAGAGGACTCCAGAACAGGACTGTGGTACAGACAGTGTTGAAGGGGTGCATCAGGTCAATTGTGTTCTACCAGAGTCAGTGCTGGAATACTGTGCTTGTAGCCAATAAAAGTCACTATCCTCTCTCACTATTTACCTCACAAAGTGAAAAAGAGCAATAAAAAGCAACTATCAATTTTTCTGTCTCTGAAGATTGCCTCTGGTGGAGCAATTCTAGGGCTTTACCTAGATGTCTAAAGATGATCTGACTGAAATTAAGGTTGAAGTAGTTTTCTAGCAACAGGATAAATAGAGAGTATAAATAAAAAATCTCATTTGTGTGCACGAAAAGGAATGTTACATATTTTCACTTTCTTCACTGTAGAACTTGTAATTTTAAAGACTTAATTTTTTTAAATTATCTTAAAATTTATTATTTTTATATTTTTTTTATTTTTACATTTTCCAAGTAAGTTATATATCATTCATATATTCACCTAAACTTAATTGGTGGGGAAAGGTAAACTTTTCATGAAAATAATGGAAAGCTTTTCACTAGGCAATAGCATTTCTGTTGTTTTTAACAGATTTGAAATTAAGCTTATTATACTTTAATTCATATAACAATAAAAATATTTATTGTTTGTTCAACTTTAACATAATACTGAGTGTCTCAAGGTTGGTTGATTTTTTTTTTCCTTTTTTGAGACCATCCTGCAGTCAAGTATTATTTTCCTGAAAGCCAGTTTCTTTAAATTTCACCATACTTTCTATCACATCTAGGAACATTTCGATGTATTCTCCTAAGCAGCTTTGTTCAGATGAATCAACAGTTGCTATTAGACCCCACATTCACAGAGGCTATGTTGCTGTGGTTTTGGGTACCCTCATTGCCAAGGAATTTGGACTGGATGATCTTCAAAGGTCCCTTCCAACTCAAACCATTTTATGATTCAGTGATAATGTTGATTCATCTGAAATATCTACTGTTCTGGCTAGAAGAGTCACATAAAATCATGTTGCTCAGTTATTTTCTGCTACTCCAGATCTAAACAATGAAGCTGCCTCCAAATAGTTCTAGTATTCCTAAGGGCAGGCCAATGATTTTGACTTTAGTGCTGAGGTTTTTTTAAAAAGACTAAGGCTTTAAGTATTCTCACAACTAGAAATGCTTTTGAATGTGCTCATGAAGGAAAGGAACACAAGGCCCCAGATACTTCTTAGGACAATATTTGAGACCATAATGTGTGTCTGCTAAACTACCTGCCTTCAGTATCAGATCTCAACAACAGAAACAGGAGATCTATATATCTCACTAACAGAAACAGGAGTGCATGCAAAGGCAGATGGTGCATCTTTAAAACACTCAGACAGTGCTCCCAGTGAAGTCATTCCAACACGTGCTCAGATATGGAACATTAAAACACCACTGGCAGATCCAGATGTATTTTATCTTGGCCTTGAAGGTTCTTTTCCTTCACATCCCTAAGCAACTACAATGTTTTGAGAGCTCCAAAACTGAGGAAATAGAGAGATTAACCAAGGTTTTTTTACTTCTCTGCCTTCCCAGATATGCCAGGCTGGGTATATGCCCATGTGTGAGAGGCTACCAGCACCCACGTATCCATGAGGGTCTGAGGTGAGTGGCACAGGCATTGGTTGGTGCTCTCTGCTGTGAGACAATCTGCACAACAGTGAAAATACTGAGTTGTGGCTCCTCAAACACCACCTCACATGCCCTGTTCCTGTTCCTGCGCAGAGAAGGTAGCCATTTCTTTAAGAGAAGAAGTTAAGAACACTCTTATGAACTTCATTGAATATCTCACAAGCCATGAATGACCTGCAATTTTCCTACGGAAATCATTAACTTTTTCAACACACCTGTCTGAGAAAGAACAATTTAGAAATAAACTGATCTTTTATTTCTATGTTTCGAAATGATGAATTTGACTAAAAAGGGTTTGAAATCTTTTTGGCACTCAAACATCAGCAAATTTTTTAGAAAAAAAACCAATTTTTGTAAACCTTCCCAGTCAATGACTCATGATAAAATTCACATTGCTTTTTAATCTTATTTATTTTTATACTATCCTCTTTTCAGTTATCTTTAGGCTTACTTTTGCTCTTTTTTATTAAGTCCATTTTCATAACAAATGTTATTTCATCTTTATAGGCAAGGTTTTATGATATCCTGACTCTTACTGGTGTGTAAATAGTATGGTTATGTCACTGTTCAATTAATTATTTTTACTTCATATTGAAGTAATGAATGAAAATTTGGAGCACAAACAAGAGGGAATCAATGTGGGGAAAGAATGCCACCAGAAAAATGTTTAGTCACCATGAGACCCTGGAGTATTTTTCATGAAGTATGATTATACAAATGCAAGGCAATGAAATGGGGTTGGTTTGTACCAAAAAAAGATACTACCAGAATCATGATCAAGATGGGATCACTTCCTGAGGCACTCCCCAATGGGAAGAAAAAGTGACAAGACATGCTAAAAATGTGAAATGTTATGTGAAATGGAGTTATTCTCTCATAGACCATTACTCAAGAAACATTAAAACTGTTTCCTTGTACAGATCTTTCATTGTTTAGGTAACAAAGTGCAGGAGTATTCTAATAGCAAAAGCCTGATATAGCCATTAATAGTGATTAGGGAGAGGTGGTACTCTTAGGGTCCTGTAATCTGAGGTGAAAATGTCATCAGTTACAGTGTAAAGCAGCCTTGAAAGAACTTTGATATTTGGCCTAATGATCATGGCTGATAAAAATTCTGGTTTGTGAAAGTCATTGCTGAATATAAGCGTGAATGTACTGTTCAGAAATGTTATCATAACACAGTCTTAGCAACCGTCTTGTTTTAAGCTGTACAATCAGAAAGACATTTTTCTTTTATATGAATTTCAGGTCATTTAAGTACCTCAAAAAACCTCATTCCTAAACTGTGAAATGTATGTAATCCATTGTCTTGTATAGTTTCATCTTTATCTGAGTTTCAAACTCTGCAAAGCTCCAAAATTCCTGGTAGTAAAGAGTTTTCTTAGTGAGTGACAAGAGTGAAAACTTCCATTTTTTTTTAAATCATCACCATGTTAGTTAAACAAACATTTTCTCAGCATTTTCTGAATATGAGCTCCTACAACGTCTTTCTTCGTTGGGCCATGTACTTTCATAGATTTCCACCAAAATCAGAGGGGTTCAGTTAGTGCAGTGATCTGAGCTGGTATCATACACTGCAGATTCAACACCTTGCTCAGGCAATGTTACTGCTGATCTTGTTCTTGCTACCACAGTTTTTCAAAGCAAGCAATGAATGAAATTGTTCAACAGAGGCTAAAGATGAAAAAAAAGAAGGTCTAATTAGACACATTTTCACAGGATAATGTGAACATTGCAAGTTCATTTGGGAAATGTCATAATATAGGATTATTAAAAAAATAAGACCTCTGGTTTAGGAAGTCCCAAAGCTTCAGATTGCTCAAATCTGGATGCCAACACTAGCTTTGCTTTTGCTATTTCTGTTCTGTGAGCTGTTGCTGGAGCAGGAGACTTGCTTAGATGCATCTTTGGTTTGAGCCAATACAAATGTCCTAATGTATTTACATCTTCTTCTTCCTAGAATGGGCATGGTAGAGATACAGAGCACTAGTCAAAAAATAAAAATAAAGTTCTGTTTTTCAAGACTTTGTCATCCAAGACAAGGGACAGATGGAAAGAGGCAGGTGGAATTCCTGACCAAAATTCCCATTACTTTCCATTCCCAGTGTTCTGTTACTCAAAATAATAAAAAACTCCAAATAAATTCCTTTTCCTCTGTATCACCACTGTGTATTTCTGAAGGCCTGAAGGAAGACCCTTTCAAAGCCTTGCATGCTTTGGTGCATATTCTGTGTTATGTGGGCTCAAAAAAACTTGGTGTGACAGCTGCCAGCGTGGGAACCAGGGACAAAGCTGTGTCTCTAATAAAGAATGCGACTTAATGCACTAATAAAGAATCTTGAGAGAATTAAAAATTAAGAAATCCAAAGCAACAGAAGAGGAAACAGATGATATAACAATCAAAACCAAAAAAAAGAAAGGTGAGAAGAAAGGGTTAATGTGTCAAAGTCTTCATTGGACTAAGGGATTGTTCCTGCCCTTACCCTCTTTCTTTCCCAGAGTGGCTTGTGATGAGATTTACATGTCCCCTCCAATGAGCTCTCTGTGTGTCACATGGAGATTAGATTACCCCTTCACTCAGCAACCTCATCCAGGCAGCTGCCATGGCCCACTACCCATAAAAAAAAGCCCTATTTTCACTCTTGCTAGTGATATTTCCCACACTGGAGAGTAGCAGAGAAAGTGAGCAGTAAAAAACTACTTGGAGTGTCTCTTTGCAGACAGTGGGCTGTGTACAATGGTACATGGGCATGAGAGTCTCCTCTGTTACCTTCCTGGGCTCAGGAGAGCTAAAAGATGTGGGAGAGCAATTCAGAAATATCCTCACCTTCAGTAATCAAGGATCCCACTCCCACAACCACAGAGGAAACTCTGCAGGGAGTTGCTGTACTTGCCATCTGCATGCTCCACATGCAGCTTTCAAACCTCTGCCACCTCCTCCTCAAGTCCGCAGTAGGTTTGCTAGACTTAACTCTGTGTACAAAGTGTACTTCTTTTTCTGGTTCCTCTTCCAAATATCTTCACTAGTGGGATAAGAATCATCTCATTCTAACTTGCTCTTTGCAAAATTGAAATGCTATTTTAACTGTATTTTATTCATACTGAAATAAAGTTTATGTTTTTTCAAAAGGAAAAATACATCAGCTCTAGCCACCTACTGAGCTGCCATATTTCGTGCCTAGAGGATTCATCAAGCACCTGGTGATTTTTCAGAAAGACAAGGAAACCTACTTGTATTTTCATTAATTTTGAGTGAAAAAAATCCCAACCATAAACAGTTGAAAATCTGAGTCCCAAGAAAGAAAAAAAAAACTATGAGAGAGTTTTAAAAATCCATGTTTCTTTAAGATGCTGGTTTTAGACTCCTAAAGAAATTTTTAAGACTAATTCCAAACATTTCACCTCACTCTAAAGTCAAGACATTGCAAATTATTACATCACCTTAGTAAATTCACAGATGCTTTTGTTTGTGTTGTTAATGTTACTACTTAACCAGATTCATGTGAACTTCCAGGAAGCAGGTTTACACCTACTTCACTTATCAAGAGGAAAGAAACTGAATAAAACCCATCTTGCTTTACCTCATTCCTTCAGGTTTACAGCCAGGATATTATGCAGCTTTGTGGTCTCCAAGCTGTAGTGAAATTCAGAGCTAAAACCCACCAGCTATATCCAAGGAGATTTTTGGGAGCATCTTCAGCTCCTGTGGGAGCTGTTCTATCCCATTAAGCAGGATGCTTCAGCAGAGCTTCCATTCTCACCTCAAAGCTGTCCAAGTCTTCATACTTCAGTACCTGTTACAGGGGGTTTTTGTGCATGTAAAGATGTGTAATATCTACAGGCATATTGTTAGCTCATTTTTGCTTCAGTATTTCCTACAAGTTAAGCTTCACATTATTACTCACTAACTCATCAGTAAACTGATGCCTGATCAATTTACTGCTGGGGGGTAGGCTAGGTAATTTGTGAGAAAAATGGAGTCGCTCCTTTTTTAAATGACTTCAAGTAATTAATGCCCACTGGAGTATCCACTGCATCTCTAGGTAGTGGTTCTGGTGGTAAGTAATCCTCCTTGTTAAAGATGTATATCTCATTTCTCCTCTAAATGCATTTGCTACAGTACCTAGCTATTTGAATGCGTTATGTTTATATGGACAAGACTAAAACCCTCACAACTCTTTGTCCCCTTTTGCCCATTAAGATATTAGGAGATAGGCCATAGTCACTGTTTCTTTTCCTTGCTTGATAACTAATGATCTTCAGTTGCTCTCTAATGCAGCTCAATGTCAAAAAGTCAAGGCAGCAGAAATGGCTCTGAGTTGCCAGGAGTCGTTTTCCCCTCAGGCCAAGGAAGGGAACAGGTCCATCATGTGTTATCTAATGGCTGTGCAGGTCTGTTCATTACACCAGGGAGATCAGTACTGCAGTGCTGCCCTCGGTTCTGGAGTCCCCTATCTGGAAAGGATGGGATGGATCACAAAGTGAGTAAGTGCTTGGGATTCTAAAGATATACCTGCAGTATTACATTTTCACATATTATGATCTTAAATTATAAGAAGGGTAAGAAATTATTTTATTGTGGTATAGTAGGAAAAGTATTAAGGAAAAAGTTAATTGATAGTGGTGTTAACTTTTTTCCTTTTCCCCGATGTGCAAAGAAATAACAAGAACTGGCATCTTAGAGTTGAAGTCATACACATTCAACCTTGAAATCAGATGTAATTTCCTAGTAATGAAGTTAATTTCCAGTTGGAGAGATTACATAGAGAAGAGATACATATTCCATTGCATTGGAGTCTTTTAAATGAGATTAGATGTCTTGAAAAGAATACAAAATTCTTTCATTTGGCTTCCAGGAAAAAAAAAACATGCATAGATAAAGGAAACTAGATAAGGTATTTAGAACAACAGTTTCTGGTCTCAGAGTTGATAAGTACAAATAAATCATTCCATTCCACTTACAATTTTTTTAAGAGGATGGCAGAAACACAGCAAAGGCTGTGACACTGGAAGCAACATCCGAAAGGCTGCCAAGCAGTGTGGAAGAAGCAGTGCTTGCACCTATTAAGCTTTCTTTAATTTATCCCTAGTTCAGATTTCAGTGATGTTGGATATAGCTGTATAACAAAAACTGGTTTTGACTTCAGTGCTTGTGATACCATATTAGGCTGAACTACTTTTTAAAGACAAATACTGTAATCCTTTACAATTTGTTTTCCTTGCTATAACTTCAGATGATACACTTAAATTACTTTAATTGCTCAGCTGTGAATTCACAAACTTTATTATGTCAAATTTTTCATTTAAAATTTATGACTGTTTTAGAAAAATTACTGCATTCTTGATGCCTGTCTTTTACCTGACATTGCTGGTACATATTCTCAATTTTGTAAGGCTTTTTTTGTCTGGATTGGTTTATTTTTCTCAATTACATCTTATTGTGGGCATTCAGTAAGAGCAGACTGTGAAAATTTTGGTACCAGGTCTGGGTTTACTTTCAAATAAATTAGTTATAGAATGAACTGTGCAGTAGTGCTGTCCTCTGTACTTAGAACTGATCTATGAAAGCGGTGAAGTCAAATTTAATTGCTGTTTATGAAGAAAACTGATCTGTTGTGCTCTTTCAGGGGTCTGAATTCCAGGGCCTTATTAGTAGTCAGTTTGTTTGCCCATGTGCCACAGAACTGTAATATCTCTTTTACAAGTCCATTTTCCTCCTCAGCTAGTGTCAGACATGGAAGTCTCCAGTCCTTCTTGCTTCTCAGTGATCCCTAAATAGCAATGCACTGTATAAGAAAAAACAATTTTGTGTCTCAGTTACCTAAATTTCATTGCAAGCTGTCTGAAAGGCTTTTAATTTCCTTCCTTCATTCTTCTTGCTGAAAAGCATACTGTGGTAATATACTGTGTCCATTCTACAAGTTAAAGTTTCCTGCCGCTCCGTTTCTTTTGCCCCTTGAAAATCAGCCATACCATCTTTGGCAGAATCATCTGTCTGTAAAGTAAAACATTTACAGCGAGCCCTCAATTTTCAAAATACTGTGCAGCCTTTTATCCACATCATATCCATTAAAATCAATTCCTGCATCAAAAAACATGCTCTTATTGTTAGGAAACCTTTCTCATTGAGTGATTGTTCTGGATACACCAGCTTGCTATGCTGAATCTGCTATTTGATGTATAAAAATCCCCTGTAAATGGTAATGCACTCACTGAATATGTTATTTTCCTCTCTACTTTCTGTCAATACAAAGTGTCTCTTATTTAGCTTCCTCTATGCCTTTTAAGATTCCTGCTAGTATGATATTATTTTATTTCTTACGCATTATAAATACCTATACTATATAATATATGAATTATATAATATTCTACATATTTATTAAAAATATATGATGGGAGAAATCACACACATGCACTCAGATATATATATATATATATCACATAAAAAAGCGGAAGGCTAACTCTACTTTCCTGTGACCACTTAAGGGCTGTGAGTGCTCAGTGCACTAGGAGATGTTTGGAGAAACCTTGATGTTTAGTGCCTTCTGTGTCAGCACTGAAATTTAACCACTTAAATGCCAGATCCTGCACCTATGACAGAGTAACACCTGGTACAAGTACAAAATGGGAGAGGAGTGGTTGGAGAGCAGCCCTACAGAGAGAGATCTGAGGGTGCTGGTCAGCAGCAGCTCAGTGAGCCCTGGCAGGCAGGAGGGCAAACACCGTTCCTGGGCTGCATCAGACATAGTATCAGCAGCCAGGCAAAGGAGGGGACTGTCCCACTGTATTCAGCATTAGTGTAGCCTCATGTCAAGTACCATGTGCAGTATAAGCAAATTAAAGGTTATAATGAAGGCCAAGAGCATTGAGTCTTATTTTCTGACATAGCATAACCTATGACAGAAAACTGCCATTTAGATAGCATACCTATACTAGAAACTGACATTCTGAATGCAGTTATAATATTTAAGTGAAATTCACACTTTTTCCCAGATGTATCTGCAACCAAGGTATACAAATACCCCGATTTTTCTTTTTATTGACAAAAGCAGAAAAAAAATATAATTATTTATTCTGAAAAGAAGTAGTTGAAATTAAAGGCAAGGACAAAGAACTATTTCTTAGCTTTGGTAAAGGTATCAAATGGTATGCTTTTTCTGCGAGGAAAAATGTCCTTTATAAAAGTATTAAAGGGTCTTAAGACGCAGACAGCAGAAGCATCACTGATGTTCAGACAGACATCTCAGCAGAAATAGTTGCAAGAGACTGACTTACTGTAACAAGAAAGACAACCTTCTGTCTTGAAGCTGTATTTTCAAGGTCAGCCTTTTATTAATGTTCAAAAATTCAAGCACCTTGATGAAGTCCCCCCTTCCTTCCAAATCATGACACTATTTAAAAGATATTCTATGACATAAGACCAGCTGCCTTAGGGCATATTAGCTATATGTCCCCCTCCCCTGCCCCGTGATGTTTTGTGCATGGTTTGCCACAATTTCCTCCCATCCCTTCATCTGTGTTTCTTATTGTTCTTTCAAAGGCAGCATGGAGGAGACTGAAAATGATTTAAACTTCATCCCTCTCCTCCTCCTCCTCACACATCTTCCTTTATATACACTGGTGTGTAGATGAAGGTTACAGCCATTGTTTGCAAGACAGGAATTTACAGACTGACTGTAAGAAAGCCCCCCCTTCACCTGCATCCACACTGATACTCATTGGCCACAGCCTGAAACTAAGAAAACATTAGAAGTGTAAATACTGAAAGGAATGTCTGCTTTTTGTGTTTTGCCAGGCATAGATTCAAAGCAAAATGAATGTACACTTCTGAAAGAACAATTGCTGAAATCAACAGTGAGAACTGAGAATCTGATTGACTTCAGTGAACCCTCAGTAATGCCCTTTCTGCTTAAAGATCTGCTATAAAAATAAGATCTCCTCAAATGCATAAAAATAAGGTACTTGCATTGTATTGACTTAAAGTTGCCTCAGAAATATTTCCTTTTGAATCTCAGTTCTGATTATAATTACACTATACTTTCACACTGCATTTATTTCTGGTATAGCAGCATTGCCATGACAACCCCAAATTATGTCAATATATATGCATGTTTGAGCTAATTCTTTATGAAAGAATTAAAAAGAGAAAAACTGAATCAGGAGCAGGGCTAGAGAGCACTACCTGTGTCACACACACTGTAGGAAATCTGTACAAATTCTAGAGCATTTTTCACTAGAGTTGCAATAAAAGACACAAAATTTTATTTCTTTGTATTTTTTTTTTTAATTCCATCTTTCTTGGTTCATTTAGCTACAATCCTAGAAGAGAGCTTGGCTGAAGTCAGCTGTATTACAACAGGTCTGGATTTCACTCATGGGGAACATAGCTTTTCCTTTACACTGAACAATCAAATTTGCCAAGCTTGTCTCTGGCAGCCAGACTTGATCAAGTGCAGTTGCTGCAGTACAGAAAGAAACAGTCTGAACTCAGCATTTATGGCTGTGCAGAGATCCAGAGACTGTCACAAGGAGGAGCCCCCCTTCACCATTTTGTTCGTCTCCCTCCCCTCAGCCAGCAAGTGGCTAATTCTGTCCCCAGAGTTGTCTACAATTCTCCACTGTAAACATCAAGAATGATAGACCATCCCTATCTCTTTGTGCTGACTATATGAAATTTTATGGACTATCGATGCTCTTAAGAGCACTCTGGAAATGGAATAGTATCATCATTCAACTCCTTGCAGGACCAGTTGTGAGAACAGTTTTGAGCAAAACTGGATGAAGCAGTAGTTTTAGTCTTAGTTTAGGTTTCTGGGGGCTATGCAGCAGTCTTGTAGACATTCATGACTCTTCACAGAATAGAGGAAAAAATATAGATGATGATGACGATTAATAATAATAAACTAATAATAATCATATAGTCAAAATATTAAAAAGGTTGCTTTTATTTCTCTGTGAAAATTAAAATGTTGACCTTTCCTTTAGTCTGATTTTGTAAAAACCAGCTTTATTTGATTCAATAAAGTGACTAAACAGTAAGTAGAGGATGGTAACTGTACACTAAAGTGGGAGGAAAAATCAAATGTCAGATAAGAATTGCCTGAGCAATGTAAGACCATCTTTTAAGTCATGGAAGGAGTCAAAGTAAGGTTGCCAAGGAAACCCTAACTTTGCTTTTCCTACGTTGGTTTTGTTTTTTTTTTTTTTTTTAATTATGAACTTAGCCTCCTCATTGTGCCAAAATTAATGGGAATTTTGAGTCCTAGCAATTAATCTGTGGATTTTGTCTTTCTTCTTTGTCTCTGTTCATTTGTCATATGATATATTAGAATCTGAACATACCTTTCTGAACATCATTTATGCTATGTACAGGGAAAATGATAAGGTTAAAGAAAAAAGACCTCTCAACAGTCATTTAAGGAAAGAGAGGCCCATAAAAAATGGAAGCACGGTGGCCTGTCTGTATGGCTTTGAATAACACCCTTCCCGAGATAAAACCATATTGACTGGACTGATTCTAGATAGCTGGCTTTGCAGCACCATCTGCATGCTGTGGCAATCTATGATTCTAATTATTTGGAATTGTTATTCAGTCTGATAAATTGTATGAAGGATTTTGTTTTCCATCAAGTCATTCTTCATTCAGCACTGATAGCATCATAATTAAGTAGCAGTTGCTGACTCTGAATGTGGATAATTCATAGGAATTATTTCTAATAAACAAACAACATAAAATGTATCAAAAACCATCCTTAAAACATAATCTCTTGCTCTGTGTACTGGATCTATTCCCTCTGATACAACCTAATCAGACAAAAAGCAGAGGAGGTATTTGCACATTTCAGCTTTCCTGTTCTGTGAGCTTTGTTAGGAAGTGTTAAACGTATTAAGCTGAGATGCCTGCTCTTTATTAACAAAGAAATTACATGCTGTAGGAACACATGGAATGAAGATAACCAGGACACTGGGAAACACAAATGTGTTGGGGTCATACACTAGCAGTATTTATTAAGTAATCAATTTATCATGAACTGCATCATACACTGAAAGTCAGTGTTCACTTTGTGATTGAAGTATTTACAATAGTAAGAAGTATTTACAGTAGTAAGATTATTCAATGCCAGCTGCACAGGGGACCATTAATTCCATTCAGTTTCAAAGGGCACAATACACTAAATAACTGGGAAGTCCAGAACTGGCCAGTTGCCATCATTAAGGTTGTAGGCACAAGGAGTTTAAAAGTATAAAAGACCTTCTACATGCATTGTATCATAATAATTTCACACAGCTTTCAAGGGTCATTTAATGATCCTTCATTATGAGGTAAATATTGGTGTTTTGTACGAACCTCAACAGACAGGCACTATGAGATGGTGGAAAAGAATCCTTCTTTTTCTATGAACTGTGGAATTGGATGGTAAATTTTTTCTGGAAGTGGTTTGTTTAAATAAAAGTGCAATTTAAGAGCAATATGTGCAAAATTGTCTTTTATGAACTTTATAGAGATAGTGGATTTAGTGAATTTTTCAATCTTGAATACTTTCTGGCTTCAAAATTCTATCACTCACTAAGGAAAAGACAATATGCCTATGAAGCTTGTATAGTCTAGGCTCCCGTAGCCTTTTAGCCTATGTAACGCTTCTAAAGATTGCATTAAGTATTCAAGTCAGTAGCACATAAGCATAGGCTGCTTCTGTCCTTGATTTGATCTACAAGGCAGTTCAGGCCAGTGAGTTGTATCCATATTTGTCATATTTACATATATTCAGTTAATTCCACTGGAGAAAATGTTGACTGTATTTAGCCCTTCTATTTAAATTCAATCGAACTGAATAATACTGGATATTATGTGGCTATATGGGTTCATACTGTCAGGCTATTAAATATAATGCATTGGATTATTAAACAGCTACAGCAAAGTGATTTGTAGCTTACCATTGCAAATTGTGTGCAATTTTTCTTCCTACAGTTTATTAAAGGAGAGCAACTCCTTTCTTTATGTAAGTGTGCATCTTATTTTTCTGGTATTTTTGGACCTGGTGCTTATCTTCTCCCCTCCTCTGTTCTTAAAAACATAAAAAATGGGGGGGAGCTAGAGAAAAGAAGAGAAAATGTTTAGCTTCTTTCTTCTTTGTGTCTTTTCCTTCATGCAGGTAGTTTGGGACTTTAAACTACAAACTGTCATTGACTAACCTTCATCTCATTAAGCAGGTTCTCAAAGGATTGCTTTGTTTTGCAGAACACATTCCATTTTCCACCTTCATTAGCAAACTGCTAAATATTTTACTTTGTCACAAGACTAGAATGTATAAACGGATGCATCTTCCTTTCTTTCTGACTCTGTCTCTTCAAAACATGTTCTGATAATCCTCAAAGAAAACCTAGATGGATTTCATCAATTTACTACTGTCAGTTGGCAGAGAGGTAAGATACAGAGTAAGAAAAAGAGAAAAGGAATTTTTTTAAAGGAAGAGGTTGTATGGGTATAAATATTGCATTTAGGGGGGAAAAAGCAAACCACAGTGGCAGTTCACCATGGCTATAGTAGTGTTGGAGGTCTGCAAGTGTTTCTCTGAAGCATCATGCAGAAGGTTCCTCTTCCCACCCCGTGGGCTGTTGAACATACTACCTTGCAATGTTCCACCTTTCCTTGCAATACATAACACGTCCTGACAATTTTCAGTATTGCAGGCAAACAGATTTACTAGACTTACTTTACATACGAAATGAGATAATGAATTAAAACCCCAAACCATTTTCCATTTTAAAGTTAAGGGGAGTGTTTTCATTTATTTCAGCAGAATATAGATCAGGCTTTTTCTTTCAGACTAAAAAAGCTTTCTTCTCATTGAAAGACAAGATTTACCGTATAGAATGTGACTAATGCCAAAGTCTGTGTCTGCTGGAGGGGTTTCTGTATCTGTCAGAGCATAGTATTTGACTGAAAGGTAGGTGGGCCTGGTGGGCCTGGGTTGATGGTCTATTCCACCTCCCATTTACAGGCAGGACCCACTACCCACTCCTAGTCAGGTGGCACTGGGAAAAGTGCAGCATGTAAACACAGAATGGTTGAGTAAAATAAAATAACAAGAAAAATATCTTGTTTACATTGTGCCATAGGCCTCCAAATTTTGAGACTTGAGAGACAGCTAAAGGAATGTGGAAAATAAGGACAGTGTTTATGCGTTTTTAATACTTTTTTAATACCCTGAGTTCCTCCTAGCCTTATGTCCTTCAAATGCACGTCACTCACATTGTATGTCCAACTGCACATTGCCCTGCATTTTCAATTATTGTCCATCACCATCCATAAGTGACATTCCTGACAGAACTGAGAGAAACAAAGTTCACTCTTTATCCCTCTCTTCAAGCTTAACTAGCAGGTTTCTTAAGTTTCTTCTGGACATCTGAGAAACAGAGGTAGTTTCTGCACTTGCAACCTGGGCAGCTTGACTTGACAAAGGGGCATAGGATATTATTACTCTGTAGGGGCTGGAAGGCATTACTATGGGTCCCAAGCACAAACACAGTTAAACCACAGAAGATGAGGAGAATGAGCCATGTGAAGTAAATGTTTCCTTTTATTCCTTTATTAAGCAAGCTCTTGGGAAATTCTTTTTGATTGCTTGAGGCTGCCACTTGATTCAAGAAAGCCCACTGAGCCTTTTATTATCAGGTTCATTTTAACCAGCATTTTGCTTCAACAGTGCTCCAAATGCTTTATTATCTATTTTTATTAAGCATTACAATGAGAAGGTAAAACTGATTACGCCTCTCCCATGCACTGCAGATTGGCTTGGGCTCGTGCATTGTAATGAGCTCATTCTGCCGGCCTCCCACAGTGGCCACAGCTTTGCCAGTGAGTGGAGCAGGGGTTATAAACTTTTTGTTTTATTTTAGGTTGATTTGCGTTGTTACTGAAAGCTGGAGCGACGATTGTTATAAAAAGGAGACAGGAACTCAGGAGATTAATACGCAAGTAGAAGTAAAGTTTAGTAAGCCTTAGATTACCATCCTAACAACATTCTTAGCAGGGGATTGGACACATTACTACTCAGGAATTTAAAAACGGTGGGATAAACTCTTCACTGATAGTCTTAGCACCTGTGGCCTCCAGGATAAAACATGCTTTTACTGCAGGGAGAACCTGCTCCACAGTCACATCATGTCCCCTTATTCTACCATTTTCAAAGCAGTGAAAGAAAAAAAACCAAAAAGCTTTTAATGAATGTGTTCCATAGTTGGAATAGTTTTCTGAAGGGTTTTGACAAGTTTTATCTTCAAATCATGTATCATTTTTTGCTCCTCATTGTTGATCTGCAAATCTTCAAACTAAGAGATTTAGGGATTTCCTAGCTGTAGCCCAGTCATATTCAGCAGGGAGCTGGCCTTCCCAGGCTGCAGAAAAAAGGATCACAGGTCTGTCTACAAAGGCCTTACCCATGTGTCTGTGCAC
Source organism: Chiroxiphia lanceolata (assembly GCF_009829145.1). Taxonomy (NCBI): domain Eukaryota; kingdom Metazoa; phylum Chordata; class Aves; order Passeriformes; family Pipridae; genus Chiroxiphia; species Chiroxiphia lanceolata. The sequence continues at coordinate 77,219,526 of NC_045638.1, read as the reverse complement.
TACAGACTGTAATGCAGTTCAGAGGAGGGGAAATTTGTTAAAATCTTCGTGAACAGGGAAATATCTTCTGTGAATGCAGAAAGAATGCACACGACTATGACACAGGCTGCACTGCTCGCTGTACTAGCAGTAGATGTCAAACTTTCTTCATCCCTCTTTTTGTAGAAATAAAAATGCTGTTTTCATGACTACAAGATTGTAATTTTTCGAAGCAGTCAAAAGAGGGTTTTTACTTTGGCTTCTGCATTTTCTGTAGCTGATAATACAGTTCATTTTTTCAGCTAAACTCTCATATATGCTTCGTAATTTTAGAAAAACATCTTTACAAAAGCCTTTTGATCAGAATAGAGTTAATGAAGTGATATCTTGTCACCATAGTGTTCATTGTTCTTCAGTGTATTGTGGATGGATCAAATTTTTGTAATAAATCATAATATCAGTTTACCGGGTTCATGCTTCATTTACATATATTCTTTGAAACTTTGCCTCTTAAAAGATTTAAGGGCAAAACTATTTTGAAAGTCTGAGGTAGATACACAGCTTTTAGACCACACATTTTTTTATCAGTGTCTTAATAGATATGGCATGCCTGATAGGCCTTCATGTTAAACCTGTGCCTTTGTATCAATCAGAGTCTATTTTCTTCCCTTCTGTCCTTTGCTTTAGCTCATACCATTATTTTCATCTGCTGAGTGATATCAATGTTTCAGTGCTGTATACTCAGATCAGTATTTATCATCTCCAATTGGGTATATCTTCTTTCCATAGAATACAATTGCTCCCATTTGATCATGGCATCTCATTTAGTTTTGTATATTCAATTTATCACATGCCATTTGCTTTTAATCACATTTTGTGCTCCAGTCTAATACATTCTGAGTTTGTTTGGCTGCTCTTTGAGAGCTAATTTTGAACACATTTTGTTTCAAAACATTGTATGCTATACAATGTCTTTAATGTCTTAAAAAAACTCAATATAAAGCAATGTATTTTAAAAGCCAGGCTCTTAACTTCCCTTCAGCTACGCCTCCTCCAGCCTGGTCTCAGTGAATATACCTACTGAAATTAATATGCAATATGAGGTAAAAGGCTAGACAAATGTCTCATATTCTGATACCAGGTATTTTCCTATTGTATTTTAGTAAGGAACAGTAGGAGCCTGTGTGTCTGACTGAATGGCTCTCATCTGTATTGGGGAGGGATAACGCTACTGGGAACATAATGAGACCTGGTCAATAGTAGGGGAACAATTACTGCTCCTGTTGGCTTCTGCTCACACCATTGTGACACTGTCTTCTCACCTGTGAGCAGTACAGGAAAGAAAAAACAAAATTTCTGTGTGCAATGCGTAGTTTGTTGCTGTTAACACATTAACACATAAGCTAAACTACTCTTCTCATTGTTTCTTCTGTAATGAGGGTTGGGATTCAACTGCCCACAGGCGACCTTTGGTTAATCTAGAGTTATTTTGGTCTTTCCTATCACAGAAATTAGTAATAGAGATGCAGTTGCCCAAATACCTGGGGCCATCCCGTGAAGTCACTCAGCAATCTCTGCTTCATCAGATACCCCTAACAGGACAGTCCTTGCTGCCATGGGAGCCATGCTTTAGAAGGAACTCAAGGTATGGTAGCTTACACTTTTATTCGAATAAGTCTAGCACTGGAAAGCTCCAAATTGGTTCAACTTGCTGATGCATACTAAAGTGCTTTTCCTAAAAACTTTGGGCATCTGCTGTTCTTGGTGGAAGGACCTAGACTAGGATATGTGCTGCACAGAATGCATATTTTTCCAAAGTTAGGTTTCTAGAGAAAAAATGTTTTTTGAAAGATAAAATTCTATAATAATTTCAGGCAAAAAGCTGCAACAAAAATTTTTCTGAATTATGAAGTGTCACCTGAGACGCAACAGATCTGCAGAACTGAGAAGAGGAAAAATGAGTATGAATAACAGGAAAATATGATCTATCAAACTATGGAAAATGTTAGTCCTGGTACTTCCATTAGGGAAATCAGTTTGACAAATAATCGTTAGAACTATACCGTATAGATCAATCTTTCTCTGGCCTTGGGGGATGTGGTAAACCCCAGACCATGGGTACTGCTAGGGCTCTATAAGCAAGCTCTGTTTTCAATTCTCTTTTATTGTTTTCCTGTATTTCTAAACTAATATAATGGATGTGGGGAGAGCTGAATACTGATGGGGTTTGGTATTTCTGGTACTTCTTTCAACCTTTTGCGTTTTGTCGACATTTTATATTGAGGTGGGAAACAGCAATATTATTTTATGTTAGCATGGTGCTTTCTAAACTGAAGCATGTTGCGAGCTCTTCATAGGCATGCACCACAATTCCCTCCCTCTGAGGGAGATGCAGCAGCCTCTAGCACTGATGTGGGAAGCCACACACAAAGCTTCTACTCTGATATGCTGCAGAGCGACAGGAGGTGGAAAAAACCTTGCCTGCAACAGTAGGATAGTTCAAAAGTATTGTTACAGTCTTGGAACAATACTGGCCGGGTTCCATCACCTCAAAGTTTAAAGGGACATTTATGTATGAATGTCTTCAGTCCTTAAGATACACCCTTTACTGCAGTACATGATAATCCATTTCTTTATTCTGTAGCTCAGCTGTCTACATGGACAGCTTATATATAATTTAGGAGGGTTTTTTTAAAACTTAATTTATTGAAAGACCAATTGAGACAATACGTCATAACAAGAACCTTGCAGGAAGCTCTGATCTTTCCTCTACAATATTGGTGGTGTTAAAGGGGAAGGAAAGCATCTGGATGAAAAATGGCCTTTCCCACAGAGCTCAAAAACAATTATGATAAACACCACATAGGTACTGGATTTTGTAAATATTTGTTGACACAGCAACATTTACATAGGGTAAGATTTCAGTGAAAGGGCCCCATTAGGGCCTTATCGAGCTGTAGAGTAGGGTGGGTAGTCATGCTGGAGGAAAGAGGGAGTCTGAAAAGCCAAAGGAAACATGAGGGTCTTTCAGTATGGTAAAGATCAGGTAGGATGGATACCCCCTCTAGTGGATTTAGTATTTTACTATAGGGGAGAGGAAATCTGTCTTATAAGGGCACTACGCAGAGATAACAGGAATGCTTTGTGCATTATGAAGGGAAAAAAGTGTGAGAGAAAGAAGTAGTTCTAGGACATAGCTGAGTAACAGAAAAATGGAAAACATATTGTGGATGAATTGTTTTCTCTTTGGTTACAAAAGAATGAAAAATAACCTCCCAAGCCCTTGACTATGTCTCTTCTGTAACTCAGCCGTTGTCCTGAAATGTTTATCAGCACATGAATGAAATAATTTGGAAACAACTGGGAAATACTTGGTCTCTTGCAAGATTAGAAAGATTGACAGAAGCCCTGAATGTCACTTCTTTGTTGTGTTGTTGAGAGAGCTGTCAATAAGTCACCTCTCCAGCAGTTTCCCCTCCTCTCATGCTGAAAGGATAACTGCATTAAATATCCTACTGCTGCCTCTGTAGAAATCCCATATTAGCCAGATTCTCTCTGGGAAATCTTACATCCAAAGGAATCATCCTGCATCTACTTTCTCTAATGTGTTTGCTAAGGTGCTGGAGGACATAGGGATATTATTACATGCAGGCAAAGGCTAAACCAGGCACTGGACAGGTCAGTCTGTGGAAACCTAGCAGTCATAAACTTTTCCTACAGTTTTCCCAAAAGACAAGGAAGCAGCAGTCAACAGCTGAGAACAAAATACCTCAGACTTTAACTCATCCCTAAGTACTTGCCTTATCCTCTAGCTTCATCCTTGTCAGTCTCCATTTGGATCTCACCTTTCTTCCCCAGCTCTTTCTGGCTTTCAGTCCCATCATTCTAATTATCACAGAACCTCTGTCCAACCAGTTACTCCTTCTAGTAACAGTTTTCTGATGCCTTTATCCATCCACCTTTAATATCCTCTTGTCAACTCTTAAGTTTCTAAACCAAAATTCAGTTACCAGGTTGTCTGTTCTTGTGAGTATATCCTACTTCTTCCTCCATTTCCCCAATGCCCGTTTTTTACTTAGGCAATCCCCATGTAAGTCTTCCCCACACCACAAACCCATTTTTCTTACCTAGCACCACTTCTCCTGTGGATATTGATAAGCTCTGTGCTGCATTTATGCAAAATTTCTGAAGAGTTTAGCAACCAGCTCTAGGTAGCATCAACTGAGTAGATACCTATTGTAGGTTTTGAAAACTGCAAAGTGTGGCCCAATGTGAGTTGATATTGGCTGCACAAAATGAATCACTTAGGTGAATAAGGCACGGCAACTTTGAAGCACAGAGTGAGAAACAATTTCAAAGCAAAGCTTACCTGAGTTGTTTTAGCAGAGCCTGGAACTATATTACTCCCACCCCTAGCCCCCAAAGTGTACTTCTGAAGAGTTCAGGTAAACTTCAATGACAGACAGAAGCTTCCTTCAAAATTTCAGTTCCAGTAGCTGCAGAGCTGCAGAACTCTTACGTACTAGAAAATCTAGCAAGGAAATGATGTGAAGAGTTGCAGGCATTGAAGTAGTATCTCTGAAAAGTAACTGCTATTCCAGGCTGCTTAATCTTACACGACAGGAAAATATGAACACTCCTCCTGATATTTGTAAGTTTTGACATTAAGTTGTGCAGTATCACAGAAAACATCATGCTAGTCACTTCCACTTCAAACAGTCTGGAAAATCTGTTTAGTGTGTTTTTGAATAAAATGTGGGCTGTGAGACTAAGGTCAGGTGCTGGTCCGTAGAACTCTATTCTTTTCTATGTTAAAAAAAATGTTTTATGTTAAGAACTTTGTAAGAAATGAAGAAGTTTGATGCCTCTTTGTAATCTAAAAAATGTTTACTGTTGTACTGGTTTATTGATCTTGCATTTTGGCAAATACATTTTGTTTTGCAGTGTGTTTTTATGATATTTTTACTGTATTTAGCCTGTCATTTTGATTGATTCCACATGACCAATCACTTGTGGGCTGTTAAGTGTTTTTTCTTCTTTATTTTACTTAAGAATGAGTTTATTACTGTAAGACAGATGAAACAGTTCAGGAGAAAGAAGTAAAGAGTGAGTTTGAAAACTGAACTGGTTTAAAGGCCAGCATCCCTCATCCTTCCCATCTCCCAGGTAGGGTAAGCAGGAAGCAGCAGAAGGGATCAGCATGTTGCCCATGGAGGCAGTGGTGGAGCTCCTTTGGCACCAAGTATTTTCTCAAAGCTCAGTAAGGCCCCTATCTTATGGTTCTAGATCAGTGATTTTGCCTGTTCTCACTCCTTTTCTGCTTCCCCAGTCACATGTGAACTTGCCAGCTCCCAGCAACTACAGTAATCAAAGACCATTTCCCATGGGTATTAAACCAAAACTCACATTCTAAGTTTTAATGGATGTTATTTTTGAAAACTTCCAAATTGTGAGTTAAGTTAAAACATTTCTTTGGCTTTGAAGGACTCCACAATGATCATCCACTGCCAAGGCTGAGCTCTGTTGGCCACTGCTCTCCCTGTTCATAGCAGAAAGGATCGGAAGTTGAAGACTGGTGCTCTCAGAAGCTGCCAAGAAAGAAGGATCTGTAAGGTATTGTGCAGAAATGCCAAGGGCAGCAATCTGCAGTTATTATCTTAACAACAGGCTCTGTTATCCAATTATCCTTCAGCTCAAAGGGGAATTAATTTCTCCAGTTTTTAAGGTTTCTCTCACAGGCAGAACAAAACATGAATTATATCTGTCTGGACTCGCACACAATGAGCCACATTGCCCCAAATTAATGACAAAATACCATTAGGTTGCCAATTAGAAGAAAATATTTTTGTGTGGTTACTGTGACCCTCTTCAGACAATCCTGTCAGATGCCGGTGTCTAACTCCTCAATAACCAGGAGTCCCAAAGAACAGATCCAAGGCAGATATCCCTCACCAGACCACCCCCTCTCAGTCAGATTCTAAGGAGACTGAAACCTGGGTTAGCTGCTGTTCCCAGTCTGGCTTGGCTCACAGGTTCAGACACAGGGCTCTGCTGGCACTCCTCTCCTGATTGCCTCCACAAGTGCCCTGCTAACCTGGATCTTCCTTTGGCCTTTTTGTCAAACTGATGCTTAACGCAGGGTCCAACAAGGCAGAGTTGAGTGAATCCAGCTCTAACTCTTTTCCAGTCATCTTCTATGTGAATTACAGACCAGTATTCTGCATCCTCTACTGAACTTCAGAGAATTGAGTCCCTGGTAAAGCAGAGAAGAGTGAGAAAAGGGATTTTGTTCATGGAATGAAGCTCCTGTAGAAGGACTGGAGTGAGCAGGTTTTGAGGAAAAGAAACAGAAATGTCCTCTACAGCCTACCTAACAGCAAAATCTTCCTTTTCTAAAAATAAGTTTGCTCTCTCCTGAGGGATGCTTTTTCTACACTGGATATTCAGTCATGCTTCTGTGCTAACAATGACTTCCAAACACACTTTCTGAGGCATCAGAATAACCTCTTTTTATGGCTGTAGAAGAGTGGTTGTTTAATGGATTCTCTTTAGACACTCAAGAGAGCAGACATCTGCTGCATGCTAAAAGATGTCTTACAGATGCTGGGGATGGACAGAGAAGAACAAGTCCCAGGGAAGATACTCAAAGAGAAACCTGTCACAAACTCATAGGTATGGTTGTCACTGTGTCTTACCATTTTCAGGTGGAAGAAATTTCCTCCCTAGACAATGAAAGGTCCAGAAACAGAAGTGGTCATACTGCTGATGCTCTGCTACATGTAGCTGCAGATACCATTTAGAGTTTTTGTGTCAAATTAATCTTCAGTGGCATGTAAGAATTTCAGATACTGGCAGGCAAAGTCTGTAAACAACTTGTCTAATAATTCACAGCAGAAATGCTGCTTTCTGGAGGAGCAACCATGGCCCTACTAAGGGATCTTTGAAGAACTTTTTTATTTCTCGAAATTTTTCTCAATAGAAACTCAGTTCAGAGTCAAAGGAATGTTTCTTTGACTTTCCACAAAAGATCAGGATGTGTTTGTTGTCTCTCTCCAGTGCAGTATAAGTAATTTTATCTCTATTTATTCCCTATTATTCTCTGTTGCGTGGGGGAGGTAGAGAGATGCACAAATTTCTTTGGAGTTCTTGAAATACTTCCCAAAACTCCACGAAAAAACTGAACAGGAGTGTCAGCCTGCTATTACTCTGTATATTGAAACATCATTCAGTCTATCAATGTATGAAGACATATATATATTTATAAGATATGTATAAACTACCTTCTAATTTCTTCTCCCAAATCCATTGTTTTTACTCTCTCTACTTAATGATAATGAGTTTCTATTCAAGACAGCTGGAGCAGGAAGCTTAGAAAATTCTAGTTGCATTTTGAAAACAAAGTATGTGTGGAAAAAAACCAAACCAAATGAACCAAAATGCCAGGTCCTCCCAAAAACCAAACATCTTAAGCTTAAGTATGTTTTATAAATTGTCTGTCTTTTTTTTTATTCTCAGAAAAAATTCTTTAAGTATAAAACTGAGTTGATGTCTTCTACTGCCTTTCTAGTTATCTACCCAGCCATGGGGTTACTCCACCATTGCTCTAACCAGATGAAAATATTCTCTGCAGCCACCTGCTTGTGCTTTATTGAGTGTACTATGTCTAAGGAAGGACCACAGCACCTAGAGTTAGAAAATGCAGGACATAGTTACATCCTTCTTCCCTGTGGTCAGTTTTCTTACCCTTATCCAGGGGAAAAAGTCGAGTCTCATGATTTCGTTAATTCGACCTCGGTCATTTTAAATAGTTCGATCTCTATTGACTGAATCATGGCTTATTGCCACTACCAAACAGTGTGCTGAGTAAGGATCACCAAAAGCCAGTAGAGAAGAGTCTTTTTCCTAAGGTACATAAATGAACCCCAAATGGGTTTCTCATAACTCCCGCAAGCTGCCAGAGCAGCAGTACAAGAGGAAGACCTTCACATAGCCCTATGCACTTGCTTTGTGCAGCAAAGCCACATCAACTCTATGCCATGGTAGACTCAGGTGAAATTGCTTCCATGCCCATGATGGGTATCCTTCATGGTGTTGAGAACCTCCAGCTCCATTAGGCTTCAGTACTCAGTACAACCTGCCTTTAAGATGGGTTGAGTTTCAGTAGCATGAGTGGGGATGGCGCTGTGTGTAATTTTCCGTTGTTAATAATGCCTCCTTTTACATATGCTTATGCTCTGGAACAAACACCACAGAGCACAGCTATCCTTTTTACATTTTCAATAAAGAATTCAGATAATATCAACTTTCTTCCCATCACATAAGTTTCTCTAAGTTTTTAATAAGGAACTTAGATAAAACCCTTCCCTGTCAAAAATCCCACTTTGTCTAAATCAGCAGCTGAAATATCGTGATCATAAAGTAACTTCTACAGCTTCATATGGTGATGCATCCCTCACCACCACATCCCATACCTCCCCCCTCCTGACCACACTATGGTCTCAGGAATGCTCATTAGGCCTCAGCTTTGATTAATTAATGGCACCTGGGCAGTTACCTCCCTTTGAACTTATTAGAAACTGTGCTCCCAGAACTTCTGGGGTTTAATGAGCTCATTTTCTAATAAGTAGCCTTGAGACTTTATTTTTCTGTCTGAAGAACAGATTGAGTGACATAATAATTTTGTTACTGAACTTTTTGAGGAAAATTCCAGTTTCAGACTGTGGCCAGGATGGAAATTTACTGATAACTAAAGCCCAGCATCTTAAGACTCTGCAAACAATCACGCTAAGTGAAGCTCTTTGAGCTCTTCTGGGGTGTCATACTGGGAATGAGACAACTCTTGGAGCTCAGCAAATCTCCAGTTTGCTGTATTAGGAGGACTGTTGCTGAAAGCTGATGATGAAGCCTGGGCCAAAACCTCCACTTCTTGAAGCTCACCCCTTTGCCCATTGAAAAGATGCAAAGGCTTCTGTATTTCAAGTATTTCAATGAACTTGAGGAAAATTTTTCATAGGTATACCTTTGCAAATACTTCTTTATGTCTCTTTATGTCTTTACTTCTTATGCATATTATGAATGTCGCCTTTTTAGATTCATAATAAATTTTATAATTAAATATTAGAACTTAAGTTGAACTTATGGTTAAGTTAGACTTCTGGCTAAATTACTGTTATGCTTATGGAAAATTCTATTGAATAATTTTTTAAGTGTTAGTCTATTGATTAAGTAGTGTTATTATGGTGTTGACTGGATATTGTTATGATTAAGTGTTGTTAATTCCTTTAGACTTAAACCATTGTTCCAGTCTGCGACTAAGTTTAGCAAGGAGGTCTGTTCTGAACCTTGTGACTCAATGGGAGAGTCTCCCTTACTCTTTTCTCTCCTTACCCTTTTTAGTGCCTGGTCTCCTCATAAAGCATGCAAACTAAAATCAGATTAAAAGCTCTCTACAATCATTTATCTATATAGCAAGTAATAGAATTAACATTGTCATTGAACTGCATTGTGCTTCTGCAAATTTATATTAAACCTGTTTTTGCTGATAACTCACCAGTGATTTTTTTAAGCAACCGAAACCACTTATTCACAACATCTCGCTCCCAGAATGTCATGTTATATAGTCTTTACAAGGCTAAACAAGAACCCTGTAGAGTAGAGGCTTTTGGAGGCATGGATGTGAACAAATTTGCACAGGGGTTTGTATATTGCTCCTACTGGTTGGTCAGTAAGCATTGCCATGTTTGAAGCCAACCCTGACTTGCCAAGTCTTCTTTCAGTGAGCAAAACCCAGAGTCTTCCCTTAGATCTCAGTCTTATTGTCATAACGAATTCTTGAAGTGGGCCAATCAATGCCCAAGGGAGTGCTCCAGGAAACAAATTTTCTTCCAAGATGTTTCGAGAAAGAGGGGAGCATGTGCTGTGTTTCTCCTCCTTACTAAACATGGCACACAGTCACCTCTCTGAGACTCTTCGGGCTGGTGTGGAGAAGAACAAAGCATGGAAATAGCTTATGACCACTTTGCTCATCAGTCTGGTCCCCATAAATTTCACATATGTCTATTTATATGATCTGTTTTTCATTTTTATGTGTTTTCTATCTTTTCAACCTTTTACCCATCCACACCATCCCTGTCCACACAATGCTGGCTTTCAGCCGGGTTATAATCTGTAACGTTCAGCCCATGGAAGACTTCATTAATGGAAAACCCAGTCTAGAATAACCACTGCAGCATATTTTTCTCTTCTCTGCTTCTCTGAAGTTGTGAGCAGAATAACATGACAATCTTCAGGTAAGAGGAGAAAATTCATAGTAGAGTTGCCCCAAAGCACTTGGCTATTTTTGCTCCCTCTTCATCTCCTGTGGAAACTGTTGGTTATTGACTCTTTCCTGGCCTTATGCACAGAAGCCCATGTCAGGAGAAGTGGAAGCAGAGCCATGCCTGCCTCCTAGATAGCCTTGATTTAGCATCCCATGTATTCAAAAACATGGGAGAAATAATCAAATATTCTTGATGGGACAGAAGATCTAGTAAATTTTGGAACTTGTGGAGGCTTTGCAAATAAGGTCTGACAGAACACCAAAAATGATATGAATTTTCAAATCTGGCAACATCAAAGAACTCCCTGAATACATGGATTGTATTTATGTCAGAATTTATAAACCTTGTCCAAGAAGATGACAACACCTTCAGTCCTGAGTTCTTACCTGAAAGCCAGCTATAAAATGATTTGTGAACTTTTTTGGGTTAATTTTGTTTTCAAAACTGATTGTGTTTTCACGCAAGTAGAAGCTGCTGGTATCCTCATGCTATTTGACAGTTTCAGCTTTCTTCTTTGCTGGTAAAAAATAAACCTTTTCAAGGTAACAGATGCAAGTTTAGAACAAGTGTAGCCAGAAGGTGAATAAAATGTTTCATTATTTATATACTCTTTGGGCTTATCAAGCTGGAAAGTGGCATCATTGAGCTTCAGTTTTTCCACAAGATTTTTACTCAATCTCTGCATATTTCTGTTCCATCCTCTTTGCACTGAAGCTATGAAAACTGCATCAAAAATTACACCACCTTTGAAAATAATTTTATGGGATTATTTCATCCTTGTACAGGGTCCATTTCAGAGTTTAGTAGAAATGCTGGCTTTGAAACAGGAAGGAGAAATAGTTGTTTTTCTGAAAATGTCTTTATTTTACCCCAGAGGACAGTGCTTTGAGAAATGAGAAACTTTTAGGACTATTTAAGATAGCAAAAAGTCTTCTTATCCTTTCAAATTCTGCAGGCAGAAAAGGTATTTTTGTTGTTGTTATTCCTTTGGAGAATAGAAACACGGAAAATGAAGAGTAAACATCCAGATTCTCTATATTGTAGGTAAAAATGAAATCTTCAATCCATTCATCAAAGAGCTTTGAGTCCAAATTTCAAGGAAATCAGCCCTGCTCCATAGCAATTATCCTGAAAGTGACACAGTGACATTTTTCTTCTAGCATTTATGATCATCCATTAGCATGTAATACATACAGTATGGGGCTAGATTTGCATATCATCAGGCAGTACAACCGGAAGCATGACATCTGCCATGCTGTTACATTTGTCTGTGCTTTCAGATGTTCAGAGGCTATCTTGTCTTTTGAGGTCCTAGTCATGGACTAAATATGGGAGTATTCTTTCATGGTCATTGTCTAAATGTTTTAAGACAAGCATGAATGTGTGCATCTTCTGGACCAAACATCAGTTCTTACACACTTTGTGCCCTAAAAAAAAAAAGTCATAGCAGTCATTCATGGGGCCTGTAGTGCAAGACTAAAAAGCTAAGATTAAGCTTAAAATAAACAATTAAAATCCATTGCACATTAATTTCTTACTCTTATACTGGGTACTAAAGTTCTGAGATGTTCTGCCAAACTCTGTGACCACTTAATAATGAGAATGCAGCAAGTATTGCACCAAAGAATTCTCTAAGAATTGGTACAAAATCCAAATGACATCTGATTTTTTTTTCTTATGAAAAGAAGAGGATTAAGACAGTTTCCACTTCCAATTCTGCTCTCAAGTCAGATTGCCACTAAAAATCTCATGAGATTTAATAACAGTTCCACTGCGACAGTAGTTGCTCTCACAGTGTGGTGTTATGAGACCTGCTCACTAAATAGTTTTGCTGTTGACAAATCCAAACTTTAACTGTAATTTTCCAGAATTCACCTCATCTCTTCATGAAAGAGTAATATCAGTAAGATATCCAATCATTGCACCTGTTCTTATACTTCTTTCTTTCCCATCCCAGTCACATTGCTTTTCTCTTCTATAGAAGACTGGAGTGTGATTGTTACTCAACCCTGTAGACTTTTATTCAGTACTTCCTGACAAGAGGGATCTCTTTTATGTTTCCATATTAGAACTGACATTAAAAAAGAAATTAGAAAGAAAACAACTATTTGCAGCTGTTTTCCTTGCCTAGTTTTCCTGAAACCTCAACAAGCTGAGGTGTTCTTGATGGTGAGTAAAAAGATCAGTTAATAGTTTATTTAGGACTTTTCTTTATAAAGAATATTCTTCAGGAGTAGCATAACTTCAATGGTTTGGACTTATCTCCTCTGGTCACCCAAAATACAGCCATCAGACCCAATACATTTTTTGAGATTTTCAAAAACAGAGAGGCTGAGGTGGGAAGGGACCTCTGGACATCATCTAGCCCAACCCTCTGCCCAAGCATGGTCACCTTCTGTAGGTTGTTCTGGCCTGTGCTCTTGCATGTTTCCAGTATTTCCAAGGAGTAGGTCTGTGATTTTCTCCATAATTTATAGTAAGTGACAGGAATCTCCATAGGGAGATTTCTCTAAGTGGGACACAAATCCAACTGAAAGACTAGGAAGAGGAGATCCTGCATCTTGACGAGATACCCTCAAAGATCAAGGAGCCCAAAATCTGGACTCTTCCCTTTCTGACCCAGACTTATTTTTTCAAAAGTTTTTCACTGGTCTTGCTATGTAACAGGGCAAAGCAAAACTAATTACACTCATGGCAACTGACTCCGTTGGCTGGTGAGAGGTTCTATGGGTTCTTGTTCCCATGAAGGGCTCGAGTTAGGCCATTGAACAATAATGATGGATTTTGTTTATTTCTGAAGGTGAAAAGCATATAGCTTCATATGGGGTAGAAAAGCAGGAAGAGAGAGGAAAATTAAAGAGTATTTATTGATGATGTTTTTAAAATAAGAAACACCAGCACTCTCAGAGTTAATCTCCAGTCAACCAGAGAGAGAGAAAAACGTCTTTCCAACTATTAATCTAAACTTGCAGGAGCTGCTCCTTCCTGCACCTCACTCAGCAATGCACTCTCTCTGAGACGACCTCTATTACACTCCTCCCTCCCACACTTCCAATCTCATTTAAAAGCTATTTAGCCATGCCTCTGCCTAGTTACTCAAGTCCGTTTCCATTATCTGCAGCTACACTAGTTCTGCTGCCCTCTGAGCTGCTTGTCTGAAACACAAACTAAAGAGATAGGTAGCTTTCTAAGGGTCAGCAAACACTTCTTATCATAATTAGACAATTTATTTAATGCATGTTGATGAATCCACCTATACATTGAGCAGCCTACAGAAGGTTTTGTAGGGAAAGTGCCTTCTTTCAACACAGTGTTAATAAATGGCATTTGTATCAAGCAGGCGTTAGAATCGCATTTGCCCAGGCTACTCTATGTGCCAAAGTCAGTAAAAGTGATATTTGTTCTTGGATTTTTCATATTGTTCCTACTTTCAATCTATTGTAAAAAAAATCCTCATCCTATTCTCTATCCTTTGAATTTGTGTATTGATTGCTATTCTATTATTTGACATTATTTACTATGCACGTATTGGCACTATGTGTCTGCTAGCACAGGCTGAAAGCAGCTTCCCATTTTATGTTTCTTTGCGGTGTTGATGGACATCCCCACGCTTATGTAAAATTTTACTCACAATATGGAATAATGAAAATTCCTAAACCAAGATATGCTTTGCTCCTGAATTTGATCACAGTTATTCTTATGAAAGCTATTTGGAAATTTTTGCAATTTTCTGCTCTTACTGGTTTTATCTTGACTTAGCATATGATTCAGGAGGTGAAATAATTTAGCCATAAGAACAGTTTTTCAATCTTAGCGTCTGTCCTAGTTGATGTGCAGGGACAGAATATGCAAGAGAAGCCTCATCAGAAGTTTCTAACAGGCTCCAATTCATCACAGTGTCTCCCAGCCTGGAGAATGAATGAACAGAAGACCATGCAGAAATGAAACAGATAGTGGCTGGTAATGAGTGTCCTGAAAGGTAACTGCAGCTGTACTGCTGACTGCCTATTGCAAGTGACATGCTGCAACATGCTTAGAGAGAAAACTAACATATTTATGGTAACTGGGAGAATTGAAGCTCACTGAAAATTATTTTCAAGAATGTTAATTTAAGGCTATTTGCAATTAAATACTTATGGTATAGCTTCCGCTGTGTTTGCTTGCCTAGTACTGACTGCTGGAAGGTGAGACTGGTTTCTGCTTCAACTTCAGCATCTGTAAGTTTACCATCTTAGTCAAAAAAGGCTACTCTAGGAAAAAGAGAGCTACAGGAGGATGGTTGAGCAAGTTAATAGGCATATGATTAGTTGTTCTCTTGAATTGCTTGTTTCTCTCCAGGAACTGTGGCAGTAGTGTTGGAGCTGCACCAGTAAAGTGAATAGGGTAGAATGCTGGCTTGAGCACTGACTTGCTATCACCCTTAATGTGGGTTCATTACTGCTGCAGTACCTCAAATTTTTTTTATGTTCATGGAAGGGAGAGGGAGTAATGACTGGTAGGAAATGGAAATGGATAGGAAGACAAGGCATGAAATATGACCAAAAGGTAACAGATGACTTTATTAAATGTGTACGGAGACAGCTACAAGGCTTTCTTTCCTTTAAAGGCCTCAAGCACTTCTATAGAATAGATACAAATATAATAAAATAATTTTTAAAAGAGGTATTAGAAACTTCACCTATCTCCCTGTATCTGCAGATATTTACACTGACTAGTCTGGAGATTCTTTTTTGCAGATTTGTCAATAGCTTTTAAGGGTTAATGGAAATACATTGGAGTTTTAGTCTTTGAAGATAATCTGAAAATAAAAGTTGTATTTTTCATTTTCGCCTTTTAAGTAGTAGAAGTTACTCTTAGTTTTCTGAGTTCTTATCTCTGTTTTAGTGCCTCACTTGCCACATCTCTGCTGTTTTGAAAAAATAGTTTTAACAACAGCTGGAGCCAAGATCTTGTCGGAGTTGCCTCCTTTAGAGGAGATATCTCACCCTCTTCTCCTAAGGCTTCCAGTGTGTTACCCAGCTGCTAGTGTCACTTGCTGGAGAGCCGGTGATCATGGCCAGGGAAAGATAGAGCTCAATTTGTCTCCTCTTTAAGTAGATACCTGAAAAGGGGCGGGAGACAGCCTATGTCATAGAAGTGTGAGTTCCTCTCTATGAAGTGTGGTTCTGCTATCGATAGCTGTGAAAAGACACCCAGGTATTTTTCCTTGAAGTACTCTTCTTATTCCAAGGTCAGGATATTTACTACATTCTACCAATACTCTAAATTAGTTTTACTTCTGGAAAAGTTGAGCATACAATATAACACAGCAGCTCAGTGTTTTTTGCCTGCTGTCTCCAACTAAATTGGTTTTTTTGCCTCTGTTTGGAGGTGCCGGTGAAGTCTGAAGCTGTCTGGATTTGACACTAATTCTAGCACCTGAGACATTCCTGCCTGTGAAATCAAATTAGATTGTGTATATAATTTGTCACTGTCTTCCTGGAGATGGATTCTCATAAAAATTTGATGGTAGTCTTTGAAGTCACCAGGTATATACGACTAGAATAAAAGGAGTGGAGAAATCGGGCTTTTATCACTTAGCATTACCATCTTAATCTAAAATAAAAGCAAACTTTGAAGAAGGAATGGACCAGATTCCAAGTACTTCTGGGCAAAAGCTACCATTACTATGAAATTGGAACATCATCATAGAAGGTATGGTCCTTTTATTGTAGTAGGCAGACGGGATCAAATGGGGGACCAAGGACTGTCTGTGTTTGGCACCATTCAAGTACATACACAAAAACTATTTGCAAGGAATAGGCTGTCACTTAATATACTTTAGGCATTATTCTGTTGAAATATAAGACAGCATAGAATTTTAAATACGATTAATTTAATAGGTTACTTCATAATGGTTGCAAGTTATGTTTGGAAAGATATTATCCCCGTTTAGTTTGCTGGCCAACCAGTCTTGCTACACCTGAATGCTATTTCTTACTGCGACCTTTAAAAATCTGCAATCAGTGCTGTAATTGGAGATGATCAACTGGCAGAGAAGAAGAGAAGTACTGATAAAGTGGTAGAGGATTTGAGGTCAAAGAGACTCACCAGTTTCTTCTGAAAATGAAAAGAAAGGAAATGCAAGAATCTATAGGCCAATTAATGGCGCAATTAATAGGTAGATACATAGAGAAAAGAGTCTGAATACTTAACATTAAACAAAACCATAAAAACTGCTATAATTTTTGTTCAACCAGCGACTCTGCTTGATGATGGGAACATAATGACAATTTTCATTACATGTGGTAGGTCATTTAGAGGTACCAAAGGCCAAATTGTTTTGTAACAGAATTTGTCATCACCCTTTTTGCACCTGCAATACAAGTAAATTTTGAATAAATTTCTTTCATTACTCTAGACCTCATTAGCATGAAACACAGTTTTGGTAAGAATAATAGAGTGGGGTATTTAAATTTGATCGTGACCTTTCAGAGTCACTGCTTTACAAACTGATAGGTGTCCATTTAAAGCTGAGAGAGAATAAAGGCCATCTGGCTGCTTAGTCTTGCATGGTGGGTTATAAAAAAAGCTATCGTACTGTGATTGATAGACTGAGTTTCAGAGAAGCCTTGCAGAGGGTTCCCTGGGAAACAACTTCACATGCAGCAGTGTTTCCAGCTCTCTGAAATGACCATCCAAAAAAAAAAAAGTTCATTGATCATGACACTGAAAGAAATGGAAAATATTTTCAGAGAGGTTAAATTAGGGGATGAAATATGTTAGAAAACTGGGACCTGGTTTACTTTCTCCAGGAATCTAACAAGCTAAGGCAATACTGAGGATAAATGTACTGAAACTGTCCCTTTCACAGTTGTCAAGTTGCTGTCATACAACTGCAGCCAAAATATCCAATTTAATGAGCTGATGGGAGAAAACTAACCCTTATTTTAATTTTTGGTTTGGACACTCTCCTGCCTCCACCCCCCCACCCCCCCCCCATTCATTTCTGGATGTATTTCAAGTTTCTGACTCACTTTGTTATCTGTGGCACAGTAACTATCATGAGAACATCTTTTTGGGGCTTAATATAATCAGGAATGTTGATGTGACATTTGGGGGGTTTTTTTCAGACCATCCAATCTACTGTGATGAATAGTCTTGCAACTGCTTTTAATTTCTTCAGATTTTTTTCAGGTTGCTTGTTTTTTTCTTTTAAATAAAAAATATTACTTCAACTAATATAATAATAGCTTCAGACATATAAGTGCTTCAGCCCACCCTGGTGCCTGGGGTTATTCCTCCTGAGGTACAATTCTTGGCATTTCCCTTTGATGAACTTCATGAGGGCTCACCTCTTCAGGAACATAGTTGTCTAATTAACAGACCCAGCACCTTGTACAGAACCGGGTGTAGAAGTATCTCAAAAAGTGCTTTGGAGAGCAAGTGGCTGCTGAAAAACTGGACATGACAAGGACATGGTCCAGATCACAAACTGAAGAAATTATCTTTGGAGGATCAGGTAGGTTCAGAGGGAGGGTTTGGCCACCCAAGACTCAGGCTACAGGGGGTACCTGGTGCTTCTGGGACTGGGAGTAATGGAAACATCCTCTGATTGAGGAACTGACTTGCCAGCTGAAGGAGCTGCCACAGGAGGTGAGCAGGTTTAGCCACATCCAGGAGGACTAACAGGATCTGCACAGAGACCTTTCAGAGGCAAGAGACTGAACCTGTGCCACACCAAAAGAGGGATGGCCAGAGGCTGTAATGGATTCAGGGCTGAATGACAGAGATGGAGGAGGCTGGAGACATGAGACTTGGCAAGAGAGGAAGGCTCCTACTCCATCTGCAGACTGGCAGGGACAGGTTCAGTGCCCTGAAAGGTGACAGGGGGAACAAGCTCCATCATGAGAGGCTTCAGACTTGATCAAACTTGAACCAAACATCTGCACTAGGAAGAAGCAACAGGTGAGAGTGGTTGGGGAGGACAGGAATGTTCACCTATCATTCACATATGTTATCTTATATAAGCCCAATACAACAAAATCTCTAATCAGGCAGAGGAGCAAGACTGGATAGAAAAATTTTAGAGGAAACAGCAGTGATGTCTCAGGCATCTAGAGCAGGCTAGGGGCTGTGTTTATAGACTGTGTTGTTAAAATAAGGTATCTGTATTTCATTAATGTGAATTTCATGCACCTAATATCCATTTTAAGACCCAATACTACTGGTCATAGTATGCTGTCGTTATCTCTTTCCCACATGTGGTCAAAGTTGGTCATGGTTGTCCTGTTGGTTGTGCTTCCTGAAAGGAGCAGTGTACTTCTCCAGCACACAAATGAAAAGATGTTCTCATAACCAGGCTATAAGCTAAAGGTCATGTCATGTCCTCTTTCTTGGCTCTCCAATGCAAACCAGACGAATCTCATGAAACAACACAATGTATTTATTGGGTTTTTAGAGTTGAGGAATGTGACTTTGCTATCAGTGCAACCACAAGCAGAATGTACACAAGCCCTGGGAACATCTTGAAGAAATTAATTTATCAAGGGAATATTGAAGTCATAACTACTCCCAGAGGAGTACCAGTCAAGAGTTTGTACTGTGACTGGCTAGTGCTGAGGATGGTGTTTAAGCTTTTCCTTTTCCATCCAAGTGCACAGAACTTTTAAACTAAACTGGATTTCATATATACCACAGGAATATTTCATTTAACTTGCCTTTTTTAACTTCCCATTTCCATTCTTTCCTGGAATGCTGCACATTGTAATTGCATAGTTTCTCTGTATACTTGAAATTTACTCAGATTATTTATCCCTTCATGGCACATACATTTCACAGAATGGCATTAAGTATGAAAAACTGATAAACCCCTCTTCTGCACTCTCTGAACCCTATCCAGCTTTCTGTGAAGTGACTGGAAAGATTCCCATCAGTGTTCAGGAAACCCGAACTCTTAAAAGATCTGTGAGGGATGTGGACCACTCTAGGAATTGTTCTGCTCTTCTCATAGCAAATGCAAAGTCAGACTTCTGTGTGAATGCTGAACATACTGTGCAGAGTCTGTGAGCCTCTTTGGGTCCATTGTTATTTATAATAGCTGTTGATTATACTTCATTTTTCTCCCTGAAGGTCCCAAAGGACAATGCAAACATCTGGTTGAACAGCAATCCCTAGATCAGCAACTGTTGCAATCCAGCTGCTACCAAACTAAGACATGTCAACTGCTTAGCACTCAAAGGCAGGGAAAATTATAGCATCTTTAATCCTCAGACTTGCTGCTGTCTCCTGTGCATTTTGCAAAATTTCCAGTACATTTTCTGAGATTTCAGACATCAGATACCTCAGCTGGAAGAGCATTTCTTAAAATCAAAATCTTAATAAATCATTGAAGAGTGGCTGCTGTCCATTCATTAACAACGTGGAATAAGGTACCTATCCATGGACAGCAATTTCATCACTGGTCATCACTGGAATGCCTGGGACATTCTAAAGAGAAAGAACTGATCCTGAAGTATGCACCCAGATGGACCTGCCCCTCTTTGTTAGATTGGCCTTATGTCCACCGTTCAAACTCTGATCTTTCATGTGACTCAGAATTTTACACAGTGACTCTTGTATTCACCTTGGAGTCCTTGGTTAAGTCCTTGCTTTCAGGAAGCTGTCCTGTACTGCTTTTAGAAACCTGTCCCATATTGCTTTCAAGTATTCCAGTAAAAAACACAGTGGCTGATGCTTTGTCCCAATAATTTATTATACTGCCTCTTAAAAGGCACAGCTCATTCTTGCATTAAATTTTGTTAATGTCTTCTTTCAGCCATGAGTGCACGGAATACACAATTCTCAGACACTAAGTTTATGTACATAAATCTGCTCCAATAATAAACATTTGGTATCTGGTTTTCTTTTTCTAGGAAAGAGATTACAAATCTGTTCTTTTCTGTTTTAATTTATAATCTATTCTTGGACTCCTGGTGTTAAATGAATTTTAAACTTTAAAATAAAAGATTTTCTAGATTAACTTGTGGCCATGACTAAAGTTCCTTCCTTTCCTAACACATTTGAACAGATTTATGGCAACTTTGCTATGTCTCTATTAGTAAACTGAAGAGAGTCTGGCCTTGGTCTCAAGCACGTTTTATGATCATATGTGCTGATAAATATTTAACGCTCTGAATTGCATGAGTTTGGCTTGAGCAAACTGATTTCCCCCAAGAATAGATCAGGGAATATTGATATTTCAGAAATCCAAAGGTGACCAGGAGTAGGATGCCCAGAGTGCATATTTGTTTTGAAAGTCACTGAGATGTACTTAGTGAGGCCTCCCCAGCTGGGTGTACAGTGTTAGCTGTGTGAGTATAATCTGTCCTCTGAGGCAGAGGACAAGCAATGTCTTGTTATTTTAATCACATAATATAAACACAGCTTTTGTGCAAGCTCAAGTAGGCATTATGGAAGTAGTCATTAGGAAGAAACCTAGATAGAACACCCTATTCAGCTGTGTACAGGAGACATATCCACAGAGATATGTAGACACTTCACCATTTTTAGAATCCAGACTCCCTCAGTTTCACAGGAAAAGGTATCTAAATGCCTCTGTATTGTGAGTAAAGAGGTCTAGAGGGAGAGTGGTTAATGTTTTTAAATCTCTTCCTACTGTCTCTTTGTTCTTTCTTTCCTTATTTCTATTGCATTCTTCTTACATGCAAAATTATTTTTTTCTGATTTTGAATGAGTATATATATATTACATTGCTCTTTTATAATATTATTGCTGTAGAGATTTATTGGGCAAGTAAGATTGCCCCTACATAATATGATGAAAATATAACACATTTTAGAATTCATCTGAGTCAGATTTAATTTCTTGACAAACTGTATATTTTAAAAAAAGTTATTTCATAAAAATTAAACATAGTGCTTTTTCAGTCATCTGTTGCAACCATCTGCTGCTGATATATTATTTTGATTTATCATCCGGAGCCTGGCAGGACCCCATCCTGTCCCCAAGGAAGTCAACTGCAATTTTATTATTCCCTTCACTCAAAGCAGAATAGAAACTTCATTCAACTTACTACCCAAAGTGAATTATAATGTAATCTTCTTCCACTACTCTGCAGTTAAAGAGTTTAAAGTTTCTGCACCAATGGTATTGTCATATTGTAATTTTTAGCAAGTTCTATTTAAACATAACGGCCCTGTCACAAGCTTTTTTGCAGTTGTCTGTAGGTTAATGATATTTTAAATTCACAAGAAAATGTAACAAGTACAAGTAGTTTGGAACGTACTGAGTTACAGGCACTGATCTCTTTAAGAGGACACTTATTTGGCACATCAGCCACCAGGTTCATTAATTTTTCTCAAAGAGGTATATTAGGTTTACATTCATGCAGTCTCCCTGAAGTATATTAGTATATCTTTTGTATTTTCATATTATATAAACCATATTTTCATGTCCTATTATTGACAGCTGCACTCTAATATTAGAAACTAAAACCTTGTGTTTGCAAGTGCAACCTGTCCAAATATTTCAGATAAGATGTTTCAAGACTAGCTATTATTTTTTCTAATAAAACAGCAGAGGTATTTTCTATTTAAATATTTTAAAAAAACCCTTATTCATATGCACATACCCTCTTTCTGTATAAAGATTCTTTTTAAAACAAATGAAACAATACTTGAACTGTCCTTTATACATATGAAATACAGCTGTATTACAGGCATACGTACATACACCCCTGCTGAACAGATTGTATCATTAAATGCCTAAATAAATATTTTTATTTTGACAGCAATACATAATATATTTCTTTAACCACAAATATTAGGTGTTTCCTGCCTTCAGAAACAGCTTTTTGGAGATCTGTCTTGAAATTAGGCATTTTTAATCACAAATACAGTTTCAGCCATGAATATTGAACAGCTACAGGAGCCTGACCATTCCCAGAAATATTTATGGAAGTGACTAGGTTTAGCAGTGAAGAGGCAATGCTGTTAACTCCCATGCAAATTTCAAAGCACTGGGCCTAGGTAAAATTAAAGCTAAGTATAAAAAACCCATTAAAGTACTTCTCTGCCCTTTAAGATATTAAAAATTACTCAGACTTCAGTATGTCACACCTTCCTACAGCCGGAAAAATGAAGTTGACAGCTGTGTATAAATTAATGGTTATTCAAGAAGTTAGTGTAAGGTACACACAGATATTGGCTGTGGTTTATGCTCAGAAGTACAGAATGAGCAGAATGAAATTGAAGCACAGTCAGGGTATGTGGTCTCAAGTGAAATTCTGTATGTCAACCCTGGGGCAGATTATACTTATAATTGTGATTAAGTGGTTATGATCAAATTATGGCTCTCATCTTGAATGAGTCGAATTCAGCAAGTTACTCTTAGTATTTGCAAAATCCTTGGAAAGAAGGTATCCTACAACAAAGATGCATCTAAGCTAGGATAAGAAGAGTCATTATCTAACAATACGATTTGGGGATCTCACGGAAGCTGCTCAGTAACTGCATTTGTCATGCTTAGCAAGACATTTAGTCTGCATGTCCAACTCCCTGGCCTCACCTTGTGCAAACTGTATCTATAGGTGAAGTAATTATAATTAAGTCCTTCTACTCTGAAAAAGAAAAACAAATGGAAGTAAAAATTATTATGATTTCTGAGCATGTTGATAAATCCAGACAAAGGTCACTGGGCAGAGGAAGGAACTGTTTTTTTCATTCCATACAAGTCTTTCATCTCATGGTGTCTCTGTCTTAAAAAATGAGAGTTTTATTTACTTTTCCAAGCAAGTACTTTAAAATAAATAAGTCTGTTGGGAAAAAAAAAGCAACCAAACCTGCCTATTCTGTCCCCTTGGAGCATATTTCTGACAACAGTGAGGAGAGGAGAGGAAGGTGACTGGGAACAGTCAACATGGGTTTGCCGAGATAAATCATGTGGGACCAACATGATTGTCTTCTACAGTAACACAGCTGGGTTCATGAACAAGGAAAGAGTGGGGATACCATTTGCATCAACTTTGGCAAGATTTTCGCTAATGTCTCCCACAATGTTCTAGTATTCATGTTTGGACACCACAGTCAGGCCAGGTGGGTAACCAGATGAGTAAGAAGCTGGATAGGCAAGCTGATCAAAAGAAAAATACACACTGCATCAAAAGCTAGAGAAAAAGTAGTGACTTTCTTCTTCATGTCTTCTTTTATTTTCCTACTGGGACATGAAGATGGTGGCTGGAGCAGTAACTCTCTGAGGAGAGGCTGGGGGAGCTGGACTTGCATATCTTGGAGCTATGGATTTGCAGGGAACTTAACATCAGGCACCAGTGTCTCTGTGGAGGTCGTCAAGGATATGTAGCTGTGCTCATCACAGTCATTCAGGGACACATCTATGCAGACAAGGGACAGTGAGCATTAACTGAAGCAGGACAAGTTCATCCTCAAGATAAAGAGAAATTTTTTTCCACAACAGGACAGTCAGGCAGACTGTCATGTTTTGGAGTCTTGGAGGTTTTCAAGTCCCAACTGGAAGAAGCTGGAGGGGCCTGGACTGGTCTTAGAGCTAAACCTACTGTGAGCAGGAGGGTGGGCCAGAGGCCTTCTGAGGTCCCTTCCTGCCTGAATTATTCTGTGATTCCATCATCCTCCATTATTCAGTATACAAAGCAAGGCTAAAAGGATCTTTTCTCTGACTTGACACCATCATTCCACTGTTTTTCACAAATAGATGATGAAGAACAATTAAAAATGAAGGTAGTTTTTTTATGTAATTTCTTCTCCTTGCTGGTTCTCTGATCCATGTAGCTTATTCCACAGTGTTCTACCAAAATGCAGAAGAGTATATCAAGGAAATGTATTTTGGGTTAATCACTTTTCTGGGGAGTCTCAAGACAAAAGTTCATTCGTGCAACATGGTTTTCTTACACATCCTACCAGGTGCTTGTTATTTACCCTAAGAAACAGTGTTAGTAAGAATACCTTTAGAATATTGAGAATATTTTTAATTTCTCTCAAGAAAATAGTATGCATCTCTTCCAAACTGTTTGACAGCAACAGGTACAGATAAAAAGTCTTAATAAAATGTCGGATGATCATGTTACCAATAACAGGCTGAGAAGTAGATTTAAGGAATGTACAGATTTAAGGAATGTACACTTCTTCTGATACCTTTACTCAGAAGTTTTAAGCTTTTTTGAGATCTAATTACTCCCCCCTTAAAACAAACAAACAAACAAAAACAGAAAGGAAAAATCCTTCAGGCTTAACACAGTCACTGGCCTGCTGCTTGTATTAAAAGTCTAATTAGAATTTAACAACTGTGAATGAAGAAGGACGAAAAGAATTGAAGCCTCAAATGCTATTTCAAATATTGGGAAAGGCTAGATGAATCTCAACTTTGGGCACATTAGGTAAATGAGACCTAGAGGCTGATTTTATCTAGAGAGTGGGAACTATAATAATTTCTAATGTAAGTGGATACAACTTCATTTCCGTAAATGAAGCCAGAGCTGTACTCTTCCCAATCACCCTCTATATCACAGGCTATTTTAGATTAATGTGCTGCTTTTTATTTCCTGTTTTTCCTATGATCTTTGGCAAGTACTTCACCTTTATAGGTGAGATCCATTTCACCTAATGTTGTCTTTTAAAAGTTAGGCATCTATCATAAAATGTACTCGTTGTATAGACAACAGAGATTATAAATCATGCAATTGCTTCTTCTTCTCCTGCAGTAGCATGTAACTCACCCACTGGGATTGTTGGGGAGCAGCAAGGACTCAACCAAGTCACTGTGGGCCCTCCAGTCTGACCTCCTGTCACCAGACACTCACACTTGAGGCCTTGCTGCCAGTTTTTCCCTACACTGATGTTCCAGTTCTCAGCAAGAATGCTGAGCACTGACAATTAAATCTGTTTCTAGCTTCTTCTGTCTCAGCCCACAGATGTTTTAACAGCTTTCCCACTACCTTGCTAGATAGATTCTCCTGCCCTCAGTGCTAGACTCCAGCTTTTAGTCAACAATGCAGTTATTAGTGTCACAAACCATCCTCTAACTCAGAGACTTCCTTTCTCTTCATGACTGTGCAATAACTAGGAATGTCAGATACAATCTTGTTTGCATTTAAGGAACATCAGAGATGTATGCTACACATATGTACCATAACATGTCAAACAGTTATCTCTCCAAAGCTTTCTTTTAAATCTGTTTCAAACATTTTTTTCTTTCATGTTGTTTTAGTGATTTATGATTCTAGACATACGAAAAATCAGACATATACAATGATTTTTTATAAACATTGTTAAATGTTTATAAAACAAAAGATATTTTAAAGTATATATATAAAACAAGGCAGTGTACCATTAGGCTATTAGCCTTTGTGCATTACAATTTGTACTTTTTAAGTGTACTTTCACACTAATTGAAGTTAACGATTGAATCTTCTGCTTTAATTACATGTGTCAGAAGTAATTTATCAACAGACAAGTAATTAATCTGTGCTTTAATAAACAATATCTCATATGATCTATAAAAGATTTTTTAATCTGCTTTTCTGGCCCTTGGAAATCCCAAGGATATTTCAATGCAGATTGAGTGAGAACCATATTTTCTTAAGTTTTTCACTACAAGTTGGTTTTTGATGTAGCTTATTAAAAGAAAAGTGGTAAGAAATCAAGGCATTTTGATAAAAATCAGATATCTTTCCTCAAAAGACACACACACAAAAAGTGTTTTAAACCTCTGAATACCCATCAAAATTCACAGAGGTTTCAAAAGAGGTATTTTACCTGCAAAACAACAGACAACGCTGTTTACTGTTAAAAATGGCCTCAGAAATTAACTTAATGGCAAGTACTTGGGAAGAAAGATAGCAAATCCATAACAGCAGATGGAAGGGAAAAGTTAACGTTGTCGATGTATCAGGCATAATAAGATAATAGTTCTTTCATTCAGTCTGTTTCTAGCCAATTGGAATTTTTTGTGCAGAGACTGCAGGTTCACTAGCATAGCACCATCCAGTTATAGCTTCCCTTTATTACTGTGAAAGAGGGACTCACTTAGATCTAAGCAAGCACAGAACTCTCTCTCCCTGCTGCCTTTGTTCACCTCCTCTGGAAAATCTCAGCATGAGATTTAATCCTTTAATACTTCTCACACTCTATTTTACCTGCTCTTTTTTATGCATATTAAGTTTTTAACTACCTGTTATATTTGGTTTTTTTACTTCTCTATAGATATTCTTCCAATGTTATTTATATCTTGCCTTTAAATTTGTGTTTTTCTGCATCAACAACTTACTCTGGTATCATTCAGTATTATTGCTATTATATCGTTCAATCACATTGTTTAGTGCAGTTGGCTTTGCAACTGCTACTGATTTGTTCCGAGGATCATGGAATCACAGGATCATAGAAAGATTTGGGTAGAAAGGAACCTTAAAGATCAACTAGACTAGGTTGTTCTATGTATAGTTTTTATGGTGTGCTAATAATTATTATCCACTTCCTGTTCTCAATATCAAAACTACTACAATAAAATAACCCCCAAGCAGTTCTAGAAAACATCTAATTCTTTTTTTTATTCTTGCTGTTAGTGCACTTTGAGCTGCTGAGATGTTACTAAGGTGAATAAACAAATGTGGTACAGCAAACACCCCAGTATTTTGCAATTGCTATACTTCAATTAATGTAGTTTAAGTTAATTTACAGAGGTTATTTTTTTGCTAAAACTAACTTGTTTGAAAGCATGGTGCTTTTTGTTTAATGATGGATGAGTGGGTGAGTGTACAATCCCTGTAAGATCTGAAGTGGAACCAGAAGGTATCATCTTGAAGAAATAACCCTTTTACTATGGACATAATTGAGTTTAACTAGTTCCAAATTATCTGAAGGAAGGAATTCTAGAAGAGGAAAAAGCAAATTGTTGCTTTGGGCAAAGCAGTCCATTCATCCTGGCCAGACTTAGACATGATTAGTCAGTGCCAGACTTTTACATATTCTCATGTAATAAGCTTTGTTTTATATTAGGACACATTTTCTCTTTCAACAAAAATATCATTCAAAGTTGTATAAAAATATATATACAAACTGAATGCTTGTTGGATGGTTTGCTTTATCTTTCCACCAGCTTCTAGTTGACTGCACATCTTCAGCCACTGCTTCTCACTAAAACTCTCTGAATGTTACTTAAGGGAAGAATGTGTCCTCTTTAAGGCCAGAAGGAATAAAAAAAATGCTGGAATGAGGAAAAAGTAGATTGGCACAAGCAAACTAGAAATAATGGAAAGGGAAAGAAAAGCAGCGGACAAGGGGTACTGAGATCATAAATAGAAAGAGAGATTAGAACAAAATGAAAATAAAAAATCATTTGGAATATGGATTTTAGTTGTCAGCTCAGATACAAATGTTGTGGGGCAAAGGCAAGTCAATTGAATGAGTGAGATGGGAAGAGATTGAAAATGAGTTTTTCTGCTGTAGGAAGAAGGACTGTAGGAAAAGGACTATGGAGAAGATTTACCATGTTGGAAACTGAGAGGCTGACTAAGTGAAAGGATGGACAAGGAGCTGGGACTTGAATAAGAATCTTGCAATGGTGAAGGAACCAGGAAACACCTGGGGCCAGGGGAAATGGTAGGGGTGCATTGGTGGAGGGACTGGACAGCAAAAGTGATGAGCTGGGAAAAGGTATGAGGAGTGAAAAGATCAATATATAGACAGTGGCAGCCAGAAGAGAGGTGATCAAGACTAGCTGACAAGGCAACCATAGATATGTATTTAATTAATGCAAATTACAGTCTTATCCCTTCCACAGAGTGTAAGTTTTGATATTCTGGACCCTGATTTTGTTTGTACCAATGGTCTCACCTGTCTTTTTTTTTTTTTTTTAAAGTTAGTTAAAATTTATTGAAAATTTCACATAACTAATGAGAGAAAATAGAAGGAATATAAATAAAGACTATTTCTCTTTCCTAGATATTGTTCTGCAATTCAGAGTTGGTTGCTCTGGTAACTTCAAAAGATACTTTTTCCTCCTGAATTGAGAAACAAGCTGACTTGTAAAGCCACACAGCCAAGTAGTTTGAGCAGATGGTGAGTGACCTCAGAAAACAGGAAAAATGAAAGGATTATTGAAATTGTCTCATATTAGGGCTACAGCATCTGTCTTCCAAAGGAAATTTCTGAAGTACTTCTTTTATACCATTCACTTAACAGTTTTCCTCCTAAGTCTGTTATTTAGGTCAGAGAAAAACGGTCCTTCAACATCATCTTGAAATGATCTTGTCTCAAATATCTGACACAATCTCATTGCAATTTCTCTGCATGGTACAAAATAAGGTTGTTTCCACATGTGTGAATAGAATAGAGTCTTCTTTTTGTGCTGAGATTATAGAAGAGCATAGCATAGAATAGGATATCATGACATAGTATATCATAGAATAGAATAACATGACTTAGCGCGGAATAGGATAGGATAGGATAAGATAAGATAGGATAGGATAGGAGAGAAGTGTTTACATGTGTTTTGAAGAAGATAGATGACAAAAATTCTCATGTAGCTCCAGTGTGTTCATGAAAGTTATATCAAAGAAGAAAACATGCAGCACACTTTGGTTTCATGTTAATAAATTTTACAATCCTTTCAAGGAAAAAAACAAATTCATAAAAGAATTTTTTATTTACTGCTAGTAGAAGTAGAAAACCACCAAAAAAAGTTACACATTATTTCTATGATACTTATCTAATAATCCTGTAGAAAATTTAGACAAATATGTATATTCAGATTTAGATTACTGTCATATTTCCCTCATGACTTTACATTCAGGATAGAATTAATTGTAAATGAGTTTAAGACTTCTTCCTACTAGAAGGATGAAGAACTTTGTAAGAATGAGAACAAGTAAAAGATGATATTCAGAATTAAGACTGATCTTTGAATAGGGTAAGAGCATCATGAAAACTACAGAGTACTGTGATGGGTAGGAAGTTAAAATATAGGAGTGTATGTATGCGTGTATAGGTACAGAATAGATACATATTTATACCTACAGCTAATCAGTTCATCCTGACCCCTGTAATGTGCATGAACTTTTGAGTTTACATAGTCAAAAGATGTGTCCTTTGCCAAGGCTGAATTTTGTCTGCTATCATGCTGTCAGTGACCAATCTTGGTGATTACCCTTCTATTTCTATTTCTGTCTCTGGCCATAGACAGAGTTTGGCTGGTGACTGTGCACTACTAACCCATGACTATTTGATTTCTTTAAGAGTCTCATTCACAGTTTTTGATGTTTCTCTTTTCTGTGTTCAAATGAAGCGTGAGCTTGAACAATTTATGATGGTCTACTCCAGACCTCTAGCAGAATGAACTGGCAGAGTAGTTTCTTGTACTAACTTCTCTTCTAGAAGTCATTTGACTTGTCTCCATCCCAAAAAGATCTAAGTTTTCCATCTTTGTCTTTAATATAATTTAGGATTGGCTATTAACAAGGCTGAACAACCTTTATTTAGTTATGAAAAAAGGCCTATGTGTGGGATCTGATTTTGTAGTCTTACCTAAATTCTGAGAGAGAAAACCACAGATGTTTTGCATTCTCTGGGAAGGCATCCTATACACTCTTTGATGTTATATTGATATCAATTTATTTAGCATTCAAGCACTAGATAGAGCTCCCAGAATTTAAAACAAGTAGAAACTTGCCCTGCACTCACCCTGTGGAGGGTATCAATAGTAAAATACAACTCATTGTATGTAATGATGATAGAATCAGGGCAGGATTGGTATATTTTACCAGTCTGGCAATTGATTTCATGTATTGTTGGAGGAAGTCAGAGACCTCAAACTTTGTCAGGTCCCAGCTGTCCAATGGACTGTTACAGTCCTTAAAAAAACCATTCTTAAAATTTCATAAAAGCATCTCTTCTGATTTCTGTTTGATGACCTAGAGAAGGGCTGAGTTTCTATAAAAAATTTCATCTGTCCCTGTCCAGTGGGATACAGAAAAACATATTTCTTAAACTGAAAGCTATGTGTTCTTAAGAAACATATGAAGACATCTCCACCCTTTTGGTGACTCTTAGGTTGTCAGGGACAAAATCTTTTTTTTTTCAACAGGAAGACTGTGATTCAGGTACTCCAGGGCACTGGAGCTTTTCTATGTCCTTTTACATCTTAGCAGTGAAGAAATTATTTTCCAAAATGTGCAAGATATAGTAAAATTTATTCATCAAGAGTCAAAGCATATCTCAAGCTGAGAAAGCTTTTTTTTGACATCTCTGATCTCTACTGTGCAATACTTGATATAAAGCTTATTTTAAAATAATCCAGAACCTCTGAAATAGTGTATCCAAATTATGGTCCTTCTCAGGAGAATTAAAAATGGGTTAGTGAAACTAACCTTATGCTGTTTCTGGAGCTGGCTTAATAACTGAAAAAAAGTTATTTAAGAACTTTCAAAAGAATTCTTAATAAGACAAAAATTACTTAAGGCCCTTTAAAAACAACTCTTATAAGTTTAGCAGTTCAGACAAATCTACAGATCTTTTTGTTCGTTTTCCCATAGAGAGAGCTGCAGGTAGTTTTTAGCCTCCCAAAATCTTGGAGAGAGGCTGCTCCATCTGAGGATATCCTTTTTCTTCTGGACTGGCATGTAATAGTTTCTTTAAGCATCAAAATGAGAAAAAGGTTAAAATTTAAATTACTGACTTTAGAAGAATAATTGAGGAAAATAATCCATAATCTGCACTGCCAGGGAATCTACCAAAGCAGATAAAAACCTTTGACCCTTTTGTATCAGATTAATCCTGCATGAATGCTGTATAATGGGAGAGAGATAAGCCTCTAAGACTGAGTATTAGAAAGTGACAGCTCATTTTTTTGCTGTGCACAAGAAGTGAAAAGAGTCACCATGCAGATGATCTACTGATTGCAAATGTCCTGCCCTGATCTATTAGGTTGGTGAGTTCTACTCAGTTCACCCCCCTGCTCACACAATCTAATAGCCTAATCTCTGATAAGGTTGGTAACTCAGAGATGTATCTCACACCAGAAGAGTAGGGCCATTTCTTCTGGACCACAGGGGCTTGAACCCAGACCTCAGATGCGTACAGCTGTGTCTTCTTGGCTGAGATTACATCAGCCTTGCATAATACACTGAATCAAGGTTGACAGTTTCAGTATTTGGATGAACTGTGCACATCTATAGCTTTATACCACTGATTTAATGGCAGTTTAAAGTGTTCCTTATGATTAAGAAGTTGCTTTCATTCTGTTAGAATTCATGTAGAATCAGTTTTACATGGACAACATAGAAGTATTAATATTGCCACTTGTGTTTGTGAATAGCAATTCAGGTACATATGTTTTCTCATAAGTGTTGTAACAGAGTTGTTACAAACCTCAGTGTAATTCAAAATCAGTTAAAAAAAATTAACAACTCTCCTCTTATTTCCTGAGCGGTTCCTGCTCTCCGATGTTCCAGTGCAACACACAATCAACAGAACAGCTCTTACACCATGTTCTTCCCTCCTTCATAAACAGGTAATGACTGGAAAAATGGAAGGGCAAGCAATGACTGTGTCTTTTAACCACCTGATATATTATCATATGCCACTGAAGTTCCCTGAACTATATTTACTGTGTCTCAACAGCCAGCTGTCCATTGGCTTAGAAAGGGAAAAAAATCAAACCAGTATTAAACTGCTTTTAACCTCTGTTTTTAAGGTAAACTAGAAATGAGAGGGTAGACTTCAACTGAGTGACCTGAAATCATATCAAAAAGACACAGCTATAATTTATCAGAAAAGGAGAATTTCTGTTCCCTCTACCTGACCACAAAGACTGTGAGTCTGTTAGAGCCCTTAGCTGGGAGGGTAGTTTCTCAATTTCCTTAATCTCTGGCATCATCCAGGACTTTGCATGGAAATTGCAGGTAGGAGGACAAACTATTGCATGTATCATTTTACTGCTCTGGTAACATAAACTGTGCAGGTTTGGCCTCTAGGGAGCACTGCAGTAAGATAATTGAAAATTATGGAATATCTCTACAACATCTCTATTTTGCGAAACAATGTCTGCTGTAGGAGAAAATCAGGGCATGGGTCCATACATGGGACCTGATAAGATGCATCCATAGGTTCTGGCAGATGAAGTGGACAAGCCATTATCCATATTTGAGAAGTCATGGCAGTCCAGTGAAGTTCCCACTGACCAGAAAAGGGATCACAACCCTTTGAACCTGACAGTTCAGACAGTTTGTCAGTCCACCTCACTGTTCACTAACCCAGCATGTGCTTCATTAGTTTGCCTATGAAAATGTTACACAAGTGTCAAAAGCCTTGCTGAAGTCAAGGTAACTCAAGATACTACTCTCCCCTCATCAATAAGCCAGTCATCTCATTACAGGTGCTATTATGTTGGTTAATCACGGTTTTCCTTTTGCACATCCTTGCTGGCTATTCCCAATAAACTTCTTATCTATATGTTTGGAAACAGCTTATAACTGCTGCCAATTCATGCCCCAAACCTCCCGGAATGCTTATGCACCAGTGTTTTCCTTCCAGCAGATTTCATACCAACAGGAAATTCTCTCATGAGTTCTGATAGAAGGGCCCCCCTCCACCTTTACCATACTACTGTACTAGGTTTTTTTCATTATGATTTGTTAGCCCTTTCAGATTCTTTGCTTGCCATAGTCCACTCTCTGACTGGGCTCTTCTTGTCACTTTTTGCCATCTGATATTTTATGCATCATGCTTATTTACTTCCTAATGACTAGTAAAAATGCTGAGTATCATGAGAATTTATCTTTAGCCTTGCACACCTTCACTAGTTAAAAAACCCTCCATTTGACTAAAAAACTTTCATTTTAAATAAACTTCCATCTTTTGGTACCTTCTCATTAACATTTTGAACATTTAACACCTGGTTCATGATACTAAGCATTTTTAAAAGCTACGTCAACTCAAACTCTAATAAGTTTTTACTGAATAAATCTAAAAATGCATCAAAAAATAGGTGAGCAGTTTGCTCAATAAGACTTATTTTCTGTAGTTCCATGCCTACTGCCATGCTTTATATTCCCCATACATAAGATGTAGTTTATTGAAAACCTTATCATATTTTTTCATTACTTCCATAACTTTGTCAGTAGCTCCAGCTAGCAGAAGAATCAGAGAGTATTTCAGGCTTGTGGCTGTGGATGTGAAAGAAATAGCATTGCCTACATCAGATGACTGCAATGGATTAAATGTGTTTAATTTCTCCCACAGTTGATGGCTTGGCAGCAACAGAAGCACTATCAGGAGCCTTTGTATGCAAATGGAGTACACAGCAAGGATCATGTCAAATCAACCAAATCTATTAAATATTTATGCGTAAATAAAACCATAGGGAACAAGTGGCCATCTGAAATGGCAATTTTACGTGAAAAATATTTGCAACCTGAGTGTGAATAAAAACTGGAAAGATCATAAATGCTAATTCAGAAAAACTAGACACTGATCAATCTTGCTGTAACTATCTATATACAGTTGTATTTGGTCTGGCTGATGTAGAGCTAATTTTTGCTGTTAGGCCCCACAGTGCTGTGCTTTGCGTTGGTAGCTGGAAAGGAATGTGTAAAACACCAGTGTTCTGGCTGCTGCTGAGCAGTGCTGGCACAGCATCAAGACTGTCTCTCCAACAACCCCTCTCACCAGCAGACTTGGGGTGGCCAAGATCTTAAGAGGGGATATAGCTCGGAAAGCTGACCCAAGCTGACTGAAGGGATATTCCATACCATAAGTTGTCTGCTCAGCAATAAAAGCAAAGAGAAAGGGGGAGGAGCAGGGAGGCATTCGTTATTACAATATTTGTCTTCTGGAGCAACCTCTATGCATACTGAAGGCCCGCTTCCTGGGAAGTGGCTGGTCGTCACCTACTGATGGGAAGTAGAGAATAAACCTTTTGTTTTCCTCTTCTTCTGCATGTAGCCTTTGCTTTTTGCTTTATTAAACTGCCTTTATCTTGACCCATGAGATGTTTTTCCCTCTCATTTTCTCCCTTACCATCCAGGTGACGAGTGGAGTGAAAGAGTGGTGTGGTAGGTAGCTGGTATCCGGCCAGATTCAACTCACTGCAACAACCAAATGCTCAATAATGCACAATAGGGGAAATTCTTCTTTATATCTTTTCCCTGCCTGTTGCTGGATCCCTTTCTTCTTCACCACCTCTTCTGACCCAAGCATTCAAAAGCACTACAGACACATCCCCAGAGGTGGGAGTAGTTATGGCATTTTGGTAACCATAAGAGTAGAAGGGACATTCCTTTTAAGAACTTCTGATGGTCCCTGGATCAGGAGCAGCATACCAACGACCTGAAATATGCAATACTTTATTTGATCTAGTAAATACCTCCCTGCAAGGAATGACCATTTTATTAATTCTTCCTCACTGCAGGCAGTTGCAGTACTTTTCTGGTGTTTACTTTATGCTTAGGTAGTTTATTAACATTAAGCTTTCTGGCATCTGACTTATTTTAGCTTTTGAGTTTAGTCACAAGTCTCCTTTATGTCTCAAGTTTGCATTGGCTTACCAAATGTTTTATTGAAGAATATTACTCTGAATAAAAAGCTGCACAGATTACTGATGATGAGCAATATTTCCCTGGAAAAGAAGAACAAAAGAGAAATTACTGTATCTAACCATTGTCTACATTTCTTTTAGCTTGGAGTCGCAGCTGGCATATATATCTGATGATTTTAAATAAAAATCTACATTTAACTGTCTCACCAGAAATGTTTTGAAGTGGTCTGATTGTCTCAGAATGGTAGTTAGTTAACTTCTAGGTACTACTTTCCAACCTCGGCTTGCCTTTTGACAAGTTCTAGAATCTTAAAAGGCTTGAAGGAGTACTCCTCTTGGAAGAGAGAAGAAAAGTTTCAAACCAAGGGGAAAAGATTGCTTCTGAAGACTTACTCTAGTTTCGTCACTTGGGTACCTTCAGACATCGTTCTCTAATGGCTAACTCTAATCTGAGGGAACTTGGAGCATTTCCCATCTCTCTATGGCTGTGTGTTTTGATGACATATATCATTCATGTCACTGTGAGGTTTAGATATGCCCTATCAGGCAGAAGGGTACCAATGATGCACTCATACACGCCACCCTATTTGTATGACTGGGTGCACCAGCACTGTAGGACATACATAGCCTTTAGACACTCTGTCAGACACATACAGCCTTTGAGGACATGTACACATTTCCCACTGACACCAGCATATTATCATTTCACCACAGTTAGCTTGATGGGATACCCAAGTATGAATGTGTTGTCAGCAGTGTTTAAACATGTTTCACAAGTAGGTATTTGACTTGTATTTGACAGCAATTCCATGTCAGCCTACTGCTAGTGTTACTGTTGCTGCTCTGGTATCAGTGAGAACATCCTTAAATAAATTACACCCCCAAATAATCCTTGGGGGCTTTCACAGCACGATGCAATTTCTTAGAGCAATGTGACCTAACCATTGCTGTGGAGTGCGTGACTCTTCCACAGACAAGACCAACCTGCTGCAGACCTAGCCCAGGGAATTATCTTTTCCTTGAGGAGGCTCACACTCTTCTCTGGACATTCCTTTTCAGCCTTTGCTGGCAACAAAAATAATGGTTGTTATATTGTCAACCGTAAGGTCAACATTCAGAACTGCTGTAAATTATACTGCTGTAAACCAGTCCAAGTGAGTGTCAGATGTGTTTTGATTGAAATTGCGCATTAGAGAATCAAAATGGCAGGACTGAAGAAAAGGAATTGAGCCAAGTAAGATAAGGAGGCTGTTATGCTGGAGAACACTAGGGTATAAATCATTGAATAAAGAGTACAATACATAGTCAGAGATTTATATGTCTCCTGTTCAATCATTTGATTATTAATAAAGCAATAGGTGATGGTAATTAAGTCGAACCTTTTTCCCATCCAGCTTTTCTTCATCTTCTCTTTCAGGGCAGAACTTTTACCTATCTGATAAACTTCATATTAAATTCCTTCTTTACCTCAACTGCTGACCCCTCTGTGTTTAATAGTAACTTTCTAATGTCCTTAAAAAAGCATTTACTGGCTTATATATGTGTTGTGATGTAGTATTTTTCTATACAAAAGATAATAACAAAATTAAGTTTTCTCCAAAGTAGCAAAGCAGGAGTATCAGGTATAGGTAGGTTCCCTCTGAAGAGTTTGTTCCAGAGCGAATTTTTTATACCACTTCTTCAATAGCATCAAGGTAACCAAGACTGTGAGAGATTTGTATTTATCTTCCTCACTGTGTAGAATAATCAAAAAGTGCAGGTAATAAAAGCAGAGGGAGCTCTGGATGTCACATTAGACTGAAAAATCAAATTCAAATCTGCACCACAGCTTTGCCTTTTGTTCTGTGAATCTTGCAAGAGACCAAGTATTCTCTGGAGTGGATTAATTAAAATTTCAGAGCTACATGTGTGCATGTTTGATATGTCACTTAGATACCCAGCTGTTGGCATATCGTACCCAGGATTTCCAGCAATGTTTGTTGTACTTCAAAAGGGAAAAAAAAAATCCTATTTTTAGCGCCTCCCAATACATGTTTAGCTTAGCTCAGTAGCCCAGCCTTGGCAACACTGTGTGTTTGTTTTCCCCAGTTCTGTCAAGTTATGATTAACAGAGTGAAATCCTGAGGAAAAAGCATCAAAAAAATCTGAATTAATATTTGACAGAATTTATATTTTTTTCAGCACTGAGAGCTCCTTACAAGGTTATTTTATGCACAGAGCTGATCTTAATCTATGGGCTTTATTTCCCATTCTAGTTCATACAGACCATTTCACTTGTGAATGTAAACAGGAGTGCTTGACACTACACAGGTTTACAATTTTTAATCAAGTAAAAATGGAAGGAATAAATCTTGTTTGAATATTATTATATTTGTTGCATAAATTATATTATACATACCTAATTCTTGTTAATTAAAGTGTTTAATTAAAATAGATGTCTGATTATGTTTAGCTGTATACTTTCAAGAAGGAAAATTGTTGGTTTTTTACAAGTACCTTTCCTAAGGATTTCCTGGCTTCAGAAGTCATTTTATCAGTACCAAAAGCAACATTGCAAAGGGAATTTTCATAGGAAGATTTTTTGTTGATCTCATTTATAATTGTAAGCCTATCTTATGCCTTTTATGTATACAGCATTTATTGACCTTATCAAGAATCATGAAAAGCATAAGTTTATTCTCTTGTACTAATTCATGTCTGAGAAGGTGAATTTGCTAATATACCTGCAGATATGCCAACACAAAACTCATATAGTGACTGTGCTTCCAAAGTTTTCCTACAAAAAAATAGAAAAAAAAGACGGCATATTTTATTCCAGGCATATTTTATTCCAGGCATATTTTATTCCAAGGTTCATTAAAGCTCCTTGAAGTCCAAATGATTCATTTTACCTGTAAAAGTGCAGTTAAAGGTTTGATCATCTCCCTTGACTTCACATGTTTCCTATATTGCTGTCAGATACGCTTACTTTAATGTTTTAACCGTGATATATGAATAGAAGGGGTTGAATCTTCTGCTGTCTTTAAATTCCTTTTGACCTTTAGGAAGTAAATTATCAAAACCAAGATTCTGATCAGAAACTTTTTGCACTGCAGATATGACCAAGGACATGGCAAAGGAGTTTGTCATCCCGTTAGTAGGACAAGTCCTTCATTTGAGAACATCAGAAATCTGTAGCTTTGAGGTTATGTCTGCAGTACCTCCATGCATGAGCTTTTTGACTGAAGTCAACATGAGTCATCTTTATTTTTAATTCTGATCATGCCTAGTCAGTTCAAATGACCACAAATACAGTTTTCCAGCCAGCAGGTGCTGAGTGTTGTACTAAAATGTACCAGAGTGGGGAGAAATTGCTCTAAAATTTGCTTCGAAGTTGCCAAGGAAACTATCTGCCTTTTTTTTTCTTTTTCATATTTCCAAGCCAGCAAGGAACTTCCTGTTTCAAAATACAGTAAGTGTTCATTGCTTTAGACTTCTTCTTCTTCAAAATTCTGCCTGAATTTTGGCAACTGGAGGTGATGGGTCAGCTTTCACAGTCCCCTCAG
This sequence comes from Chiroxiphia lanceolata, assembly GCF_009829145.1. Lineage (NCBI taxonomy): Eukaryota > Metazoa > Chordata > Aves > Passeriformes > Pipridae > Chiroxiphia > Chiroxiphia lanceolata. The sequence continues at coordinate 77,181,143 of NC_045638.1, read as the reverse complement.
TTTCTCTTCAAGAAAAAGAAGAATTTGTGGGTCATCTCAATCTCTTTTAATAAGCTACAAATTTATGAGAATCGCAAAGCTAGAGGCATGCCTCTGAGCAGAGCACTAGGGCTGCACTCTCACAGAGACATAGGTCCTGCAATGTCCGCTTCCTAGATATCACATACCACCTCCTAGGTATCACATGCTGATCCCTTAGCCCTGGTTGTGTTGTACTGGTCAGAATAAGGAAATAGTAATTTAGATCTTGCAACAGACCTGCTTGGCACATTCATAACAGTGTGATCCAGGAGGGAAGGGTGATTCATGTAATGAATTTGTCCTATGAAAAACATACCTCTATACCTCAACAAGTATTCAACAGCAGGGGAAAAAAACTAGCCTTAGACTTTGTTGTCTATGTACTGGTATAACAGACATCCAGAGCTTCTATGCCTTTTTCTTCTCCCACTTGAAAATCTGCATAACCACTTTGTAACTTGTCAGGCCTTAAGTTGTTTAGTTCAGTGGCCAGCCAAAATGAAATACTACTACCATTCAAGATTCCTAACTCCTATTAGAAATAATACATTACTCTATTTTTAGTCATAGTCAGTAATTTTAAACAAGGACTACTGTACTAGACAAACAAAAGCTACTGTGCTAGAGACCAAAGGGAAAAGCCACAATGATAGTCCTTCCATGTAGAGTGCTGCAAGGTGATAACATCAGGGAGATGAAGAAATAAATGTTGGACAGAAGATGGGAAGATTTACACAGATCAGTTGCAACAAAGAGTACAGATGTCGCATTCTACAGATGTGATATTCCTTCCTTCTAAGAAATCATGCTTCTTCACATTGGCAAGTCCCATCTTTCAGTAGTACCTTATGCCTACAGACTTGAAGAAATGCTAAATGCAACTTCCGTATTATTTCACAAAGATTTTAGTTCTAATGAGTCTTAATTCATTAGAAAAATGCTGGCTTTCATTCCTCCTTCTGTCCCACTCTCACACACAAAATGATTCCCATTTCTACAACTTAAAAGTAAAAAGTTGACTCCATGCAAGAAAAGATGGAAGCATTTTCTGAAGGTCGTTTTTGCTGCAAAACTGATGTAAACAACAGAGAAATGCAAATGAGCAAGCATATTCAGAAGTGTCTCCAAGACTTCTGATCTTCTTTCCTGAAATTAAAGCAAAAAAAGCTTTTCTGAAAGGGAAGGTTATTCCTGACAATCCACATCAGATATCATAGCCTGAACTGTTATTGTCCAGCTACATGAAAAATCAGGGATGGGCTCACAATGTACTCTGTACAGCCTACAGGGAAGTCCAGAGGTGCGGTTCAGTTGCCGTGGGGACAGAAACTTTTTCCAGGCACCCAGATATTCTCTGAGAAACACTAGAAGAGAAACATTGTGTCTGCACACTCCATTAATGTGAACAGAAGGACTCTGCTGGAGTTTGTCTGGAACAACTGTGCTCAGTTTGTCCACCAGGTCTCTCACCTACCTCCATCGCATTATTACATGGCTGTCAGGCAAACAAGACAATCCTGAATGCTTTCTCACACAGCCCTAAAAGTGCAGGCCAAAGGTCTACTTGGATCTTTAGAGAGATTGATGTTTATATACTGTGGTAAGGGAGTGATTGGTGATGCAAGTACCAAGGATCCATGTTTGTATTTGGGAACATGCTAAGATGTGAAGTAAGTTCTGTCTGGACCAAAGACAGTGCACCGAAGTTAGTTCCTAACTCAAACTAGTTTATTTAGAGTTATACTCTTCTCCTGGAATGGTAATGGTTAAAAACAGCCCTAAAACAATAATTAAACATTGGCAACTCAAATGCAGATATTAAGGTTGAGGGAAGCCACCTTTATGTTTCCGCCAGTTTGTCTCACCACACTGAGATTTTCTCAAATGAGTTTAACTAAAGTTCACTTTCTACACAAAAGACTTTGAGTTGTATGAATCATCATCACCTAGAAGATACATTCATACCATGACACTAAATTAAACAAAGAACAATGAACTATGTTAGACTTTGGGGACCACTGTATGTAGCGTCCTATTTTTGCAGATAAGAGTTTAGATGGGCTATTCTGTCTTAATATAAACTAGTGAAGGAACAGCCTGCAAGTTCCAACAAAAAGACAAATTTTAAAATTCAAAAAAAAGGTAATGTTATTATACAAGGAAAAAATCTCATTAGCAATAATGATGCAGTTGCACTTGTTATCCAAGTATTACCCTGTGTGTACAGCACCCATTTTCTTGGTGCTATGATCATGCTACCATTGCCCCTCTGATTCACAGGTAGATGGTGTCAGTCCAAAGTGAGTGTAGAAGGTTTAGCAAGCTATCAGCATCTGGAGTCCTTCACTAGGAGAAGTGATGATGGTTTCTCTTTCTTCACTCTAGGATCCACTTGGGGTATTTTCATATGATTGTTAACTCACCTCTACACTTTCTTTTTCTTCATTGGTCTACAGTACCATAATACAGGTGAATTTACTGTATAGGGTTCATTTTAGATATCTTACTCCTTTGTACCCTTTGTTTCTCCTAAACACAGTTTTGTCTTCATTGTTCTACATCTGCATTTCTTTAAATAACTGCTGATGAGAAACCCTATTGCACTAGAACCACAGGGTCTCTACTGCAAAGCCTGTACCCCATCTCTTATCATTTCATGCTTGCAATACTTTCCACTGCATCCTGCAAACACATTTTTCCAGGTCTCTGCTATCTGATGGACTGGAATTTCTCTACACCACATTATTAAGTCAAAGGCTTAAGTATTTCATTCTGCATGGAATGCCTACTTACTACTAACATCTATATAAAAATAATAGTTGCACCATTTATAGACAAGCAACAGAAAAACAAGTCAGGCACAGTAGTTATCATTAGAGAAATTGTTGTTGTAATTAAATGAACCCAAAACTGTAGACAGGTCAAGAAAAATGTAAACAAATCTTGCCAGCTAATACAAACCCTGTAGCCTGTTACTAGTAATGGCAATATTGTATTACTAAACTGCTGGACTAGACACAAGACAATCATGATGGGACTTCATTGTCGATCTCAGAGTTTTTGTTCATTTGGCATGTCAGATAATTGCGCTATTCTCTACTTCAGTTGGTTTTTTCCATTGCTTCATTTGTTTGGGCTTTTTTTTTTTACTTTCATGGCAATTTAGGTATACGTATGCATAGATGTAAAATGAATACCTGAATAATGAAAGAGTTTTTGAAGTGGTAACAAATGAATCTATTGCCAATGAAAGAGTTGCACTGGTAAAGAATTTTGCTGCAGAGGTTTTAATTTTAGAATAATTCCTTTCATATTAAGTCCCACTGGAAATAATATTAAAATGAAAATGGAGTAATGTGTCTTGTAGAAAGATCTAGGGGGAAAACATAATTGAGTTAAGGACAAATTAGTTGGTCCAGTTTTGATGAACACATGGACTTAATGTGATGAGCAAAGATCAGAGGCTTAACTCAGTGCTTTCATTTGAGAATTAGAGAAAGGAAGGCTTCAAACTACATTACATGCAAGTCAATCCAATCTGCTTATGGAAAAAAAATTGTTATCACATTCTACCTGTTTCCCTGAAGGAATGGGTCTTGCAAGTGTTTAGTGTACATGTACATCTCAACTACAACACACAGAGAATGGAAAATGTAGATATATGCTTATTTATATAAGGAGGAAGAAGAGGAGTAGAGGGGAATTTTTGTCTCTGCTTCCAAGCCTGTGACCTGGAGGTGTGAGAGCCCAGTCTTTGTGGGCATGTCAAGAGGAGCTAGGAAGAGCAGCAGATCTGCTGGGTTTAGACAATGGCAATTTGCTCCTCATCTGTTGTTTCTAGTACTGACTGATAATGAGCTTAGATTTCAGTGCTTTCTACTACCTGCAAGTATTCAACCTATACCAACATACTTAGAATTAAGCATAGAAGAACCTAAACACTTCTTATTCTCAAAAAAACCCCACCAAAACAAACAAAAACAAATCCGTAAAAAAAAAATGAAACACCCAGACTATACCAGATTGACTCAGGTCATGGTTATGTGAATATTTAGGTTCCATAATGAAATATAGATGTGCTCCAACAAGTGTTTCCTACTAGATAATAAGCTCTTCAGCAGCCTCCTCCTTATTTGAGTTGCCATTTGTCCAAATAAATGATCAGAACCTCAGTTTTATTACCACTGACAGAGTATGTTGTGGTCTTGTATTTTCATAGTGATCCACGGGCCACAGAATCATTTTATTGTGGAAGGCAGTCATAGAATCATAGAGTGGTTTGGGTTGAAAACAACCTTAAAGATCATCTAGTTCTAAGGCCCCCGCCATGGGCAGGGACACCTTCCACCAGACCAGGAGCTCAGGACTCCATGCAACCTGGCCTTGAATATTTCAAGGATGGAGCAACTTCTCTAGGAAATCTGTTCCAGTGTCCTGCCATCCTCAAAATCAGACTCATTAGGTACATTTTATCCTTGGCAAATCCATGCTGATTGTTCCCAGTTATCTTCCTGTCCTCCATGTGCCCAGCAGTGTCTTCTAAGAGGGCTCACTCTGATTTTCCCATGGACTGAAGCAAGGTAGAACAACCTGGAGTTCCTGAGGGTGATCTGTTGGCCCACTCTGAATATAAGTGCAATGTATGCCTTCCTCAGGTCATTGGAGACTCTTCTCCTATATATACGATCTTTCATGGATAATAGAGAGAAGATTTGCAAGGGCACTATCAGCTCAGTCAGCACCCTTGGATGCAGCCTACTGAGCTCAATGAACCCAATGCAGCTCAAGCCCTTGCAAGCATTCCCAGACTGTCTTCATCCACCACTTGTCACACTCCTCCTCCCTGAACGCCCTCACAGGAGAACTTGGATATGCTGAGGAAAAGAAAACAGTCAATGTTTCAGATTTTAAAAAGTTAGTTAAACATCTACTGTAAGGTTGTGGTGTGTTCCACTAGACATTCCTGTTACTTGTGAAAACACTTAAGAAATCTTCAATAAACATCATCTTTTCAAGACATTCAACTTTGTATGATGTTAGCTCATGCATACAAATTGTACAGATCTTTCACTGCCTAAGAACTAAGCCTGGCAGGAGAATAGATAATGAGTTTGGAAGAAGCATTGCAAGGTGCAGGTACATCCATCAATATCATCCATTTTCTTAGACATGCCTTTTGTAGCACAAGAAATCAGAATCATAGAATCACAGAATGGTTGAAATTGAAAGGCTCCTCTGCAGATGATCTAGTCCAGTCACCCTGCTCAAAGTAAGGTCACCAAGAGCAGGTTGCTCAGGTATATGTCCAGTTGTTGCCTTTTGAATGTGTCCAAGGATGGAAACTTCACACCTCTCTGGAAAGCTTGTTTCAGTCTTTGATCACTCTTAGAGTAAAAAAGCTTTTTCTTATGTTTCAGTGAAAAAAATCAGATTGAACTATTTTTAGTCTTACATGATGGGATTCTTGTTATCTAATTTTACTCTGTGAGAGGTGAACATCAACTTAAGATTCATTTGACCTGTGATGGAATAAAATCAATCTTTCAAAATCCTTCTAACCACTGATTATGGAATGACATAGACAGATAAGTTTAAACATGTAATTGAGAAGTCATGAATCCTACCAATTGTCAGTTTTCTTTCATAGAACCACACGAAGTCAAAAATTAAACAGAATAAAGACCTATGGAAGAAAAATTCTACTTTTTCTGTAGTCCTCTGCTTTGAAAAGAATGATTTCCAGTAGCTAGGATTTTAAATATTCAGCTACTCTGCTTTTTTCTTTGCTTTCCTATGCTTTGCTTATCCTGTCTCCTCGTGGAAACTATCTTTATGTGATCTACTGTGCTATGGGAATACAATTTGTCCCACTCCATTTGCAACCTGTAAACCATTGGTTAACTTCAATTACAGTTAAACTGGGAGAAGCATCACATGATAGCCCAGAACCAACAAGTTTTGTGAAAATCAACAGATGGTTGATAATGAGAAAAGGAGATTAAGATTCAATGTTTATCCATTTTGAGAGTTAATAGACAATGGACCAACCTGCCATGAGTACCAGATGGCCAGTCAGTGTACCTGTAATTCTGCCCTAGCTACAGGACCTGATTGTTTCTTGCTTTGAAAACAGAAATCAAACGGGGAACACAGTAGCAAGGGAATAATATTGGAGGAGGGGAAGCAAGAGAGATATTGGGCACGTGATAAACTAGATAGTATCATGGGAATTCCAGGAACACAGAGGACCTGAGGATACTGCAGAGGGAGCAAGTGGGGGAAGGATATAAGATATAATCTATGAGAAGTGAGTCTCAGTAGCTGTTAATCCACACAGACCTCATACAGTCAGGAACTGAAATGCAATTGGCCAGGCTTCAACCTGACAGCAAATGCCCTAATAGTCAGTTTCTGCTCTCATTTATAGAGCTATAAAAGTAGAATAACTCCCCCATTCGTTATTTTATTCCTAGTTATCACAAGGTGACATATCTGTTTATATTTTCTGATGCGATGCCTGGTGATGGCAAATTGAAGTTCCCGTCAAACGACAATACTTTGCATGTACTTAGAAGCATCTAAGAAACCAAGAATTTCACAATGTCATATCCCTAGCTTGTCAAATAGAAGACTACCATCTGATTAACATTTTAAGTGTCGGAGTTGCTTGGATGACACATTTAGTAAGATGCAAAATAACTTCAGCCATATGCTTTAAAATACCACAAGAGAGAAAAGAGAATAAAGCACAAGCAGAAGCCTAGTCCGTGGCCAAGACTAAAATTATGAGTGCCTACATTTAGGCCCCGAAATCTGTAACATTTTCTCAACTGAATCAGTTTTCAAAAGAGCTGGCAAATACAGACTACTACAGACCCTCACATCTGCAAATTTAATGCACGAAAAGCGATCTCATTTGGGATCAGAATCCTTCTTGAGAAAATTTGGCAGGTGTTGACACATGTAACCTGGGTGTTACCCCTTTGCTTTTCATCAGGTGATAGAGAAAAGTCTTAAATTTTTTCCTAGCCTGAGAACCATTAAGTGGGAACATATCCAGTAAGAAGTAAATAAACTGAATTCTATTCACTAAAGTCCAAAATCTACCTAAAAGTCAGAGTTAGTTGGTCTTTGAGGATGTTATAGTAAACAACAACTGCTACTGTCAAAACAAACAATGTCCACTGCTTTCCCCTCATATACCTAGTTGTTAATTTCACTGTAGGAGATGATGGTGTTCCTAGAGCACAAATTTTCCTGTATCTCCATGCTGACCACTCCCAGTCACCTTCCTGTCTTTCATATGTCTGGAAACAGGACTGAGATGAGGCTTGCCATTCTGTAGTTCCCAGGATTGTCCTTCTTGTCTTTCTTGAAGTGGCATTTGCTTTCTGCCCATTCCAAACATCCTCCCATGATCACCACAATCTTTCAAAGGTAATTGAGAGAAGTCAGCTCCCACAGCACTTTTGGGTGTATTCCATAAGATCCCAGTGACTCGCATATGCCTAGTTTAAGTGTTCCCTAACCTAATTTCTTGCTTCAGACTTCCCCATTGATTTCAGAGGACTGGGATTCCTGAAGGAAAATATTACAACTGAAGACCAAAGAAAAAGATGTTTGAGTGCCTTGGTATTTTCCATGCCCCATTCAGCATCAGGCTTACATTTCCCTTATCTTTCTTTTGATCCTGAGGTACCTGTAGAAACTTTTTCACATTGACCTTCATGTCCTTTACAGTTTGAACTCCATGTGGGCTTGCGCTTTCCTAACTTTGTGCACTCTTGGACAGCGCCTCTGTATCCCTTATGGGTCACCTTTTCCTGCTTCCACATCTTGTATACTTTCTTTTTTGTGTCTATGTTTTGTCAAGAGACTCCTGCTTATGCTAGACTTGTCTAGCTTGATGCCCAGTGTAATGTCATTTCCTCCTCCACCTCTATTCCTCCTGCTAGAGAAAGACACAGAGATTAAGCCATTTTTCCCAATAGTTTCAAGCAGCGAAGCAAAAAACAACTCATGGAGTCCTAATTTCCCAGGCTTTTAGCAATCCAGTCCTATATGGTCAGCTTTATTGAGCTCTTTGGAAAATAAATGCATAAATCTCATCATGTACTCATGTAGGAAAATGTTCCAGTGTTTCAGTATAAGTCAAGTAGCATATTTGACAATGTTATTTCTGCAGATGTGTAATACAACATGCTTTTTCAGGCATTTGAGCAATAGTATTCTTTACACCGTTCTTCAGATTTTTTAAAAGGTTACACTTATTATTTTTCTTTCTGTTGTCACATATTTATGTCCTTAACTGTAATAGACATGTTGCATCGTATTACCAACATTTCACATTACTATTTAATAAACAGCTAAAAAAGAAATATCAACAGGATGATTATACTTTCACATTTCACTGTACCACTGAAGAACAATCACACTGCAGCCCAATAAAAAAGAACTGCTAAAATAGGGAATTGAAAATACAGGGTGATAGCCTAGGAAAAAAAAAAGCTGTATTGCTTTTCTGCAGATAGTCCAGACATTTTTTTTCAAACAGAATAGAAATTCCTAGTTTTCTTAAAAAAAAAAAAAAAAAAAAACAAACCAAAAATAGATGCATCATATATTTGAGAGGGGAAGTCAAATATATATAAGCAAAGTTCACCTTTAGGAAATAGCTGTTTGCATTCAAGCTGATACACTTCTGCTTTTTGGGGAAACAAAGTCCTGTGGTATTCACGGGAAAAACAGAGACCAAGGGACAGACCAGTAAGAATTAGATTAAAAAGGAAAGAGAAAATGTGAAGGATGAAAAGATGAAAATAAGAAATGAGCAAGAAAGGACATAATTTATTCTCCTGTGAAAGAAGACCTTATGATTGACTGAAATGTCAGTAACGTCTTAAACATTGTCAATATCATAGAAAGACTTTTTGTCAAACTGCAACGAAGTAACTGCCTGTCTGGGACCACCGAGGTACTGCCCCCTCCCAATCTCTCCTGACTGGAATTTAGACTGTAACTGGGAACTTGAGATAAGACTATTGTCTAATCATCTGGAGCCTGAGGAGAAGTAAACAAGGCTCAGGAAAGAAGAATGTATCTGTGTAAAGTATCAGCCCTAGCTGGGCTCAGGAGGTGGTGGAAGAGAGGGGTTTTAGGTGTGTGATGGTGAAATCTCTCTGCACAAAACCAAAGGAGTAACCCCACAACTTTGGGAAGACCATGTACACATGGGTCATTCATGTGAGAAGCAGCTGAAGAAGGGGTCATAAACCATCAAATACCCCCAAAGCATCCCCTCAAGTCATTCCTGAGGCCTTCTACCACCAAAGGACTGCATGTGTTCCAAGTGACAGGCCAAATCTGGGGGCTGCTGCAAGAGACTGCAAAGCTTCCTCCGCTCCCTGCCGGAGAGGCGCCTGGGCATCTCCTGAATGTATACTAATCCACTGGATTCTGTGTTTTTCGGGACCCTCACCACCAAGAAGACCAGAAGAACCAGATCAACGGGACGCCGCTGGGTTCCACAGTGGTGATACCTTTTCTATTTTAATCTCTCTCTGTCACTTTCTTCCTTCATCCTCCTCCTTTTTGTATTTCTTTCTGTCTCTCTTTCTCTGTCTCACATTTACCATTAAACAAAACCCATACTATCGACTTTGGCATCTGGTCTGGTTTACACTTTAATTCAGGCAGAGGCATTTCTAATAATTTTAATAACCTGATCGTAACAGGCCTCTGGGGGACGAAGAGAGGCAAAGCAGGACATCTCAACAAATGTACATCTTGCCACCTCAAAAAAGTGACAAGACAGCAGACTGTTCAGATGAATTCAAGTGCAAAGAATTAATAAAATTTTGCAAGTATGAAAGAAACATTTCGTTCCACTTTTTTTTTTTGTTCATTCTTTGGTTTTGCATTTACAGATCTATTTACAACACTGATTTAAAAAAGTGATAGCTGCTTGAAACTGGGACTTTTCTGTAAAATCTACAAGCATTACTGAGCACGACAGCTTCCACTCTCTTCCTGGGACTTTCCAATGTTACCAAACTCCCCCTTAACTTATGCTCAGAAAAAACTAGCGTATACTGCAAGGAAAAGTGATTTTTAGAATATTTTATGTCAGCATGTCTATTTCATAAATACATGTCAGACACATTGCAGGTTACTAAATTCAGACAGTTTCTCTGAAGATTTAGGTACCTAAATTTAGATATCTGTATAAGAAATTTGGCCCTTGGTAGCCAGTGGAAATCTGGACAGTGGACTCCAGAGAGCTATCTGTCAGTTCTAAAAGCAAGCACCTACATTTGGACAGGCAAATATCTCTCTACACTCCATTGGCTGACAGGATTAAATCTCCCTTGATTATAATGGGAGCTTATATGCCTGACTCAGAGGTTAAAGATGTTAATAAGAATCTTTGCATTATAGTTAAAGAGAGAGCAGCCCTAATATATGGAAGAACTGGAATATACTGAGCTGCTTTAATGGCTTTTCTAAAACGGACTTGCATTGTGTCACATATCTGCGAATGTCTGCACCTTTATCTAAATCCTACACTTAAATACAGAGGCTAAAGAGAATATTGCTCAATACTCCGTTTAAAAAAATCATCTAAAAATTTAAAAATTAAATGAAAACTACATCTCTAATTCATTATGGCCATGACTAACAGTAATGACTTCTGGAGAAAGGAAAAAGGGAAAGGGAAAACGAACTGTGAAAAAGAAAGACCTTTCTAGATCTGGGACCATTATCAGAACTGGTAGGGCAGAATCATCCTTCTGTGTGGATTTTGGGGGAGGAAAGGGTGTTAATTCTCCAGTTTCATCCATTTTTGTATGTGTCTCCTAATGAGTACTTAATACAAAGCTGTTGACACCACAAGATGCTGGTACCTGGCATCATTTTGTTGATTAGTCACGGATTTGACTGACAGCATAGCGTTAGACCTTAATAAAAGCATACTTGTAAGTCAGACACAAAAAACACACACGATGCCAGTCCAGATACAGATCACTTCAGAAGAGCTACTAAACAAACTCAGAATTTTTACCATGCTTAGTGCCTTCTTCCTTAATTGTCATGCAAAGATTGCAGTGAATTTCTTTCCAGTTACTCCAAATCAACTAGAAGTCTTTTTTAAAGCAATCTCTGCTTCAAAGAACCTTCAATAAATAGCTGTAATTATTTTTCTAGCTGAAACAATTACTAAATAATTGAAAATTAATTTTTTGATGCCTTTCATAATTTCAATTATAAACTCATAAGTGCATTGTTAGTTCTGGCAGCTCATGATATTCTCTCCCTAAAAGGGTTAGTGCTCCAGTAGGCACTAATCAGGTGTGAGCAATCAAGAATATTCATTTGTCAAAAAAAAAAATATATGAGTGTGGTGGGCTACAAGTATTTAGGACTGGTGTGAAAACATGAGGCTCTGAGTGTCAGTCTTTTCCCTGCGCTGTCACTGGGTGCTTTTTGAGTCAGGCCTGGCTTCATCAAAAGACATGCTGATCATCAGGGTTTTGCCACTGAGAGATACCTGACCAGGTATGTGAATGAAATCAGAAGATGAGATACCATATGACAGTGAACACAGTACGTCACAGCTGTGAAATAATCATGGTGAATACTAAAAGAGAAATTGTTATTTAAGGGGGAAAGGACCTCCTAGTATATCAAGCTGAACTGTGTCAAGGTTTTTTCACTACTCAGAATACTTTTTTCTTTCCAGTTCAATCCAATACCTTAAGAAGTTTTGGAAGATTATTTCTAACATCTTTTGAGATACAGAAAAGAGATGAGGCAGCTACTCATCTGGGAAGTAAGATTTCATTGACAGTAAAAAAAATTTAAAAATGACACCTCAGTCTTGCAACAAATCTTCAGTAAGCCAGAAAATTGTTTATTTAGGGGTTTTGTTTTTAATAAGAAGACAGTGAGACCAAGGTGCAGCTTGCATACGAAATGTTTGAAAGTCAGTATGGTGGCAGAAGTCTCTCTTCTCAGAAATAAATCAGGCTGTTGGATTGTATGGTTTATCCCATGAAAGTCAATAAATTATTCCCTGAAAGGAGTTTCTTTCCTGGGTTCATGTAGTTCTGTCTCTGGCATCCAACTAAAAAATTCCTAAAGTATGACTCATTACTTCCCTTAGTAGAAGGTTGCCTTTCCATATGCACAAAACAGTACCTTTTAATCCATGCTGCAAGTATTTTTATAGGTGCTTGTATGGTAGGGAGTCTTAGGAGGAACTCAAAGTAGCTGAAGAGCCAAGAATTACAACAAAGTGGGCTGCAACTTTCTTATTTCCAGCAAAAAGAGGTTTTCACTCTTTCCCTGCTGTTTACAAGGTATCCAAGAGAGAGACTAGTTCAGAAGGCATAAACAGAAGGCACTGGAGGGAGGTACCCACTAGTGCCTCCAGTAACTTTTGTCAACCTCTGCTCCTGAGCCATCGAAAAGAGTCTTGATTGCAAAAGTAGCATCTTGCAGAGTTGTATAGTGCTAATGGACACAGCTTGCTGTGGGGCTGTGATGTGAAGGCTACCCTTGTCATCTCCACTTTGGCTGGTGTCTACTCCTCCTTGAAACTTCTATTACACATCTGAAAATGGGCACAGTGCCACCCAACAAATGGACATAAGTGTAGGCATTGGGGGAAACCTAGTATGTACAGATCTAAAGGCAGATTTCTCCTCCAAACAGGAAAGTTGTGTAGTGCTTCTGCATTCTTTGTTATCTAAAGCCGTCTCTACTTTTAATATTATCAAACACTTTCCAGCACAGTCAGAGTGACTTTTGGGCTCTAGTATAGAAATACAAATTATTCCTGAAGGTGAGGAAAGAGATTGCGAGGAATGTCTCTGTGCAACAAAATTGATCTCTATAAAATATGGGATGTTGAGTGGGTTTAAAGTCCCTCCAGGGGATAAGTACACATGAAGTGGATGAAAAGGCATATCTGGTTATATGTGGAAAACTTGTCAGTTATCTCAAGATTTCATCTGCATTGTTATTATACATTCCACTAGTCTCCTTCTTGCTATATGATATAGCAAGAGGCTTGCTCCTCTCAGATCTAGTATGATATTAAACAGGTTTTTGTTTTTCATGCCTCAGAAGCTGTAATCTAATTTATGCAATGCATGCAAAAGAGAAACAATAATGTTATTTTCCAGTGACAACCCAATAAAATCTACACACAAGTTTTTTTCAATAGAAACAGCCATTGCAGGGCATTTTATATATCTGCTCCACTGATAACATTTCAGTTAGAATGAAATCTTTTCTAGGAAACTAATCTAAACTCTTTCCTTCTGTCCCTGGCCTTGCTTTCAGTTTTTCCTCAGAAGCTCATAGCACAGAAAGTCATTTTCCTGTTCACTGCTTACTGCCATCAGCCTTGGCTGTTTTATTGCTTTTTTTTATCTCCTTGTCTCAGTACCAGTATAACATAGCTGCTTCAGAAACAATCACAGGTTCTACACGCCTTACAGGTTTTGTTTTCAGTTCAAGTGCCCTTTTTGTTCTGCTAGCTGTCTGCACTTCACAGCACACGTAACCTCTTTCTCAGATGGATCTCTGTGATTTGATTTCCTCTGCTTTACTACTCTTCGTTGTAACTGGTCTAATCTAATGTCAAGTTCTCTTGGTGGTAAATTGATTCTGTCGGGCTGCCTTCAAGGGGTTTTAAAGAAGCAAGTATGAGTAAAAAGGCTAAGAGAAGAAGTCAGGACTTCCAAATATTTGGATCCTAAATTGCTGTTTCAAAGCATTTTAAGGTAGAAGAGATGGAGCATCTTCTTACAGAATAATCAAGACTCCATGCTAAGGTTTTAGTATTTGTATGCTTTCAACTCTGCCAGCTCAACTCTGAGGGCAAAGCAAAGACACTTTCCTATATTTCCTGACCTGCTCAGTATCAGGGGCTTCTAAACAGTTTGAATATGGTGGGAGGGAAAAAAAAAAAAGAGCTGGTTTTAAAAGATACTTTTAGAAGATATTAAAAATTCTAAACTGAGTAGCATCAAGTGAGTCTAGTAGTGATGAATTGCAGTAGCTATTCATCTTCCTGAACAACAAGAAAAGTGTTTCTATCACTTTTTCATTAAGAGAGTCACATCCAGGAAGTTGAAAGTTTTCCTTCAGACTGACTAATGGGCCCAGTCATCCAGTCCCTCTGCTTCTGTTGTTGGGGTTGGCTACTACTGATACAGACACAACTTCAAAATAGAAGTGGCTGCACAACTGCGCATGACACACTGCTGATATCAAAAGATAAAGCCATCTTAAGTCCTGCAATGTATCCATGATAGAAACATTTTAGAATCTCTCTGCACAAAGACCTTTGATACCTAACATCAGGCATAGTCATGAAGATACAAAGTACAACATATGGAAGATTATGCTTTTATTTATGGAAAAGTTAATGTATGGATTGCATTTGAATGTAATCACTGACTGAATAGTGTGAAAAAATATTCTCTGTTGGCAAGTAAGTGTCTGGTAGATATCGAGTTTTTTGAGGTTACAGAGAGGAGCTCTGTGGTGGGCTTGACCTTTTTTGGCTATCAGAGCCCCACCCAGCTTCTTTGTCACTCCCCTTCATCATCAAGATAGGAAGAGAAAATAGACAAAAAAAGCTTGCAGGTCAATATAAAGACAGGGAGACACCTTACTGATTACTATCATAGGCAAAACAGACTCAATTTGGGGAAATCAACTTATTGCCATTTAATAACTATTCCTGCCAGCAAACCTGCTCCATCATGGAACCCTCTCTCCACAGGGCCACAGGTTCTGCCAGGAACCTACTCCAGTGTGGCATCCTCCATGGGCTACAGGTGGATATATGCTCTACTGTAAATCTCCAAGGGGTAATTTCAAAACCTTCCCATGATTTTTTTCTAAAAAATACACAACTGGAGTTTTATGATCCTAAAACACCACATAGTACTACACAGAAAATCCTCATAACTGTTGCTATCAGATGTTTTAATTTTTTTTTTCCCTCCTTCTCTTAAGGTCATATTGATGGGCTCGTGCTGTACAAGTCATAAACAGTTGAACACAATGCTTGAGAAATTTTTTTGCACTGAGTGCAAGACCTAAGTTGCACCTGACATTGCCTACATTTTCAGGACAACATTGTGGTTCTCCATGTACTCCAAGCCTCCTTCTGTACATGGAGGTTTTTTTCTGAAAGCCATGCTTCCCAGAAAACTCACCACAGCGCTTGCTGCAGCCGGATTCAGATGCACTGTATTGGTTCAAAGGGAACCCAAACTACCCCAGTCTGGAGTTTGGATTGAAGTTCTGCAGTGATATGCAGAGAGATCTGCATAGTGCTGCACACTGCCTTTTAGGCATTATCCCTATACACACAAGCTTGAATGTGGGAAATGGTGGCATGATATTTTTTCATCAGGTCCTGCTTGCCAGTCTGAGAGGAAGGCTGAATTAATGCTATTGTCCTGTTTTCAGCAATTAGTTAATTCCATTATCAAAAAAAATACGTTGCTATATTGCCATATATTTCTACTCCCGTGGATATTTTGATCTATGAACATGGAAGAAGGAAGAAAAGGAAGATTTTCAGTAAGTCTTCTCATATATTATTAGGCATATGGAGCCTCCACAACTAACAGGTGAGTTCTTGTTTTTTTCTATAGTGAATGACAGACCTCAATTAAAAAAAAAATAAACAAACATATATAGTTTTGTAAGTTATACTTTAAAATTATATCCCAGTGTGCTAGCAATGCCTTTGAATGGGGCTGCTCATCATATGAATGTTTTTCAGAATTTTTATTAACACTACAGGTAAAATTCCAAATTTTAAAAAACTTTACAAACTTACCTGGTTTTCTGTATGTTGGGATGGGAGACAGAATGAAGGACAGATGCTTTTATAGGTAGCTCCTGAATTAATGTCTTCTACATGATAATCTGAAAAGGCAGGGAACTAAGCTGGAAATTCATTTGACTCCTTTCATTTATTCCTTTCTCCGTCTGTGATTTGTATTATTTGTGGGTGAATCCGTGGAAAACAGGAAATGAAAGAAGTTGGTAGGTCTGCTTGCTTTAGGAGGAATATAACATCCCTAGCACAAGAAGACCAAAACTGAAGTCGCACTATGTACAAGAAAAAAACCATTATCACAAAACAAGAATGATACAAAAGAACTGACAGAATTTTACCTACAGAATATGTCCACAAAATCTGAAACCTGATAAAGTTATTTAGCTTATTTAGAACATGAATATAGGACAAAGAACTTTACAATGCAGGACAGACAGTATATAGACAAGTGGAATCTGAGGTTGGTAAGTATAAAAAATCCCTTCAAACTTCTTGTCCTTCAACAGTTGAATTAGAAATCTGTTGGCTTTACCACCTCAGGAAAGGAAACTGCATATCATTATAGATAAAACACTAGAAACTCTACTTAATGCATGACAGTGCTGGAAAAAAGCAAATGGTATGTTAGACTGCACACAAAAATGCGCTGAGTAAGAATACTGCAAAACTAATGCAATTGTGTTGCTAGTTACACAACACTAGCAATTTTTTGAGAAAAATTGCACAGAATTGTAGAGGGCTTGAGAGAAGGGCATACTTATTAAAACCACAGAAAAAATACTTGAAGGGCGATTGAAAAGAGAGGAATTGTTACCTTTAGAAAGGAGATTAATAAGAGGAGATGAGAAATAACTATACTAAATAAAGGAATGTGATGGAAAAGGTAGATCGAAAATTTCTGTTTCCTCCGTCTCGCAATGCAAGCACAAGGAGATATGCTAGGAAACTCGAAAGCTGGCAGAGGTTTATCAGGAAAACTGATAAAATCCATCTCCTACAACAGATGAGTGTTGAGCAAATACATTGATAGAGGTGTAATTGAGGTCAAGGATTCTGCAAGGTTTAATGAAACATGAATGGTTACATGAAATAATGCCAGGAAGAATGTCAGAAAGAAGATAAAGCCTCAGTTTTCAGGGCTAAACCCAGTCTCTAGCTTCTAGGAACAGGTAGAAGTGTTTCAGTACCAGGCTTCTTTATTTTTGGTATAAACTGTTATTAGTAAGTTTCCCACAGTATGGCCAATGGAATTTCTCACATTAGTCTATTTTACAGTGTTGTTCTGATTGCATTTTAGGTCTGTTCACAGTATCATGACAGCATTGCAGATGGTGTAAAAGCCTGTCTCCAAAAAACAATTCAGTCATCGCTTCCATTTTCAAAATCCAGAGATGAGTCATTCCTCTCCCACAGGTAAATGTATGAACATCAAGCTCTACGAATTTCTATGTACATCCTCACAGTGAAAAAAAAAAAATTATGGCACAGTTCTTTTCTGTGTTGACAAAAGGCAGGTTTCAGCCCACCCTTAACCACTCTCCAATTTAGCAAGTGCTCTGTCAAGCACGTGTAAGTCAAAGTACCCAAATGGGTACAACAGTGCCACATGAAATTATGGTAAAAGGGATATAAAAAGTACAATTGGTAATTGAAGGAATGAGAAAAGGGTTCTTTGGAGACAGCAGGCATGCAGCAGTCAGCCGTAGTTCTTAGAAGACCAAAGAATCACAGGATGATTCAATAACCTCATTAATGATGGGGCAGAATGTACCACCAGCAAGTTTTCTGGTGACACGAATCTGGGAGGAGTGGCTGATATGCCAAAGGGTTGTGTTGTCTTTGAGAGAGACTTCAACAGGCTGGAGAAATGGGCTGGCACAACTTCAAGAAGTTCAAAAAGGAGAAGTACAAAGTCCTTCACTTGGAAAGGAACAATCACATGGTCCCTGTACACACTGGGGAAAGCAGCTTTGCAGAAACCACAGTGTAGGTTCTGGTGGACACATGAGTCAGAATTTAGTCCTTGCTGCAAAGAAGGCTGCATTAGACAAAATATTGCCAGGAAGCAGGTGATCCTTCCCCTTTTATTCAGCACTGGTAAGGCCACACGTGTAGAACTGGACTTCTTAGTACAAGAGAGACATGGGTGTATCAGAGAGAGCCCAATGAAGAGCCTCTGACCAGATTAAGGAACTGGAGCACCTGACATATGGGAAAAGTCTATGAGAGACAGATATGTTTAGCCTGAAGACAAGGAGGCACAGGGGAATCTTATCAAAGTGTATCAAGGTCAGCCACCTCGGAGATACTCAAAAGCCATCTGTATACGGTCAAGGGCAGTTGGTTCTAGGTAGCCCTGCTTGTTCACAGGGGTTGGACCAGATGACCTCCAGAGGTCCCTTCAAGCTCAACATTCAGTGATTCTGTGACTTGTTACTGGCTCATGTCCTGCTTGCTGCCCACTCACACTCCTGGGAGCCTTTCCTGCAGAGCTGTTCCCCAAGCAGCAGGTCCCAGCCTGCATTACTGAAGAGGACTCTTCCTTCTCTGGTGCAGGGCTGGCATTTGGCTTTGGTGAATCTCATGAGATTCCCATTGGCCTGTTCTTCCAGGCTGTCCATGACCCTCTGGATAGAAGCCCTGACCGTGTGCAAATTGTCTGGTCCCCCCAATCTGGTGACATCAGCAAACTTGACGAGAGTTCACTATCTAATCCTCCAGGTTATTGATAAAGATATTAAATCAGAGGAGTCCTAGGACAGACCCTATGACACTTCACCTGTTACCAGTCTCCAGGCAGAGAGGTCGCACCAACCTCAGGTAAGCCTGACCACCCAGACCATTTACCTCTCTGCTGGTACACCCACCCAGACTGCAATGTCCAAAGAGGAATATGAGAATATTGTAAAAAACAGTTTCAAAATCTTACTATAGTCAAAGTAAGTAACTTCTTCCCCATTGTTCAAAAATCCAGTAATATTATCATGGAAAAATTTAGGTTGGTTAGGTCGAATTTACTCTTGGATATCTGTGCTGAAGGTGACTCTCATTCACCAACTTCTCTTCTTTTTTCACAGAAATATGTTCAAACAGGATTTGCTTGATAATTTTCCCAGCTATCTAAGCAAGGTTGACCACCCTGTAGTTCCCTGAACTGCCTTTTGCTGAAGACAGGAGACCTTTTGCCTTCTTCCAGCTATCAGGGGCCTCTTTCATGGCTCTACTATTTATTTCATGGTCTCTCTAACCAAGACTCCCATTATCACATCTCAAATCACAAAATCATAGAATCATAGAATATCCTGAGTTGGAAGGGGCCCACAAGGATCATTGAGTCCAACTCCTGGCCCTGTGCAGGACACCACAAGAATGCCACCACGTGCCTGAGAGCATGTTTTCTAACCTCTGTATGGAGCCTAGGTGCAGATAAATCCAGTCTCAGAATTGGACAATGGTTTATGTCTAAAGGAAATAACTACATGGATTCCACCAGCATTAATTTAGCATGTTATCAGTCACTAACCGAGGATCTGTTGTGAATGAGGGGTCTCTCCACCTCAGATAAAGCAGGAGCTCTCAATCTAAGGTAAGGAATCTTAAACCTTGGAAGGTATCAATTCATTCTAATTAGCAAATAGAGAGCTTTCCATCTACATTCACTTAATAGAAAATAGGAAAGACTCTGAATAAAGAGCAGTTAATCCCCATTTGTAAAGAAATGGTTAGCCATTACTGTAGTAAACCCCATACTTGAGCATTTCCAGCTAATTCTGGCATAGTGCTGATGTCCTGGCCCCTGAGGTTTCTTTATTTTATCTGCCCAACCACACAGGGTATCTCTGTAAAGCTGAGAAATATGTTAGCAAATATCCTTAGTACCACAATGTTTTAAAATCCACACAAATATAACAGCAGCAAGGATGACTGCCAAGCCACAAACCAGGGATAGGAAAACTCATATATCCCTTTCTATTTTTTTTCAGCTGTCAGAAACCTGCGGCGCACTTCCAGCTCTGACTTTGCTGGTTGATCTGCCCATAAGTATGTCCTTTGCAGGGGGCTTTTCCAAACCCATGTTCTGGTGCATATTTTGCTCAAATGAGGACAAGCACACAGACTGCCTTCCCACATCAGGCTGTACCATCAAGCTGTAGCTACACCATCAGCTGCAGGTGGAATAGACTGAAAGGGCTGTACCCGCTGCTTGTATGTGGAAATGGTTTTTAATAAGCACATTGTACAGGGCATGGAATAAGAGAATGAGTAAGACAAGCTGCATCATGGTACTTTGTGGGAAGTAGAGTGGTGGATTTGGTGTGTCACTCAAATAGTAAAACAGGGTAGGTGAAGGGCACCATCGGTTGTTCCTGACATCCCTCCCATGTTCCCCAGTGCTGCTGCACCTGTGGCACAGACAGGCTCTCACTGGATGAATTGACCTCAAGTGGAGTGCTGTATCCAAACAACTGGGCACGGCAGGCTAGGCAGGGAGCAATAAGAGGAAACCTGTGTGCAGGCACGAGAAGGGCAAGATGAATCCCTAGATCCTAAATCCTACCAATTCAGATTTTATCTCATCTCCTGAAATATCACTATAACTCACCAAAATGTGTCAGCAGAAAGAAAACCAGTGCCCATTACTAAAAGATTTTAGATGACTATGTTGCCAACAGTCAGCACCAGTGATTCAGACTTGTTCACAGAATCATAGAGTTATAGAATGGTTTGGGTTGGGCGGGATCTTAAAGATCATCTAGTTCCATGCTGCCACGAGCAGGGACACCTTCTACTAGACTGGTTTGTTTAAAGCTGCATCCAACCTGATTGGTATCCAACCATTTGCCTTGGACTATTTGAGAAAAATTATGTATTTGGTACTTAGCCAACATAGGAACGCTCTGTATTTTTGCTCCAGATATGACCTATGTAGGTAAAAATCACAGTTAAAGGACACTGTTCAGTCACAGTTGTTTGAAATCATTGGATTAAGTCAGGAAGGGAGCTGGGGAAGTAGTGTATGCTCTTTGGATAAATAATATTTTGTCTTAACACAATATTACAGGAATTGTCTTCTTTGATTGAGAAAGCCTCTGAGGTAGCTGAAATGCAGTGGTGACTCTGTAAATACAAGGCTGGCTTGGTAACTGACCTTGTATTTCTTACCAAGCCACAAGAAGCTGTGGGAGAAACAGAAGAAAGCTGACAGCAAACTCATCACTTTAAAGAAAATCTTCAAAAAACTTTGAATATCTTCTTTCCTGAAGACATCAAAGTTCATTGAAATTCCTCATAAAAGCTACAGCAGTTGCGGATAACCTGGACTAACACAGAGATGTGTCTCCAGTTCTCCCACTCGGCAGAGGAAATGTCAGCACAGCACTATCAGCTCTTATGAACCATTTTTTAACAGAAAAATCCTGTAAAGCTTCTTCATATTGATAAGACTGTAGATCAAAATTATGCAAACATATCATATAGGAAAATTTTCACAGTTGATTCTGTGCCAGTTCTCTCTCTTTCATTTCCTTCTTCTTCCAAATTAAAACCTATATGATTGTGTTTCTTTAAATCCAATATATTTCTTCCCTTAGCATTGTTCAAGTTGGTGAGGTTCTAGGACATTGGTGCAGTATGCCAACCTTTATTGCTACTAATACAGAAACAAGCTAACCAAATTTATATCTATGGCACAACTGCTGATATATATGGTACTATTTTCATATAAACTTATTTTATCCACTATGGTTAGGCCTCCAGCCTTTCTTCAGCTGAAGGGGTGACAAATTTTAGAGGACTAGTAGTTTCCTGAGAGCTGAGCATATGAATTTCACCCCGAGTGTATGAGAAGATACTGTGATGTTTAATGGGAGAAGAAATTATAAAGAATATGCCATTAACAGACTTACTAAGGAACTGCCTCTGCTGTAAAACTCTACAGCATTGCTTAACAACCTGTGAGGAAGTAAAGCACCCACTACTGTTTACTAATGCTTTTAAAATTAATTATTTTAAGATTATTATTACATTTCTGAGAGATACCAGTTATTTTTAGGTCTCTACCATAAAGACTTCATTGGTTATCTACCTGTGAAGATAAGGCTTCTGCCACAGTGGTGCAGACACTGCCAGAGAATATGTTTTAAATAAACTGATTTATTGAGATCTCTACCTAGGATAATAGTCAGAAGGGAAATTGAATCTCTCAGATAGGGTGAACAATTGCCGTCTCATTGGTGATGGGATTCTGTGGGTGAAACAGAATGGCAGCAATGTCCTCAGCTAAATCAAGTGAGACTCCAAACTGTACTCATGGGGATTTTTTTCATGTCCAGCTGGGCTATGGTTCTACTCATAACACCCACACACGCAAGGTGAATTGTTACTGATTTACTTAAACTGTGCTGAAGGTTTTCCTGTCTTCAGTACATACTTTCCTATGTGATCATTCCTGCATCTGCAGAAGCAGTTTCTACTGACCACACAGGTGTCCTGTATCTGTGCGATCTGGTCAATTCTTCTGCAGATATGTGCATGAATGGCCTCAGGGCATCTTTGGGATGGCTGGAGTCAACACCCAGATGCACAGCAGGCAGAGGCAATGCAGCAGTGTCTACCCATTGGCCTGTGCACAGCAGCAGCTGCCCAGGGGGAGTCTGCAGGGATGTTCAGCGCCCCTGGAGAGCAGCTGTCAAAATTGGTCAGACATTTCATAGTGAAGTCAGTAGTTCAGCTGAGCACTTTGTCACACATTAGTCCACTGAACCAAACCAGTCCTGTGACTCATCTGTGCTGGGGAGTTCCTCAAGTCCCCAGGGAAAAAGTGACTAAGTGCACTGGGTGTGCACACAGGCAAATCCTTGCTATCACCGTTACAACTGCAGGGCCAGCTATAGTTTCATTTTTATATCACACTTACAAGTTACATACTGTAACTCTTGCCATGGTAGATATAATTGGTAACCAGAACTTTAAAGGAAGGACTGAGATCGGTATCTGAGTCTTTTGTTAGACAGAATCTATTAAATTACTGATGCAATGGAAAATCAAGTAAATATTTCACTGTTTTAATGATAGGGTAAAATGCCATTTACTTCCCTGCATAGTAAAATGCTACTTCTTCCCCGTCCACTTTTATTTGCCTGGTTTCCTTTTTTCTAGTTCAGGCATAATTTCATACTTGCAAAAATTTTGGAAGAACTAGAATTTTGCTTATCAATTTAAATAATAAAGGCATACCTCCTGGAGAAAGGTGCAGTCATTTCACAGGCCAAACTGAGGGCTCCTGGGATGTTTATGCTAGTGGAGATTTCCCTTTTGCAGCCTGCTGAGAAACCTTGTGCTTTTAATAATAATGTTAAAAGATTCACAAAGCAAAAATCAAGTACATAAACCCCCACAACAGATAAGAGGAAGAGTACAAAGAATTTAATTCACTAAAGAAGTACAAACTGTGACCATGTCCTTGATGAATATCAGGCAGTTTGAAGCAAAGGGCTCTTCTTATAAATCTTCTTATAAGTCCTCCAAGGGTGAGTGTCATGCCTCTTTCCTCCAGTAGAGTCTGGGTACTGTACAGAGATGGTGCCCAGTCAGGCACAGCATGGGTTACACACAAACCTTCCTTATTGGGTCCTACCAAGCATCCTGGTAGCAGTTCTTCAGGAAGGCAGCCAGCATCCAGACATGGAAAACATGCTTTCCTTATTTCATGCTACTGGCAAGTAAGTCCTAGTGGACACCCAGTGATGCTGATAGGAAGTAGATAGTTGTCAGACTACAGATTGAAAGGAAACAGATTACTCACTATCAGAGAATGATCAAGGCAGCTCTGCAATCTCTCTGAAGATTTAACATTACAGAGATACAAAGTCAGATATGTGCCATTACTCTCCCTTAACAGAAATAAAGATTATGTTGCTAGAAATGGGCTTTGCCTCAGGCTGAATATAGGGTGTACCTGTCCATCTCAGCTCTGGAAAATGTTATTGCTGTTGGTTAGAAGGCGACAAGGGTTTTGAAGCAGGAAAGTTATACTAGGAATCAGGGAAGAAAGGATGATCCCAAAAGCAGCTGTGCTCCCAGAGATCAGCTAACCTAACATTTGTCTAACAGCTTGCTGATATTATGCATTGTGTGCAAGACCACATTCTTCAATTTCCAGCTGAATATGTTTGATGCAGTGCTGTTTCTCCAAGGAGTGGTGCCATCCCAAAGAACTGAGTTTATTCCCCCAGATTCAGGGCTATTGTCAAAGGATGTTAAACACCTAAGCAGCTTTGGACAGAAAAGTGCAGCCTTTGAGATACTTTCCTGTCTGTCAATTTGTAAAGCTGTCTAGACTGTCCCAGGAGAGGGGGTGGAAATGCAAATCAGATATATGTGTAAATACAGAAGTGTAAATCAGATTCTATAAGCATGCCTATGCAACAGGGTATAGGGAAAAAAATTGCACATTATCAAGACAAAAACCCAAGGACCATCTTGAAGCTCTGGTAATAAATGAATCTTTCCTTGTTTGGAATTATATGAACGGCTGAAATCTTCTAGGAGCTGTGTTCAACAGTTCCATGGCTTTGATACAATGCAGCTAATACTGTGCTGAAGTAGGATCATGACATACAATACCAGCACAGCACACCACATGAGGATGGGTCATGCTATTGCAAAATAATTTATGCAAGGAGAAACACTGGCTGGTACCATGGAGGTAATTATGTTTATTATCTGTGAGCCCATGGTGACAGCAAATGTGCCTGGCAATAGCTGTATCTCACCAACACAGTAGTCAACCACACTGCTAATGTACTCATGGTCATTTTACAAATTACAACAAAGTAGTATCTGAGGAAAGTTATTAAACCTGCTAATGTAACAGTGCGTGGTATATGGTTTTAATATCCCACTATTTATTATTTTAGTTCTTTGAAATAAAAAGCCTGAAACATCATTTCCCTACCAGGGCTTTTAGATGTGCCTGGGTTTACTGTGGTCCCACAGGGAAGGACAATTAAATGTTCCAATTTTAATAGCTGACAGATCTGAGTTCTGCACGCTGTCTTGAGATCACAGAATGGTTGCATTTTTTTGTGGTTGTTCTGCTGTTTTGGGGTTTTTTTCAATGATCCAGTGTCATCTTGCAGTTAAGCTTATGCAGAAATTATCCAGCTGTACTACAGGCTTTGGATTATTGTGTTTATGCAGGTGCTTTCTAGAATAATGAACTGAAACCGGCAGAGGTCCATGCTAGTGGCTTTAAGCCAAACCTGGTTTTCTTTCTGTAAGGCCTTTGCTACTGAGAAAAGAAATATGGTCTTGATGATAAACTATTAGAGAAGGATTTATGTACAGAATAATGAAGATCGACTAAGTGATATGGATTCTTTTTGGGCAAGAATCAAAGAGGATGTCAAAGCATGTGCTGTCTTTGGGCTGTGTTCACATCACCTGCTGCTGCAGCCACCCACCTGCCAAGGCTGCTGCTCTGCCTCCTGGCAATGAGTGGGAAGTGAACAGGCAGGGTAAGGAATTGCAAAGAGCTCAGATATGGTTCCATAGTAGATAAATTCCATACTGGTCTGCAGGCAAAGCCAGAGGGAAAAATGAGTCTGTTCCCAAGGCACTAACACTTCTGACACCTCTTGGTAGATGCTAGCAAGTGAATTCATACTCTAGACCTTATTTTGCTTAAGATAATTTGCCAAATCATTTAGGCAAATCAGCTCTTTGGACAAAACTTGATAAAGTGTTGTAATAAACTCTACAGATCACAGCAAAGCCTTTAAACTGATTGCCTCCTTGGCACCTCCTAACCTGAAATTCCAATTTGAAGGCAGCCAGTTGTGATGGAAATTGTGTTGTTCTTGTTTTCTCTTGACATACTGATGTGGTTTGCTCCTCATTGTTCTATTATCCATGAGAGATCCTGGTATATTATGCTTATATTTTTCACTGTCTGAAGCCATATATGTTTGAACCTTATTCTATAGTTCTTTTTTCACTTCACCCAAGTACTTCCCCTGAATCTCTTTTTTTTTCAGTTTCTGAGAATGCCAATAAATGAATCTTTATATTTTCACCACTGTGAAAATGAATTATCAACGCAAACAGTCTCTGTAGCAGAAATGGTCAACAAACATGTAAAACTGAAAAAAAAAAGAAGTCATGAGTCATGCTCAGTAAATAATCAGGAAGCAAACATTGAAATAATAATATAAATAATGTATATATTCAGTGGAAGTTGCTACAGAGAAATCTGAAGAAAATTCAGCTCAACCAAATCAGGACCATGTACAGAAAAGAAAAGTTAAATTATGAATAGCATTTTTCTGTGTGAAATGGCAAATAAAGCTGCATTAAAAAATAATGAATCTGTACAAAAGATAAAAGCACTTTTCCTCACACCAGGAGGACAGTGTTCCCTGTATTTATGTCACCCTCCCCATTACTTTTCCTCAGTCTGATGTGACTACGGAATAGTCTTTATGCAGAACAGGCTTTTCCTCAATTACTGTCTGTACTTCTTGTAACCTGTTTGCTTTCTTAGCCTCTTCAGTAGGTTCTATTAAAATAGTTCTGAATAGTTCTGTATACTTTAACTTTGGGTAATTAGAGCCTTCTCTCCTCTTTTTTTTTCCCAACTGTTTTGTTTTCCTAGCCTTTACTTAATTTTTTTGCTTTTTATCACATTTCTCCACCACATTTGTCCTTCTAAGACCATTTTCTTTAGGTCCATTTCTTCCATTTACACCACACCATCTACCGAGGTGTCCAGGGAGGGAGGAGGAATTCTCAGCATGCCTAAAGTGCAAGTAGTGAGTCATTTCACTCTTCTATTCATTCCTGAGATCCCACATTTTTCAAAATTGACTACACTGGAGCATAATTAAGGAATTAAGTTCCTAACTGTTCAGAGTGACATTGGAAATTGCAGCGCACAGATTAAAGAAGGAATGTATTTTCATGGCATTAATTATTTACATAGGGGAAGAAAATGAGCTATGATTAAGGCAGAGAAGTTCTCATGGGGCAGTGAGATGGGCAGCGAGCTGAGCTGCCTGAATTCGTTAACTCACAACCACTTTGATGTGATGTGTGGTGATGAACAGTTGTTACGACAGAGATATACTCCAGCAGCCAAGAAAGAGAGACAGCACTGTGTAAAACAGCAGCACTTACCCTTGCATCCTGCTCCTGGTTGTGCCTGCTGGGTGCTGTATAGGAATGGTAAACACTAATGCCACAATCCCTCTGGGTCCTTGTGACAGTAACACTTCAGCATGGTGATGTGTGGGTTTGACCAAAGCCCACTACGCAGTCTCCACCAGGTATGTCCCAGGTAGATGAGTAGTATGGGAAAACCTCTAGCGGGGTTTTATTTAACAATTTGCAGACAGTGAATTTACCGATGAACTAGTTAAGCTTTTATAAGTTATCCTCAAACTAAATACACCATCCTTCTCTGACTACTATATAATTGCCTCAAGAAAATGTAATTAAGAAAATATTGATTTACCACACACTTCCAGTGTCACAGATCAGTTATGCCACTGACATTTACACAAACTCCTTTTCACCTGGAGCATGCAGCAAATACTCAGCCAAGTAGTAATCTATATTACATTTCCTGGAGGTAATAATCTCCTATATACAATTAAAATGGATTAAGTCTTGATTTTCCGGAGTATTGGAGAAATTTATAGCTTTTTCTGAGACAGATAAGAATTTTTCTTGATTCTAATATAAAATAAATCCGAGCCTAAAGCAAAGAACAAGCCTTCCTTTTTCTACCAATAATTTTCTCTTTAGTAGTAGAAAAAATTGTCTTCCTCCCTTGGATACCAGCACAGATATCAAGAGATTATTCTTTTCCCCTTATAAACTACACTCTTCAATGTTCAAGCTAATTTTAAACTCCCACTTCTCCTGGAGTTCAAGATTATTACTGCTATTGATAGGATTTCTTCTTTTGCTCTTAGAAAGTGCTACTCAGCCTAGCTTATACTGTACCTCCCTCCATCTTCCATTTTTTGTTAGACTACTATTTCAGATGGATTTCACTTTCAGATGAATTTTACTAATTTCACCTTCAGCTCAGTTCTAGATTCTAGCTTGGATTTAAACTCATTTCACTTTCAGCTCAAGCTGAAAGCATTTCTAGCTTAAGCCTGATTTCATGCATGTCAGGAAGTTATCTTCCACACACTCCTGGTCTATTTCCTCTCTGCTGTGTTTAATTTCCAGACATATGAGATTTCCAGATTTGTGAGAGGAAGATGTGGCTCTCAATCCAAACTAGGTACTCTTGCCTCAGATACCATGTTTCTATTGTTGTAGAATCATAGAATACACTGAGCTGGGAGGGACCCACAAGAAACACTGAGTCCAGCTCCTGACTCTGCACAGGACAACCCCAAGAGTCGCACCATGAGCCTGAGAACATTGTCCAAGAACTTCTCGAATTCTGTCAGGCTTGGTGCTGCAACTGTTTCAGTGCCCAGCCACCCTCTGGATGAAGAACCTGTTCCTAATGTCTAACCTAAACCTCCCCTGACACAGCTTCATGCCATTCTCTTAGATTCTGTCACTGGTCATGAGAGAGAAGAAATCAGTGCCTGCACCTCTGCTTCCTCTCATGAAGAATATTTTCCCAGTGCATTCAGGATTTTTTAATGCTTCTGTGCACTGGTAGGAGAGGTGGAGAAGCTCTAAATCCATTTGGAGGAAGAATCTATTGAAGTCTGAGGTAACTAGTACAAGATTTTGGAATTCTGATAATAGAGTGCTTAGTAATGCAAATGAAAAACCTCATTAACTTCTCAAACCCTCTGGCATCTTCAGACTTGAAAAAACTGGACTAGTCAGAAACTGCAAATACATATAACACTCATGAAAAAGAGGTGAGAAATGAAGCTAAGCACTTTGTCATATCCAGGTTAGCATTTCCCCAGGCAGGTACCTGTTGCCGAAAAGACCAAGACTCCAGGCCAAATTAGGTAGGAGATAAGATAAGAAAGCAGAAGCTTCAATGAGCCTCCAGGCCCCAGGAATACAAACCATCGCATGTGCCTTCCAACTCAGGTGCTACAATTTTATAATGATGTCCATCTAATCCCCACTCATCCACCCCCCAGTTCTGCCCCGTTCCGCCCCTTGGCACACCCCTTCGGGAATTGAGTCTGGAGGAGTTTGGGACCCCTCTTTCAACATCTTCATCCTCCTCTCCTCATGTTGAGTCCTTGGAGGCCTTCCAAAATTCCGGGCTTGAAGGTCGTTGTGCCTATGTTTACATTCCCTGGGGTGCAGGCGTTAAGATGCTTTCTGCAATTCCATGTTGAAAAGACTAAACAGATAACAGACTTTTGAGGGATTGATATGGGAAGGGATTTGGTATGTGCAACCATTAGGCTACTGCCGTTACTTCTACTGGAAAATACTGGTAAAATATATAACACCGTGAGAAACATAATACAGCTACATTTAAAATCTACATTCACTACATAATTACTTCTAAAGTCTGTAAAAATTAAAAAATCAAAAACTCTAAGGCATCATACCCAGAAGGAAAGAAAGAGTAAAGAAAGAAATAAATATGCAACATTCAGTCCTAAAACTGGGAAGAAGTATTTATGGGTGTATTGGAACAAGGAAATGATATCAATAACAACCTGTATGACCTGCCCCGTAACAACTCAGGTGTGTGACAAAAGGTCTGTCTCTTACCTGACACATTGCCAGGCCGCTGTTGCTGTGGAGGGACCATCTAAGGTTTATGAAACTCAGAGCTGAGCAGCCACATCCTGCCAATCACAGAACTTTGTGACAGGGAATTGTTGATTGGCAGTAACACAATCAAGAGCAGTTTTGGCTGAAGAGCATTGCATTCGGCTTCCCATACCACCGCAAAATGTAATAAACTCTCAGCTCTAGACAGACAACTGAAATAAAAACAGGATTTGTTCTGTCAGTGCCACCATAGGACAAGCAGTCTACCTGGATTTGTGCACTGTAGGATTATATTGATTTTTCTGAAAGTATTTGTAATAACGCATATTATACAAGAATTAGCAGCCAGAGCAAGGGACAAGTATTTGTAGAAATCACTGAGATGGTAGGAAAAATGTAAACTATACAATACTATGTCTATTTCCATGGAATTAAAGAGATATTTTAAAGTACAACTTAAATAAATCAAATCATAGTTCTGCTTTACTTGCTCATAAAAGTATTCAAATCATTATATTACCATGTTAAGCTTGTTATTGAAACTTCTATTAATATATATCTGGGACATATGCAAAGCTTTATTTTATCATTTGTGAATGTATGATAGTAAAAGAAATCATATACACTGATAGAAGGCGGCCCTGGATCCTAATCTGGTTAGCTAGTTTTTCCTTCAAACAGTGTGATATTTTTATCTGTGAAATCAATTATCAACTCAGTATCATATAATTAATTCAGCTGCCTGAATACAGTGCTGTTTTATGGTATCTAAGAGATCAATATGACATTGGTGAATATGGTCCAGGGTCTATAGAAGCTCTTTGGCCATGTAGGAGCTAGAGGCCAAACAAGGTAAACTAGGGCACCATAAAGGCAGAAGAAGTCTGTGTTTAAGAAGCTGAACCAAGACGCCTTGCAGAAAAATGCATGTTTAACTTCCTTTCCCACATTTTTAAGAAAAATCAGGAGTACAGGCAATGGCTGAAGATCCCTCACCTGCTCATTCTAGCCCCACATAAAACAGGAAAAACTAAAGACCACAACTTGGATCTGTCAAAAGATACACCAGTTGGTAACTCAGCCTCCTCTATCTCTTGGCTGTATTAAGCTGCATCACTTTGTGCCTCCTTAACCTGCTGAGCAGGAAGCAATGTGAGCACTTTGAACATTTTTGATGGTGCTATATTCTCTGTCCAAAGACATACTTTTATATTAGGAACATTTAAAATGTTTTATGTGTATACCCTTTAAAAGATGCATAGTCCACTGGAAAGGAAACGGGTTAATTAAATAATTATACTTTCCTTAGGCTTTACCTTTCTGTCAGTCACAAGAATGCAGTAATTTTCTGCATGCAAATAATTAGAGTTACATACAATATTCCAGATATGATCCCCTAAGTACCTTATGCAATGACATTGATATTTCTCTGTATCTATCAGAAACAGTTCCCTCATGGTTATATTTGGGTTTTTTTCAGATGACATTAGCGAGTATAATAATATACTTCTTGGTCAATACCCATCTGTCTCTTTTTCTTCTACTGTAATTTCTAAATTATGAGTTTTCAGTTATTAGAGGAATAACTGCAATTAATCCTGGTAGACATTACTTATCCTTGCATCCTACTTCTATTTTATGTAGTCTGAAGGCTGCTCCTTTCTTCCCTTACTTCATTTGGTTCTTGTGTCGATAACTCCCTGTTTTGTGTCATAACAGGTATATTTTTTCCTCTGCACTAAGGTCTTTAATGAAAATACTGAATCAAAGTGGTCCTCAACTTCAGTTTCTGTTACACTTAGCCTGTGCATCTCATATATGCCTACATCTTAGGAGGCTAGTAAAACAGAATTAAAGTATGTGGTCTGCTCATACATATAGCATGTAGACCTACAGGAATAGCTTCTTTATTCAGTACTATAATCTATTTTTCTCTGTCTCTGTACTGAACTCAAGGAAGAATATTACATGTAAGAAAACTCAGCAATCCTTTTTGCTTAAAGCTGTTATTGACAATGTCTCAGACTACCTCCCAAAATGCCTATGTTCCTGGTATTCAGGTAGAGTCAACACGCAGTGGAGTGTTTTTCCCATCAAGATGATGAAAGATCTCTAAGTCTTTCTTGTAACATGATCTCGGCCCACTGTTGAGTCTTCTTTTCTTTCTTTGGTCCACATATTCTTTTCTTTTTCCTAGGAATAGGGAAAGTGCTGTGAAAGTTCACATGAAACTTGTTTGGGCTGAGATATTTCAGCAGAAATCTTCCTTTTTGATTTGTCCCCTAATGAGGAATTGCCAGGCGGCTTTTCCTGTTCCAGCCAATATCCTTTTCAGCCTATGATCCTTACCTTGCATGTTTGCTACCAGAAGACAGCCCATCTCTTTCCCCCCAGACCAACTCTGATGTCCAGACTGTATAGAAACAGTAAGTTTCCCATGCGTTACATTATCTCCCCCTGATGCTGGTTTGATGTTCAAATTCTTTTCCTCTCATTCTTCCCCCAGCCTGCAGATCATCCTGGACTCTTCTTCCAATATCTCCCAGATAAAAATATAAACCCAGACATCTTCCTTGAAATGTCCATCTACCCAGTAACTTTTCTGCAACAATATCCATAGGAATGCTACACAAAGAGAGGATTAAAAAGTATTACAAGACCCCAGGCTGGGACACTCTCCCAGATTCCTGCAACAAAGGATTAGTGGCATCCTGAGCTGACAATAGCATGCGGTTCAACATGTTTCCAACCAGCTGATGAAGCTACCCTCCATCAGCTTTTCTAATTGTTCCTATTTTAGTCTCTTAAATGTTCTGTTGGCACTGAGAGCCACAATTGATTACACACTTTATAAAAAAAAAAGTACTTTCCCTTGCATTACTTGTTTTTATTCTGCTGCCTGTAACCTCATCAAAATCCCTCTAATTCGGCCATTGTGAGAAACACAGATTAATAATTTTCTATCCCCTTTCACTATAGCATTTAGAGATCTTTTATCATAGTCATGTCTTTTCAAATCTGAGCAATTCTGAGGTTTCATAATTGTTGTACTTGCCTGCACAATTTTTTATTCCTATTGTATTCTTCTGTGCTGGAATTATTTGGACTGTATATGGGCATTTAGCTGAAGACATTCTTTACATCCCTTACACTCTTTATATTTATACAGTCACATAAACAAAATTTACTGGAGAAAGTGAGATCTCAAAATGTACTGTTATGTCAATAGAAGAGCAGCTCACTCATCTAAGAAGACTCAGAACTGTCTTTATCATCACTTCCTGGTTGACACACAGTATTCTCAAATATATTGTGTACCAGAATTTACTCCTACATACCAGAGT
This sequence comes from Chiroxiphia lanceolata, assembly GCF_009829145.1. NCBI lineage: Eukaryota > Metazoa > Chordata > Aves > Passeriformes > Pipridae > Chiroxiphia > Chiroxiphia lanceolata. The sequence goes on along the minus strand of NC_045638.1, from coordinate 77,148,185 downwards.
TATTCAAATTCACATCTAAAAATTCCAAATAATTTTCTGGAATAACTGAAGACAGGAATAGGCAAATTATACATCTCCTTCTTAGAAAATGTTCACCAGGCTTAAAATCAGCTGTGGCAAGGGCAAAAATCCCTGAAATTCTAGGATAGCTTAGTCTTTCCTTAACTTTAGCTTTAGTCACATGAAAGCCAAGCACACTTGGTACAAAAATGTCAAAATCAACCCCGCACCATCATTTTGAATTAACTGAAATTCCATTTTCTCCCAGTAGCATATTCCACTGAAAAATATTGCAACCAATTCTAGTTAATGGTCTTCTATAAAAAAACAGCAGAGCAAAATGGGTCATTTTCTCAGTTGGGGATATAGAAAAGATGAAGAAGGAATGAAAGAGGGAGAAATGCGAGCAGCGTTTGTACAGCTGATGACACTACAGCATGCCAACTTCCCTTGTTCTTGTGTTAGTAGCAATGTGCTGAGCTTTCACTGCAATATCACCTGTTTTCTCACTCTGCTCTCCAGGACTGAAATCTGGTTTTGCTCTGTTGTTCTACAGAACCAAGAACTGAACAATCACTGAAATCAGCTGTCATAGTTACTCAAACCAGATATTTTCTTTCCAACAATCTGTTAAATTTCTTAAGAAGCTCTGCCTCAAAATTCCGAAAGTTCAGTCAAGAACAAAGACTTCAGTAAGGTTTTTACGTGGCAACATCCATCAGAACCAAAACTTACATATCAAGAGATATACATGAAATGTTTTTTAAGCATCTAGTATTTTCTTGTAATGTATTTTACTGGTTTGTTTTTTAAAAATAAATTTGGATTTCAGTTATAAGGAAAGGTTTGAGATCTAGGAGCAAATAGTTCTTTTCCACAAATATCTTCACAGACTTTTTGGACTGTATCCCCTGAGTTGGTTTTAGTATATTTAAATTCTACTCTCCATAGGTAAGCCATCAACAGAAAAAGAGAAAATTTCAATGATGCATTATGACTTTTAATAGACTTTTACATGATTTATTGATGTAAATATGCTGCAAATAAATGGTTGAACATTAAAGGGCAAATAAATGTTTTTTCTTTAACAGACAATTTGGAAATGAACAGTATAAATAGAACATAGTCATCACCACTTTATGTCATTCCAATCTACTGTCAATTTCTTTTCATATACAAATTCAACTTTTTTTAATCTTGAATACCTAGAAATCTTGCATAATGAAACATGTTATTTACACTGTGTATGAGTCACAAATAATTACAAATAAAAAGTATACAAAATAACTAAAATGTATCATTACATGAAAAGCAAGGAAGATATAGTAGATGTTCTGATTAACTATAAATGCTTACATATTTGCACATATATTTCTAATCTGAAGTTGCTAGATGATATATCTGATGATTTTGATCAGAAATACTAGTTTTATGGCTGCACTACTGGAGAGGAAGTAATATTTTCAGACATAATGAGCCACTTAAGAAACATTTATGGATCTGCATAGGATGAAATGTAGTCATTTTAAAAAACAAAAATAAAATATTTGACATTGCAAAATATAAGCAATTTAATTCATGCCATACAGATACTTTGTATATTAAACCAATACTGTCAGATGGCATTGCAAATAAACCATAATAGGGTAGCAACATTTTAAAAATAAGCAATTCACATGGCATTTGTATCATAAAGTAGCAGATGTACAGTATTATTTACATTGCAAACCAAAGAGATAATAACCCCATGAAACTGCAGCAAACGAGTTGTTCAAAACATTGACCACAGACCTGATTCATAAGATACGTAGGCATGTGTGTAGAATGTATGGAAAAATAAATCCTTAGATATCTGGAATGCTGCATTAGACACTGGGTGTGTGAGTCCCCACTATGACCACCCGATGAGGTATGGCCGCAGTGCCCCACCCTGGCTCACAGCATTTGCACTAGGCCCAGTATGAGGCCCCTGGTCCTTTGTTCACTGTTCACCTGAGCACACGTGGAACTGCAGCCTAAATGGCCCATGTAACTAAGCCTTAAATCCAAATGCATGTCAGGGAAAAGCACTGTCCTGTCCCTAGATGGAAAGAGCTACACATCAACGTACTGGACTGTGGTTCTGTTTAGAGACTACGTGTTACCCAGCAAAGGTAACTCTTGCAAAATCAGGCCAATGATGGTTTTGCACAGCAAGGAGTGTAGGATACAGTTGCAGAGCTCTTTGCAGACTTTTAGCCCAAACAAGGACTCCGGTAAAACAGGAGCCACGTGGTTTTGTTTTGCAAGGATTACCAGGAGGTAGGAAGACGGCAATTGTTCAGAACATGGGGTTTCTGGCATGGTAGTACTAACCAGGGGTTTGACGGTGATGCAATAATTTGCTTTATTTGTGAAGGCTTAGGACCACCACTGATCAGTCCTGATTCACAATAACATTCAAAGTTCCTACCACAAAACCTTGGTGGAAAGAGAACCCTACTTGCCACGTCGCAGTAGGGTTTTTGGGTATTGACCATTTCAGCAACCAATTTTTAAGCAGTGGTTATTAAAAAGGACTGTCACCTCCTGCTCCGTGGCAGTATTATATTATATCTACTCAGTAAAACTTATCTATGGAAACAGAAATGCAGCTCCTATGAGATGGATGATGAGCATTGACTACTGTATTTGAATGGTGTCAGTTCCACATGTGGAACACGAAATTTGATAAATGAGCTCTGCCTCACAATTGACCTAATTTGTTTCTTTTTTTTTTAATTCTTATTTTCTTATAATTTCAGAGAGTTTTCATGACACAAGAAAGAGTAGGTAATACAAATCATGTACTCCTGCCAACATCTGAAATTCCAAACACTGCAAATTTAATTTTTCCTCGAGATTTGCCACACTGAAATGCATGACCATGTGTTCTGCACTAGTTGAGCAATGTGTCAACGTGTGTTGTGCCCATACACATCAGTTCTACAGCATAAGGTGAGCCCAGTGCACTTGAAAAGTTGGTCTGCCCCAGCAGTAAACATAAAATATCCATACAAAACTTATCTCCTGATATAAACAATTGTTCTGCACATGTTTAATATGGTCTTTTATCCAGGATTTCCAGGCATTGAGCAGCCCAAACAAAGCTATTGATATGCTTGAAGAGATGTCAACAAATTCCAGACAGAAAAAAAAAAGGTATCACAAAGGAGATAAATCATCTTCTCTGTCATGGGAAAACAAGACTGCAACATACTACCAGATGCAGTCTTCACATACGAGAACTTTAATGCAAAGACACAGACTTAAGCTAGTTATTTGCCTTTTTAAGCAACGAAAGAAAAATAATAAATATTCTGGGTGGTATTTTGGGCAACTGACAATGTAACTTAACTGGAGCGCTTCATATTGTCTTATTACAATGCTTACAAAACCAAGCTCTGTCAATGACTTCCACTGAATTAGCTACCTTTGTGACAACTGAAGTCAGTCTGGATGGACTTGGCATCTGGGTGGACTTGGCATCTGGATTGCATTTACTAAGTAATTCATGCAAAGTAGTCAAGTAACTTTTTTTTACTTTGAAGCTCTTTTGTGAGGGACAAAATAAATATTTTATAAGCAGCTCTTATGTGTATCAGCAAATGTTAAAGAGGAAAAAAACCAATAACTTCCCTGTTATTGGGGAAGTTTTATAACCATATACACACATTTTTTGTGCGTAAAATTTCTCGATTTGTCTTAATATTCTGTCTTCTTTGATCACCTCTTCAGTGACTTAGCTCTGAAATAGAGGTATTCTGGTCACAATCAGGAAAAAAATGTTCTTCAGTGGAGTTTCTCTGGAGAACATTTTAATAGATATTGTGTTACTAATATGACAGAAAATAATTAAAGTGAGCTACCTACCAGAGGACAAGGTCAAATAAAGTGAAAACTGTCTTGAAGAAACCTTGTATGATTCTTTTTTTTAATCCAGATAATTGCTCCATTACAGCACACTTCCACATAAAATGGGAAACAGAAATTAGAACAGTTTTTTATGAAGACTGGTGCCAGTGTCTGTGGCAAAGGTTTCATCAAGTATATCCATTTTAATGACTCAAGAAACTGTGAAACTGAATAAGCAATGCAAGAGTTCCAGAACTTATTCAGCTGAACTTCAAAGGGTTTTTGTTGTTTTGCTGATCACTAGTAACTCATAAATGAAATATTGGATCTATTTCTTTATGAATCAGGTACTGTGCAAAGGTCATGCACTGAAATAGCTCATTACTTTTCCATTTCAAATGCATTAATGGGGAATTAGTAGGATGGAGCCCACCACAAGTTAACTAGAAGCATGAGAAAAGAGTGTTACTGTTCATATTTAGACAAGGCAAAATTTTGCTTGGTCCTGTGAAGAACAAGAAAACCTGTATTTTGATTATAAACATTTATATGAATACTAGACTAAAACTAGAAGCACTGAAATAGATGAGAGTATATTGTATATTGCTTTTCTTATAGAGTGCACATTGTGTTTCTAATATGGTGATAAACAAGTAAAATCTTTTAGAACAAATTAAAAGGACCTCATTGTAACAAACACCATTATAGCAGGGCACACTATGAAAGCAAGATGACAAGTCACAACATAGTGCAGGCATGCTGTTAAAAGACAGTCTGGAGTACTCTTAGAAGGTTGTTTTATCCTTCTGCTATCTGCTAACAACATACCTGCATGAGTTTTGTAAAGTTCTTTCTTCTTGTTTGAAGCCTTCAGTGGCTTTGAAAAAGGAAGGGTAAAAAAAGGCAAACTGTTTGTCCTCAGCTACACTTTGAAAGAATCATATCACCAAAGACTACTCAAAAGGAGGCAAAAAGATAAAATTAAGAAGTATCAATAGAAGCAGAACAGAACAAGGCCATTTAACAAATTATTAGTTTCTCCTAAAGAAGGCCCAGACTATTGGCACTGTTTGCATTTGCTAGAAAAAAGAAGTGGCTTATCAGGAGGAGATTCAGGAAAGGCGTTCACTGATCTCTGTAAGCCTGCAAGATTTACAAATAGCATCTGCTTTTCCATTTCCCAGTAACACATGAAGAAAGACTCCTTGCTGTATGCAGGCCTGTGTAAACAGTTACTCACAAAGCAGTGATTTTTAAACAAGAAGAATAAACTTTAGATTACATTTTTTCCAGAAGCCCGTAAGGTCACAGCTATCAAGACACACATTGTTATAGGAAGAGCAGTACAAATGTTAAAGCTCTTAAGACCATATATAGTTCACTGCACACACAAATTTCCCATGGCCTACACATATGGCACATCAATTTTTTACATAGATTCATATTACCATGGAGGGATTAATACTGAATTCAGATGTGTTACACTGCTGCTGTGGCCTTGAATAACCTGCTCAGTGACACAATACAGGCCTGGTTGGTACATATATCATGCACTTCAACTGCTCACAGTCAAAGACACAAATGACAAACCAAACTTCATTGGTTTTTGTTTGGTTTTTTTCAAGTAAGTAAGTCTTTGGTTGCTTTGGGGAAGCAATAATAACTGAAATAGTAACTTTCAACCAGAGGTACTTACTGGAACTTCCAGACCACTAAGTCTGCCAAACGACTCCCAGTAAAAAAACTGAAATGCAGCATGAGATAGTTTGTATGGACTCTGCTTCCATTTGCAGCTAGTTACAGGACAAGTAACCAGATTTGATTTTGCAATTACTCCCTTGGTTTCAGTGTGGGAAGATCTTAGCTTGTATGCTTTCTGACCTTTTCTGTTCATGCCATCTGACAGCAAAACCTAAAAACATCTAACCTGCCACATCCCTTCCCAGTAGATTGCAGGCTGATGTTTTAAAATAATGTTCAGATTTACAGAGTACTAAAATTAATCTCTTAACCCCTAAATTGGCAGAAATGTCTAGAGACACCACCTTATCTCCTCTGTGTATTACTAAAATGTAACTACTGTCATTAATTAGATTATCTTTTATCTGTAAGAAATTTTATACAAACAGCTTCGGTTCACAAACATCACAGTGCTCTAAACCTTGATAGAGCTTTAGTAGTCTTCAATGGCATCCAAGATTATTTTAATGCTAAGCATCCATTGTTGATAGTGCAAGGTTGTAATCTTGTTAGTGCAGAATGCTTGTACGTCTCTTCAGAGAAGCTTTATAAGACAACACTAAACCAGTGTTACAGAATTACACAGAAAGCATTTGCACTGAGGGGAGATTTGGACATTCCACAGGAGTGCAGACTTTGAGGTGGTCACTCACATTTTAGGAGGACCAAATATTTTTATCCAGCTTCCAAAACAGGGAAGTCTGAAACAAGACAAGCAGAAATTCTCAGCACTCATAAAGCTGAGACTAAAACTCTACTCCACTGCACTTCCATCCTTTGGTCTGCTCTCAGTAAGTGACACACCAACAATGTGCAGCTCATAACTCTTCCTAAAATTCCCACTCCTAAAACTGAGCATCGTGAACTCAGGTGAACATCCATCTTCCTACAATTATCCAGGCTATCTTCACATGTCTGTCTCTGTTATTAAAGATGTTTTTGACCACCTTAGACATGAATGAGCCCTCAGATGTTACTTTGGCAACACTGAAATTAAAGGGAAAAGTTGAAAGATACAACTCTAAGGCATCAAAGTTAATTGTTCTCTAGCATTACCTGCAGAGGAAATGAAGATGAGCCTAATTGCCAGTTATATCACCAATTTCAGAATTACGGATGACTCCTGGAAAAAGTGTTTAAACAAATATCAGAAGTATGAGATTTTCCATTTTTGGTTTCATGAATTTCATGACTCCTGATTAGATGGAAGAACCAGGATCACAGTGACAGACAACTGGAAATTTGTTATCAGTTCTTCTAGGCAAGATATTGCATGCAAAGTTCAATTTGCTCTCAAAGGCTTTGGATAGAGACTGAACTATGACTTTATTAGCCTAGGCTCTGAAGTTCATGCCAATAACACTAGCTTGTTTTGCAAAAGTTTCTCCTTATCATGAATTTATCTCACTGAAATATATAAATATGAACCACTAGATAATTTTTAGTAGTATTCAGTTCCTTCTTTAAAGTTGGCCATAGAGACAGAGCAAAGTGGCAAAAAGAATTAGGGAATTATATGTGGCTGTGAAACATGGGTTGGACTCTCCAGGATGGTGATCTGAAAATGCCTTAATATTTATATGTTACACCAGTAATTACACAAACAGAATACACATAGGCTCTTCAAAGAACCGTGGGATTCTGCAAAGAAGAACTTTAGCAGAATTTTAGTAAACTGGGAAAGATTAATATCAAATCAAGAAGGAATGTAAAGTCAGTCCTAGAAGTGGAGCCCACCACAGTTACTATTCTCTTAAAATATTAACCCAAACAGTTACTATTCTCGTACATGGCTGAAAAATACCAGTGCCATTAATCTCTGGGCTCTAAAGTAACTGAAATTTAACAACTAAAGGGATGATGATGGCAATGTCTTTCACTGAAGTAAGAATAGATGCCAAAGATACATGATTTGTTCAGAGCAATCCCAAGGGTAGATGACAACATATCCATATCTCAAGACGGCTATCAGGGAATGTCCATATATTTTGTATTATTTATTCCTAACTATTTTTCTACATATTTAAGCAGTCATATCATGTTCTATAAAATAAAAAGTATGCCATGGAATGTGTACATAATGCGTAGGATGTGCAATGCAGTTAACTGCTGGTGCTGCTTATCCTGACATTTCTGTTTCACCACTGAACCTTAATGCCATGATAATAATGGTACACAGTGAATGTCAGATAAATGGCATTGATGCTAATTAAATCCCAAACCCAAGATTAGTCTTGACCTCTCTTACAAGGATGACCAAAGGCTTCTGCAACAACAGAATTTGCAAAAAGGACTCTAGCTTATAAGATATCTAAAAGAGAATGAGCATAAATACTTTGCAAATATTTTTCACAGTGATTTGATTTGCTGACATAAGTTATTATTTATACCCTACGCTTGTCAATGCCTCAGAACTGAAATGCAGAGATTTTATAACAGGTGTGCAGAAAAGACACATGCTACAGAAAGAATTTCTAAAGGAAGTGGTGAAGATTATTCCTGAGCTTCTGAATACATAAGTAAAAAGAATTACTTAAGTCATAGTAGAAACTGCATGAAACTAGTACCAGCCCTGTCTTCAGCTGAGACCCAACCTATACCTTGACAAACTTTTCCTCTTCACCAGACAGGCTGAGGTTCCCTATCTGCAGTGTACTGCTGCACCTTCGGGGTCATATGCAGAATTGTGGAATTGTTCTGCTATGGAAAATAAGTAACTGAAGAAGAATGAAGAACTGGTTTGGTTTTTTTAGTTTGTTAAATCCAAGCAAGTAGCACTATAGCAATACAAATTTTCAAAATCATAACACAAAAGAGAATTCTTTAAAACACAAATGTTTGAGGCAATAGAAAATAATTACCCACCTTTTAGTAAAGATATGCTGAGGTTTGGAAACTTGCTTTCTTTGTAGCTCTGTTATTAGATTTGGGTTTGGGGATTTTAGTTTTTATTTCTCAGTTGGATACATTTAGCAGTAAATTATGTCCCCCTCCCTCCTGCAAAAAAGATAGAAATGTCAAGCCAAATACTCTTCTTTCCAGTATTCAAATAATGGCTTTAACATGACTTTCTTGAAGTACATGACTTTGAAAGGACTGTGGCCAAACTGATTCAGCTGATAAAGCAGAAACTGCAAGGTGGATCTAGAAGGTGAATAAAACAGAATGAAGACTAAATACTGCTGTTCTTCTGCTTTGTGATTCAGGCTATTTTTAATGTAATTTTATGGGTAACTTGCTTTCGGTTGAGCATTTTTTGCTGCTTTTTCTCCAGATGTTACGATATTTTGATGTACCTTCACCTTTGTTACTGAATTAATCCTTCTCTGGCAAGCCCATAGTGTCTATTTTTGGCTCCATGAGCTACTAATCCAGTTTCTCTGACAACTGCAATTTGTTGGAAGAAATGACTAGTGTTACGTTTTCTCAGAGCTCTGAGCCCATTTGAGAAATTAGCTTCTTAGCTGACCTTCAACGCAAGTGAGAATAATGTGCCTGCAATTCCACAGGGTTTGGATTTCATTATCATATCAGTGTGTATGAGATGGGACAACCTGCCGCACAACCCTGCCTCTCTGTTTTGTTTTCCTGGTAATTATAGAAACTGTTTATCTGCAAGTTGTCTCAGCTCTTGAGGACAATACTATTTCTAATTCCTCTTCTCTAGAGAGTGACAGTTCACACTGCAGAGGACTGCATATTATTGATTCTTCCCAAGAAGTTTCCCACAGCCTCCATGACCATGATTGTGGTGAAAATCACCACAGATGTCTAAGGATCAGAATGGCACTTGCAAACAGAAGAGAGAAATATGGGAGCAGTATAGCAGAGTGGCAGCCCTGGTCCTTTCCACTTGTCTGTTTCAGAGCCTGACA